>NC_133755.1:145921030-146566655 GCF_036562045.2 Rhinolophus sinicus
CTGGAATGGACTCTGCCTACTCATCCACCACTTTTGCCTACATTCAAACCATTGAGCAGATCGAAGCGGGCTGCATCTAAGAACGTGGGTCAGAAATCCCCAATAGTCTACAACAGTGTTTCCCAACACGGTAGTGACTGGCCAACAGATGGGTATTTACATTCAAATTAATTAAAATCAAATGAAGTTAAAAATTCAATTCCTTGATCTCACTGGTTGCGTTTCAAGTGCTCAGCATTCATTGTGGCCCAGTAGCTACTGCACTAGACAGAGCAGATCCCTTGGCTCCAGGACAACTTCATTACCACAGAGAAACCCACTGGGCAGTGCTGGTCTAAAGTATATTTGTGTGTTTTTGACCAAAAGACTAAACACCTAAAGCTAGAGGCTAATTATACGATGGCAGCAGGTTTCTGGTGAAAAAAAGAAATATGATTGGTTAGCATGAATCTAGTTGAATCATAAAACAAATGGTAGATCTAGAAAAGTGATAAAATATTTGACTAAAGAATTAAATAATTCTTTACTTACTAAATTATGGTCATAATATAGAAAAACTACATTGCTATTTACTATCTACTGAAAATCCATAATGTACAAAACCATATACCAAAACAGAATAAAGTGAAAACAGACACATAAACCTTTACTCTTTGTAAATTAACATTCCTAAGGAGACAGGACATTCCTAAAGACACAGAACAGACAGAGGTTCTTCTTCTTGTGAGCACGTTTTTCTAGAGCATGAAGGGGGCGGGGGCAGGCGGGTGCCAAAATTTCGGCCTCTGTCTGATGAATAACACTGAGGCCAGGAGAAAGGAAAGCCAAGACACTGGGGTTTAGGGTAACTCACTTTTGCAAAATGCCTGAGGTTATGAGCTCTTCTACCAGGGATGTATCTGAGCTCTTACTGTGGCTCAGAAGGATTTTAAAATTACCTCCAATAATAGCAAACAACAAAAATCACTGTGACTGGGGAAATGATCTCATGAATCTCCTCACTATTTCCAAGGTAATTTCATGAAGTGGTAAATATAGAGAATCCTCAAAAAATTCACTCATGAAACAAACATTCATTGAGTGCTTACTAATGTGAAAATTCTGTGTACGTCCATTAGAGCACCTCACCTCAGCGGCCACTGAAGTAAATGCTAAAGACTCGGGGTCTATTTTTTTGTTCCAGCTTAAGTGAATGTGGGTATATGTGTTACACATGTAACGTTATTTACTGTGAGGCCTAACTGGTTAAATGGGTGAAATGTGAAGAGATGATTTTTAGATCGGGAAAAGCTAATTAGGAAGTAATGACATAGGAGGTTATTCTAGATCAGGGGTGTCCAAACTGAGGCCCACGGGCCAACTGTGGCCCATGATCCATTGTTAATTGGCCCGCAGCAAATTCCAAAAACATATTTAGTTTACTTAAATAAACCAGGTGAGGCAATACGTACTTCACCTCGAGTGAGTGGCCCGGCTGTTTGTGTATTTTACCGCATATGGCCCTTGGTGAAAAACGTTGAAAAAAGTTTGGACACCTCTGTTCTAGATTGTAGGTGACAATACAGGAGAATCTTAGAAGGAAACCAAGGTTAGTGTGGTGGACACAAATGCAACAGACAGGGAAGAAGGGTGGCTATGGACAGGGCTGGAGAAATACTGGAGCTAAGAGTTTAAGGCTGAGGGTAATGGGATTAGTCACTATTTTGACTTTACTGAAGTATGTGGAGACAATTATATATATTTATGGAGCTTTTTTAATTGATTGGAAGAGGAGAGACTGAATAAAACCACCTGTAGCAGCTTAGAGTAGTTTAATTCTGAAATAACTTAAGTTGGACCAGGGTTTGGGCCACAGAAATGAAGTGAATTCCAGTTACATTCATTCCAGCAGTTTATAATTAAGTGTGTAGGAAAGAGAGGTGCTTTTTAAAAACATTAAGCAACCATCAGAAATTGCGGTTTTAACAATATTAGAGTTAAAATGTATGAGAAGTAAACTTATTGGTGATATTACACCTTTATTGTTTTTTAAAATCATAAAACAAATGCTCGTTACAGAAATTCAAACAATATCTAGGTAGAGTATATAAAATAAAAAGGAAGTCTCTGCTTTTCACGATGCCCAATACCTCCCTAATCCACTCCCTAGAGAGAACCACTATCATTAAAATTTGTTTTTTAAGATCTTTTGTATTTTGGAAAATGTGTCTTATTAGTGTGACCTGCTGGTCACAATATGCTCTTTTTACTTCACATTATATAATGGACATCTTCTGAGTGTTCACCATGTCATGACAGTTCACAATCCTGAGGGAGAGTCGTTAGAGAAGTATTTGTCCTGGTAGAACTGTAGCAGTAATAGCCGATAAAACAATCAATCAACTGACTTATCCTAATTAAAGAATATATCAGATTACAGTCACCATCTGTAATATGCACTTAGGTTTTCTTTTTAAAGTATCATTTAATTAGTTCAAAAGAGTAGCTAATCTGAGGTTAGACACAGTGCTCCTGAGTGTATTATCCGCATATGAATTTTCTTTAATATAATGTGACTTACGACATTTGTAAAGCTGCATTTATTTCCTTGAGTAGCTCATTAGTCTTATTAAAATCTGCCCGCATGATATTTTTCTCTCTGAGGTGGTCTGCTGTCATGATATCCAACTCTTTTTCAAGTCTCTTGTTTAAATCTTGTTCATGTAACCTGTTTAATTTATTTTTAGTTAAGAAAATGTTATTCTGAAGTCAAGCTTTCAAAACTTTCTATATTCTACCAGATTAGAAATGGTTTTAGGTATAATATAATATATAGAAAATTAATGGAAACAGCTTAAAGTAAGTTACTTTGCTCTAATCATCTAGCTTGTTAAAGTTGTTTCCTTTAATGCTTTTTAAAATAACATTTTAAAAAGATTTTAGTTAATTTTATACAATTTCCAAAGTGAATGAATGCATATACATCATTCAAAATACAAACATTTCATCTATGTTCTAGATTATAACATAGTCAACAAATAAAGTCAAAAGTGGTCTTCACTATTGTACTAGAAGGCAGTCTAGTCATCAAAATAGACATGTATTGCTAAGTACCATCATAACAGTCTCTCAGATAACACAGCAAATTCCTTTTGTTGTAATTAATGGCATACCTCATTTGTTGGTTAGATTCACTTCGTATTCTGAGAATTTCTTTCCCCTTAAATTCCAGTTCTTTGGTTAGGGCACTTATATTTTCATGAAGGTGCTGTACCTCCTTATCCAAGTCAGAAATGTGATGCTCTCTGTGCCTTAATTCCTCTTGGAGATCTGTTATTCTGTTCATATGCTCCTTACTCTGCAAAATATAAATAATTCTTTAAAAGTTTCTACATATTGGCTTTCTGTGTTTATCTGAGGGAAAGAAAATGACATATTGGAATGTCGAATATAACAAATCTGACACTGTTCTAAAGCAAACTGCTGAAATGAGAAAACCTCAAAGCCTCTTCTCTTTCCATATGCATAAGAAGTGTTTATATGGATACGGCTTCAATAATGTCAGAGCTAGAAGGCCCAAAAGGCTATAAAAACACATCTCCCTCATTTTACAGATGAGGAAACCAATACCCAAAAGATGATGTGTCCAAGGATAATTTATAATCAATGACAGAGCTGAGGGGCTCTCACATACTCAAGAAGTACATGGTCTTGTGGCAAATGGCTGGTACCCTTGTCCTTCAATCTAAAAAGACCCACGTCTATGGAAGTCATCCTAACACACACACACACACACACACACACACACACACACACACACACACACGCACCATGGCTTAGACGGTAGACTTTGTCAGCTTAGTGCTGGTCTAGCAGTTATCTTTTCTGAAAGTTAAGCTCCCTTCCATTTTCTTAGAAGTCACTATTTTCTACAAGTTCTATAGGCCTAGACATTGTCAATTTCAACGTCAGCCTACTTGAAGAAGACATAACTTCCTTCTATAAGGTAGCTCATTTAAAACTTCCTGGTAATGAAAATAAAATTTGGGCTGATCATTTAACCTAGTTGAATATTAACAAAGTAAAAGGCATAAGTAAACTAATAATAGTTTTCATTGCACTAAATGTCTAAAAATCCACACATCCAGACTTACATACATTCAAAATTACAAATTATCTAATCAAGTGAAGTACACTTGGCCAAAGAACAAAATTTAAAAAGCATAAATAGCAGTTGTGCTAGAGTGATATGGAAATATAAGCTACCTTTTTCCTTCTTGAGAATCTGCTAATTCTATAGTCATGTTATCTAATATGGCTGTTTTAAATTCAAGTTTAAATAAATTAAGTAAAATTGAAAATTCAGGTCCTCAGTCACAGGAGACATATTTGGCCCACGTGGCTAGTGACTACCGTAGTAGACAGCACAGATATAGAACATCATGGAAAGTTCTAGTTGACCATGTTATTTTATAGTAAGTACTCTGTCTTCATTCTTTGTACTATTTATATTTGATTATTGACTTTTTCAAGATGTAAGTATATTTCAAAATATTCAATTAAAAATGTTCATAAAGGAAAATGTAATTTTATGACCAATATTTAAAAGTTAAATTACCTATTTCCCTTTAAAAATAAAACTCTTTAACACAGATAGTAAATAATAACTAGTGAAAATACTAGTTGTTACAAATATTTTTCAGAAAATTGTGAACATTCAAATCTCTTCACGTTTAAGGACAGAACAGAATGTGCTTCTTCTCTACCTGTCTTCTGCTGATGTCTATGCTTCTCTCTAATTCCAAACTGGCAGCTGCCAATTCTTGATGATGATTATGCCGTAACAAGTCAATTGCAGCTGCATGTTGATGGTTTAGTTCTGAGCGTAATGAAGCTAGAATCCAAGAGGAAAAAAAAGAGTTTAGCATATTTTTAAAATATTATCAATATTTAGATAAATATTATAAAAGTCACAAAATATCATTTTCTAAATTAGGACACTTGTATACGCCCATTAAAATCTCACAGAATTGTGTATACCACTTGAAATACTATCAGCAGACTATCATAGAATATTATAAATTTTGAGGTCACCTAGCTTTAATGAGAATAAGAAAATTTTCAGCTTTTCCAATAGATCAATATATTTCTATACATGTTTTCAGTTTGCAATCAAGGCGCTAATGGAGATGCACTATGAGAATAATAACATTTCCGAGTTGAATGGTACCATAACACATATTTTGGAGGCAACTTCTCATCCAGGTAAGAATTCTTCCACAATATCCCTAAAAGATGTTAACCACTGGCTGGTGAATGCTTTTAGTGTTTTGGAATTCATTTGAATTTGAGGTTAATTCATTTGAATTTGAGGTTACTTCATTTGAATTTGAGGTTAGTTATTTCATATAATCCACATTTATTGAATGTTAGGTACAATACTAAAGGAGAATAAAATATGACCCTATCCTTGTAACTGCACAGGATAGAGGTGAAAGCATCTTGCCAGGGAATTAAGAGAGACATCAGACATGAGTATTAGTTATAACGAAAGCACAATAGTGGACACACCCAAATTTCCTAAGAGAGGGAAACTGAGGTTGCTACCACAAAGGAATTATCACACTAACTAGTTTAAAAGACTAGTAGGGTTCTCCAAGTGGAGAAGAGAAAAGCATTCAAGAAGAAGAGATAACATACGCAAAAACAGAAAGAATCTGATCTATCTGGCAGACTTTATAAGAAGTTTAGTGTGGCAGAAGCCCACAGAGCATGTACTAGAAAGAAAATGGAGCCCAATCTAAGAAAGTTTTAGTATAAAATGTATTTTACTTTATGTTTGGGTTCATGGTTCTCAAACTCAGCTATGTGTTGTAGTATGCCTGAGGGAACTTGTGAAACATGATCGTCTTCTGAAATACGAATTTTAATTGATTTTGGGAAAGCCATTATTTTTATATTAATGCAGGAGATATATAAGTGAGTAAAATATAAAATTTAAAGCTAAAACATGCTACTTCAAAGAAATGTGCTTGTAGCTAGTCAATTTAGGGTCCTTCTGATACCTCCATGTAAGGTATAAGTTCAGTCTCACTGGTATTAAGGACTTCAGTGGGAAAACTTGACAGGTAGTGATGAGGGACATGGGGAATCACTGAAGGATTTAAAGTCGGGAAGTTATATGGTGAGATTTGACTCTTACAAAGATTAACCTCACTGGAGTTTGGAGGATAGGCTATAGGAAGGGAAACCAGTGAGAAAGTTATGGTAATAATCCATGTGACAAATAATATGACCACAAACTAAGTATGGCAGAAAGACTAAAGAAAATCAAACAGATATAGGGAATATTTAAGAGGAGGAACTAATAGAATGTATAAGTGAAAGAGAAAAATTAAATGCATCTTCCAGATTCCTGGTTTGTGGGCAACTGGGTAAACAGTGATACCATTAATTCAAAGTGGATACAGGAATAGAAACACATTTTGTCCATGAGGGAAACAGTGAGTTCATATTTCAAATGCAGAGTATCAGTCAGAATGTCTAAAATGCAGTAAGAAATATAAATCTAATTCACAAGAAAAGCAGTATGACCTTGAAATACATATTTGGAGTCACTATCACAATAGATGGTAGTTGAAGACATGGATATGAATCCAATAACCAGGAAAAGCCTGAAGACTGAAAAACAGACCAGAAGGCTAGGGACTGAATCCTGGGAAATAGCAATATTTTATGGATGCACAGGGAAACAGAAGATTGAAGAACAGAGGTCAGAAAGGGAAGAACAGAGGACAGTTCTTTCCCCATGGAAACCAAGGGGAAAAAAGATTCAAGAAGGTCAAAGGGGTCTAATGATACAAACACGGCAAATCAGATGAGAGCTAGTGACAATACTTTTGGATTTGGAGTTTCAAAGTTCAATGGTGACCTCAGGAAGAGTAATTTCAATGGAATAATTGGGGTAAAATGTATGCCTGAAAAGATCCTGACAAAGGACTAGTATCTAGAATATCTAAAGAACTCTTAAACTTCAACAACAAAAATACAAACAATCCAATTAGAAGATATACAGATGGCAAATGAGTACATGAAAAAAATGGTCAATATCATCAGCCATTAGGGAAATGCAAAATAAAATTCACCATGAGATATCGCTACATTCCTATCAGAATGGCTAAAATACAAAATAATGACATCAAATGCTGGGGAAGATGTGAAAAAACTGGGTCACTCATATATTGCTAGTGGGGACGTAAAGTGGTACAGCCACTCTGGAAAACAGTTTGGCAGTTACTTAAAAAACTAAATATACAATTATTCTATGACCCAGTAACCGAGCTCCTGGGCATTTGTCCCAGGCAAATGAGAACTAGTTTACACAAAACTGAAAACCTCAGATAATCCTTCAATGGGTGAGGGACAACAAATGTGGTAGGTGAATACCATGGAATATTACTCAGCAATAAAAAGGGGCAAACTATTGATACATAAACCTGGATCAACCTCCAGAGAATTACTGTGTGTGAAAGAAAGCCAATCCCAAAGGTTACATATTGAATGATTCCATGTATAACTTTCTTAAAATGATAAAATCGTAAAAACGGAGAACAGATTAATGGCTGCCAGGAGTCATTAAAAATATTAGGAGAATTTGGAAAAACAAAAAACAAAAAAAATCAAACAGAAGGAAAACGAGACGGTAAAAATGAAAAGTTACTGAAAGACACTAAAAAACAAACAAACAAAAAGACCCTTTAAACATATATCGTTTTTCTTCAAAACTCATCTTTTTTAAAAAAAAGAGTAGTTATTTGAACACCTCAAAGATAAAAATCCCATTAAAAAATATCTGAAAAGTACCTTAAAAAAAGTCAGGCTTAAACATGACTTTTTTCATTAAAACAAACTCATTAAGTGGAAAATTCAGCCAATATAACTACTTAGTCTAAGGACTATTGGCTCCATGCCTCTCTCCCTTTCCTCACTAGATAATAGGAAGCCTCAACGTCCTCAACTCTGTTTAGTCCGCTAATGACAGACGGAAGCACCAATGAATGTTGCTCACAGAGCCAGAGTACAGAGAAAGTTGACAGGAATCTCACTTTTTTAATGTTTGCATTCTGTCCAATCTATTCCACCATACTCTCCTCTTCATATGGTAACTTCAAATAAAATATGTAGGACACTTAGATATTGTTTTAAAAATTAAAAATAAAATGTAGTGATTTGATGTTAAATTTTAAAGTAGAAGGATATATGAATAAATATGACAAGATTATAATCCATGCAAAATACCAAGCATAGCCTTTCCTTCATCCTCTAATTCAAAGCGAAGAGTCTGAAGTTCCTGTTCCATTTCTATCCGGAAGCCCTCCATTGACTGTCTGTGTGCATCTTTTAATGACTGAAGCTCTGCAGAATGCTTTTGTTGTAAATGGTTTTCAAGAGCCTAGAAAAGGAAAAACATTTAGATTATTATGTTAACATACAGGAAGGAAAATGCAAACATAATAAAAAATAATTATTAAAACTCAGTTATTATTTAAGAAAACGGCATTTTTAATTCATTTACAGGAAAATTAGATATAAGATAATCACCATTAGAAAATAAATTAGTGAAACCAGTTTGACTCAATGTATGGTGTTTGAATTGGGGTATGGACCCTTGACCGAAGGCAGTTTTCAAATAGTCATTTTCTAAAGCTGCCAAGGGGTGTAAACCACCTAAAATTAATGAATAATTCCTCTGTGTGCACAGTCTCAGACTTAGGAGAGGAGGAGGGCGAAAATGTGAAAAGGTCTCCTCCTGATTAGGACAAAAAAGGTGAGGGCTTTCACAGCTCCACCCTTATCTTTTGTAGCTACTTTCTACAGTCATTCTTAGCTCCTGTTTTATGAATAGAAGCAAGAGCTCTGAGAGGTGGTAGCTGCAAATGTAAGCTAAAGCCTTTCGTGTGATTAGTTTGGAAAACCTGGCCAGAGAGAACAAGACTGCATGTGGCTAAGACTAAGAAGATATAGGGCCACAGGAGGGACAAAATAGAGCTCCGGGTACTTCAAGTTTGGAGACTGAACTGTGCCAGGAAGGGCTTTCTTACTGTGATCTATAACATGACAGGTTTCTGAGAAAGGTACCATATTGTAACTAGGGATGCATTTCTTTAATCATTACTCTAAAATGCTGTTTTTAAAAATTAGCATTAGTATTTTAAAACAGTATGTTCACTGTTTTAAAAGTGTTTTATTTCTGGGGAAAAGAAGCATAGGTTTCTTTGAATACAGATAAAATAAAGGATTTCTAGTTTAGACAACATTACTTAGGTCGCTTGGCTACCTAATGACAGACAATAAAATTGCAGACTCTGATTTCTTTTGAAAAATGATTAAAGTTTTGAAAGACTGAATGTGGACAAGGAAAGTACTGATATGAGAGCTTATATGTTCTTAAAATTCACAGATGGTAGCCAATGAATACATTATTTAGCAATGCAATCAGGCCTAACTTTTAACCAAAGGGATTTCCTTGACCAGATCCACAGACTTCAACTTACTGTATAGGCAAGTTAACTGTTTTTAAAAGGATAGGACTTTCTTGTTGTTTTAATTTCTTTATAAGATACCACTTCTTAAAACAGTGCCTGCACCCAAATAAAGAATTAAGAAACAACCTACATCTGTAATGACTTACATATGTTGAAAATTATTGTTAGTAAAACTGTATTTTTTTATCAATCATTATCTTAATTACCTTAGGAGAAAGTGAAAAATAGTGTAAAGAAATAAACAATACCAAAATTCATCACATTAAGACTATGGCAAACTAACATTTTAGCACAGAACTGAGTAATCTCCCCAGAATCTGGGGAGATTCTGGCATATAATATGATTAATCCAATATATCGGGGTAGCCAAAAAATGTACACATTTTAAGAGATGTTATCTATGTATTACTTTTTGAAGTTGAATTGAATTACGGTAGCAATATGTAGTATGACATTAGCTCAAAAGATGGCATTAATCAAATGAATGCTAGCGTCAGTCATATTACAATTTTAATAGTTTTTTCCTTTCTTAAAATGTGTATACATTTTTTGACACACTCTCTATCTATTTGATCTCTTCTGTGTGATATGTTTGTATCACTACTTTTCATATAGCTTTTGGTGCTATACATGGGGGACTGCACTATTTAAAAATGTCTCCAATTTCATTTCATTGTAAATTTTGTACATAAGAAAAAAAGTGAGGGAAAAATATCTGTGTTAAAAATTATACAAATTCGGGCCGGCCCGGTGGCTCAGGTGGTTAGGGCTCCGTGTTCCTAACTCCGAAGGCTGCCGGTTCGATTCCCACATGGGCCAGTGGGCTCTCAATCACAAGGTTGCCAGTTCAATCCCTCGAGTCCCGCAAGGGATGGTGGGCAGTGCCCCCTGCAACTAAAATTGAACATGGCACCTTGAGCTGAGCTGCCGCTGAGCTCCCGGATGGCTCAGTTGGTTGGAGCGTGTCCTCTCAACCACAAGGTTGCTGGTTCGACTCCCGCAAGGGATGGTGGGCTGTGCCCCCTGCAACTAAAATTGAACATGGCACCTTGAGCTGAGCTGCCGCTGAGCTCCCGGATGGCTCAGTTGGTTGGAGCGTGTCCTCTCAACCACAAGGTTGCCGGTTCGACTCCTGCAAGGGATGGTGGGCTGTGCCCCCTGCAACTAGCAACGGCAACTGGACCTGGAGCTGAGCTGCGCCCTCCACAACTAAGACTGAAAGAACAACAACTTGAAGCTGAACAGCACCCTCCACAACTAAGATTGAAAGGACAACAACTTGACTTGGAGAAAAATCCTGGAAGTGCACACTGTTCCCCAATAAAGTCCTGTTCCCCTTCCCCAATAAAATCTTTAAAAAAAAAAAAAAAAAATTATACAAATTCTTTGGATCCATGTGTCTTTTATAGGTCTGGCCTGAGGGAAACATTTAAAATTTGATGAAAGACAGTATTATAAGTTCAAGATAGTATTAAGTGATTCTAGTGGTTACAGCTCAGTAAGACCATGCTAAATTTATTTAATTACTGATAACTACATGTAAACCAGATGACATATTAGTCTCATCATGAACTTGGCATTATGATGGGAAAGATTTAAAATGTTGGCCCTAGTCTAACTTGTCTGCTATAGTGTGTACTATATGTTTATGTGTAAGCTATATGTATATGTAAACTACATGTATATGTTTAAACACTTGTGACCAGGAAATAATATCCTAGAAAACACATTAAAATAAAGCTGTACATAATTTTTTGGAATAAAAAAATAAATTCTTAAGAATTTGAAGATTAATTATTATTAGGCTGTTGGATTATATTTGAATAAACGTCACATTAAACTTACTCTTTGTTCCTTTTCCTTTTCTTCTTCCATAGTTTGAAATGCAAGGACATGTGCTTCTTTTAAAGATTTATGTCTTTGTTGATGTTGTTCCTCTAATTCTTCAAGCTCTTGTGTAAGTCTTTGTCGTTCTTGTGTAAACTGGGCTTGCAGCTGCTGCAAAGAAGTCTGAGACTGGGAAAGCTGCATCTCCAGGTTCTGCTTCAGCAAGGAAATCTGTGCCACGGAACGGTACACAATGAAGCAAAAATACAAGGTACATGTCACAAATTGCCAGTCTAAGAAAAAAAGCATTTCAAAGACATTAACTACAGGCAAAACAAGTGTCTTAAGAAAGTGTCCACTTAAAATGTTTACAATATACCATAGATATCTAATCTTTAGGTATCATTTTTAATTGTATTTTCAGTAGTTAGCCTAAAAATAGACTGTTTAAGTGCTGTTGTTTGCAGACTCTAAAGAACACTGCAGCCCACATTTAGAAATACAACGAAAAACTATGCTGTATTGCAATAAGCATTCATAATATGAAATAAAAGCAGAAGACAACTAACATATTTAGTAAGTTATAGTCACTTCAAGGAGATAGTATGAAAAGTTAAACTGCTTATTTATGAGGTGTCGCATCCAGTGCAACACGGGCAGTGAGAGAACGAGAAGGGGCGGTGAAGGGTTAAGAAAGAAACAGAAATCAAGGAAGTTCTGAAACAGGGGCCAAGGGTCTCACAGCCTCAAAGGAGAGAGCCCCAAATCGGGCCAACCTGTGGCTTTTATTGAAGCACATGCAAGGAAACAGCATTGTTTTTACTACAGTCTGTGAGTCCCATACACCATACCAGAAAACTGGTTCAAACCAATCACCTTGCCTTTCGAAAGTCCCATGATGTATAAATAATTGTTGTTTGTACCTCCCCAGGGACCAAAACCTTTATGTTGGAAAACTTACTGAGATGGAGAACTGATGTTATCACATCTAGAATCACTTCCCAATCAGGTTGTGGGAAGGAATACAGCCACACAGGCAGAAGCTCTCCTTAGACAGGGGAAGGTGGGGATCTATGCCCACCTCTATCAACCCTGTGAGTTCTCCTGCTGGTCCCACACGACTGTGCCTGTCTTAGGTTGTTCTCCTTTCTTGAGGAATCTTACCGGTCCTTGGCTAGCCAGCCATCCTTTGGGGCCAAACAAGAAGATGGCATAAAGGTGAAGCAATGCCCCTGAAAGGAATAGTCTCACAGACTCTTCTTTCTTTTTAGGGGTAGGCACGAGGGGACAGACAGGCAGGCAGCTGCATGACAACACTGAGGCAGGACAGTTGAGTAGTTAAGACTGGCCTCTGAGTTAAAATCCTAGCTCTGTCATCTGTTAGTATCAACACCTCACCTGGCTGTGTGAGAATGAAGTGTGTTACACAGAATTCACATAGAACAGCCGCTGGCATGTAGTCAGTACTTGATAAATGTTAGCGAAGATTATTTGAGGATTAAAAATCTACTCTTTATAAAAGATTTATCAGTTCATAATTTAGATTCCTGTGTTAAAGAAATATATATTTTTTTAAATTTTGATTTAATTACAAGACTTGCAAACAAAGACTTGCAAACCTTCAAGCCTTTTAAAAATCACAATCCTCTAGTTATAGCCTTAAAATAAAGACAGGTGCTTTTCTCTCACTATGGAAAAGTGATTTGTCACTCCTTTTGAAAACACACAACATCACCCTTAATGTGTCTGCATTGCTTCTGTCTTAAAATACTTAAAATTAAATTCTTTTAAAGAATAAAAACACAAAACACATGTAAATGTATAAACGAGTATATATACATATGTTCATCTATATATGTTTGATGAGACCATTTAGCTTAATCTATTTCTCTTCTCATATACAGGAAACTGTAACTTGAAACTAGATAACCATATTCTTAATAGGAACCTGAATCTAAGGGGAACTTAGGGGACAGAGATAAAAAGTTGACACATGCGTTCCATAAAGTAACTTAAGATTGTATGTGTTCATATACAAGTAAAACAGTTTCTACGGCCAACAAAGCCAATGGAAAGAGGAAACTTTAAAGGGAGTTTTGTAAATGGGAAAAGACTTTCATTGGAGTGATGGAAGGCAGATACAGACTCCCTCACATGTCTCACAAAGGAAGGTACTGGAAATGAAAGAGAAAGGGTGAAGGGTCACCAGAGATGCAAAATAGGAAAGAGAAATAAGAAAGGAGGAATGGAAGACAGGAAAAGGTCAGAGGCAAGTGGCAGGAAAACAGTCGCAGGCTAGTGAGCTAAGGGTGGATGACTAGCGGTCTGGAAGGGTTTTGGACAAAGCTCTAAATCAGGATGAGTTGTAAAGGTTACACATGCCTTTAAGGAGCTAGTCAAGCGCTGGTGAGAAATGATACAACTGACACAGATGTTCAATCTGTCTTAATGTATTTCCAAAGAAGTGACTCTACAGAGTGTCACTTCTACTTACTGATTTCTAAACAGACCTAAGGTTTCAGAAGTTATTTCCTATGATTAGAGCCAAGGAGGAAACAGGCAATGCCTACACCTCTAAATGGCAGTGGCACTCATACTTTATCAACGAATAAACCCTGCAAGTGTGAAAATGGCAGAAGAATGTCACAGCAACAGCTAAGGCCATCCTTGTCAATTCGGAAGACCAAGGCAAATTATACTATGTAACTTCTCACAATTTTATGCAAAGAAAATCAAGAGGAAATGAATACTAAGGACAGCCCAGAAAGAAAAAATAAATTATAAAAGGCAACAAAAATGTGTGTTTGTGAACACTGGTATGTAACTGGTAGTCATTTTCTTCCCAGCCAGCTGGTTCTTAAATAGAGAAAGAACCTACCCACTCTCTTCCCCAGTTCAACTCTAGTCCCAGACCCACCATGTGACTAGCTGCCTTGTCTCAGGTGACTTGTTAGTCTTTTCCTAACACTCCTATATATATGCTATACTACATGTCAAAAAATGATTCTAGTCAAAGCTATTACTTGGCCACTGGCCAAATGAGGACTAAAATCCACCCAGCCAACAAACTGCTCACCAAGCCGCCTGCCCTGGTATGCACTGTGTCCACCCAAAGGAAGTGGGCATACTTCTGATTTGCATACAGGCATCATATGGGCCAGCAATGGCCCTGGATCCTGTCCACCAATTAAGTGTACAGTTAGGTTAGTATGTAGCTAATCAGTTCATAGCAGTGTATCTTATTTTCTGCAATGCCTACTTCAAAAGTCCACTGCATCAGAAAGAGAGCGCCTATGTTAATTTGACTATAATTTGACTCACACTTGAACTAGTTAAGGATGAAACTTATGAAGAAATATAACATTTAAAATGCATGAAGTACCACAGTAATGTAATAGTTATACATTTAAAGTCTAGCACACTTTCAAACCTCTCCAGCTTAAATAAAATATAAATATTTTACATCATAATATACTTTACCTTGAAAGAACTCCAATGTAATATTTTTCATTTTAGGATATATGATTAATCTTTGTCTCTATACTCAAGAAAATGTAAAGTATGTGCAAAAAGACATTATCATGCAATTTAGTACTTAAATATATGTAGACATTTTATATTAACTTTGAAAGCACACCAAAATAATATTACGGCTATCTAAAATCTTTGGATTCATGCTCAAGACAGTAACATGAATTATATGCAGAAAGCCTTTATCATGCAATGCAGCATCAAAACATTTTGTTCTTTTTATCAATAAATTAGTACAATTGCATTAAATTGACAGCCTTTATTCAGCATGGAAAGTACATGGCACTTTAAAAGACAAATAATGAGCAAAGCAATGTAAAATGCTGAGTATAGTATACTTTATGGAAACATGTTAATATAAAACTTCACTAATTCAAAATAAAAGAGAACAAAGTTTTACATTAACTTGGGCAACTCTGATCAATATGTTTATAACAGAATTATAGAAAGACATTTATGTGTTGAATAAATGAATAAGAAATAGAAGTTGTTTCAATTTATATATTCAAATTTTGTAGTATATGGTATTAGTTTCTTCATGTTATAATTTAAATTCTTATTTTGTTGATTTTTAAATAAACCAAAAAGAGTCCTTATTTCAGAAAAAAAACTGTAATCCGTATTTTAAAAATACGTAACACAGCAGTTTAAACGTGAATAATATAAATGTTGTACTGATCAACAGGTACCAGATAATTCACAAATAATTTAAAGGGCAGACTGCACTGATAGTAAGTGCTACCTTCTGATTTCTATCACTTAAAATACTCTTGCTTTTTTGAAAATTAAGTGTTTTAAAACTTTCAAAAAGACTAAACTTAAGAACTATGGATACATTTTTCTGAATAAAGGAAAGCTTTATCTATTTCCTACAGAGCAGTTTCACAGGATTCTGTACCTCAGCAATGGTGCTTAAAGAACTCCCTCAAAATAGCAACTGAAACATCAAATCTGAGGTATTGGATATGACAAGATGTCAACATGGGACGTGCCATTAATTATGTGCATCCTACCTACCACTTTTGGATTTTGATGCACTGTTGTTGTTGTTTTTTCTCCCCAAAAATATCAGTTTTGTTATAAAAAGTATACAAACAATTTATCCTCAAAACAAAGCATTTCTTGAGATAGAAAATGTAATCTGTGGTTCTCAAATTTGGCTGTGTATCAGAATCATCTCTGTAGATTTTAATAAATATACTTGCCCAGACCTGATCCCTTGATATTCTGACTTCATAGGCCTGGAATTGGGCCCAGGCCACCTAACATATTTTTATTCCAAATTACCAATGAAATAAGTATTCATTGTGAAAACTATTTTAAAATATAGGACTTATAAAATAAAAGGGAAACTCTCTTTCATTCCCTTTCCTCGCCAAATCCCAGTCCCTAAGGTTAACCAACGTTAACACTTTGGTATCTCCCCAGACTCCTATGACTTATCACTCTTGATATAATTGCCTGTTTGTTTTCTTTTGCTTTTTTAACTACATCATGTGTAAGTGGGGGGGATGATTTTCACCAAATGTAGAGAGTACATCAGTCATGATCTGACAAAAAAAATATTGGGTATGTCTTACACACACAAATTACTTGTGGGCCCCAGGGCGTACCTCAGGAGACCAGTGCTTAACACCCAAAGTAACTGAAACAGATCCACCGGGCTGCTGACTGGGACAGACATTCCATGTGTATTGCACAGAGGGTTAAAGGCCACTTCAAACGTCAAACCATGAGGTGTTGTCACCTGCAGGTGTTGAATACGCGATGGAGTGGCTTTTCACACATCCAATTCTATGCAGCTTCCTCCAGGATGAGTATTCTCATGGATTTATTCAGTGATGGTTAATGACTTTTCCATTAAGGAGGCCAAGGAGTTTGTTTTTATAGGTTTGTTCCTCCCTTCATAGTGTTATTTATGGGGTACACATATCCATGTAACTAGGTATACCCCATTCTTTTCAATGACTACGTAGACTTCCTAGTGCAGGTACTGTTCCCTGCCTCCTGGACAGTCTCCTCCTTTCCTTTCTTCCCAGTTAGCTGAACACTTGAGTATGTCCAGGGACTGAATGGGAATCTCCATCTTAAAGAAGATAGGCCCCTCTCCTCGCACTGAGGGATAGATTATGCCTGAGGTAAGTAAGTCACAGAAATCTAATTCTAAGGACATGTCATCTGCTTTCATTAATGAGCTAAAAGAGAGTATGAAGTTATGAGGGGGATTTGGGGGAAAAGATTTTATTTCCTGAGAAAAGTAAAAAACACTTAAGGAAAGCCTCTTGCATTAGCACAGTTGTTCAAGAACATGATATCTGGAGCTGGAGCAGCCATGTTGCCACTATGACATGACAAACTAAAGGTCAAAAGTTAACACATTGAGCATGACAAAGCAGAAGTTCAGAAAAAAACCTGAGTTCTTAGCTAAATATGCTGACAGCTTAAGCCACTGTTAACTGGATGTTCTGCTTATAGCCAAATGCATCTTAACAGACATAATGCCAAAATACAATACACTATAAATTACTTTACTCCTTCCAGATGGAAATGTAGATTGTCTCACCTAGTTTTGCTATTACAAATATTGAGTAAGAGCAATTCTGAATTGTTCGTAAGTTTTTGGTATTTTCTAAGAAGACCTATTCACTGAATTAAGAACCACAATAATACCTGCTTAATGTTCTTAAGATATTTCTGGAATATGTTCCCAATTATTCTCTCATTCTCAGGTGAAAAAAATTAGAAAGCTTTTATAAAGAACAGAGGTATCAATAATCACGTGTTTTTTAGAACAAGACAGTTTATAGTGGAAGCTTCTTGCATAGAAGGCTGGGTAACGACAATGTGAGGAGGGGGTGGGTAGATGATCACACTGCTGAGCAACACTCTGACAGGTCATATTTTGTTTGGATGATGACTCAGTGAAGAGTTCATCCTCAGTGGCTATGATGTTACAAAAGAGAATTAATTAATGGGGATCTCACTGTGTTATCAGCCCCTTTTACTTTTTCTGTAAGAGATGAGTCAAGGCATTCTCATTCTAGTTACTAATATATTTAACTTCAATAAGGATGTTTTTATTTTAATGAACACATTTTCATTTATAATTTCACTTATAACTATTAAGAAAAAAGTGACTATGTTGTCACAAGTATTCTGAAGTACAATTCAATTAATTTTGACAATAATCATATCTAACTTGGGTTCTTTACTATCCCAATTAGCACATACGTCAAAATGCCTGGATCAGGGCCGGCCCAGTGGCTCAGGCGGTTGGAGCTCCGTGCTCCTAACACCGAGGCTGCCGGTTCGATGCCCACATGGGCCAGTGCCAGATGGCTCAGTTGGTTGGAGCGCGGGCTCTCAGCCACAAGGTTGCCGATTTGACTCCTCAATTCCCGCAAGGGGTGGTGGGCTCAGCCCCCTGCAACTAAGATTGAACACGGCACCTGGCACCTTGAGCTGAGCTGCCGCTGAGCTCCTGGATGGCTCAGTTGGTTGGAGCGCATCGTCTCAACCACAAGGTTGCCGGTTCGACTCCTACAAGGGATGGTGGGCTGCGCCCCCTGCAACTAATGATGGCAACTGGACCTGGAGCTGAGCTGCGCCCTCCACAACTAAAATTGAAAGGACAACAACTTGACTTGGAAAAAGTCCTGGAAGTACACACCATTCCCCAAAAAAGTCCTGTTCCTCTTCCCCAATAAAAAATCTTAAAAAAAAAGTCTGGATCAATAATGCCGTAATAAAGGCCAAATTCTTAACAATGTTCTGTGTGACTATTAAAAAGAATTTCTAAATGTAGCCTTATTTCATCAACATTAAGATAATTATCTTTGTTACTTATTTTTAAATATATTAAAGGAAACAGTATTAAATGCATTTGTGTGTTTCTAATTATTTTTTATGTAGAAAGCAAAGTTGAATATGAAATGTAGATAAAATCTTTCTTTTCTTGCATAGTAGAAAGAAATTAGGGAGGTATGAGGAGATAGTTTCACTCTGGAAGTATCAAAACTTCACAGGAAATCTCTAGTATCAAAGCTTTGACTCTTCTAGTATAGGAATTGGCAGACTACAGCCTGTTTTTATAAATTAAATTTTACTGGGACACAGCCCCATGGATTCGTTTACATATTGTCTGTGCCTGCTTTTACAGGGCAGCAGCAGAAGCTGGCAGCTACCAAAGAAAGTGCATGGCCCGCAAGGCCAGAAGTATTTACTCTCTGGTCCTTTTTACAGAAAAAGTTTGCTCATCTCTGCCCTCAGATATCAAGAAAAATATTCAAAGATGTTCAGCTATCTGTTATCTTATTTTAAACAACAAATTGGGTATGGATTTGATATGCAAATAAATCTCATTTTTTCTCTAAACACCCAAACAATTTTTAATCGTTATTTAAATGGGACATCACTTTGAAGCTTAATTTCTGCATATTTGAGTTTACACAAGAAACAATAGCTTTGCTCATCCTTAGGAAAGGGTTTTACTTCACTTTAAATCTTTCAATAATTATAATGTAAAACATGTTCTGAATCTCATGAACCTTCACAACTGTGTAATCCATTTATTTATTTGTTTGTTTGTTTGTTTGTTTGTTTGTTTGAACCGGCAATCTTGGTGTTACCAGAACCATGCTCTAACCAACTGAGCTAACTGGCCACCCCCCTCTAATCCTTTTAAATAAAGACGTCTATTGATACCATTTTCCTAAAAACTAAACTAGTTTAACTAAAGAAGAAACACATTTACATTTATTTTCAATTCTATGAGTGTCAAATAGTTAAAACTTTTTCAAAAATATTACTGTATATTTCAAAATAAACATTAAAATAACAAATTTTATGCTTGAGATGTAAAATCTTGCTTGCCTTTATAATAAATATATGCTTATTAATATAATGCGGTAGATGTATGCACATACACAAATGAATGGCTGAAAAAAGCTCTTATTATCTATATACAAAATATATTTTACTGACTGCCAAAGTGTATTGTTTTATATCGTAAGTTAAAGCTTTAAAGCAGTGATGATGTTTATGCAAAATCAAAAGTGCAACATGCCCTTGTGTACAAATTGTAAGTGCCGCTCACTTACATTGTTGACAGATTTATGCAAAGCTTCACCCAGAGAGTGCCGCTATGAAGAAAAGATCACAGGAATAAAGGGAAACATTCAGAAATCAACTAAGTGAAAGGAAGAGGGATAAGAAGGGAGAGTAAAACACAGAACATTAATTATAATATGAGCAAGAAAAAATAAGTTGAAAACAGTTCTGAGAAAGAAATTAGACAAAAAGAAATTTAAGACATACAGTCTAAATTATCTGTACTCCCTTAAAACAGTGTGTGACGATTGTGGGCTGGTGACTTACCTATGCAGAAACACCAAAGGCTAGTGCATATAAATCAGATGATGGTTATTGAAGGACTGAGAAGGAATATTACTGGTCTAAATTCTTTCCAGAAATCTACAATATAGTGCTTCAAAGCATTACACTCAGTATTGGTGTAGGTTCATGAAGGATTTCTCTTAAGAGAAATGAGCAGATGAGAACTGAAACACTAACTTGATTAACTACATAATTTTGGGACCAAAAATAAATAAGAGCTAATCACTGAAAATGTGAAGATTTAATAATAACCTGGTTTAGTACTGGGGAAAAGAAAGAAGAGAGGCTTTCATAGCTTTTCAATCCTATTTTCTAGGACATGTTTCGGAAACTTATTTTGATCTAAGTTTCTTTTTTCAGAAGTTCATTGAAATTTTGAGTGATAAACGACTGAAAAAATCACTAGGCATTCTGCCTCCCCCCAAAATGGGGGAAAAATGTGATTTCCTTTTCAATTACCTCATCTTTTTGTCCTCCAAAATTGCAAAATAATATTTAACTTATATTACTAATATAAACAGAAAAGTTCCTGTTTTTGCTTTGGACAATAATCAAATTTTCAGACAGAACACAGTTATCTTTTATCCGTAATATGATTATTCCTTGCTGTGTCATAAACTATAGCCAGTTTTTATTTGGTAAGCAATTTTTTACTAATAATTTAGACTAACATACTCTAGGATTGAGTTTACTAGAGATGGAAAAATAGGTTGAGAAAAAAAGATTCTATTTAATTACTCCATAACTTCTCAATTTAAACTTTCTCACAGTTTTATACATATTAGCTACATTAATTTTATTTTTACTTTTTTCCTTATCCTTTCTCATACTATTAATAGTCTATATACTAATGAGACACAACTTCTCCAGACTTCACAAAACTTAAGAAAATCTGAGGGATTTTCAGTAGCAGTTTTTTGCTTCTTTGCAGTTTTCAGAACCGATGTCCTAGTATTAAACTACAAGTTAATCTAAAATGTATGGCATTTACTTATGAAGTAGATTTTATTTTTCACTCTATAAGGTAACATCATACAAAAATATATACACTATTGAAGATTCCTGACCTAATTAAAAAGCTAATCGATATGATAGAGCAGAGAGTGGCATTCCAGGTCTACCCCATAGGGATTTTAGACTTTATTTGAACATTTGGAATCTAAACTCATGATCATGAACTCTGTCAACATACCACAGCAGGCCAGGGAAGTGTCTAAACCAAAAGGCATGGTCTCTAAGCAATGACCTGGGGTGACTTGCGTCACAGACTTGGCTATGGCAATTAGGAAAGGTACAACCAGTGATGTTGGGTGGCAACATCATTGTTGGTTAATACATAAATGAAGATTTTTTTTTCATTTAAAAATATTTAATTAGAGTACTACTACTATATTCCAGGAAATATTGTGAGTGTACAGTGAGATAGAGTTGAATAAGATAGAAAAACAAACATATGAAAAACAAATAAGAAAAAGTCTGTGATAAATATAATGATTTAAAAAAAGGTTGATGTGATAGGAAATGACTGGAAGTGATACAGGGTTGATGGTGAGGAAAGATCTTTTGAAAGAGGGGCATTTCAACTGGGAATCAATAAAGAAGTCAGCCACAAAATGAGACGACCTTGGGGAAAGAGCTTCCGGACAAATGGATCAGCACAATGACCCTGAGGTGGAAGTGAACCGGGAGTGCCTGGGCATATGTGTGTCAGGATGATGTTTGCAAGGCTGAAATGAGATGGGCGATAACTGCAAGGGCAAGATGGCTTAAGGTCGTGTAGACAATGAAGGAGTCAGAATAAGAGCCTTAATGCAATGGGGTGCCCTGAGAATTTTAAGCAGGGAAAAGGCATGATCTGATGATTTACATCATAAAAGATCACTTTTAGCGCTGTGAGTAAAAGTGAAATAGGGGAGGTTAGATAAGTGGCTTCCACGAGTGTTATCAAGGAAAATGGAAGCAGATGGAGCAGGGGTATGTTTTTGGTGGTAGAATAAACAGGCTTGACAGATTACAGGAGAGGGAAAGGAAAGATAAATCAAGGATGACTATTTTTTGTTTAAAGCAACAAGCAGTGCCAAGAAGTGAAGATGTTGGGATGGGGGATGCAGAGTGTGAATCAATACTTCTGCGTCAGACGTGCTAAGTTTGAGATGCCTATTAGCCAACTGAGTGATTGTGAGTTCCGGGGAAGAGGACCAGGTTGGAGATTTAACTTTGGATACCACTGACATATAAATGGTATCTGAGCCACAAGACTGAGTGAGATTCCCCTTCCCCCTAGTCAGTGTCTGCTTTAACGAAAGACAGATAAACTAAAAACCTATGTGCAAAAATATTGTTTGGCAAGCATTCTACACGATGAAGATCCATATTAATAAAAACTGATGTCCTGTATAATAATCTTTTCTATTTTAAAGCATCTGAACCTTCTTGTTAGTTTTTGAGATGAGTGAAAAGGACCTCAAGAGATCTTCATAGCTGATAATACTCAGATACTTCAACACAGAAGCATAGCTTACTGAATGTGTTTCAGGATTTCTGTTCTTGAAGGATGAACATAATCAGACTTCCAGATAAGTGAGGAAGAAAATGAAAAATAACTAAAAAAACTGCTGTAATTAACTAGAAATTTGAAGCTTTGTACATAAGAAACCTACGTTCTTAGGAGTAATCTCATTGTTCTAAACCTCAGTTTATTCACTTAGAAACCAGCATGATGTTTTACACATTTGCAATCTGCCAATTTATTGGTATATAACATTTGAAATCCACTGAATTACAAGCTTTTAGAGGATGAGGGCCCTGTCTTATTCATATTTTGCATGTAATTCATAATTTGGTACCTGGCACAGAGAAAATGGTCAATAAATGTTTATTATATAAATGTTTATTAATGAATAATATGGATTTTTGTTATTGAGTTAGTTTTTGCTATTCTCTACCTTACTTCTCCCCTCCCCCCATAATTACAGAAGAAAAGAGAAAATTCTAGGTAACTAAAAAGAAATGTTATATAGAAAAAATACATATCGTGCAGAAATCCTATTGAGAAAAGCCAACAGATTCTAAGACTTAAAAATGTATTCTCTCAAAGAAACGAATTAATGAGTATATTAAATATACTAAAATTTGTCCAGAAAACATTAATCTGGAAAAGGAAGAAGGAAGCCGAGAAGGAAGCAATATTCATTGAATGGCACCTGTACTGTCTCACTCTATCTCTTCTCCATACTGCAGCCAGACATTTGAAATTACAATATTTGAATATTCCCTGCTCTCAATTAAAACCTTTCAATAGCTCCTCGTTGTTCTTTGGATAAAGTCCCAACAAGCCAAACAAGGTTCCATGTGATTTGACCCTGCCTGCCTCCCCAGCTTTCTGGCCCACTACCTTCCAGGACTAAGTAAGGTATTTGGGGACTGACTTCCTGAGGGCCTTTGCATGTATTCCCTCTCTCCTTCTCCCAGCCTAACTCCTGCTTCTCTTTCGGGTCTCAGGTAGAAGACTCCACACTCAGAGAAGCCTGCCCCAAGTTCCCAGACTACGGTAGGTCCCCATGGCACACATCCTTGGGTGCCACGGTTGTAATGAATTAATGTGTCACACTGTTACTTCTATTTGCCTTCCTTTTTGCCTTGTAAGCACTGGGAAGGCTAACATTATGATCGCATTACTGGTGGGGGCAGTGCCTGGCATATCAGAAGCACTAAATTTATGACAGATGTCCAAATGTCATCAAATATCAAAAGATAAAATAAAATCCTCGTTACTAACAAAAGAGATGTCATTTACTAAATTATAACTTCCTTGAAACAATGTATACACTAATCTTACATCGCAATTTAAGTAAAATAGGTTAAAATTTAATAAAATATTTCAAAATGCAATATTTAATCTGCAATACTATAATTTCTTAAGGTAAATTATGTAAAGTGTATTTCTAACATTAATTTCAAGTATGCTAATAACTAGAGAAAAGCAACCCACAAACCTAAGATTTAGAAGCGGGAGTCAGAGCTTTGACAATCCTCTTGAAGCAAAAAAGAGAAGTCACAAACAATTATTCAATACATAAAGCAGTAATAGCAGGCATATAAATGAACTTGAGGTGGAGACAGGCTAATGCAGCAGGTAACTCATAACACTTTTCTCAGAGAGTCTTAAATAACTTGGTAATCATATGTCCATTGAATCCTTTTTAAGCTACAAAATATTTTAATTTTTAGTATGTTATCATGTGAAATAGAAATAATTAAGTTGATTTGTTACTACAATGCTATCTAGATGTTCGTAAGTATTTTCAGGTGTATTCTGGGCCCCAGCACCTCTGAAGGCACAAAGTGTTCTGCATTTCATCACAGATCTTACCATAGTATTTTGCAAAACAGACACATGCTCAGTACACATTAATAACTACCCAACATTTAAAACATCTCTTTTAAAGCTCGCTATAGATTTCATTATTCTCTCTCTTCACTCTCCTCTCCTAAACATGTCAATTTAAGAA
This sequence comes from Rhinolophus sinicus, assembly GCF_036562045.2. Classification (NCBI taxonomy): domain Eukaryota; kingdom Metazoa; phylum Chordata; class Mammalia; order Chiroptera; family Rhinolophidae; genus Rhinolophus; species Rhinolophus sinicus. Next base: position 145,945,818 of record NC_133755.1, read on the forward strand.
CCAGATAGACTTAAATTCTAAAAAGGCAGATTTTGGTAGGGAAAAGAAAATTATATATTTTTAGAATTGCAAGTTAATTCAGAAAACAGTTTAGTACTGTTTATCTTAAAAGAAAATAAAACCTCAAGAGGAAGCATCCCAACAACATAGGTCTGATAAAAGAGGATAAAATATAGTTGAAGTAACGATGTCATTAATTTTTTTGACTAAAGAGAAATTAAAAACAAACTTCAATATTTACTCAGGAAAATATTGCAAATTAACTTTGAATCCAGGAACTGAAGTAGGAAGAATGAGGAATAATGATGGATGTTGGTTGGTTTTTGGTAGACTTTAATTCTATTCCACATTTTCTGAGGAAGCAAAACTGAGGTCAGACCTGCTGTTCTCACTCTCTTTCCTAGGTGGCTTTTCTCTTTTCTCCATATACTATTTCTTTTCATTTTTCTTTTGACTTCCCTTTTCCTTAGCCCAGTCATCTCTCTTCCCAGGGTTCAGGCTGGATCGCTGATGTTTGTTCTACCTAATTTCCTGCTCTCTTAACTTCTAGGGAAGGGATTCAGACCCTTCAATTTCCTCTTTGGTTGCTGTGCCCTGCTTTTGTTCACTCTATTCAACAACTACTGAGTGCTGACTATGTGCCAGGCACAGTTTAAGCTGCTGGGGATGCAGCGATGAACAATACAGATAAAGATCCAGCTCTCAGGGAACTACACTCTAGTAGGGAAGAGAATCAGTAAGATGCCATGTAGTAATAAATGTTTTGAAGAAACACAAAGCAGAATGTGGGACAGAGAATGATGGAGGGTGCTATTTCAGAGAAAGAGATCAAGGAAGATCTCTTTGGAGAGTTAAGATTTGACCTGAATACTGAACAAAGTGAAGGAACAAGCCCTGTAGATCTGGGAAAGTGGGATTCAGGTGGAGGGACTGGCAGATGCAAAGGCCTGAGATGCACAGAGCTTGCTTGGTGTGTCCCAAGTAGTCCAGCATGACTGGATGAAAGAAGGGAGAGAAGGGCAGAGATGATGCAGGCAATGTAGCCAGAGGCCAAATCCTGAGGCTACTGCGAGCCATAGGAAGAGGTGGATTGTATGCTAAAGGTGATAGGAAGCCTCCAGAAGGTGTGAAGCAGGAGAGGAACATGATCTAACTTAGTATTTCAAGAGCCTCACTTTGGCTGGCTGGAAATAATTTGTAGGTGGGTGAGGGTAGAAGCAGGGAGACCAAATGTAGATTCCAATTCAATGCAGAAGTGAACTGCAAGTGGCTTGGACTAGGATGGCAGTGGAAGAAGAAACTGGCAGATCCTGGATGCACTTTGAAGGTAGAGTAACAGGACATGTTGTTGAGTTAACGGTACAGTGTGAAAGAGCATCAGACATGGCTGAGCAGTAAATGGACAGCAGCCTCTAGGAGCCGTCTGGCTCAGGTTGAGTGGTGATGGGTGGGGGCGTGGTGTGTACTCAAGAGCTCCGTTTCAGACACTTTAGTTTGGATATTTATTTTGAGTGTCTCCATGTCATCCTCACTTCAGAATCACAGTCATACTAAGCTTCCTAAAATAAAATTCTCAGCATGTTATTACCTTACCCATAAACCTTTAGCAGAGTTTTAGAGCTTATTGAGTAAAGTTTGGACCCTAAGCCTGGAAGTCAAAGTGCTTCACAAAGACCTGTCTCCCCAACTGCCCTCACCTCTTGTTTTTCTGTATTCCTCATATGTCTGGGGAATAAGAGTTTATTCAACAAAATGTTTAGTGAGTGAATAAAAATATTTGTGTTCATCCTTCACCTTATTCAAGAGTCACACTAACACTAATCTCCACAATGAAGTCTTTCCCAATCCACTGGCCATATCACTTTCTCTAGTCTTTCCCAGTGGAATGTTTTGATGAGTGTTTAACAGCTCTCTGAAAAGCAAAGCCCTGATTTGTAGCATTTGCTGATATCTGTGCAGTAAATACCCCCACCACAGATGACCGCAAACCACCAGCATGATGTCCCTGGATACAGACTTGGAAAGACTGCTCGGCCGGCAGCTGTGGTCTGGTAGGAGCCTGCTCAGCACAGCACAGCTCCCACAGTACACTGACCAGGTCGTCTATGTGGTCATTTACTGCACTGTGACATTTATTGTAGGTATCTGTATACATATCTTCCTCCTATTAAGTCAAATTCATGGAGGGTAAAAATTGTGTCATATATTATTTCTTCTTTGCTCTAAGTAGGATAAAATACAGGTAAGCTAAGGCACAAAAACAGATTTGTGTTCACTTCACTGAGAAGTAGTCCAAATACGTGAAAATGCAGATCCTCTGATATCTTTTATAATATATGTTTCTGCCTAAGCCCTGGCGATTCAAATTCTATTTCCTGCTTTTAGTCCTTTAATATCACTGAACCCCCAAGCCAGGTCTGCTTTCCCTAAGTGCAGAGCGGTGCTGGCAGTGCGGGGGCTAAGAGGGATGAGTGAGGCCACAGCAGTGAGTGGAGTGAAATGATTGTAGGGGTGAGGGCTGGGGGTGGAGGGTGTGAGGAATAGGGTTTAGCACAAGTCAAGCAAGTGGAAAGTGGTAGTGCAGATGTCAGAGCACAGGCTCTAGGAATCCATTCAAGAGAGTCATGAGAACAAGATCCAAAGGGTCTAGAAGGAGGAGTCCTTTGTCCATTACAAAGTTCCATTGAAAAGACTGCTCATGCTGCTAAAATTTTTTGTCACCTCATACGTCTGGAAAGAGTGAAATCTTTCTAACATAATACCAACATTTACTTTAATGTGAATCCTTTGCTCAGTTATTTTCTGAACTTTCTTCAGGTGCAGACAATGATGAAGTGCAAAAGCTATATCCAGCTTATCTACAGTGATGTGTGTGCCCTATACATTTGAGAAGTGGGGAGACGGGAAGATGTAATTTTCGGAAATGGCCTGATGCCAGAGCAGCACACAATAGTTTTGCCTTTGTAGGCAATTAATTCTTGGCTATCTTGATAGTTATGGTTAATCTGCATGAAAACTGATTTAAAAATTCTTTCTGTAAAGCTGGCAAAAATTGGAGCCAATATATAATAAGTTATTTTATAATACATGAATCTAGAATAAGATGCAAAGCATTATGTCCTCTCAGGAATGAACAATGAAGAAGAGACAAAAAAAGAAAGAAAGAAAAAGAAAGGAAGGAAGGAAGGAAGGAAGGAAGGAAGGAAGGAAGGAAGGAAGGAAGGAAAGGAGAAAAATTGAAAGAAGAGAGAAGCATGGATGAAATCTGACAATTGAATACAAGACAGATCAAAGAATAATGAATAAAATACTTTAATAGAAAATAGGTAGGAGAAGCGGTGGGCCCTCTTGACGGTGCCAAATCCAGTAAAAAAAATATCTAAGTTCAATTCTTTCTGATTGAAAAACAAGGAAAACCTTTAGGGACATTTTTCACAGTCATACAATTGAACTAGTTATATCTTCCTCGGTACTGAAAATCGGGAGCAGCACCACTCTATCCAGTAAAACCTGTCCTTCTAGGTGCCTAAGTGGTGCCCAACCTCTAGTGACGGTTGTTGTTTCCTTATTCTTACTTTTGTCTGAGTTTCAAGTTTATTCACAAAGCATACACACACACACACACACACACACACACACACACACAGGTATATTCCTTTTTCAGTAACATTATAAATTATTATGAAATACCAGACCCAGATTGGCAGGTCCCTAGTACTCTTGAAAGACACTACATGTATGTACCTATGTAACAAGTTAAGAAAACGTCAATCCTGTTTATTCGGAAGTTCATCATGATCACAAGTAGAAAGACAATGGTGGATTTCTAGCACTAAATTACTGAGCTGCTTCTTGCCCAAGTTCTGCACTGGCTTATCATCTGGTGACTCATGCAGTCAGTCTTATTTAATTACTGGCTTTGCAGAAGAATGCTAAGAATTCATAAATGTAGAAGTTGTGTAAATGAGTGAAGATGTGCAAATTCTTTTAATTATAGTGATAAATGCTCTGGAAATAAGCAGGCATGACATAAGAAGACAAAATTAGAAATACTACCACCTTTTGTTTATGTCATTTTGAAGCATAACAGGCAATATCCTATTGGTGAGAAGGAAGTAAATTGCTCACTTCTGGTAAGTGGTTTTAGGCAATTAGGATATAATTCATCAATTTTACCATCTGTTGCCCAAATGATATCTAATGGCTTGAAAAAAAGATTTTATACTTTCAAAAAGCAAGTAATTTTTAAATTTAAAATCTTTAATGTGTTCAGTTCAAATATTAAACCAAAAAACTGTATATTTTTCTCAATATTTAGGACTATATGTATAACAATCATTTAGCACAATTCAGAAGTTTATAAATTTTGTCCTTGATTTTGTACATTTTAAAAATTTTAGGGAGCACCCTTCTAGTTGCAAGATGGGATGCTGCCCAATTCATGAATCACTTAAAGCCAATTAGATCTTCAAAAATTTTTTTCAAGTTTATCCTATGAAAAAATAACAAAATACAGTGAATTAACACACAGGTTTATAATACTTCCCTAGCTAAAGAAAGTCCAGGAAAATGAAACTTCATAATGTAGACTATTAACTACCTGGCTTAAGAGATCTTCTACTTTCTTCTGCCATGAATCCCTGGCTGCATTTTTCTCTCGTTCCTTTAACTGCAAAAGTTGAGACATTGCTGACTTCTTATCCTCTTCATGTTGAAGCCTTAACTCTTCACGAAGTTTAGAACACTCCTGTCTAAAATAAAACAAATGCATTTAATTTGTAAAGATAATTGTTTTTCTTAATAACTGTAGTATAATTGTTTACATGTTTCCTAACCATTTAATTAATCCTCCTCAAAAGTCAACTCAGAATAAGAGTTGATTTTATAGTTAGGGACTATAAAGTAAATTGGTAATTAACCCAAGATCACAGGTTTATCAATTTATCAATGGCAGAAGAGGTACTAGAACAAATAAGTCTTCTGACTTTGGATTAGTACTGGGCCTGTTTTATATTCAAGGAAATGAAATCAGAAAAATGTAATCTGTATTCAAGCAAGAAAAAAATTCCAATTTCTCTGCTTCTAATCATGGGAAAAGTTCATTACAAATACTGCTACTACGTCTTTAACAGTAAGACAATATAAGTCATAGAATAGTAAAACATTTTCTGTACATCTGTATTGATAAGATTACACTACAAAGTTAAAAAAAGGAATGTACTTAAGATTTTCAGTCCATTTTATTTCTAAGTCGTGAGCCATTCTGTCCACTCTGAGCTTCTCTTCTTCTTTCATGGAGACAAGTGTTTCTTCATGCTGTTGCCTTTCTTGCTCTAGTTCACCCTGAAGAACAAAAACTTTTCAATGGACACTAGTCTTCAAAAATAAAATGACTGCTGGTAATTTCAAATAAGTAGAGTGCTTGTACTATATCTTTTAAATTCTTACAGCACAGTAATTAATAGTGCTATCTATGACAGTTACTTGAGATTTTTTTAACAATAAAATATATGGTACACATTTTGTATTTTAAATGCCCTTGTGTAAATTGTCTATTATTAAGGATTATAATTTAAAAAATTATTTTAAATAGTTTAAAGTCAACATAGTTAATAATCGTAACTGAACCTTCCATATCATGGGTATCCATTATTCAATGATCTTCACATGTACACACATTACATAGACATGTTATTCAAATGCATTCATATTCATATTCAAAAGTATGCTGTTTATTCAAAGCTTAAGCATTATAGCTACTGTGATTAAAATACTTATGAGAAGTTTAGTCTACTGAATGTTTTTATTATATAACTTGAAGCCAGTGGTCCATGTGTTTAGTGTTATGGTAACATGATATGATATATATGAAATCCCTCCAGATTAGCATAAATCAAGTGGCTCTCTGGAGCCTGGGGCTGGAGGTGATCTTTTCTGGACAACACTGGCAACCATCAGTCCCTGACAGCAGTGTAGCTATTCTTAGGGTACAAGAGAAGAACAGATGACGGTCCTTCCTTCTGTTATCACAATGACTCTGTCTGGATCACCCACTTGCTAACGTCATGTGTTGTAGCAGTTGTTGAGGGGTATATCCCAGATTAACGGGAAAGAAGCAAGTCAGTGTAGAAACTGCCATTCTACATTGTTGACCTGGCTATTAAGCAGTAAGTACTGAAAACTGAATTCGGCCATCTTAGCCAACTGTTCTTTTCACTAAGTACTCTGCCTCTAAGAATTACTGTTTCCACCAAAGGTAGCATTAAATGGAATAGACTTACTTAAGTGTGTTTCTTTTACTGAATACTAAGCACTTTATTAGGCATTATTGGGGTGGGAAAAGAGATTTAAAAAAACAAAAAACAAAACCCTTGTTCTTAAGGAACTTACCCAAAGTTGTGGTAAACTGTGATGCAGCACCTATATTTTCTCAATTAAAACTGTCCAGCAGCAACAGAAAATGAACAGTTGATAGAGTTTTCCTGAAAATTTTTATTATGTTCTATTATTTGATGAAAAAAACAATGTAACTATGAGCAAGGACTTTAAAGAACTCAAAATTAATCTATAAGTTTAATTTTCAGTGCCAGGATCGGGAGGTGGCGGGGGAAAGGCAACCAGGATAAAATGCCCTGAAGGCAGGAAATAGGTGTGTAGCCAAGCAGGGGACATAGTACCATATCAAAACATGGTACCATATCAAAGCAATTTATATTCTATCAACATTCGTTAGAAATATCTCAACTGTTGATTTTTAAACACGTTTATACTACCTTATATTTTTATTGAAGTATAATTATATTAGTTTCAGGAGTACAACATAGTGATTCAACATTTATATACTGTACAAAACGATCACCATGATGCCCAATAATTTCTGTCACCATATTTACTACTTTAAGATATAATTTACCTATTATTTTTGACAATGGAAAAAATGCCTCTTAATACAGTTTATTTAGCTTTATGCCATAAAATGCTAACATTGAGGTTATAATCAATATGCTTGCTATCACCAAAATTATATATATCAAGTTGTGTATTATACTATATACTAACTCTAATTCTAACCTATTCTTTGTTACATATTAACACTCATATCACATAGCCACTAGGGAAAGGTAAACAGAAGGAAAAGAAGATTCAAAGAAATCAAATAATCTGTTTATTTTGCCACAGAATTTAAAAATAGAATGTAATTAGTATTCAAAGTTTTATATATATATATATATATATATATATATAATATAATTATACCTTAGATAAAATATAAGTAGAATTTTATATATATATATATATATATATGCACCATACACAAGCTAAAAGTACTGAAGTTTCTTGTTTACATACTTTTGAAATACCATCAATCCTCAGCTAAAAAAATAAAATTTGAAATATTAACCAAAAGGCAACATTTACTGAGTGCTCGCTATTTTGCTAAGCACTGTGCTATAAATGTTTTATCTCATTTAATTATTACAAGAGGGGTGTGAAGTATATTATTATCCCCCACCCCTCCTGCACTGTTCAAATGAGGAAATCGAGGCTTAGAATAAGTAACATGCCAGAAGCTACACAATGAGTGGTGGGTCCCGAATTCATACCCAACCAATGTGACGTCAAAGCCCACACTCTAAATCACCTCTCCGAAAAAAAGAAAGGTCCCTGGCTACTATTTCCCTAGATTTATGGATTCTTTTCTCTACTGTCAAAGGCAGTCTAAATATTTGCTCTGCTCCTTGAGAATGGAAAGGGGAAGACAAAGCCTTTCTGAAATTTGTAGTCACAGAGAATCACTTAGTTGCTATACATGAGAGTTCCAACTCTTACCAGTAAAAGAACTGTGCATACTAATTATTACGTGTTGAATTGGGTCCCCAAAACATATGTGGCAGTCTTAATCCCTTAGCACCTCATAATATGACCTTATTTGGAAATAGGGTCAGTGCAGATATAATTAGTTAAGATGCGTTCATACTGGAGTAGGGTCAGCCCTTAATCCAATAGGACTGGTGTGCTTATAAGATGTGAGGACACGGGAAGAATGTAAAGACAGAGGAAGAGATTGAAATTACGCTGCCACAATACAAGGAATGCCTGGGACTATCATGAGCTGGAAAAGGCAAGGAAGGAGCCTCCCTTAGAGGTTTAAGAGGGAGACTGGCCTTGACAACACCTTGGTTTTGGACTTTCAGCTTCTAGAACTGTGAGAGAATAAATTCCTGCTGTCTTAAGTCATCCAGTTTGAGGTACTTTGTTAAGGCAGCCGTAGGAAACTCATATACTAATTACGAGATGCAATGTGATAGTTACAATAACATTTAAACGAAGTGACTAAATTATAGTTTTACTTTGTTGATGTTTGGATTATAGCAAGATTATGAAATTACCTCAACATTTAACAGAGCATCCTTTGTCTCCTTCAGTCTGCTTTTAGTCAAGTCAAGCTCATTTTGAAGTCTTTCTTGGGAGTCCTGAAGACTAGCGATGAGTCCTTCCGCAGAGCCCAGACCTTGTTCGCTTTTCTTTACCAGATTTTGGAGGCAGCCAATCTGCAAGTAAACAAAGTACTTTTAATACACCTAACCTCACTGTAGTCAGTAACAAGTCACACTTGTTTTCTTAAAGTCTTTTCTTTAGTTGTAATTTTACTGAATGGATCTTTCTTGATGAATTTGGAAGAAGCACTCAAATAATCATGATGGCCTTCTTCTGTTGTTTTTTTGAAAAGACTTTATGATTTTCCTTTTTCATGACAACCATGTAAATAAATGGATATACCTCAAGCTTCTGGTTTAACAAAAAGAATTCCTGGTTCTATCATATAATCAAATACCTATAAAAAGGAATTGATGCAAGATTATATAAAGATTGAGGAAAAAAATTTTTTTTGATAAAAATACTTTTAAACTACTCTTTAAAATTGAATCACTCATATTTCATTTGAGCCCAGTTCTGCTATTTATAAAGGTGACAGATGTAGGTCAATATTGATAAACTGGGAAGTGTATCATAGAGTAAGCTGCGATTTGTATGTTTCCATAAAAATGTTGCCTCGTGAAATAGTTGAGTTGAATTTATAAACTCTTGAAATTAGGAGCTAACAGGTAATTTGTTAAATAAGCAGATTCATACCCTTAAATTATGAGAACTAAAATCAGTAAATGAAGTACTTTAAGTCACCTAGAAAAATACTATAAAATAAAAATTACATTTTTATATAACTGCCAAGCCTATTGAAACTACAAAAACTAAAACTGGTAATTTACAAATACCTGAATGTTTCTCACTATAAATACAGGCATCACAAATAAAACTATGAACATTCTTCTTCAGCCCCCTCTTACCCATATTTGCCACCTCCCTACACATGTGGCCTTCCTGTCTCCTTTCCATGCAAATATATGCTGATACTATACATGTACATGCTGAACAATTCTGGTGATGGTAGCGTTTGATCTTGTTAATATCTTTAAAAGGATGGCAACCTCAATACATGAGCTGGGGAGCTTCCCATCTTCTTTGTGTTGCGAAATGTTTTCATAGTAAAGATTTACCTGTTTCTTGAAAATGTAGTAAAGTTCATCCATTAAACTGCTCTGGGCGTAGTTACCTCTGTGGATATGTGTTGTTGGACTATTTCATTTCTTTCATGGTTATAACTGGTTTGGTAAGGTTGTTCAACTACTTTGAGTCAGTTTAGACATTTAAATTTTCATACAAAGATATATTTTTCCTAATTTTAAAAATTTACTGGCATATCTGTATGTAGTATTCATTTCATTTACATGTTTTAAAACGTTCTCTGTCACCGTGTTTATGTCCCCTTTCTCTATTCTATATTGCTTACTTGTATCTTCTCTACTTTTTCTGTTGCTCTTACTTGCCATAAATGTGTATTATGGTAGTGAACGGATAAATGTAAGGAAAGTGGTTATAACCGGCTTGAAAGAATATTGAACTCAGCAGAAAATCTAGTTTCAAGTTCTGGGTTTGTCTCTGTAAAATAGAAGTAATAAGACCTACCTCACAGAGTTATTATAATAACTAAGTTCAAGGATAAATGGGAACAGATTGTTCAACTAGAAAGCAACATATAAATATTAGGTACAAATCAATAAGGAAAGGACACCCAAATTTATCAACATGAGAAGAATTTTCTTCCACAAACCAGAAAATTTTCTGATAAATAAGAGTTATATGTACAAATGCAATACATGAAAAAACTTACAAAGAACAGGATTGGTTATTACATAAATAATTAAAGAGAGGGTCTATTCAAGAAACTAAGAATCTAGAGACAGAACAAATATGTTTGTTTAGGCAAAAACTTTAAAATTCTGCCCAATTAAATAAGTAAATAACAAGTGATGAAATTAACAGATTAAAGTTTGTTTTCTAAAATGGAATAAAAATGAGTATGTGTAGAACACATCTGTTGTCTCCCAATATCAAAATCTCCTTTTGTAATCTGGGGAATCCACCCTGCTTCCCTATTGGTCTCAGTAGGGCTTCAAACCAAACTCCAAGACTGAAATGATTCATCCAAATGTAAACCAATACGGTTGTCTGATGCTAACATTACCCTTGAGTTATTTGATTCAATAAATTTCTATAGGGCAGTTTGTGTTGGGATTTCTATCATGCTTTTCAACAGAGATCAATACTCAGATTACCCTTGAGAACGTGCATACTGAGGGAATGCAGAAGTAGAAAGTTTCTCCAGGAACATCTATCCATGCTTGTTCTTCTCTTATCCATTCCCTTGCAACATAGTCATTTTTTAATAAAGTACAAACATGGACATGAACATAAGCCCCGCCCCCAAGCAAGCATCCACATATTTTACTGAGCATCTTCCAAATGCTTCCCGTTTCCCTTAGGATAACACCCAAAAACATTTGTGGGACTTTCAAGGCCTCTACAGCACAGCTCCTGTCTCTCTCCAGCCTTAACTTGACAACTCTTCACCATCCTGGACTTTATACTCATTGGGAAGAAGAGTGGCACGTGGTTAGGAAATGAGTTCTGAAATCTTACCACCTGGATTGGAATTCTGGCTCTAGCCACTTATTATGTGACTTTGGCAAGTTACATAAATTTTGAGGACTTAGGAAAGACTATATAAAACAATGCCTGGGACATAGTAAGAACTAAATAAATATTATTATAGTCGCCATAGCTCTCCATCTACACTGGCATCCCTCCAATTCCCAGAAACTCTTCAGGCTTCAGGGCCTTTGCATAAGCTTTCTGCAGTTTGTTCTTCTGACAAACCCATTAATTACCTATCACCATTTTGTAATATGCGTCAGACTTGTAATTACTGGTTTCCATATGTGTCTCTCCAGGATAATAGGAACCATATCTCACTTATTCACCACTATAACCATAGTGCCTAACACCATGCTTTGGTACCTCGTAGCCATTCAATATTTATTGAATAAATGAATGAGTCAATAACAGAAAAAGTTCATATATAGTCTTACTAGTAATAAAGAAGAAATAAAATCTCTTTTCATCTCAATCTTTAGGTATTTAAGTCCTAAAAGGACCTTCAATTTCTTGACCTTGTATTGTACCGGGTGGCCGCTAGGCCACATGACACCTCTAAACAGAAAAAGGTAATCCCCTCAGCTCCAGTTAGCAGCCCCAGAACGTGGAAAGAGGAGCAAAGAAGCTTATGTGTGAATTAGAAAAAGATTTCTCTTCCTCTAGGCAGACAGAGTTCTGTGGAAATGCATTTCTAAATTTTCTACTATAAACAGTGCTGAAATTTCATCAGCAATCTATAATTATTCGCTTAGGTTAAGTATACAGAAATGAAACTGCTGAATCAAAGGACATGCCCATCTTAAGGCTTTTATACATGCTGCTAAATTCCTTTCCAGGAAATTTGTACAATTTTATATTCCTTTGAGTGCTTATTTCTTTACCCTTATCAACACTTCATGGCCTCGCTTAATTTTATCATTGTTAATTTTATGGTACTAGAAATAGAATCTCATTGAGTTTATTTCCAGTTTCTATATTACAGTGATAAAATTTTTTCATGTTCTTCTTTAGCCTATTAAAAATAATCAGGTTGTCTTATTTTTCTTGTTTTATACACTCTTAAGGTATTAAAGACATGAATTTTTGTTACTCATAATCTGCTAATCACTTACTCCTCCCCTCCCAATTTTTCCTCTCATAATTTTACTTACGGTATGTTTCGATATACAGAAATTTTAGCTTTAACAATACAAATATTCTGTGGGTTTTGGTTTTTTTTTAGTGAAACTAATTTATATTTAGAACTAGTCAGCTGGACTCAGTTTAGATGATCCCAATTTTGTTGGCAATATACAACCCATCATAGTCAGGAGCCAGTCCAACATATGTCTTCTTTTCTCCATCAGGTCTGATCAGAGTGCTGACTTTGGCCACGTCAATGTCGTAGAGCTTCTTCACAGCCTGTTGGATCTGGTGCTTGTCGGCCTTGACATCCATCCACAATAAACACAAGTATGTTGTCTTCTATCTTCTTCATGGCTGACTCAGTACTTAGTGGAACTTGCTGATGGCATAATGGTCAAACTTGTTTCTCCTGGGGGCGCTCTTCCCAGGAATATCTGGGCAGCCTTCAGAGCCGCAGTGACTTGGGCCTTTGGAAGGTGAGTGATGTGTGGGTCTTCTTTTTTTGTGGCTGTGGATGCCTTTCAGCACTGCTTTGTCTTCAAAGGCTCTACTTTGGCTTCAGCTTTGGGGGTGTCAGGGGCTTTCTTCTTTGCTTTCGGCGCCACCTTCGTGAAAAGGGTCAAATATTGTGTTTTTAATTCATGACTTTGCCATCATGTTTCCAAAGGCCTTCTTCATGCTAAGGTTTGTCATCTGTATTTTCATATTTTATTTATATAAATATTCATGATTCGATATTACATTTTAATCCTTCGTCCATGTGGAACTTTTTTGGTACAAGTTTGAAGAAGGAACCTAACCTCATTTTCCTCTCCTTTTCTAGTTACATAGTCTTAAAAGAGCAGTGTCATCCATTGTGATTCAGATTAGACCTACTAACTAGCTGTATCCTCCTTTTCTATTGCAACTGTAGAAAAGGCCTCAGAGAACTGTTGATTGCACAGCCTTTTCAGGTTTCCTCCTCTGACTTCTAAGCACTATATAACACTGTAAGGCCATTCGCCCTCTTATAAGTAGTATCTGCTGTCCTGGTCTCCTGATGTCCTTAATCCTTGTTCTTATGCTTCTGATATCTCCTCAATCTCTTTCCCTGGCTCTATAAAATCAATATTGGTTGCCCTCTGTGTCAGTGATCCATTCTCATCAGCTACCCTTGGGTGAGCTCTTCTATTTCAATGGCTTTGAGGGCTGCCTAATCTTTAGCTCCAATCTTGAACTCTCTTAGTTCCAGCCTAGATGTCTTGCAATGACCTCAAAGTCAGCATATCCACACAACTCAATGTCTTGCCATCCCAATGTATTTTTCCTCCTGTCTTCCTATCTTGGATTCTAATAGTGGCATCATTATCTGTCCAAATACTTGAGTCACTTTGTACCACTCATTATATCAAGTCCTATAAATTTTGTCTTTGAATAATCCTCTCTACTCCCAGTTTTACTTTCTTACTCAGGATGCTAATCATCCCTTGCCTATACTAATGTAATAGTATCTTAAGTCATCTATCCAACTCTAATTACCAATCCCCTCCCCACACAATTCATCCTCCTACAGCCACCAGAGTAAGTCTTTTTCTACCATCATCTGACAATGTGGTAATTGCTACTCTGTTGCTTTCACTCCATCATCAGGATAAATTCCAAAGTAAGTCTCTGTCAGAAGAGTATGTTACCATTTAGCTTCAACTTTCCTTTCTTCCACATCTTTTGACAAGGCCCATATGTATCCTATGGTCAAGTGCAAGAGTTCTCAACCAGGATCAATATTGCCTCCAGAGACAGTGTCTGGAGACATTTTTGGTTGTTACAACTAGAGAGGAAGGGATGGTGCATGCTACTGGCATATAGTGTGGCGAGGCCAGGGATATTACTAAACATCCTAAAGGATTACCTGGCTCAAAATTGTCAATAGTGCTGAGGTTGAGACCCTGGGATACTGATATTGAACTTTCTATGGTTCACTGAGACACTATAACTCAGTGAACAATATGACTGTACTTACATTATCTCTCATACCTATATTATCTTTCATTATTACTATTATATATTACACCTGCCTTTCAAAGACCATCATTTATATCACATGTTTTAATTCTCCAATATCATGTTCTCCAGAGCTTTTATGAACCCTTATAATCAGAGACCTTCTTCTGGACTCTAAAAATATATTTATCACTGAATCACAACAGCCACTTGAAATTATGAGTTCCTTGACATTTTGTCAAACTATCCCTACTACCTAAGAGATAACATGCAGTCAATAAATGTTTACTAAGTCATAAAAATATGCAAATATTACTGATGTTACTGGATTCTATAGCTCCAATTTTTCTGGAGATCAATCAAATAATAAATAATGAGCTATAAAATTATTTCTACTCTATGGCCCATTGATTTAATTTAGGGTAAGAGCTAGACAAAAAGACAATTTTTTAAAGGAACAAAAGTATGTATAGACCTGATAATTTACCCACTTACCAGTAAAAACAAAACCGTGATAAGCAGGGTTGAGAGAAGGCCTCTCTAATACCCCTGGCTCCTTAGGTTTCTCGGGCCCACGGCTGAAATGAGCTTTGGTCAGTGATCAGGACACAAAACAGGCTTTTGGAAAACCCCACCTTGCTACTCTGGCCAAGGTCTTTGCATGATAGTCCCCTCCCGTTAAGTAGAAGGGGAAATTCCTTGAAATTATCATTGTTTATGATAAAAAATTTCAAAACATTAAATGCTTAACAGAGAAAATGTTTAAGCAGCTATGGTAAAGACATATGATGAAACACTATGAGTATTTTTAAATGACTACCGTAACATGTAGACAAAGTTAATAAATGAAAATATTACATGGAATAAAGTTTTATAAATCAAGTACCATAGCACTTCTGAGTACAGATTACAACTGGATTAAAATGCACATACAGATTTTAAATGCCATTAGAAAATCGGGAATTTTAAAAACATTCCTCATATTCTTAGTTTATTTTATTTTATTATTATTAACTTCATAAACAGCAACACTAAGAAATTTTAGTACCTACCAGTGACTCTGAATGATGTAATTACAGATCCCGGAATAGAGTTAAAGACTCAATCACTGCTTGAGTAGTTGACTTTAATTAAAAGGGAGACTATTCTGGTTGAGCCTGATCTAATCAGGTGAGCCCCTAACAGAAGTGACAGAAATTTGCAGCCACAGAGGTTTTCCTGCTAGCATTGAAAGAGTAAACTGCTATGTTATGAAAGGAGGCAGCCATGTAGCAAGGGCTTGAGGAAGGCTTCTAGGAGCTGAGAGCAGTTTCTGGCTAACACCTAGCAAGAAAATGGGGAGGGACCTCAGTCATACAGCCACAAGGAAATGAATTCTGACCACAACCAATAAGCTGGAAAGGAAACCCTGCAACACACATGGGACTGCAGCCTTGGCTGTCACCTTGATTTTAGCCTTGTGAAATCCTGAGCAGAGAATCCAGCTAACCCATACTTGGACTTCTGACCCACAAAATTGCGAGATAATAAACGTGTTATTTTAAGCCACTAAGTTTTGTGATAATTTGTCACATAGCAACAGAAAACTAATACTCTTATTTATTTATAGGAAGTTGATTTAGTTTCACGCACTCAACATATATTTCATTCACAAATATTTACTGATCTGCTACCATGTGTCAGGGAGAATATCAACTGTAATATAACATTTGATAATAAATCTAAACATTTTTAACAAAGTACTGAAATATATAGCGTGTTTCCCCGAATATAAGACCTAGCTGGACAATCAGCTCTAATGAGCCTTTTGGAGCAAAAATTAACATAAGACCTGGTACAATTTTTGCTCCAAAAGAGGCATTAGAGCTGATTATCCGGCTAGGTCATATTTTTGGGGAAACAGGGTATATACGTATTTAAAAAGTTTACGTCCAGAAGAAAATCTACAACTTAAATGTTATAAGAACATTTAGAAAGACCATAACAGTCAGATTTATCGGCCATTCAGTCTAGTACTTTGTCTTTGAAGGTGATCTCAAATAATATTTCATAGGAAAACAGGGTTATCCTCCACCTAAGATTTTAGACTCACTAGCTTCCCTTAATATCCTATTATGATTCTGGCAATCATCAATTTATCATCTAAATCCATACTTGACATACTTATATATTAAGGCTGTATCACTTGTAAGGGTTGATATCAAGATCCATCAACTTATAAAGATAGTACATTCTTTAATTTTTTTTTCCCTAAAACAACCGCTCTGCTTATGAAGTATCCCTAATTCTTTCCTTCTGTCTTTCCATCGGTGTTTCTACTTCTCAGCCAATAAATGTAAATGGAATAAACTCTTCTATTTAAAAGGCAAAAACGTCAGACTAGTTTTTTTAAAAAAATGCAGCTATATGTGGTTGGCAAGAGGCACACATAAACATAAGAATGCAGAAAAACAGAAAGTCAGTGTATGGAAAAAGATACA
This sequence comes from Rhinolophus sinicus, assembly GCF_036562045.2. Classification (NCBI taxonomy): domain Eukaryota; kingdom Metazoa; phylum Chordata; class Mammalia; order Chiroptera; family Rhinolophidae; genus Rhinolophus; species Rhinolophus sinicus. The sequence continues at coordinate 145,962,458 of NC_133755.1, forward strand.
CCAGTCATATCAAACTAAAGGAAAGCTGGTTATACAGCATCAGACAAAACAAACTAAGCCAAAAAAGTATGATTCATTAAGAAGCTACAACAATTTTATATTTGTATGTACACAACAAAGCCTCTAAACATACAAAGCAAAAATTGACAGACTAAGAATAAACAAATCCACCATTACAAGTTTTTCATAACTTACCAAGAAGATAAAAGTCAAAAAGAATACAGAATTCTTGAAGAAAATGGCTCAAATCTCAGTTTAATAAACAGGCACACAGACTACATTACATTAAACAACTGGATACCCAGATCATTAAATTTCTTTCATGTGCAAGGTACAATGCTAGCCTTAAGACGTTTCAAAAATGTTTTTCATACAAACCACAATTTCTACCCAGAGCAATTAAGGTTAAAAAGCATTTCAATCTCACATAACTCTTCCAGAGAACAGAAAAGGGAATAAGTCCTACTTCATTTTATGAGACTAGTAAAACCTCAATTCCAAAATCAGAGAAGGATGGTGTAAAAAAGGAAAATTACAATCTTACCTAAGCCTAGGCTCAAAAATCCTAAAATGAATATTAAGAAACTAAATCTAGTATTATATAAAAAAGATATATCTAATACTTCATGACTAATTAGGACTTATTCTAGAAATCCAACTTTGATGTAACATTAGAAAATTGATTAAATATAAGGTACCACATTAACAAATTTAAAAAAGTATAATCTCAATAGATGCAGAAAAATCAACATCAATTTGTGATATTTTTTAAATTAGGAAACTAGAAGTACGAGAAAATTTCCTAAACCTAATAAAGATCACTTATAAAACAAAACTTTAGAGAAACATCATAATTAACTGTGAAATATTGATATCCTTCACTTTAAGAGCAGGAAACAAAACAAGAAGCTTATTATCTCTGAAGCAGAACAAGAAAAAGATGTCCTGGGCTGAAGGAAGGGCAGGTAAGTGCACGTGGAGAGATGAGCCAAGAAGATTCTTGGGGAGCTATTCTAATGTGCAGGCACCAAAACTTTGCCAGGGTGCTAACTTGTGAATGTATCAAAAAGGAAAATCAATTACATATTTATTAGACCTCTGCTCAGTGAGATTATTGTATGTAGGCTTGATGAATACTTACGCCATTTGGAATTGAGAGTAGAATTCCAGAGGACCTGTATGAGAAACACTGATGGTCACTAAACTGCCTTCTAATGAGAGTGGGACATTACAACTACAAAGATTGTGTTTTGCTGCGAGAGGTATGCAAATATGGAGCCAGTGGTAGATTATCTTGCACAGCAGAAGAGAGGCTGAGCTAATAATACCAATAACAATCGAACTCTCTATCTTTCCCATATGATACCTTCTCTGGATAAATGTTTGAATCTAATTAAAGAATACTGAATACAAATGATTAGCTTGCACAGGGGCATTCATGTGTTTCGGTGTGGTTTCTGTGAGCAGAGGCAGAGTGATGAGAAAGCAGGCCTTAGAGATTGCTGGGGGAGATGACGCTAGTGGGGTAGGAAAAGCTGACAAGACAAGAAATGTCAAGACAAGAACTTCTTTTAGGAAGATCACTCTACAATCCACAGGAAGGATGAACCGGAATGAAAGGAAAAGAGCACGGTGGTTCTGGGGCATAGGTGAAGCAGGGCAAAAGAGAGACAGGTATGGGACATAGAGTATTGTCATTTTAAATTGTCTTTATACTTATTTTATCCACATTTTGGTTTATAACATTTTTATTATATTTTATTCTTAGACTTTCCTGGGCTAAACATACTATTTTTGTATAGAAATTTAAAAGTATTTTAGATGTCACAATCTAGAACTTGTCAAGTCTTTTCCAAATGGAGATACAGAGTGGTGAATACAAAGACAATGTTTGCAAAAGTATAGAGAAAAACCTCCTTTGTTTTCTTTCCTATACAGCAATGTTCTCCTTTCTTCTGCTTTTCCCTCCAAAAGCACCTCAGTCTAATGTTTTCGGTAGTAAAATTTTACCTGGTGAGACATAACTAATGTACTGTGAATAACTCAGCATTTTTTTTTGGATTATTTTTACTCTAGAGCTTACCTTCTTCACTGAGGCTCACCTACTTATACAATGTTACCAAATTAGATCTTAGCATTAAGACTAACACAGGTGATAGTCTAAAGAATTCTTGCCTCTTGATTGGCTATATTCAGCTTGTCTTCCAATTCTTTCTTCAGGTTTTCTAGCTCTTGTTGAAGCTCATTTTTATCCTCTTCCAGGTTTAGTTTCTCTTTTTTATATTGTTCCTCCAATTCCTTAGGAAAAAGAATTTTTAAAAAAAAATTAACAAATTTCAAATATTGTATACTTCAAAGACTCCACAAAAAAGACTATTCTGTTTATATTTTGATACTTTACCTTTCAAATTAGCCTTACTTGTAATTAATAATGCCAGAATTAACGGTAAATCTAATTAATCCTAGGGGCTTAAATTCTATCATTCTCAATGACTTATGATGTAGCAATTAAGTAATTTTTTAAATGGTAAGAATATTTGATCAAGTTGTAGTCCAAAAACCAGAAATGTGTGCTATAAATGACAGTTTGGGGAGATAAAGAAAAAATTCTATTTCTTGAATTCAGAATTCTTTTATATTTATATATTTTAAAAATTCGGTAGCACTTCTGGAACTCAGTGCCAGACTGGAACATAGCCAAGAATTAACAAGTACAAAAATCAAGACATCTGAAGAGCAATACCACTAAAATGGATACTTACTGAAGAACACCAGGCACAAGCTTCCAAGTTCCTCTCAAACAGGACTTTACAGCAGGTTGTGACACCACATTAGGAAAGTTGACAAGAGACTCAGTGCTCAGGTGTTTTACTGGGGGCTGCTCACGTAGGCACCCCCTGACTAGCATGTGCCAAAATTCCAGCCTCTAAGAAGGAAAGCAGGTATTCAGCATAAACCATACTGTTTGCATAAACAGTTTAGACACAGTGAGCCATTCTTATCAGGGAATGGTGGGCACATTCAAGATTTCAAGTTCCCACACCAGCCAGGGGCCAATCTTGCCCCATGCCTTTCTAAGGATGGCACTGGCAGGCCTGCTGTGTTAAATGTGTTCTGTATGGATTCTCTGCATATTTGCTTTCAAATGGGGTGAGTGAATTAGAGTTATAAAGGAAAATACACAGTAGTCTTCCTTTATCTGCAGTTTCACTTTCTGTGGTTTCAGTTACCTGCATTCAACAGCAGTCTGAAAATATTACATGGAAAATTCCACAAATAAACAATTCTTAAGTTTTAAATGGAGCACTGTTCTGAGCAGCATAATGAAATCTCGTGCTGTCCTGCTCAGTCCCGCCCCTAATGTGAACTATCCCTGTCCAGCCTCTCCATGCTGCACACGCTCCCGCCTGTCAGTCACATAGGAGCATCTCGGTTATCAGATCGACGATCCAGCATCACAGTGCTGGTGTGCACGTCATCCTTGTTTTACTTAACAATGGCCCTAAAGCCGTTCCCATAACTATTACAGTATATTGTTATAATTGTTATATTATTATTGTTATTCATCTCTTACTGTGCTTAATTTAGAAATCATACTTTATCATAGACATGTATGTATAGAAAAACAGTATATGAGTATACACGGTACTATCTGCGGTTTCAGGCATCCACAGGGGTTCTTGGAACATATCCCCTGCAAATAAGGGGAGACAACTGTAGTCCTTTTAGATAACTAAGTAATGAGGAATAGAGAAGTCGCCTTTAGCTAAATGTTCTTTAAAAGATAATTTGACATTGGAGAAGGACCATTCTGGAAGGAGGCTGGTTTTAGTTTAAGCTCAGACATGAGCTAGCTAGGTAAGAGAGGAATGACGCAGCAAGTGATAAACAAGTTATTTTGAGGAAAAGAAGGCTACAGATAAGTCTATTGTAAAAGGTTTTGACTATGTTCAAACACAGGAAACTCGTGTCATCTGTCTTATGGCAATCATGTTTTAAATAAAGATTGTAAGACATACAAGTGACTTAAAGCAGATTTTCAGGTGGCTCTGAAACTGAAACGTAATGGATGAAGGGATCAGAAGTGAAGAACACAGGCAAAAATGATATTGATGCCTTGATTCTATCACAACTACTTAATATAGAGGAATAAAGAGAGGCAAAAGGCAGGACACCTGCAATTTAAATATTCTAATAAGAGAGGAGAAAGGCGAAGGTGATAAAGAGATGCAGAAATGAAAAATAATAACAAAAAAAAAGCTACGGAAGAGATTACTGAGGTGGCAGTTAACACTAAATACTTTACTATAAAACCTTAAACAATACTACATACATACATAGTCAGTCAGCACGCACACGTGCCACAATTAAAGCTGTACAAACTGGCCCTGGAATAGTGAGCCACAGAGAAAACGACAACCACAATTTTGAGAAATAATTTATCATTAAGTTTTGTCTCTAGCTACATAAACATATAATAGTACATTTAGATAGAAATAACATTCTAACAGGAATTTTTATTTGAATTTTTAATTAAGTTTAGGTTTTGGATATTTTTTCCAACTAGTTGTGTCACAAAAGGAAGGGACATAATGGCAGAAGATCTCAGTTCACATCCTACCTCTTTCATTTACTAGGTTTGTGGCTCTAAGTAAATAATTTAGTTTATTAAACCTATTTCACCATCTATATAATAAATAAGGAGTATATAAGAAAGCTCTTAGTAAACTGTAAAGTGCTATTATATAAAACATATAACAACCGTCATTAATACATGTGTATACAAGGTGCTGGTTAAATGCTTTAGGGTTTGATATTTGAGACCTGAGTTCAAGGCCTGATTCTTATTAGTTGCACGTGCTTGAGCAAGTGTTGAACCTCTCTGTGCCCCCATGTCCTCTTGAGTAAAATGGGTATACAGTGTTATAAGAATTACATGAAAAAAAGGATTAAACATAAAACATCATTGCCGTGTCTAGCACACAGTAAGAAATACTAATAACTTACATTTATTTATCACTATACGCTAGGACATGTCTGGGTTCTTAACACTTTACTTCACTTAACGCTCACAGGAACATCATAAGATGGGTCTTATCTTCCTGTCAGACGAAGAGACTGAGGCATGACTTTTGGGTTCCAAGATTAGGCAATTAGGAAGCAAAGTGCTCAGTGTAAGGCCCACATCTGTCAAGAAACCTTGCTTTTTGTACTATGCAATACTGTTTGTTAATGTATTACTATTAGCAAGCTGATTACTTAATTGAAGCAAAACAAAACAAATCATTTTCCAGGAAATTAAACTGTCTAGAGGAGAATAAGTACTTCATCGAGTTGAGGCGTCCTAAGGAGCATAGCTCTGTTGTTGTCTCATGAAGCGACAGCTTAAGATCAAGGGAGTTTTTCCATTATGGCTGATACAAAGTAGAAATGCTTCATATCAACTTAATAAACAACACCCCATATCCAGAGCTTTTATGCGTGTTACTCTTTGAACCAAGATTTACAGAGTGATTACAAGACAGTAGTCATCAAAATGAAGCAACTCATTACTCCACAATATAGGGTACACTGGATCATTACAGGAAGTCCACCAGTTTGTAATGCAATCCTAAAATGAATTTTTCCTTACCATTTGCAGCTTTTTCTTATCCCTAACTGCATTACTGTGGACAGCCTCAATTGCCATGTGGTGCTTCAAGGCCAATTCTTCCAAAGTCTTAGAATGGGCCTCATTTAATTGAGTCACCTCCCCTTCCAATCTATTTTGCAGGTTTTTTAGCTCCATCTCATAATATTCTCGCTGAGTTTTCTTTGCTTCATTTACTTTCTAAAATTAAAACAAATAAAGATCAATGATTGACATCTGATTTTTTGATTACTGCTATTAGTATTTTGAATACTCAGTAAATACATAAACTTCAATGAACCGAGTACTATGGGATTTAGTATATGGAACATGAGCATAACACACCATTGGTGTTCTCAAAAAAAAAAAAAAATGACAGGGTGGCACAGGCAAAACAATTTTAAAGCAAATGATAAAATAGACTATTAGATTAGAACCAAACAAGAGGTAGCACATTTGCAAGCTTGAGAAAGGCTTCCTGCATGTCAAAGCTGTACACCTAATGGCTTACCAATTTACCCACTCAAATGATATTCAATACAATTTTACCGAGTGCCAATTACATGTCTTTTAAGCATTCACAGTTTGATGAAGAAAATTAAAAGACCATGGTAATATAATTTTATAAGTTCTATGTAAGGAGTGTGGATTGTGTGTTGTGATAGTCTACAGGAAAGGAGCCTAACCTGGTTGGGGTGGGAAAGGATGTGGGTGGATGTGTGTGTGTGTGTGTGTGTGTGTGTGTGTGTGTGTAAGAAAGGGAGAGAGAGAAATCAGGGAAGTGTTTTCAGAAGAGAAAACATCTGAGCTGATGATGATGACATGTTCTCTCATTTAAATTCTCACAAGCACATCAGGAAAGTAGAGATGAGAAAATTTCAAACCTAGACCTGGTGTCAAAAGCTTGCATTCATAACCGTTTACAGCATTTTTCCAAGATGAGCAGTAGTTAACCAGATGGCAAAGTTAACCAGGAAGTCCATGCAACTGAGTGGTGTGGATAGAACATAACGTACGAGGCTGTGAGTGGTGAGGCCTAAAGCTTAGAAGTAGACAGGAGTCAAATAATGAGAAGGGTCTTTTATGCTAAGAGCTGGACTTCATTCTGATGGGAATGAGAAATCACTGAAATTTAATGACATTCATTTAAAACATTCATCTTGGCAGTAGGCTAAACTGAAGGCAGGGAGAGTGGTTAGGAGGTTGTAACTATAATCCAGGCAAGAAATGTCAGGTGCCTCAATCGAGGATCTGTGAATGGGTATAAAGAGGAGAGGACGGAATAAAAATACATTACGGGAGTAGAACCAATGGGACTTGGTAACAGATAAGGGGGTTAAGGAAACAGTAATAAAAAATGGCTCCCAGGGCTCTGATTTACCAAACTAGATGGACGACAGTGCTATTGGTTGAAAAAAAGGAGTAAAGGAAATATAGTACTTTTGAGGGGACAAAGTTCGGGGCATGCTGTTTTAGCATGTCTGAAAAACAGACATATCTAAGTGGGAGTTAGATACATAGGACCCAAGTTCAGGGAAAAGATCTGGCCTAGACCAACAGATTTGGGAGCTACCATGAAACAAATAACAGTTGATGTTACTGGAATGGATGAGCATGTGGAATGAGATGAAATTGCTGGGGAACATCAATGGTAAGGGAATGAATGGAGGAGGGACGCTCACAGACAAAACTGCAAGGCCAGGGAGATAGGAGGAAAACGAGAGAGAACATGAAATACCAAAAGAGAGACGATGTAAATCAGAGAGGAGTAAGTACCACAGTAAGACAAGATCCACCAAGTCCAGCAACCAGGATGTCACTGGAGCCTGAGGCGAACGCAGAGTCAGTGGAGTGGTGGTAAGAGAAACCAGACTGCACCCGGGTAAGGAGTGAATGGGAGGTGAGCAAGGGGCAAGGAGAACACACAGTTTTCAATATGCTTGGTTGTTGAGGGAAGGAAAAAGTGTGTCCAGAACTCCCACTTGGTATTGTAGATATCTGAAAAATTGGAATAAATATTCAGACATTACTCTACAAATGATATGTCTTACTTGTTTAGTAAGAAATTCAATATTTTGGTATATGAATTTTCAGAGCCTGACGGCTTGCCTTTCTTTTCAGTTTTATAGATATTTCCTCAGTATATACATGATAATATGTTTCATCCATAGAAAAAAAATTTGATTAACCATAAATATACATTCCACTGAAATACGAGTTTTATTCAGTTTCTGGCTGAAACAGGCTGCAATGTCTTAAGTTTTTACATTATAGATTGTTTTGTGAACATACACATAATATAGGACAGTCCCGATTTGTACCTTTTTTCTTCAAAATAAAAACAAAACATTATTACTAGAGTTAAGAAGTAGACTGTTACTGTGAAGCAGGAGTAAACACTCTAAATCAAATCTGAAAAGTAGGAAAACTGAACTCTTCCTTCCTTTCTTCGGGGGTGGGGATGGAGTGGGGTGGAGGTATCCTCCTTTGCTTTTTACCTTCTCCAGTTCCAGAACCTGTTGTTTCTGCTCTTCATCCAGACTCTGGGTTTTGCTTTGTAAAAAAGCTCTTTCTTCTTCAAGCTGAGATAATCTTTCATTAGCCCTTGATTTTTCTGATTCTAGATCTTTAATTGTAACCTCCTGGGTCATCTGAGTTGCTTGAAGCATTCCAATATGACCTACTCCCCAAAAACAAAACCTCTTCAGTACAAAATCTGTTGCACTGTGGTAGAAAACTGTATATATTTAACAATTGTACTTACTACCTAAGTAAAATAAATGGTCTGGATGTACACGTATTTCTTTGATTTATTCACTGTATAACATGGAAATATTTACTATGGGAATACTTGTTACCCAAGTACAATAATGTAAATGAGAAAGAAGTACATTTCATGTCACTGATATTGCCCCCTGCACCCAGGACCATGCCACTTTTTTTTTTTTAAAGATTGTAAGCTATACAAGTTTTACATAGTAGAAGCCACTCCTCAGGGGTACGTATAAAAGTCTTAGGAATAAAACAAAGCAAGAGGGGATGCACTATGACTGGGGCGCCAAAAGGAGTAATTTGTTTTTTCTAATCTCTTCTTTCAAATTCTAACAGAAAGAGAAAGAAATCTGTACACAGGGCAAAGACGGCAGGCAGCAGTTTGGTTGAAACTGAATTTGTATCAAGAGACCTAATAAAGAACTAAGGCAGAGTAAGAGACAGATAAGGGCAGCAAGGTTATGAAAAATAAAATAAATGACAACAGAAAAAGGGGTGGAGAGATGAAGAGAGAGAGAGAGAGAGAGAGAGAGAGAGGTGAAAAGTGAGTGTGACAAAAAGGTCTCATAAAGCACATGTCAGGGCAGTTCTCAAAGCGCCCTGGACCAGCAGCGCCCCTGGAACTCCAGTTGAAAATGAAACTCGCCCCAGATCTCCTGAATCAGAGACTCTGGGGCCCAGCATCTTGGTTGTATAAGCCTTCCTGGTGATTTTCATACATGCTAAATTGAAAAACTATTACTTTAGGCAAAGGGTAATCTGGGATTCACTGATAAGCCAACTAACTCACAGGACATCCTCACAGAACTAGTTCAAATGGTTCACCTGGCAGACTAAACATTCGGGCAAAATATAACTTCAGAAGTGACACAGGTCACCACATCCTCTAGGAAGGACTAGGAAACAAGCACGACAGCCACGTCAGGATAGGCAACTCAGCTGTAGTATGTGAAATGATCCTTCCTCACTAATAAGCCAAATAAAATGAGGGTACTGTAATTTACATAGAGTTTCATTAATTTAAATACTATAAAATGCATGTTTTTAAAGGACAAAGCCTCTTAGAGTGCAGTTTTCTTTTAGTGACTGACTTACTGGTACTTTAATAACTGCTAACTCTTAATTTTTGTATAAAAATAGAAATGTTATCATTCGCTTATTTATGATTAACTAATAAGATATTAGAGTCCTTTAGTCTGAATAATCTTAAAACATTAGAAGAAAAGACAAATTTGGTCTTGAATAAACACTGAAGTTTTGGTTTTCACTGAGGAATACATCAAGACCTATGGTCAGACATACTAGCTTTGAGGACGAGATCTGAAGCTTGCTGTTGTAAACGTTCCCTGGCAGCTGCCAGCTCACTTTCCACTTCCTTGTGCTTGCTTAGTAAAGCCATCTCCCCCTCCTTGGTATCATCAAGCTGTTTTTGAAGAACCTAAGAAAGATCAAACAGCCATTACTAATAAGCAAGAATGATGCTACCTAAGTTAAACAACTTATTTAAATTACAAACATCAACTTTCTCTTATTCAAAAGTCACAGCTAACAGTGCCTATTTTTAAGTCTGTTTTGGTGACACTTATAACCATTATTAATGAAGACAAAGGAAATAGCAACTCCAAAGCCCAAACCACTTATGTAAAACATTAACATTTTATTTAAATAAAGTCTTTTCATAGAAAACAATCAGCAAGATTTTAAGTCATCTTTTTGGGACTTTATTATCTTTTCAGGCCTTTCTGGCCCTGAAATTCTAGTGGAAATAGTAATAACTATACAGTAGCAAAAATTAATGCTTCACTGATTTTTCTCACAAAGGAAAAGTAGAAAAAACCCAAAACGGAAAAAAAAAAAGTTAAAGTGGTCTAATTGAAAAGAAAAAGAGAAAATTGGGGGGGGGAAATCCATGTTGGACAGAATATTCTTTACTTACCTGAACATTGTTCTCTGCTGTAACAAGTGCTACCTGAAGATTTTGGCATTTGTCACGAAGACTTCTAGCTTCATCCTGGACCATCTGCAGCTCTGTCTTTAACTTCCCTATGGTTTTTCGTAAAATTGCTTCTTGTCCCTGAAATTCTTTTCTAAGATCAGCTTCCTTTTCTTTGCTAACCTGTAGGCTTTCTGCTGTGAATAGCTGTGAGCTTTTCAAAGTATCAAGCTCATGTTCATAAAAGGACTGAGCTTTATTCAACTTGCCTTCATAATCCTCAATTAGCTTTTTCCGTTCAAGCCTTAGCTCCTCCAGGGTTTTGTTTAAGGTCTCCACCTCCCTTCTGTGCAGCTCCTCTGCTTTCTCCTGACCCTTATTCACCGAGACACTGTGATCCTGCTGTGACTTCAACAGCTCTTGGATCTCCCGTCTGTGAGCAGTTCTCAAGTCTTCCAATGCTAACCGTTTGTCTTTTTCAAACTGTACTTGGAGTTGTCCAAAACTCCGTAATCTTTCCTCAAATTTCCTTCTAATCTCTTCAACCTCTCTAGACATGGTTACTACACGTTGGACATGCTGCGCTTCTGCACAAAGCTGCATGTCCTCGACGCGGTGCTTGTACGCTTCAAATTCTGTCAACGCCTGCTGCTTCATTTTTATGTGATCTTCTAATGATGCCTCCAAAACTTGAATCTTCCTCTTAAGGTCTGACTCCTCTGTTACTTTGCTTTTATATTGCAATATCTTTTCTCTTGTTTCGGCAAGAATTTGTTGGATTTCTTCTTCGTGAGCATCTCTGAGGGCTTGAATTGCAGATTCATGCTCATCATTCTTAGTGTTCAAAGCATATATTACCTGCACGGTTGTAAGGAAGAAGGGAGAAGAAGTCAGTGAACCATATTCCTTTCTAACTTGAAGTTAATTCTTCCGTTTGGGTTGATGTTTTCCTATGTACCCAATATTGACTATGGTAAATATTAAATACCGAAACTTCATGCATTGTTTTTGTACTCATAGTTTGACTTACTCAGCAAATTTTCACTTTAAAGCACAACCTTAAAATTTGCATTTGAAAACTTTTTAATTAGAGTTGTAAAGCATTCAAAATTAAGAATGTTGTACTACAAAAAAAACAGTGAGAGGAAAGAGACAAAGGAGTTTTTTTTTTTTTTTCCCCTTATGGCATCGTCTAGCTTCCTGGGGCCGGGGGTTGTGATGGGGATCAGGAGAAAAGCCTCACAGAAAGTCTCTGCCCTACACTTGGCATCCTAGAGATGAGAGGCTTCGCATGAGTGGAAGCTCTAGGCCCTAAGTCTTCCCAAAGGCCTCTTTCACCTGTTTAATAGCCAACATATTTTAAATTTAGAAATTTCCTTTTCTAATTCCCCTATGATCTGTTTTTAAAGCTGATCCTCATCTCTCCCAAGTGGCCTCCTTACAAAATCCAAGTAGAACTTTCCTGCTCATATATCAAATGCTATAGTTTTACTCATTGCCTCATTTTCTTTCTGCCTCCAAGCAAGGCAAATACCTAGAGCCAGAATGCTCTGGATACAGGTCTTATTTTCATTTCAGTCCTTGGGTTTTAATGATTCCATTGAGATTTCCCCAACTTTAATTCCAAATGACAACATATTCCCTTTGTAACACTTTGTTGCTTGACACCCTCCATCACAGCATTGTGGCCAAACTTTGAAATAAAGTGCAATATTCATGACAATTAGTTAAGACTTAGAGATATGACCACTTTCTTCTGAAGTAAAAAGAAGTGAACACTACAAAATCCAATAATCCAGAAGCTAAAAAAATCCTGGAGATTTTCCTCACTAATGTGATTTTACGCTGGCTTTAGAAATGAGTTCCAGCACCAAACACCAGAACTGTAATTAAGATGCAAAAGTACAACCATTTTCTGCAGAGAACTTGCTTATGTAACCTGAGGCAATTAAGACAGACTACCTGGCTTTTCATATATGCCGGTAGCTCCAGATCCTGTTGCTAAATCTAGGCTGTCACCTGCTAGGCCTGCAGCTTCATTTGTAAAAGGAATATACTAACCCATTACAGGGACTTCGCTCTCTCCACGCAGGGCTTTGTCTTACAGACCCGGTCCCCATAACTTCGCTTGGTCTGCTGTACCTATTTTGTGAGCTATAACTGCACCGAAGGTAAAAAAAAAAAAAAATTGAGATGACAGGATCCCATCTGTCTTGACACAGCTACCCCCTTTCCTGCAAAGTCCACAGGAAAATGTTATGCACAGAAGGGAAATAAATGCTTATTTACAGTCTTTTTCTTTTTTAATAACCCTAATTCCAAATCCCAAGTTATGTCCCCAGTAAACTAACACTGGGTCTCCTTTCATTTACACATTTAAGCTTAAAGGTACCCTATAAATCCAGGGAAGCTGTGTGGCTTCCCATTCCTTTCCCCCAGGGTCCTAGCTGCCTATCACATTGATGGCCAGAAAAGACTGGAAGGGGAACTAAGGAAGAAAAACACGCCAACCAGCCAGAAAGAAGTCCATTTGCCAGAATGCTTAGAGCAGAGCTGGTCTAGGCCACAGGACTCAGACCTTCCCAGGGCAGGTCTGCATGCATCCCCTACATATAAGTATCTTACTACACACACGAGATAACCCAAAGACATGGAATCCTCAGCAAAACCAAGTCACACCTTTAGCACTTTGCTCCAGGTAATGATGTTGAAAAGGACCAGTCCCTGGTGGGATTCCACATAATTGGGGATGCAGTGGGGGCGAGAAGCAATATGTGAGCTTCCCCTTGTCAACAACTTATTGAAATACCTTTCTCTTTTATCTATTTCATTTCCCTCCAGACTTTGAAGAGTCAGCCCAAGTCCTGCATCCTTGAATAAGTCTTGCAAGGCCACACAAATCCCCAAGAGTCTACCTTTTCTTTACGTCCAGCACTTCCATTTCCTTACCAGCACTCATTCCTGAAACTCAGTAAATGTTAGAATGATTCAATTTGGGGCATCTTGACAACAGGTTGGCAAGTAGTGTGAGGATGTTAAAGAGTCAGGAAAAGCAGCTGATGATACAAAAGCAGAGCAGCACGGAAGTGTGAAATTGAAAGGTACAGAAGGAGGAATTACAGCATCAAGTTAGAAAGAATAGACTTTAAGAAAAGTAAACAAAACATCTAATAATAGAGAAATATTACAGTGAAGAGCTCTATTTCACTTTATAGTTCTAAGCTAGGGGTCAGCAAACTACAGCGTGCAGGCAAAATACAGCTGCTGCTTGTCTTTGAAATAAAGTTGTACCGGAGCACAGCTATGCCCATTCATTTATGTATAGTAGTTCCCCCTTATCCGCAGGAAATACATTCAACACTCCCCAGCAAATGCTTAAAACTGCAGAGTACTGAACCCTATTTGTCAGTCCAAAGTAATATAAATGTTCTATGTTCTTTGAACACATAGAAGATATGACTTGAAGTGGCACAGAGCTGACCCAAACTGGATATCAAACTGGTAAAATAATTTCTCCAAGCTTCAAGTTTCTCAATGTTAAATCAAGATCATATTTATTCTACCCTAGTGACATTGTTGTTATAAGATCAATCTACCTTTGACGTTTTTAGAATAACATCATATAAAGATTATTTTTGAAAAATATAAAGAACTTTAAGATTGTAAGTATTCCTTATCTGTTGTATCATTTATTTATGGAGAGAATGAGTTTTTTAAAAGAAAGTTCAGGGGGGCGGCTGGTTGGCTCAGTTGATTAGAGCACTGTGCTCTTAACAACAAGGTTGCCGGTTTGATCCCCACATGGCCACTGTGAGCTGCGCCCTCCATAACTACATTGAAACAACTACTTGACTTGGAGCTGATGGGTCCTGGAAAAACAAACTTAAAATAAATAAAAGTTTAGAAAAAAAAAAGAAAGACAAAGAAAATTGCTTTAAAAAAAAATTCAGTAAATGATCATAATCATTTATAAAAATTGGCTATTATTTTCCACATAGGCAAAGAAAACTCTCTAATGTCTCTTTTCATAAACTGTTTTAAAAGACATTGAGAGCCATTTGCAGTTTTTCTGGAACTATGAACATTCATAGAATGGGATAGTACAGTCATTTCAGCAATTTCACGTAATTTCACAGCTCCACTTTATTCCAATAATGCATAATTTAGTTATCTATTCCAAGATGAATACGTAACAGGGAGTAATTTTTACTTTTTCTATGAAAATTTTCAGATAATCTTACCCACAGGTAAGATGAGAACAATTCTAGACCCAAGTTTTAAAAATGCCACTTAGGTAAAAACAAATAGTTTCTGAAATAGTTCTCATTGTTGGCTACTATGGACTGAATTGTGTCCCTTCCCCCAATACCCCCCAAGAAAATTCATATATTGAAGCCCTAATCCCCAACATGATGGCATTTGGAGACTGGGCCTTTGGGAGGTAATTAAATTTAGGCAAGGTCATAAGGGTGGGGCCCTTGTGATGGGATTAGTTCATTTAATCCCATCTCTTTCCCCATTCTGTCTGCCATGTGAGGGCATAGCCAGAATATCTACAGTATTTTGTTATGGGAGACCAAGTTGACTAATACACTAGATAGATATGTGTGTGTGTGTGTGTGTGTGTGTGTGTGTGTGTATCTCCACTAAGATCTAACTCATTAGTAATAAAGTACGTTCCTGGAAAAGCATGTGTTAAATTAGCTTAAAATATTTTAAGTGGACCTCAATTATTACATATTATATCAACAGGTTTAACACGGCTAAGGTAATATCATGAAATCATTAAAGAGTACATCTCATTTAGAAGAGTCTCTCATAATATAAGAAGCAGCTTGTAATAGAAAGCAAATACTCGATGTTGCATACAATAAAATCCAATCTTATAAAGGGAAAAAAGTGAGTGTGCATGTATGTGCAGATACATATTTAAAGGTGTATAAAGAAATATATCAAATTTTAACTGGGGATATTCAGTATTTCTAAACCTTCTATAATAAATGTGTGTTACTGTTATAATCAGAAAATATTAAACCCTTTTAAAAGATTAACATTAACGTGCTAAAAGATTGAATCAATACCAAAATGCCTTAGCTTTAGAAAAACAATGAAAATAGAAACAAAATATTAAAGGAATGTTTGTTAATTATCAATGGATACCCTGCAAGTTTCTCTAAAAATCACCCACTGAAATAAAATTTATTTGAAAAAGTTATACTTAAAAACTTTTTCAAGATTATTGAATATTAATCATTATACTTATGGAAAAGAACATTTTTGAGAAAAATGTAAAAAATTCATTTACCTGGATAAAATTTGATAGCTTGCTACCAAATCTTTAATAGTCAATTCCTACTTCATTCGTTCTTACCTTCAACAAAAATTTACTGTACATCTGCTATGTGTCAAGGCCTATAATTGGCCCAGCAGTGAACTGGATGCATGTATGTGGTGTCTATGCTCATACAGCTTAGTGGAGAGACTGATCTTAAATATTTACTCAAAGTAAAATCTGGTAAGTCTTACAAGGAGAAATACAAAATGAGTCTTCACAGGGGGCGTTGGGAGTGAGGGTGGTAATGTATGTATGAGTTTTCCCTTATTTTGAGTAAAATGTTTATCTTAACCAGAATATCTTAATTTAGTCAACATGTTAAGAGGAAAGGTATATATAGAGAGAATTAGAGGCTGAAGGGCCAGTCAGAGCAAAAGGCACAAAATGGGAAAGCACAGGACTTGGAAGGGAAGACGGGCTCCGAAACTAGAAAGGCAGACACAATGCACACTGCGGAGATACGCAGCTGGAGGGAGGGCGCTGAGGTGCAGGATGCGACAGGTGGGCAGCAGATCGTGTCAAAACTGTGCAACAATCAAGAAACATGAAAACTTGAAGCCCCTGCACTCAGAGTCTAACTCTCAGTAGCAATCTTTGAGAGAGCACATTGAGTAGTGGTGAGGGCAGAAGCTGGAGGACAAGTGGCAAAAGTAGATGAGTGGAAGGTGAGTGAATGGAGGCAGTTAGTTGGTAGAAACAAAAAACTCCAAGAAATGGTTTGTAAAAGGAAGGAAAGAACTAGGGACAACTAGAATGATGGCTGGAGAGGCAGCAGAGCCCAGAGAGAGTTTTGCAAAAAAGAGGGACTGAAAATGCAACTCAGGGAAGGGTTCATTATTGTACCAAAGTCATGGAGAAAGTCTGAGGCCAGGATTGCCTGACGCAGGTGTAAAGAGCGGTGTTCGCTGTGAGTGGTGAAAAATTTCTCCTGAGAGAAGATAAAGATTGAGATTTGAGGTGGAGAGAGGAAGCGGACAAACTCCTGTCTGATTGCTTCATACTCCACCATAATAGGGAATGAGATCGTCTTCTTAGACCGCAGGAGCCATCAGCACCTTCTCTCCATTGGTCATAAATGACGCTACTAACCCAGCTGAGGCCAGCCGCAGCCTTCCCAGTACGTCTGCCTCTGACTCCTGACAGACTCAACCACACAGCAACCACGAGCAGACCCTTCTCATCACTGTTCCTCCAGGTGAGGCTTTTCCTGCCTGTCTCAATCTTTAGTTTTTCCGTATTTAAAAATTCTGGATACTTGTTCATTTTCCCTTTCTGATCAGTGTCAGGGGGACAGGGGAAGAAGGGGAGAGGGGAAGAGGGAAAGAAAGGGAGGGAGGAGACACACACCCTTAGAGTATATACACACTACACTGAGACTCAAGGTAACTTACTAAGTAATAAAGGAATAATCTCAGATACAATGATTTTTTTTTTTTTTTAAATCTGGTACATTTGAAACAAAGGAAGAATATTTTCATGATTCTGTTTTTAATATTAAACCCTCAGTTCTCCTAGTTGAGCTAGTCACCAAAAAGATTACTTGGGCCTTAAGGCACCAAAGTTAAAGAATATTGAAAAGAGTCTCTCAGACTTCGGGTGGGTTAGTGACCTCTGCCAGGTAGGGTCTGTTCTATCTCTTCTAGGGCAGTAACATAGACCATAGCTCTATACCTCAATTTATATTCAATAAATTGACACAATCTGCTGACCAGCCTTATAAATAAAACGTTCACAAATTATCAAATACTACTGATGAACTCTACATAGCTTACTAAGGGAATCTAATGTTTCTCTGAAACAGTTCACCTTTTTTTGGAGCATGTATATTAGTAGCATCTATATAAGGGCATTTTAATAAAATGTGTTTAAAACAGTTTTTCTCTTAGATGTGATCAAATTGTCCTTTATTTTCTTGAGTGGAGTTTGTAAGCCAAAGCCCAGGCTTGAAATGCTCATAACGATGGAGGGGATTTTTTTAAGAGCCTGTGAGAGTGGTGAAGAAACAAAGCAACTGGCAGGATGAATAGCTAAAGAGGACTTTAACAATCTTTTCTAATATGATGTGAAATGTCAACCCTCTTACCCCACATTCTCACAAAATACTCAGCCATATATCCATTTGTCATCAATGACTATAAAATTGATCTACTCGGGAGATACACTGAAGATCGAGAGTTCAAGTGAGTAGGAGGGGAACAGAGGCTACCCATACAGAGGGTACTTTAGTCCTGGCAATGAATTACTTCCTCTTTTTTCCCTTTCTTAGTCCAGTTTCTTTTGTTTTAAGTTAGAAAGAAAAATAAAAAAATAAAGGCTGTGCTTCATATATTATGTAGTCAAATTAATTTCAGCAATAGACTTATATCCAAATGAAGCATTTCCAAGGCAGTTAACAACAATAAAAAAGCTTAATTGGATTTATTTAAGCCAAGGGCACTATAATTTAAAAAGAGCTTTAAAATCCAATTGCTTTGGGAATTACCTTTAAAGATGTATTTATGCTCTCTGAGTTTTTGTAATTATTGTTGGAAAAGTTTTTTGAAAAGTATTTATAAAGTCTAATAACATAAGAGGTATTTTCCTCTATGGTAATACAGAATACACCTGTTTCCCCAGATTTAACTTGACTTCTGAAATATTACAGCAAACACAAGTTTTCTTATAAAACTTTAGGGTCCATGCAATGAGATCTGTGATACCAAACTTCAACAACAACAACAGAAATGAAACTCAACAAGCTTTCAGTGAATGCCTTACTATGTGCTCAGTACTTTTTAATATGCATTCTGGGAAAGAAAAGTATAAATAATCTTACTTAATCTTACTTACATAGAACTGCTTAAAATAAAACACACACAAAATAATGGCAGAGTTTTAGATAATACATATTAAGTGTCAAGCTGTAGAGTACAGAATACCGTACAGAGCATGAGAAGTTCTCAGCAGAGAAGACTAGCTGAAGACCACAATGAACAGAAAGGCTTGCAAGCACAAAGGGCGTTCTGGGGAACTGTGAGGACAGCAGCCTGAGTTTAGGCATGAGACAGTAATGATTGTAGTGGCGGGTATGGTTACAAAACCCTGAACAGAGAGAAGGGTGAGTGCCGGGGAAAGCCAGTTAAAGTTAAAAAGTTCCTGGTGATAAATTTTGTCCCTGCAATTGAATTGGGAAATGGGTCTCTCTAGGAATTTTAGGCGAGTTAGAAATTATACATATTTTTGTGTCTGTATGATCCTAATGGTACTGGACAATGATTCTAAGACTCATTTTTTTCACTATCTCTTAAATTGGGATGCATCTTACAATCAATTGTGCATCGTAATTTACAGCTTTTTTTCCCTTTAGTGGTATATGAAATAAAGCTGCATCTTGAAAATCAACTATTATTATGAATCAGGAGTGCTATCAAGCCATTAAGAAGAACGGATGAGTAAAGTGTTTTATGTTCAATGTAGAACATAATCAATTCCCAACACCACAAAAAATTTCTTGAACCTCTTGCTCACACGGAACAGAAGAGACCAGATGGTCTAAAGCAGGAAGGAGCAGGAACACATCTAAATTGAGTCCTTACAGAATCAAGCCAGAGAGACCAGCGGATGTAGAAATAGTAAATGATTTATTGAGAGTAGAAGTAAGTGTTGAGAGGGAGAAATGCCATTGATAAGCAAGAGGCACGTTGATTTGTCCAGCAGAACGAGGGAAAGCACGGGGTAAAATCAGGCCCTGATGAGGCTGTTTCCAAATCTGTCAAGAGCTGTTAAGCTCCTCAGGTCATCACTTGGCTCAAGCAGACAGTGAACTCCTCTCTTGGTTGGTAAAAAGGACAAGGGAAGTGAATTGAGGAAAGCAAGCTGGAGGAGCTGGAGGCTTGGGGACAGTGGGCATGGAGGAGGGCAGGGATGAACCAAGGGACTAAGAGCATAGGAGTCAGTGAAAAATTTAAGCCACTGACTGGGAGAAAATATCTGCAAGAGATACATCTGATAAATGACTATTATTCAAAATATGCAAAGAACTCTTAAAGCTCAACAACAAGAAAATGAATAACCTGATTTAAAAATGGGCAAAAGAGCTGAATAGACACCTCAACAAAGAAAGATACGCAGACGGTAAATAGGAATGAAAAGATGTTTAACATCATACATCATTGGACAATTGAGAATTAAACAATGACACACCACTACACACCTATTAGAATGACCAGAATCCAAAACGTTGACAACATCAAACGCTGACAAGATGTGGAGCAAGAGGAACTCTCCTTCATTGCTGGTGGGAATGCAAAGTGGATCGGCCACTTCATAAGACAGGTTAGGAGTTTCTTAAAAAACTAAACACACTCTTACCATATGATCCAGCATAATGCTCTTTGGTTTTTACCCAAATGCATTGAAAACTTCTGTCCACACAACAACTTGCAAATGGATGTTTATAGCAGCTTTATTCATAATTGCCAAAATTTCAAAGCACTTAAGATGTACGTCAGCAGGTGAATGGATCAATACACTATGGAATATCCAGACAATAGAATAATATTCAGTACTAAAAGAAAATGAGCTATCAAACCATAAAAAGACCTGGAAGAAGCTTAAATGCATATTACTAAGTAAAAGAAGCTAATCTAAAAAGGATACATACAAGGTCAGACAATTAAGTTTGCGAACTTATCCTAGAAAAAGTGCTACACACCTCATTGCTGAATATCACTACAGTCACCTTTGAAGTACTCCCCTTGGGAAGCTATGCACTGACACCAGTGCCTAGTCCACCCTTCAAAGCAATTTTGGAACTGTTGTTCTACAATGGCATAAGAGCTGTTGTCGTATTACCCTTGATGTCCTGAATGTCATCAAAATGGCTTTCTTTCGAAATTTCCTTTATCTTCGGGTAAAGAAAGAAGTCATTCGGGGCCAGATCAGGTGAGCAGGGAGGGTGTTCCAATACAGTTATTTGTTTACTGGCTAAAAACTCCCTCACAGACAGTGCTGTGTGAGCTGGTGCATTGTCGTGATGCAACAGCCATGAATTGTTGGTGAAAAGTTCAAGTCGTCTTTTTCACGCAGCCTTTTCAGCACTTCCAAATAGTGAGCTTGGTTAACTGTTTGTCCAGTTGGTACAAATTCATAATGAATAATCTCTCGGATATCAAAAAAGGTTAGCAACATCGTTGCAACAAGTTCGCAAACTGAATTGTTAGACCTCGTAGGCATAGTGTCATAGGCACAGGACATCCTGGAAAGGCAAAACTGTGGACACAGGAAAATGATGAGTGGTTGCCGGGCCAGAGGGAGGGATGAGCAGGAGCACGGAGGCGGTGCAGGGCAGTGGAAGTACTTTGTATAGCGCTGTAATGGGGGGGGGGTCCATATCACTATACATTGGTCAAAACCCACAGAATGTACACCAAGAGTGAACCCTAATGTAAAGTATGGACTTTGGGTGATTAGGATGTGTCAGTGTGGGTTCATCAATGTAACAAATGTACCTCTCTGGTACAGGACGGTGATAGGGGAGGAAGCTGGTCTGTTGGGAGACAGGGGATATATGGGAAGTTTGTACTAGTAGCTGCTCAATTTTTATGTGAACCTAAAACTACGCTAAAATATAAAATCTATTTCTAAAAAATCTGCATCCTAAACGATGATTCCCCAGTTCGCCTTACCTGCCCAGATTCCAAATGCCAGGAGTCAGGCTTATAGGTCTCAGGTGGCTGATTAAAGAATCCTCTGGAGAAAATGAACCACTCAAAGAAAAGACCTATTCCTACAGACATTTGCGTGTACCCACTTTTAAAAAATCTGGTGGACTTCCAGCTTCCACCTAGGATGCAGAACAATGATCCACACTAACAACAAAAAACAGCCAACAACCTACAAAACCATGAGTTTTCCTGAACCCATGAGAGAGCTGAGGTTACAAAGCAACCTCCTGGTTTTAAATCTAGGACAAGCCTCCAATAACAGATGGGACTCAAGCACTGGCACACGTATGGCACAGCACAGAGGGAAGATTAGGATCTCATACAAGTGGGCAAGAAGAATTCAGCTAAAATTTATAACAAATTGTTAAAGGTAACGCATGGTTGCTGAGAGTTTAGCAAAACTACTCTGCAATATTGCACTGTGACATCCATTTTGGGTGGCCAAGAGGCTGACAGGGGCCTTAAACCGACACTAGCCCCCCTTGAGGGCTTGGGCCCTAGATAACAGCCCAAAGAGCCACAGTGCATGTAACTTTCTGTCTGGGCTACGCCCCCTACCCTGGTGATAAGCATTCTCCCCCACCTCCCAAGGCTTTCCCCTCTGCACCTCCCTTAGCAAACGCCCACAGAGCTTACCAAACCCCAGCTCTTTGGGGTTTGAACTGATCAATCTAGCCTTAGCCCAGGTACCCCAACACACTCCACCTACGGACCTTAATAAAGGCATGTGCCCCAGGTCCTGCCTTGCTGTCCCTGCTTGTACCCTGCATTCATCTCCCTGAGGGGGCCCCTCCAGGTGTGCCATGTAACTCCTGCAGGACCTGTGTGAGCAGTCAGGTCTGAATTTCACTTTCCCATGTGGTCTTTTGTTGAATTGGGGCTCACCATCAGACACTCCAGGGCTCTAGTTAACAAATGGTCACTTAATAGTCACAACAATGGGCAAATGTAAGAATTCGGATCCTGGGGACGCTGCAAATAGAGGGAGTGGCCTTCTCACAGTCTTCCCCATGACTTCAGTGGGTGACCACAAAAATGGACTGCAGATAGGAGACCAGAGAAAGACTCCCGGGGAGACAGCCAGCTGAGGCAAAAATAGTACAAACCTTACCCAGATCCTTCTGGCCTAAGGAATAAAAGCTATCAGCTGCTGGGGTAAGGGTAACAAACCCTGCTTCCCCACTCCACCTATAGACCTCCCTCCCCACCCCACTCCCCAAGGCAGAGGTGAAAACCAGGTGGGGTCTGGAGAAGAGAGAAAGAGTAAAAAAGAAGCCACTGGATAAAAATGAAAGCAAAACATATCAAGCCTTGTGGGATGCAGCTAAAATGGGTTGGCAAACTAGGTCTGCAGCCTGTTCTTGCAAATAAAGGAATATAGCCATGACCATTCATTTACACACTGTATTGTCTATAACTGCTTCCCCACTATAATGGTAAAGACAAGTAGTTGCTACATTAAAAAAGATTTCAAGTCAATAACCTAAATTCACATCTCAAAGAACCAAAGAAAGAAGAGAAAACTAAACCCAAAGTTAACAGAAGGAAAGAAATAATAAAGATTAGAGTGGAGAATAATGAAACATGGAACCAAAAACAATAGCGAGAATCAAAGAAACCAAAAATTGGTTCTATGAAGTGATCAGCAAATTAATAAACCTCAGGGAAGTCCATTTTCACCACTGCTATTAAACAGACATGTCCTAGCCAGAGAGCAATTAGGAAAAAAAAGAAACACAAAACATCTAAATTGGAAAGGAGTAAGTAGAACTATCATTTCTATATGTTGAAAATCACAAAGAATATGCAAAAAACTATTAGAGCTGATAAATGAATTCAGCAAATTTGCAGAATACAAGATTAACACACAAAATCAGTTGTGAACGAGCAATGAACAATCTGAAAAGGAAATTAAGAAAACAATTCCATTTACACAAGTTCTAGAGATGTGACTTGCAAGCCTCACATAATTTAATATTAACTGCTAAGAGTGTAAAATTTGCACGTGTAAAGAAAAAGAAAGCCTGATGGTCAAAACCCTGGGAACTACGTATAACTTAGTTTATCTCGTCTATATTGCAATTTCTAGAGCATGACCGCTGCCAATGTCATTAATGCGCGTGGTGATTAGAATTTATAGTGCTTTATTTTCTGTCAACCTTTTCTGGGGTTGATCTGAACCTGGCTACGAACACTCAAGTTTATTACCTAGGTGAACAACATCCATCACACACACTGAGACAGAAAAGGGACTGACGAGGACCATAACGCTGGCGATCTCTTCTCATTTGGAATATTGTAATGACCTCTGCTCGCTCTAAGCACCATATTGGTTCTCCAACCAATTCCTGCTCCTCCCCCCATTCCGAACACTTCTGATAGTCTCAGGTGGTATCAGAAGTGAAACGAAACCAGAAGTGACAGCCCTTCCTTCATCTACTCATCTAGTCCCTGACTCTGTGGTGATATCAAAGACCTACAAACGAAAATTAGCTAATTACAAAGAAGCTGGGAACCCCCTACCATCCTGATAAAAACAGATTAAGCGAAAAGGAAGGCTTGTGCTTCTCTTCCACCCACCAAAACAAAATGCTATAGTTTTCTATCAGTTTCTCAAAACCTCTTTCCTTTTTTGTTGTTCTATTCTTCTAATTATATCAAGGAAAGGTACCCTACTAGGGACTAGACTCTTAAAAAAAACAAAGACAAAAACTCACTGGCTTCTAGCTGTCCCTCCTCCTAGCTGCTGAGCAGCTTACGTGAGCAGCTGCTGGGGCTGGCTCTGGCACAGGTCACGTGCAGACACCTTAAAAAACCCTCTGGTATGACTCCGTTCCCTGCCAAGCCCTATTTCTCCAGTAGAGGAATCACCCATAAAGCAACGGTGGCACAGAGACTTAAACAGGAGACTTCCGTTTTGGTGACTGCCCCTCGGAGTAGGAGGAAGCAGGAGAGTGGTGGAGAGAGCAGGTGGAGTAGGCGACAAAAATGGCAAGAGAGACCAGACTGCCTGCCATCCTGATTCACGGACAGAAGGTGCTTAAGGCAGCACAATGAATTTAGTAACGAGAATGGAAAATACTCCAAGCAGCAGTAAGAGAGAATTCCTATATTTTCATGCTCAACTCAAACTACCTTCTCAAACATAATAAAGCCAATTGTTTTTTTAAAAACCTGGATTAGGGAAGCAGATAAATATTTCATAACTAACTATATATTTTTTCTCTCCGCACTTTTGCCAATATTAGTGTACTCCCTGGAATGTCCTCCTTTTGTCATATCCAGTTATCTAAAACTATCTTTAAAAAAGTTATACATTCTATATATTTTATGATTATTAAAGTAATCTTTGTTGATTGTAGAAACTTTGGAAAACAGATGAAAACAAAAAAAGGTATTTGTCACCCTTTATCTTACTACAACGGTTACTTTTTTTTCTTGCATCTCTCTCCTTATAAAATTTAGTAAGAGATTGGATAATGGAAAAGAAGAATTTTAAAAAATCACACCAATATGTATAAGCTGAAATGTTAGAAAAGCAGTTGTGTCCATGATGGAACAGATATACTTTGGAAAGTTAATTGCACCAAGTTGATTCTCAGATGAACAGACAATTCTATAGTAATTGCTATGCCCAAAAATGCACCATAATTTTTATCATACCTATCCAATTTCCTGGTAATATTATTGCTATTCTCCATTTCTACTCTACTTCTCAAAGGAAATTCAAAGAGGTGCATAATATATAATTATACTGATAAATATTGTCAAAACAGTATCTGTAAGACCATTTTAAAATATATTTTTAAAAGGTACTATCGCATCATCTCTGTTCCAACCAGCATTTGAAGCCTACAAAGATCTACAACATGTGGGTGCCTATAAAATTTTGAACATATTTCTACTATGGTACTTATTTAACATGATATAACATATTTCATCCTATATTTTTTAATCCTATATTTGGTGTATTTGCAATAACTGGATGTCTTATATGCAAATATGTACTAGGCAATGTTACTGAATTGTCAACCAACATTTTACAAGTCTTAGGAGATTCTAAAGCAGATAAACAAAAGAGGAGGACAATATTCCAAAGATCCTATGCTGCTGAAACAAGATAGAGAGTAAAGTGTCCTCATCCAGGAAAAGGAAGATGAAGCCAATGTAACATTCCAGCAACTGACTGGTACCTCTTTTTAGGAGGCCCAGGCAGGCAACCAACTCTTGTCTACTTTCCTGCCTCTGACTTCAAGAGGCAGTACAACAAAAGCATGAATTCCCTGTGCCACATATCAAGTGCGTGATGCCATTATGATTGGCATTTCTCTCGTATTTGGCAGGGGCCACATGAGACACCAACCCTGCTCACATACCTTGATACTGTGCCTCTGCATGGCCCAGAATGCAAAACAGATATTAAGAAGAGGAAACGCCACTACAACCATTATCTGGTACATCACAGGATCCACAAGACTGTAGAATCTTTATTGGTAAGAATATCCAGCCACTGGACTGAGAGGTGGAGTTCGAATGGGAGGGCTATAATGTGTTATCTTGTTATCTCATAAGCTTCTGAATAAGAGCTTAGATGTCAGCAAAATTTAATAAGGTAAGTCAGGTAGTATCGGGATAAGATTATTCTATGAACACATACTAAGCTCCGTAGAATCTGGTTGAGTTTGGTGAGATACCTTCCTTGAAAAGTCAGAGCCTTCAGAGCCAGTGGTCAGAAGGCCAGGTTCCCAGATACCAGTATCTAAGCATGAGACTCGGGTTCTGAGCTGGGCTGCGGACTCACTGAGTATCTCCTGAGGTAGGATGACCGTAGCCTCTACTACATCAGCCCTTCACTAGCCCTTATATTCTCCAAGTCACAAATTCCCTTCTAATCCCTAACGTTAGCTGCCTAACTTAAACATAATTCAAAACCTTAAAATAATTTTAATTATCTATTTTGGACACAGACACCTATTAGAAAATTTTCTCATTTCCTCCTTTCACACCCAAATGTGTTGTTAAAGAGTGAAAATATACAAATGTGTCACCTAAGAGTTCTTGCTTCTGTTTCCTTCACCCCCCACATGAAGTCATTTTTAGGTCCTATCAGTTATACTTCCAAAGTACATCATGAATCGCTGCTCATCTCTCTGTCTCTACTGCAAACACCCTCATAAAAGCCACCATCATCTGGCTATAGGGCCTGGACCACCGCAGTGGAGATCGAAATGATCTCCCTGCTTCCACTCGTGCTGTGTTGCAATCCATCCCTTACTCAGCAGCCAAAGTGGTCATCTCAAAATATAAATCATAACATAACCCTTGCTTACAACCCTACAATCGTTTTGATCAGGTGCATATATGGGGGAAAAGAGACAAAATCCTTTTTGTGGCCTTCAAAATTGTATCTGATCTGGGCCCCCTCCTGTCCTTAGCCTAAAGCCACTTTCACCAAATGAATCAACACACATACCCCTGCAGACAGGACAGAAGCAGCGCTGGCTGAGAGAGTAGTGTTACGCAGACTGTGTGCAAAAACTCATGAGCAAGCTGAATTTCTATATATTGAGTTTTATTAAAGGGAGTCTCTCAAAATAATGAATCCAAAATCAAGGTAGCAGCACCTTTTACGGAATTTAATAAACATGCCTTTGTAGGTAATGGACAATCAGTGAAGGGTTTTAAGCAAAGAATTCACTTGATCCTACCTGCATTTTAGATATTACAATCCTGGTTGTACTGTGGAGGATATATTGTATGGGTGAGGCTAGAAGAGCAGCCAAAACATCTCAGAAAACAGCCTTGAGGTTCCTAACACAAACCTTGGTGGGGAGAGACGTCACTTAATTAAAGAGGAATTTAAGAGGTCAGACGTGGCAAGGGAATCTGGTGGTTGGCTTAAGGCAGGAGAAGAAGTGCCCTCTCCCAGCTGTTCAGTCTGTCAAGGTCATGTACCTCTAAATTTCATTCTGTCTTCAACCAGGACTCATGCCTTACGAGTTACATTGGACTTGAATAGCACCTACCATCTACATGCCAGCCCCACAGCAACCTGCCGTTTCAGACATACCGAGGGTGGAGTGGATCTAACTCAGGAGCCTTTGCTCCGGGTCTACAGTCCTGTTCTTAGCTCCTATTTTTCCAGCAGCTCAGGCACTTCTGAAAACACATCGCCCCAAATTTCTCAAGCCTTCTCTAAGGCTAACTGTGCTTAACCATTTTTCTGCCCAACAAACAAGGGGATATTACACTCCCATTAATAACTTTTGATCATTATGGCAGCCATTCTCAATTTGATGCAGGGGAGGAGGTAGTGTAAGAATCATCAAGTGGCCTTTTAAAAAACTCCACATTCATTCCCCGTCCATTCTGATGGCCATCCACACAGCCAGCGAGGGAAGTGACTGAAAAAGGGTTGAGAACCACCTACTGTTTACTTAAATACAAAGATAAGTGCCTATAAAATTAATTCAGTAATTAAAAAAAAGAAATACTTTGCCAACCCATTTTATAATAAGAATTCTGAAATATAACAGTAGTATCCCATAGTGAATTCTAAGAGAAACTACCGTGTTTTTGAAATTTTTTTTTCTGTTGTTTTCTATGGTGATGAACATTTTCAGGTCTCAATCTATTTCTCAGCTGGAAATACGTATAGTTTAATGAGATAAATATTATGATGCTCTCCCTACTGAGAAAATCTCAGTGCCATTCTGAAAGGATTCAAAGAAAGGTAATGAAATTCTAGGAAAGAGCTTTAAAGCTGTCACTATTCAAATTCTTTAGGAAAAAAACCCTCATATTTAATATAATGACCAAAAATAAACAAAAAGCACGTATTTCCTCTTTCTACTATCCCATCTCCACTTTTTTTTTAATACAAAATTTTACAGAAAATATTGCATGTAATCCTGAAAAAGAAGTTAAGGTAAATGAATGAGTTATAATAAAATAGAACATGCTAGCTTGGCAATTACATACAATAATACAGACTCTTCCAAAGTGTGGCAAAGGAGATGACTTTAAGTAATCAATAAGTTTATTTTAGTGGTCACTAGAAATAACACAAGTAAGACGCCACATCTGTGAAGCCATAGGTTATTGCTGAGGATAAGATGAAAGCAGGCGGAGGAATTCACAGGCTATCTTAGAGGCCCTATACTCAGAGACGCTCTTGTTTGGAGCCTGAAGTAGCTGAACCTTGTGACAATTTTTTTTTTTTTTTATGTAATAACAACTTTGAGACATAATGCACAGACCATAAAATTCACCCTTTTCAAGAGTACCAGTCAGTGGCTTGAGTCTATTCGCCATGTTGCACAACCACTACCTCTCTAATTCCAGAACATCTTCATCATCCCAAAAAAGAAACCCCAACTATTTGTAGGTACTCTCACTCCTCTCTCCCCCTAGCTCCTGGCAACATCTAATCTACTTTCTGTCTCGATGGGTTTGCCTATTCTGGACATTTCAGAGAAATGGAATCTCACAATATGTGGCCTTTTGTGTCAGGATTCTTTTGTTTTCAAGGTTCTTCTGTGTTTCAGCATGTATCACTGCTCCACTCATTTTCGTAACTGAACAATATTCCATTCATGACTATACTACATTTTGTTTACCCATTTATCAGCTGATGGATATTTGGGCTGTTTCCACTTTTTAGCTATTATAAGCAATTTTGCTGTGAACGTTCGTGTACAAGTGCTTATGGGGACAGATTTCCAATTTTCTTGGGTATATACCTAAGAGTAGAATTGATGGGTCATTTGCTAAATCTATGAATGTTAACCTACTGAGAAACTGAAAAATGATTTTCCAAGGTGGCTACATCATTTTACAATCCCACCAGCAATGTATGCGGCTCCAATTTCTCCGTATCTTCACCAACACTTTATTGCCCTTTTTAAAATTATTATTATTATAACCATCCTAGTGGGTGTTGCGTGGCTTCTCATTGTGGTTTTGATTTGCATTTCCCTAATGATTAGTGATAGCCACTTAATTCTCCGAAAGTCTGCAAGATAAGATAAACATATCTCTAGTGTCCATCTCTCTAGTGTCCAATCTCACATAGCGCATTTCTTGGGGCATTACAACATGCTTTTTTATCCACTTCTACTCTCCGCAGCAGGCGTGGTTTATTATAGGCTCCTTCCACGCTTTTCGTCTCCTGTC
The DNA here is from genome assembly GCF_036562045.2 of Rhinolophus sinicus. Lineage (NCBI taxonomy): Eukaryota > Metazoa > Chordata > Mammalia > Chiroptera > Rhinolophidae > Rhinolophus > Rhinolophus sinicus. The sequence goes on from NC_133755.1 coordinate 145,992,007, forward strand.
TTGTTTACCTCCCCAAAAGCCATGCCCTTTGCCTAATAAGCCTACTTCTTCTTCCTCCTACAAAGCCTGCGGTCCCCAGTTCTCTGAGCCTGGTCTTCATCGTGTTCCTCTTCCCATCCTGACAACACAAATTCAGCTTTTCCTCACATAGCCCTGCCTGCATCCCAGGAGACTCTGTGGGCCCTACCGCTGCAGACTTCAGCTTTTCCCTTTCTCAGTTCCCTCTTCTGTTTCCCAGTCTCACATTCCACATTTCCAAACTCCCTTCTAATTTTTCCATATTCCAAACCGCCTCTCACTTTGACTGCAGTCTCCTCTATGCCCCTAAAGTGCTCTCTATGTCCCTCCCTCCTAATATGCCTTAGGCTACAAGCCCTACAGGCCTAGTCCCTAACCTGCCCTTTCTCCTTAGCACTATTAAACGCTATCCCATTCACTTTCTCTGCTTCCTAGTCTCTCGCTCTAGTCTGAAGTCTGCCTGCCATTTGATTTGAAGATGAGAGAACGCAATGATGGAGAAAACCTTTTCCAATTGAAGTGCTGTGATGACTAATATTATGTGTTTACCTGACTGGGTTATGGGGTATCCAGACTTTTGGTCAAACACTATTCTAGGTGTGTCTGTGAGGGTGTTTCTACATGAGATTAACATTTGAATTGGTGGACTGAGTAAAGCAGATTGCCCTCCCTAAAGTGGGTGGGCCTCATCCACTCAAGTGAAGACCTACCGTGTTTTCCCGAAAATAAGACGGGGTATTTTAGTAAGCTGTGCTCCAAAAGATGCATTAAGGCTTATGTTCAGGGGATGTCATCCTGAAAAACCTGCTAGGGCTTATTTTCTGGTTAGGTCTTATTTTGGGGGAAACACGGTAAATAAGGCAAGTAAGAGGGAACTTCTCTGTCCTTCTGAGCTGGAACACTGGTCTCCTACTGCGCTGGGAGCGGAACTACACCATCGGCTCTCCTGGGTCCCAGCCAGCCAAATACAGATCTTGGGACTTTTTAGACTCCATTATCATGTGAGCCAATACCATATAATTAATCAAATTTATATATACTATGATATATTGCTAAAAGAAAAAACTGAGGCATATTTAAAATTTTAAGAGTTTATTTGAGCGAAACTTGATTAGAATCTGGCTGCACCAAACCGGAAGTGGTTAGGAGCAGCTTCAATATGAGGAGCTAGGGGAAAGACTACTATAGAGGAGAGGTGGAAGCAAAACTAGGAAATTATTTGATTGGCTATAGCTTAAAGCCTACTTTGGCTGTTTGAGACTGGTTGTCCTTAGGTTTAGATTTTTGTAACCTTGAGGCTAGGTTTACAGGTTAAGATCTGGGTTTGCTTATATAAGGCACCTTATAGGGCATTAGAGCCACCTCAGTCTCAGTCTAATTAATTTAAAAATATCTATCTCTCTATCTCTCTATCTCTCTCTCTATCTCTCTATCTCTCTATCTATCTATCTATCTATCTATCTATCTATCTATCTATCTATCTATCTATCTATCATCTATCTCTCCTACTGCCTCTGTTCCTGTGGAGAATTCTACTATAGTTGCTTAAGCCTTGGAAGCCCCTCACTCTACAGACAGATAGGCAAACAACCAAAACACATGCAAAGGAATTTAGATATGGTCTAGTGAACATAGAGAAAATGAGTACTTATGTAGGGAATTACATTTATTAATAGTACCATAGCACTAAGCAAGATAAATCGAAATAGGGAGAGTATGAAAGTCAGGAGACTACTAAAACAAGGTTTACATTGATTCCTACCTAAGAGACTGAAAATGAAAACCTAAAAGATATTTCAAAGAAAGAAACAAAACTACTTAAAAGAAAAAGAAGAGGAAAATTTAATTCCAAAGTTCCACTCTAAAAGGACGGTCGGGTCAGACAGGAATACTCGAGTCGAGAAAGGAAAGTAGGTTTTGGGGGGTTATTTCTTAATTCTTTGGCCTGTGGGAGATATCTGATGGAGAAGATGATTAATTCCGGTTTGGACATGTGGCATTTGAGGTGATGGCAGACATCCAGGTACAGATGACAATCTTAAAAGATGAAATGGACAGAAGCTTCCTAAAATTAATTTAGGGTTCTGCCATCCCACAGCAACATCTTATGCTCACCACAAAATATCTCTTGTCTTATTCAAGGGCATCACTTGGCATTCGGAATCAAAGAAACTACCTACTGAACCATGTTTCTACTGGGCAGTTAGTTTATCAGCTTCATGACTAAAACCTTCAAATATGTCCCAAACTAAAGCTATTCATATAATCTACCAAGAACTTCCTTTCCAAAGTGATATAAATTTGGGCACTCACCCAACCTGAGCGCTTACACTGTGATAAAATAAAGCCAAGAGACAAAAACAGAAGAACTTGACTATCATAAATATTCAGTGTTCGAACCACAAGACTGCTCGCCCCCGCTAGTCCCCCTTAGTGGGACTATGTCCTGCATAAGCCTGGTCTGGTGGGCGCTCACCAGTGTGCGCAAGACTTGGGTTTCTTCCTTCATGACACAACCACCACTTAAATAACATCTGCCTCTCTCAAAGGGGCTAAGAGCTTAATCAAATTGAAAAACTTCTTCCACAGTATGGTTAAAAATCAATGTAGCATAACTTGAAACTAATAAAGGCTGCTGCCCAAATACACACATACACACCATTACCACTGAAGCAAAGATCTAAAATCTTGGAGGTAATTTCCAAAGGCCTTAAAATGATGGTCCTCTTGCTTATTGTACCATTAGGTAAAAGACTGGCAAGTGGCTCAGCAGTGACAATATCCAAAGTGCACAGTATTATATAGTGTAAGTTCTAACTTTCTGCTACCGTGTTTCTCCAAAAGTAAGACCTAGCAGGACCATCAGCTCTAATGCGTCTTTTGGAGCAAAGATGAATATAAGGCCTGGTCTTATTTTAATATAAGACCCGGTCTTACAAGACCTTATTTTAAGACCCAGTATAATATAATATAATATAATATAATATAATATAATATAATATAATATAATATGATACCACATCTTATTTTAATATAAGACCTGGTCTAATATAATATAATACCAGGTCTTATATTAATTTTTGCTCCAAAAGACGCATTAGAGCTGATGGTACGGCTAGGTCTTATTTTCGGGGAAACACGGTAGCTTATAATAAAAAAGCCTTTCTTAGTACAATATATTACCATATATCTAATAGTGCTTGTGTGAAATGAAGAGGGAAAGTGTCTCTGCTAATCTGGAGAGATTCTCTACTTGTGTTTCAAATGGCTGAAAGAGCTCTTTTCTAATACCACATATTAGGCTAGCACTTCTCTTCTTATTTTTTTAATCCCTTAAAAGTTTGTGGCTAATCATCAAAAAAGCTGTAAATGGGGCCGGCCCAGTGGCTCTGGCGGTTGGAGCTCCATGCTCCTAACTCCGAAGGCTGCCGGTTCGATTCCCACATGGGCCAGTGGGCTCTCAACCACAAGGTTGCCAGTTCGATTCCTGACTCCCGCAAGGGATGGTGGGCAGCACCCCCTGCAACTAAGATTGAACACGGCACCTTGAGCTGAGCTGCCACTGAGCTCCCAGATGGCTCAGTTGGTTGGAGCTCATCCTCTGGGTTCGACTCATGGTGGGCAGCACCCCCTGCAACTAAGATTGAACACGGCACCTTGAGCTGAGCTGCCACTGAGCTCCCAGATGGCTCAGTTGGTTGGAGCTCATCCTCTGGGTTCGACTCCCGCAAGGGATGGTGGACTGTGCCCCCTGCAACTAGAAAAATGGCAACTGGACCTGGAGCTGAGCTGCGGCCTCCATAACTAAGATTGAAAGGACAACAACTTGACTTGGGGGTTCCTGTTCCCCTTCCCCAATAAAATCTTTAAAAAAAAAAAAAAAGAAAAAAGAAAAAGCTGTAAATGTGGGTTAAATATTTCCCTGTTCCCAGCAAGCGTACATTTTGGCAGACTGTACTTTCCAAAAATGATCACAGTATTTCCCATCCCACATGCTCTTCTGCAATGTGACCCTGACACTCCCCCACCAAAAAAGTAGCATCCATTTCTCCTCTCAAATCCAGGCTGGACTTAATGATTCACTTATAACCAGCAGAATGTGACAAAGTGATAATAAATGCCTCTTGAGTCTAGATCCGCAGAAACCTTGTAGCTTCTTTCTCAGCCTCTGGAAGACTCAGTTTGCAGATGCCACCGTGGTGTGAAGAGCCCACGCTACAGGGAGGACACACAGGTTCTCTAGTCAACTGCCCCGGCTGAGCCCAGCCTTCAAGTGAGTCAGCTCAGTTCAGGCACCAGGTGAGTGAAACAGTCATCTCCTAAGTGCCTTCTCTAACCCCGCTGCTTCACCTCCCAGCTGATGAAGTCCCACACAGCCAGTCTAGTCTTCCCATCTGAGAACCCAGACATTGTGGAACAGAACAAACCATCCCACACTGTCTCTTCTTTAAATTCCTGACCCAAGAATTTGTGAGAACAAAATGGTTGTTGTTTTACACTAAGTTTTTTGCATGGTGTGAAAGACAGCACTAGGTAACCAGAGGAGTAATAGATAACTGGAATATGTAAGTTAGCTAACATGGCCTTCCCTTCATTTTAATGACCATATTCCACATTTTTCTTTCCTTTTACTGAAACATTCATTCCCAAGTTAAAAAAAAAAAAAATTGCCAGCAATAAATGTCCACCCTTAATTTCCCGATTTATTTTGACAGTTCAACTTTAGAAATCATCATATCCAGCTTACTTGTTTTAAAAGCTTCTTTGTAATATCCTCTCTTCTTACTGGAATTATTTGTTTTTTCATCCTTTTATTCCAACCTGTGTTTCAATTAGGTCATGACTAAAGACATAATTACTTGAAGCAAGATGCTGTGCACCCAACCATGACCGTGGTAAGTAAACACTCTGCCAGGCATAAGAATTATTCAGCACTTCTCATAAACAAAGCACTGTACTAATACTTCAGATGTTTGTCACTATAAATGCTTTGTTAATGAGAGTTGGCGATACTGAATTTTTATATGTCTACTATCATCCACAACTATTATTTTGCCAGAAGAGCACATTTTAATATTTCCAACAAAGACTTATTTTTGTTTGATATGTAATCTTAATGTAAACTCTTCAAACCCTTGCATTTTTATAAATATAGCCTATTTTATAACTTGCTGCTACATTTACTACATATAAATTGGTCACTCACAAATCACAGTATAAAAAATCAAGCTGTTCATTTTCCTGACGGAACTTCATGTTCTTACTCAGTCTGTGTACTGATTTAGCAGAGAAAAACTTAATCCTGTTGTTTCTAACTATTCAGTCACTTCTAGATTAACGTTTAGTCTTCTCGAAGATATTCAGTTAAAATCAGGTATTATCATCTCAGTTACAATTCAAAGCTCCCTCCTAGAAATCTTTGCCATCCAAGGAGCTCCCTTCCACTTTTCTCCCTGCTTAGCTGTGCCCTGAATGGAATGCAGGGGTGGCTGCATGGAGATTCTGCTTTTTTACTGATGCATATTGAGGGTGAGCAAGTTGCATATCTGGTCAATATATTTTCTAGCTGGTTCTGGAAGGTGTAGAGAAAAAGCATGTGCCAAGGCAGCTGAAGGCACTGGCAAGACAGTGACTGATAAAATAGCCCAAGCAGTCTAGGAGACAGTTAAAGAACAAAGTGAACAAAGAAGGGGCTGATGAATGGGGAGAAAAATGAAGAGACAAAGAACCAAAGGGACTGGAGAATGGGAAAAATTTGAAAAAGGGAGAGAGAGCTGAAAGGTTAAGAAGTTCATTTGTTTAATCAACAAATATTTACAGAATACCTTCCATGTAGTTATTCTGGAGTTTAAGATTGAGAGAAAAATGTGTACAAGTAGCTTGAAAAGGTCAAGAACTGTGAGGCTAGGATGGGCCACGCATGGACAGTAACTGTCCGCTGAGGGTGAGAAGCAAGGAGTGGTGAGGGCAGAAGAGCCACTTGGCTTAAACCTCAAGAATTGTATTTACGTAAGAGTCTAGGAGTAATGGTGTACTAGTTGCAATGAGAGCTGGAAGAGAGAAGATATCATCTCCAGGGCCTCTCTGGTTGATGAAATGTGTCAGTGGTCACCTGCAAAGGCAGCAGAAAAAGCAGTATGCTGGGAAGAGAGCCAGGTTTTCAATTAAAGTAAGGAGATAGAGTATTTTATAAAGAGACATTTGTTCAGCACGGAATAAGAGTTCTAGAGAACGAGTATAAAAACCCAGCAAGTGTCCAGGAAAAAACAGCACACAACTGCCTGAGGCTGAGTTAGATGACACAGATGCCTGCATCTGGAGCCAGAAGTACCTACATCCTCAGAACCCCATTTCTGCCCCTCACAACCAAAGACATGAATTCTTTTCCAACAGAAGCCATACTTTATGTTGTGCCTCTCTCATCGTGGGATCTGGAATTGATGTGGGCATTCACATAGATGCCCCATGCTGCCCTCTACAAAAGGCAACATGGCAGTCACACAAACCGAGGTTCAAATCCCAGCTCTTCTGGCAGCATGTCCTTGAGCAAGTGACTTAACCTCTAATACTCAGCTTCCTCATGAGTGTCAACCTTATGGAGCTACGGTAAGAATCAAAGATCGTAAGAAACTGCATATAATGACTGCTTAAAAATGGTATTTACTGTTATTATTCCAAATCATTATTCTTTCCCCATAATGAAAAATGCCTCTGGCTTTATGACTCATCCTATTAATTAGCTTTATCACTCGACCTGCCTCACATAGTAATAAACCAGTCACTGCCCACCTCCAGTGTAGATTTAGGTGGGACTCACAAACTTCCCTCCTGTCCCAACCCTGCTATTATCTTCGGACATTTCAAAATGCTTGACGAATCCACAAGAGCAGACTGACAGTTCTTTGGGATGCCTAACTCTAATAACCTTCACTCCCCTATAAACATTCTCAAGACTGCATCCTGGATCGTTATAACTTACTCCACCTCAAAGGTCTTAATATAGCCCCTCTCACGCTCAACTCCTTGCCATCGCCCAGCAACCTCTGGGCGTTCTCTGCACACCAATGGTCCTCCCAACTCCTACATTTTCCTTCATCTATTAGTTCCATCCTAGCCTCACTTCCTTCCCTATAGCACATAACTGATAGTACATTAACCAAACAACTCTCCATCAAAGCAGTTTAACTCTCTTAAACCCCAGTTCTTCTGTTATACCAGTCAAGCAAAACTCAGACTCTGGATTAATCCTTTACTAACCTGCCGTCTCTCCTACACTGGGAAAACAATGGCCCTCTCCACAGGCCTGCATAGAACTTTGCAGAAAACTGTGAGGCATTCAAATCGATACCAAATGTCACATTTATTTTTTTCTTGGGACAACCAGACATCTCGCTGATCCTTTTACTTGTCTCTCTATGCTCAGCTATTTTCTCTTCCTTTCCCCAGAAATTATTTTAAATGTTTTCTACTCTGCTTAAGTCCTCAACCACTCATGATTTTAATCACCACCTGTATGCTAACAACTCTAAATTTTTTATTTCTAGTATGGATCTCTCCTTTGGCTTAAGATACATATCCAAATGTCTGCTAAATATTTCTACCAAAGTATACATGGTCATCGCAAATTCTCTGAACTCTCTGTATCTCTCCCGCCAATTCTGCTTCTCTCTTGGGGTAACCAGCCTCTAAAATGGCCCCCAATGAGCTCTGTCTCCTGATACTCTAATCGTTGTGCAGTCATCTCCTCCATTATGGGTCCTCTGTGTAACCAACAGAATATAGCAAAGGTGACGGTACGTCACTCTGAGATTATCATGAAAAGGCTCTGACTTCCATTTTGGTCTCTCTCTCCCCGACCCCCTTGGATCACGTTCTAAGGAGAGGCCCACGTGGGGAAGACTAGTCTCCTACTAACATCCACATGAGTGAACGCAGAAGTGGAACCTCCAGCCCCAGGCAAATCTTCAGCTCGATGGCAATCTCATGAGAAGCCCAGAGCCAGAACCACCCCGCAAGTGGACTCCTGAACCTCAGGAACTGTGTGAGATAGTAAATGTTCGCTGTTTTAAGCTGCTAAATTTAGGGACAATTTGTTACACAGTAAAGGAAGTCAGGATAAGAAATATAAGACTAATTATATGCCAAAGACAGTCGATATTTGAACAAATATAGTTTCTTTTTTAAGTTTTCTTTATGTTGCATAAAGTTAATACAGAAACTTCCAACCAAATGTGCTGCAGCCTCAGAGAGTATAGACTTCTAGTTATCTTTAGGTACCTAGACAAAGGCTTTTAACAAATCCAACTCCCACACTGACAGTGTGTGCTGGGAAGGAAGTAACTGAAAATATATTTTAAGCTCTACACACACACACACACACACGCACACACAACTTTATTTTAACTAAATTAAAATAAATCAACATTATATTTTTAAAGGTTTCACTCCACCCAATAGAATAATTTGTACATTTTATTCCTTTCTTTGACCTGGAGCAATGTGGTCAATTCAAGATTAGATTATAAAGATTACAAACACAGAGAGAATCTGACTGTAATTTTATCTCATGCTTATGATTGTAGGTAACTGGCAACTTTGACAAAGGATGAGTATTACTGCCCCCACTGTCCCTTCCACTCCTCTCCCCTGAGGGTGTTTAGGGAGATGGGAAGAGTCAAAGTCACAATCATGTGAGGGTGTTTAGGGTGGAAATAAGAGTCCTACTCACACCGGCCCATGACAAACTAGAGCAGGAACTAAGTAAACAGCAGATGCAAAGTTTTGCCTCCATTTTTAGATACAGTGGACCCTTATTATTTGTGAATTCACATTTCCAAATTCACCTACTTGCTAAAATTTATATGTAACCTTCAAAATCTAATACTCAGGCGTGAGTTATAGTGCGGTTGGCCGTAAGTTCACTGTTAATTAATAAAAAAGATGTATTAAATAAAATGTCTTTAAATTGAAATACACCTCAAACAAGGTTACATATTGATTGCTTGAAAATGTGACCAGAGGGTGTCAGCAATGTAACCCTGTACTTCCCCTAGAACCTGACTTGACAGTACATAACTGCCTCAAATAATGAAAATCAACTGTTATTTCATATTTGCTGCTCAAACTTTACTTTTGATAGCTGTGGTCCTTAATAATGTAGAACAGATCTCCATCGGAAGGGAAAACACACATCAAGACATACTTAATTGTTAGACTACGTCAGCAGAGGCTGAACCAAGGGAGAGGGGTCTAGGGAATGGGTAGAAATTAAAATTTATCGACCTCCTCTCCTACACAAATTATTTAATCTTTACAATAATTCTGAGATATGTTTTGTTATTCTCATTTTATAGATGAGGAAACTGAGCTCTGAGAGGTTAAAATGCTTACTAAAGGTCACACGCTAGTAACTGGGGAAACTGAAATTCAAACCGGAGTGTGTGGGATCCACTGAGCCACACCTCTGGCCTGAGCAATGGGCACTCTGCTCTCCCACGGGGACATATAGCCCTGGGTGTGTGTCTCTCTGTCTGCCCATGAAAGACTGAAACCTGACACAGACCCATTAACTCCAGAATTCAGAAGACTGGAATTTACCTTAACCCCCACCTACACCCGGGCAGAGATGTTACAGAGAAGGTTGTCAACATTATTCTTTCAATTATTCTTAAAAACCATATTAAAGAATTTGGAAGGCACTAGCATAGTTTATCTAAGACAATCAGGTATATAAATTCTACCCAAAACAAACCAAACAGGAAAAGTTGCCCATAATTCAACATTTAAAATTCGTCATATTAAATTAATCCATTGATTAAAATGTTCACCTACTTGATTCTGGTCACATTTTCACAAAAGTCAATTGGAAAAAAATGAGAAAAATATATAGTCTAAAAATGGCACAGTAAATGAATAGTGCGAATTATCAGTGCCTAGCACAGTATCTATCTTTCATGCACTAGGCAGTCAACAAAAGTTTACCAACCATATGGATCTATATCTGTATCTACCAACCACATGTACTCTATTTTAGTTATATTTCAGTACATCTTCTTTAGTTACTGAGTAGACCATTATATAAAACACACACACATGCCTTCCTATCAAAATTACACATACTCCGTATATGTAGTGTTTCACTGGCATTCTTATTCTAAGAATAAGAATAGAATACTATTTAGTGTTTTGGTTATGAAATATTTTTTGAAAGAAACGAGATTCTGTCAGGACTGTGCTTAAAGAAAATCAGATGAAAAATGCAAATACCTGTGAACCTACAGATACACATTCAGTAGAATCAACAAAATCTTCTCAGTCATAAAGTGCAATGTCTAGAATATATAAATATTCAAACTTTGCACTTCATTTTATAAGAGAGACATGGCAAACAAAAAAGTAACCAAAATTCCTCAGAAACAGAAGTTTAGCCTTTGCCGTAGGATTAGCATACATGTGGCCTTATCTCCTCTCCATTAATGATGATGGGAAATTACAAATTTACCAAAACCACAGTTACAGACTGTGCAACCTATTAGAAGTCCAGAGGTTCTGCAGTATATGGCAGAGGCACACTGGTTTCATTCTCATCAAAAGTCTGTGATTGATACGGTAAGTAAAAAACATGGTTCCAACACGAGAAAAAACCACCAACAATTCTGTGGCCTCTTAGGAACTGAACGAGTAATACTAATTAGAAAGAAGGCTGACACAGGGCAAAGAGACCTGCTATGACAGCTGCCCCTCTCCTGCACCAATCCAGAGACCTGGGTTCCTGTTCAGGTTCTGCCAGCGACAAGCAGTGTCATCTTCAAATGACTTTGGGCCCTCAACCTGCACACCTATAAAATGAAAGGGTTAGGATCTTTAGCTCTAAAGGCAGCACCCCGGCGCCCCCCCCCCTTTTTTTTTGGACAATTGATAAATAGTATATCATGCCTTTGTGCCCAATAGTAAAATATAAAAAATTAATTCAAACCACTCAACTCTGACTAAAAGATTACATCTAAGCTACTACATAATAGAATGGCAAAGCCACAATATAATAAAGGAGGGGAAAAAAGATGTTGCATTTAGCATACGCTCAGCTGAAACAACCCAAGTCATAACCAAAAATGAATATTATTATGAAACAGTATCTAGGTCATTCAAACAAACCAACCAGTGAAAAATCAATTGTATTTAATGTACAGAAAACAGGATTGTTTGAAAATTTCACTGGTTTTGGTATTATATAAACACATTCTGGACTGGGATATATAGTAAAAGCAGAGTTAGTATTAAATGATTGATTTGAGACATTATCATTTGCTAAGAATCTGCTATATCAGTTACCTACATTTTGAAATGACAAATAATATTTGTATTTTAGACAGAGTGCTTCATATTTTTATTTTTACATGAAAAATATAAGTATATAATGAGATGATATAACTTTTTGAAGCAGTTTAAGGGGAAACCAATAACATTTAAACATTTAAGAGAAATTGAAGTCAGATGAAATGATCTAGCATTAACCCGGAAGAGTAACAGACACAATTCCTCAGAATTGTTTACTACTGACTTTCCCTACTGTGTAACAAAATTAGTCGGTACAGCATCAGCATCACCACCATCACCAACACCACCACCGCCACCATCATCTTCAATAAATATTTACTAAGCTTTTACACTATGTGCAAAGCATTCATACTAAGGTTACACGAAATACAAGACACAGTCTCTACAGCTGAGGAGCTTACAATCAAATAAAAAGGACAAGGTACATTTATAAACACAATAAACAGTATTTTTCAAATTTGTATTATTAAGTATCAAAGAAGTACAGACAATAAATACTATAGTAATTCAGAGTAAGGCAAACCCCAAAAGGCCCAGGTTGGTCACAGCAGCTTTCCGGAGGGACAGAAAAAGAGGAGGAACACTCGATGCTAAGCACAGAAAACATAAACTACTTCCTGCTCTTTGGAGCCTTATACTCCACCTTACACTAGTGCTGTCAGTGATAAGCGGACTGATCTATATTAAAAGTGCAGTCAACTAAAGAGACATTGGATGAACAGTGAACATAACAGGATATTAAAAGGGAAGTTTCTATTGAGAACCAAAAATAATCAATCTTCCAAAATTTCCAAAGGAGGCAGGCTAAAGAGAGGAGTGTTGAGGTGTGTTACCTTCAACCCCCAACACCAATGAGAGAAGCTTCAAGATTACAGAGCGGAGGGTTAGAGAAGGGTTCCTTGGCGAGAGCTATGGGAACAAGAGCCCTTGCCTTCACAGGGGAGGGTGGAGGTGGATGCTCATTCCTCACCTAAAGCCTGGGGGAAAAGGCTTTAATGGGACCACTTGAAGAGCCTGATATTATCATGTCTCTCAGACGTTGAAGAACATAATTGAACTAGCACCTGATTCATACCTGGAAAATCTATTAAAGGATAAAAAGCTGGATAAAGAGGCATGTGAAGGCAGAAGAGAGCTGGCTGAATTGGAACCACTTCCAGAGTTTGCCCAGGCAAACCATGTGGGTGGGCCCTACGGGAGAGATAGAGAAAGCTGGTGTGGGGTCACCTAAGTCCATCCAGGAATGTTACCTGGAGCTTGAACAGACCTCTGCAAAATGAACATGAAGGTCCTGACAGATCCAAGAGGCTTAGAGGAGTAAGCAACCAGCCAGAATACAGATGCTTTCTCACGCTCAAGCAACCTGAGGAAGGAATCTCTAGTAACTGAGGTGGGAGGTTAGAGGAGACACATTTGCTGCTGCTCTTTTCTCTCCTCCCTTCTTCCTCGTCCAACTTGGGAGGAGTCAGAAACCAAGACTGGTGAGACAAAGCAGGAGTAGAAAAGCCAGGTCAGAAGAAAAAAGCCACTGATGCCCCCCTTCCCCAGTAACTGACTTTCCCCTTGCAATAGGCAGAGGCAGGGAGTGGCGTGGGGGAGGAACTTTACCCTTAATTCAGTTTGGTGTGGGGTTATTTGTTGGTACTGGACATTCTAATAATCGAGATCTTTGCAACTTAGTTACTAAAGGACAATTTGCATTATCTAAAAGTAACTAGAAAAGTCAAGTTGATCCACTGGCAGGGGATGAGCCAACCTCACAGAGTAAACTGAAAAGAACCGTAAGTGACAAAAATAAAGCTGTTTTATAATCACATCCCACAAGTCCTGCTTTTCTTTTTTTTTTTAAACATTTATTATTTATTTTTAAGTAACTTATTTAGCTAGTGCCCTATTGATAGAAATTTAGGTCATTTCTTTTTTTTTTTTTTTAATTGGGGAAGGGGAACAGGACTTTATTGGGGAACAGTGTGTATTTCCAGGACTTTTTTCCAAGTCAAGTTGTTGTCCTTTCAGTCTTAGTTGTGGAGGGCGCAGCTCAGCTCCAGGTCCAGTTGCCGTTGCTAGTTGCAGGGGGCGCTCCCACCATCCCTTAAGAGCAATCAAACCCGCAACCTTGTGGTTGAGAGGATGCGCTCCAACCAACTGAGCCATCTGGGAGCTCAGCGGCAGCTCAGCTCAAGGTGCTGTGTTCAATCTTAGTTGCAGGGGGCGCTGCCCACCAAGGGACTTGAGCAGTTGAACTGGCAACCTTGTGGTTGAGAGCCCACTGGCCCATGTGGGAATCAAACCTTTGGAGTGAAGAGTTAGGAGCACAGAGCTCCAACCGCCTGAGCTGCCTGAGCTGCCTGAGCCACCCGGCCGGCCCTTCAATCTAACGTGCTCTGAAGAGTCAACACAGTGGAGGGTAGAGAAGCACACAAAGGGGATCTTATAAAACAGAAGTCAACCTATCCAGCTTCTCTGCCTATGCTGAGATGGTTCAGTTATTAACAATTCCAGAAATGTGCCACAACGTGATTCAAGAATCTATTAGTAATTCTTAAAATTTGACATGAGCAACTTAAATATAAATGACTTGCTTTAAAAGGCAGACTGTGTCTTGCTATTGCTGTATTTCTAACACTTAGCAAAGTGCCTCTTACATAAAAGGTGGTTCCAGAGATGGCTGCTATGTTAGATTCTTAGGAAACAGAATTTGAACAAATACATCTGCAGCTGAGACTGCTTTTTAGTTAGGTAAAAATGTGTTGAGACCCACACTCTGAAAAATTATACTACAGATTACTTTCACCCTTATCCTTTCATAGCCTGCCAAATCTCTGAAAAATGCATGTTGTATTTTTCAATACTACTACAACAATACAGAATGTGAAAAATTTAAACTGTCTAATAGAAAACAAATTACTATACACATTTTTAAAGAGTTTAGCAGGAAAATCTCAAAACAGTCACATAATGCTATTAAATGCAGAGAGGAGTATTTTAAAAATATTCAGTATTTTACTAATATTTTGGTTGCTGGCTTACTATCTTAGAGAGTTATAGCATCAATCTTCTTTTAAAGACTAGAAAACAGAGGCTTAGAGTTGAGTGAACTGCCGGTGGTCATACTGCTAGCAAGTGGCACAGATGGAGTTTTAAGTCAAGACAGTGTGTCAGATTCCCAAGCCATGCTGACGATAATGCTAAAGAGATGAGCATACTGACTCATTCCAAAAGAAATAAAATCCTATTTAACGTTATCTTTATAATGTCTAACTTTGAAGTATAAGCAATTGTCAAGTTCCAAACCATAGTTCTGGTTAACATACCCATGCTGATATGGATTTATTAATAAACTCTTCATAAGTGAAAATTCTATATAGCAAATACCAGTCTAACAATTCATGTATTACTCATGATATCATTCTTATGATACAGTATTTACAATGTGGATGTGACTGTAAAATTTGACAGTTTCTAAAACGGTACATGAAGGAGGCAGGTCTTACTGTATACTTCAGAAATTGAAGAGGTAGTCCTATCTGATTGCTTCTTTCTCACACCTTATCTGAGTAATTAATAACTCTAGATATTTCAGTATGTCAGTGTTTTTTTCAACCTAGAATCATCCCCCCACCTTCACCCCAGGAACATCTGGCAATGTCTAAACAATGCTTATTGTCATGACTGTGTTTGTGGGCGGGGGTTGCTATTGGAACCTACTGGGTAGCACCAGAGACGCTGCATAGGACAGCCCCGCCCGTTCCCAACACTGAATTATCCAGTCCAGAATGTCAACAGTGCCAAGGTTGAGAAACTCTAGTATAAGGGATTAAATGTCTGAGGCACTTAGCAGAGCGAGTGGTGCAAGTGTTTAAAAACTGTAACCACAAACACTGAATCAGGAGTCCCCAGTTACACTCAGTAAAGATTAGGTGCAGCACTCAAGCTGTGACGCGAGCACTGGCCTGGGGACAGCCTCCCGCCTCATCAGATTTGAGGTAGGTAGTGGAAAGAGAGAAAGTGACAGCAACATCTATCAATACTCCCACTTAAACACTTGTGCTACATTATTTTTTTTTCTGATAAAAGAACAGGAAATTGAAAAGGCATAAGTGAAAAGAAAAGTAGTGTACTGGAGAGACGGGAAACTTCTTTTATAGAACTGTACACAGTTCCACTCCCAACTTATTGAAGGTTTTTATTAGTTAGAGCAGGGCTCTGCAGGATGATGTAAAATAAGAACAATGGATGCTGTGGACACACCGTAAGATCAGAATAAATAAATATCCATGTGCTTAATTATGGACATCAGTATTCTTAAGATCAAACACGATTTCTGGAACCCTAGCTTTTAGCTCCCAAATGTATAAATGTTTTGATGGTATAGTATCGTTCCTTCTTGTGACTTCCTTTCTCTGAATTTGGGGATCCGGTGTCACAAGAGGACACTATAAAAACTGGACACATAGCAACCTCCTAGACAGCACTGATATAAAACAAAAAGTCTACCTTTACAGAATGGTGCCTTGCTTTGCATGGTTGAGTACGTATACCCACCCTCTCCTTTGCTCTTCCATTTGATTCCTCATTCTTTAATCCTTTTATGTTATTTTTTTCTACCCTTAATCACATTTCTTCATCAAAATATTTTTACCCTCTTTTCATCCTTTTCACTCCCATTTCCTTCTTTTCCTCTCTTGAACTGTTTTCCTTTACTTTCTCAAAACTGCTAACTAGTAATGGAATTATATAATGAGAATTTTGTGATGAAAGAGTCAGACTTCAGAGGTTATCTAGTAATAAACCCCCATAATGTGCACCTCTCTTCAGCATACCAACAAGGGTCCTAAAAACTGGTTCGCTGATTGAGCTTAAAGCTGTAGGGTCTATCACCCCTACGAACTTTCAGAAACCACCAATCACTCTTCTCACGTAATGGATATTGAAAGATTGCTCCCAATATCTAAACAGGGCAATATAATCAATCTAAATTCCTCTTGCTTCATAGATATCAACTCTTTCTCATTATCAACATTTACTACTTGTAAACGCTTGCTATCCAAGTACCGTCCTAAACAACAGTTGGCCAAATTTGCAGGCTATTTGCTCTTTTAACTTCTGATAAATTGAAACATCTAACTGAGTGCAGACACTTGATTCATCTAAAAACCTTGTTTGACATTTTGTCATGATAAGGAATGACTCATTAAGTCCCCAAAACTGTCTCGCACGGTGTTTTACCCTCCTACATTGCTCAGATTTATTCTCCCTTTAACTACGTAACCTATAAAAAAAACTGATTAATTCCAAAGATTCCGGGTCACATTGGGTAAACACGGTACTGTACTTCATACAGTCCTGTAGTGTAATTCCTCGTGGAGCCTTGGCAGACGCGTGAAAGCAAAACTAATGAGACTGATTATTGTGGAATAAAGGAAATAGATCCTAAGTCGTTCTGTGCAGGCTTACCCCTAAAGGGCAGCCGGGTACAGGTCCCATAAACCCCGCCGTGCCGCTGAGCTGTCTAGTTTAAATGAACGTTGCCAGATTCCACCGAAGTTTGAACGGTTCTTGGAGGCAAGTCTCCAGTTGTTGCTTCCCTATTACAGCCCCCGTCAACTCGCCCCCGGCGCAGGGCGCGCAGCCTCCCAGCTGGACAGGTGAGCCCCGCGCGGCCCGCACCGAGTCGCCGCCGCACCCACCCCAAGCCCGCCCTTACCTTGGTGAGCTGGGCGATTTTCTTGCTCATTTTCAGGTGCAGGTCCTGGCTGTAGTCCAAGCCGTGTCCCGCCTGCTGCGCGGCGGCCGGCGAGGGCGTGAATTTGGTGGCTCCGGCCGCCGAGCCGCCGTAATAGTGCTGCTGCCAGCTCATGCCTGGGGTCGCCATCTTCCCAACAGACCCCGGCCAGGGCACCTGTCCCCGCGCTCGGGGACGGTCCGCGAGTCAACGGTGTCTGGGAGGCAAGAGCCGGGGCGGCCGCTTCCAGACCCGACACCCGGCGCCTTCCAGCCGCAGCGCAGGCACCCTCCCGCCCGCGATCCCCAGGTCAGCCCCGTCCAGGGACCCGGCGGCCCCTCCGGCCCGAAGCCGTGGCCGACACCGGCGCGGGACACACGCCCGGGGCCCGGCCCGCTGTCGCCCGCTTTTCAGCTCGCGCCCGGCGGAGGGGTCGCTGGCAGCGTGGCCCCACAGGTCCCACTCCCACCTGGTACCAGGGACCCAGCGAGACGGCCGCCGCGGGAGCTGCGGAGGGAGGAGGAGACGGGGCGGGCTGCTGCGGGGGTGGGCGGGGACACTGAGGAGGACGCGGGAGCGGCGGAACCACCGTTACCCGGGCGCGCGGTTCGCGGCCCGCGGGGCGCGCGGGGTTGGCGACGTCATTTCCCCGCAGCCAAGCCCCGCCCCGCGCCGCCGCCAACCCCACAGTCCCGCTATTCGTGCTGGAGCCTCGCGAAGGGCGCGCTGGGACTCCGCCGCCAGGTGTTGCCCCCTGCGGAGGGGGCTGCGGAGCCCGGCGGGTGGGTAAACCCCGTGTGCCGTGCGTGCAGCTCTAGGTAAAACATTCGGCCAGAGATGATGGGGTGGTGGTCACCTTCGCTTTGCAGAAGGCGTGCCGATTTACTGAGCCTTTCCACGTGCATTATCGCGTGCAACTGGCCCCAGTGGCTCTTACCCCCCAGAGCTGCACGTTCACCTCCAGCTCCCTCCCAGCGCTGGCTTCAGCGACGGAGACGTGAGCACTGAGGTCGCAGGAATCCGATCGTCTCTCACCTGACCGACCCTTCCAAACTCACACAAACATGGTTGTTATAGGATCTTAGGCCGACCTACCGTACTACGGCCCAGGCACTGTCCCTCATTCAATATCAAGTGTCTGTGTGGAGAGAGCATCAATTGGTATAGCGTCAGATCCCCACTTTTTCCCAGTTTAATGGAGCCTGAGACAATTATATGTGAAATCTAGATGGCTGGAAGTAAAGGGGAATAACAAAAGATGGAACAAGATGTCAGTTCCTTAAGGATCTGGGGCAGGGCCAAAATGTGTCACTATTTGTGCATTTTCACCTTTCTAAATGTGTTTATTTCTTAACTGATTTTCTCCTAACATCTCAACTCCTGCAGGTCAAGTGATTTTTTTTTTTTTTAACGTGTACCTTGTGTTGAAGTAAATAAGTCGTTTGGTGGGCAATCTTAACACAAACTTTGAAAATGTAGAATTGTACCTTAAAAAAAAAAATCTGTTCTCCATGCAGTTTTGCAGAACTGAATCCCCTCACATTATAATATGTGACTTTTATTTAGCATTTAAATAACCATCACATAAATCTGAGGTTGTTAACAAATCTGTTTGGGGGCCCAATTAACTTAAAGTGTCTGTGACAAAAATCTAAACCAACAAGGTGAAGATTGAATAGGATCTTGAAATACTTCCCGAACTGTTGGAATTTCAGAAAGGAAGCCTGAAATTGGCTACATCTTTTCCCAGTTGGTAGGTACTCAGCCCACCCCCACCCCAACCCCAAATAGACCTTCCAAAAAAGTAAGTTGTGTAGTTCCAAGGTTCTGAATGGAGCAGATGGCCAGAAACAAATACCATGCAAATTTTGCTTTCTTCTTAAGCTCTAATGATTAAATGGAATTAAAGAGAATTACTAGGAGCTAGTGTTCTTTCATCAAATTCTAGGCATGGAAGAGTCACAATCATTTTAGAATTCTCACGTCCTTTACATGCTAAGCAGATGTGTACACTCAAAAGGCTCCCTATGTTTCCCTACATTTTTTTAGCTAAGTCTTCCTAGGGCAAAGAAGCTGTTTTTGTTTCTATGATATAATGGAAAGAGTATAGGTCTATAAACAAGGAGACCAATATGTAGGCTCAGCTGAATCACTGAACCTGTTTGCTGCCCCTCAAGTTCCTCCTCTGAAAAGAGATGGTATTATCAGTCCCTTCCCACTGTAACTTGGGAGTTAGAGGTTGCAACCCTAGTCCACTAGTAGTTCCCTCTGAACCCTGTCACATGGATTCCTGTCATCACTATACAGCATCGCTCAACAGGAGCCTTTTCCTAAATACTATGCTCAAATGACATCTAGTGTTATTCCATGAATTTATTATTTTGCCCTACCACAATGGGATTAAAACAGTTTAGCTGATGTAGAATTTTATTTAATTTAAATAATACATATAAATATAAAGAGTAATCCCATCACCCAGAATCTTCCTTTTTAAAAATCCATTGAAGGAAGTGTATAGTAGGAGAGAAAATGGGAAAAGCTAGTTAGGCAAGAAATCTTTGTTTAGTACCTGTTTCTTCCATGAGATTGTTTAAGCAGAAATATTTATCAAATGATGTCTATTGTATACCAGGTGCTACCTTACGTACTGAGGCTGCAGTGATGACTAAGAATGACTCTCTTCCCTCAAGAAATTTGCAGTCCAGTGGAAAAGACAAGTAAAGAATAGAATAAGGGGCAATACAGTGTGGTAAGAGTTAAAGGATCTCGCAAGAGGGTCACTTAACCTAGCCTTGGGTGTCAGAGAAGGCTTCACACACACAAAAAGGTAATGTTTGAAGGGACCCCTAAAGAGGGGTAGGGAATATAGACAGCAAGCTCCGAGGATAGCAAGCACAAAGCCCTGGAAATGAGAGAGAACATTCCCGATTTAGGGAAGAGCAAGGGTACAGTATGGCTGGAGCAAAGAGTTTGATTTCAAATATGAGGTAGAGCAGAGCAGATATCAAGATTATTTGGAGGTGGGAGGAATGGGGGGGGTACTTGTTTACCTTGATAAGGAGGTTGAAACTTTATTCTGAAGGCAGTGATGAGCCACTGAAGGGCTTTAAGCAGGAGCATGAAGTAATCAGATTTGTATTTTAGTAACATAATTCTTGTGACTGTGGAAAATGGATTCTAAGAGCAACTTTATAGACAAGGAGACTAGTTTGTTAGGAGGCTATTGCACTTATTCAGGTGAGAGAGGATGGGCCACTGACCTAAAATATGACAGTAAGAATAGAAATGATGGATCTGGATACATCCATAAGATAAAAGACATGACTTTGAGGCTGAGGAAGAGAAAGTAATCAAGGGTCCCCCTGAGACAGGGACTATGTATAGAAGTTCTGTTCTGATATTCTTTCATTAGAAATTTCTTATACTAATACCTCCAGACCCTGCTATTTCAGGCATGATTTATGTTTGCAATGATGTCTCACAGGCTCTCAAATCCTCCTCCCCCACACGCACAAACATTCTGAATTGTTAGAAATAGTAGGGGGAGAGAAGAAGAAAGTGGTAGTGGTGGCTGATTAACCATCAAGCTAATGACTCTCCCAGCAGGGGTCCTAACAAGTGATAACATGGGTTATAAAATTGAATAAAAACGTATAAAATAACATTTATTGTATTTTTCGATTAAGCCTTCCAGAAAACCTAGATGAAGCCCAGGTACGTAAAGTTTAGCATTACAATTAGGATTTAGATGTGTGCTCTTACACAAGATTTCACTCAAATACAGAAAATATTTTGCATTAAACATTTTCCAAATGACTACTATTCTCTTGGTGCAAGTCTCCAAGTATAATGGAAAGAGCATCAGAATACTGCTACTCCAGGCCTGTTTGTGCTACAAAGCCACCTCATTTTCTTCTTCTGGAAAGCAAGGACATTGGACTAAATAATCTTAACGTTTTCTAGGTATTTCTCACATATAACATGATGAATTAATTCGTATTTTAGAACACAATTTTGTTATGTTTATTTGGACATACTACAAATCAGTCATGTCCCAACCATCAGTTTTACCCTCTAACCCACCCAAAGCATGGCACACAGTATAATTCTCAATCGAGTTGTAGATCTGTCCCGATAGATGGTAAATGCAGATGGCTGCAAGCTGGTTATTAGACAGCACTATGAAAGAATTTGTCATTTGTTGATTTGTTGATGTCTTGCTACGTGCTCCTTTCTCTTTTTTCCTTTTTTTTTTTTTTTGTTCCTTTCACATGAGTATAGAAAAATTCTCTTTGTCATGCCAATCAGTTGAAAATAATATTGGATACCTTCTAAAATGCTTAATATATAATATATGCTCAATAAGTATTTGTTTCTGAACTTTAGTTGACTTCACTTCCTCTACCAAAAACTACTGTTACTGAACAACAGTAGTTGTTCAGGCAGTAGTTGTTCGCGGCCAGGCACATATAGAAGCCAATACTATGGGACCGACTTTTGGGAAAAGAAAGGAGCTTTATTTGCGAGTTGACTGGCAAGAAGACAGGAGGCAAGGCTCAAACCTGTGTCCTTGATCCAAGATTCAGAATGGGGTTCTAAGAGGTAGCAGTTAAGTGTTCAAAGTGTTACTCGTAAGTTGTATAGCCAATGTTTAAACTTTGGTTCCAGGTCTTGTTAGAAACAGGATAGGACCAGATTCTGCAGCTACACTATGTATTGCTTTTCCTTTATTAACAAAGCCAACCCTTTCTATAACATTATGATCAACAAGTAGCTACTGCTTTATCCACATAATTTGGGTTTCTCTGAAAGCAGAGAATAAATCAGGTAGTTTAGTTGGTAGGTGATCTCAGGAAGCAGAGAAACTGACAGAGATAAGAAGGAAAAGCCAGTAGAGGAAACATTATGAGCTGGCTACCACTTTGATCAGTTGGGACTTAATCCCGCCAGGGACTCTCTGAGGAACCCTTTAGAATGTACGTATCTCAGAATTTTTCCTCCCAAGGATAAAAGGCTGCACATTTATCCACTGACTCCCTTCATTCCTTAGTTGAGGGTGGCTCCCAGAGGAAGTAAGTTCCCAATAGGTCTGGTCATTCAGAATGGGCTTAGCGAGCTCCTGTGGCTTTGGAGAGAGCTGTGAGATGGGGAGACAGAGATGCAGCAGGAGTGAGGGGGAACTGCTGCTGCCTGCGTAGGAACTGTCCAACACCTCTGCAGCTGAAATCAAAGGAAGTGGTGTGAGGCATCAAAAGTATCTCTTACAGTCTATCGCTTACACCTTTCAGATCCATTTTTGCCCTATATAAAATCCATTCTGTCACGAATTGTTTAAGGTTATGCCCAGCTGATAATTCTTAAAAGGACTCAAAAGGACTTACTTAGTGTAACAAGCAGATGTTCCTTGCTGCCACCGGTCCAAAGGCCATAATTGATATTCATGAGGTCCCTTCTCCATCACCCATTCCAGATTTTGCTCACCCATTCCAAGCACTTCGGCTAGTCTGTTATTTGCTTGGTGGGGAGACTCAGACCTTCATCCTTGAGGAGTGTAAGCCCTTGGTTGGCTTGCTCATGTCAGGCTGAGGTTGCTACAATTTTTCATTCAGTGTTATCATCAGGCATGGAAGAATAAGGTGAATCCCAGTGAATATTTTGAGATCTAGAAATACTCCTTCTTGTCTCCATTATTTAGCAACAATTCTAGATGTTCATGATAATCAGATCAATTACACTTCCAATATAAAAGATGCCTGTCTTTATC
Organism: Rhinolophus sinicus; assembly: GCF_036562045.2. Taxonomy (NCBI): domain Eukaryota; kingdom Metazoa; phylum Chordata; class Mammalia; order Chiroptera; family Rhinolophidae; genus Rhinolophus; species Rhinolophus sinicus. Next base: position 146,014,851 of record NC_133755.1, read on the forward strand.
TGCAAGTCCTTCAGCATAAAGAGCCAAAGTGAGCAGGTAGTTGTCATAGCTATCAGTTCTGTGAAACTCTTACTGTGTCCCTTACTAGAAGTGATTTTCTCCCTCCCAACCCCACTAGTAACCAAGACCTGTAATCTAACAGAGCCTAAGGCTGTGGGAATAGGAAGCACAAATTCTGTAAGCGGTTTACTGGGTATGATGGTGAGATGGGTCATTCCTACTTCCCCACCTTGGTTTCTAGACACATATATTCTAGCTGCTGAGTACACAGTACCATAATTGGCCATTGGCTTGATACATAAACCACATCCTGTAGGACTACTCCCAACCCTGCAGAATGTTGTCCCAAACTGGGTCCTCATATAGTAATCTTAAAAGAGATACCATTGGCAAAGAAGCCAAGCACATCTCCAGAATAGGAGATGCTTCCCGTAAGGATGAATCACTTTCTCACCGACCCTGCCCCCACCAGGTATGGGGGAGGTGAGGGATCTGATGTAATCAACTTGCCACTAACTTGCCTGGCAGGGACCTTGAGGATTGATACCCTTCCCAATGCTGAGTACTGGTCTTTGCTGCTAAGAAGCCAGAACTTCTGCAGAATCAGTAGCTATGTCAGTTTGGTGAGAAAGGTCCGATACTGTTGGGGCCATGCATAGCCTTCATACCTGCCAACAAGGCTACTATGTTCATGGGTCCATTGCACTAGCTTTGGGGTGTATCAAGAATAGAAGCTAGCTAACATTGACCCGAGGAGAATTCTGTCCACCTGGTTTTTAAGAGCTTCCTTGGTGATGGATGCTGTCTGATATACATTAGTGTGAGAAATAAAGATGTACACCTTGGTTTCTATTCCTATATGTGTTTCCATATGCCTCTTCCCCAAATCTCTTTATACTGGATATATAATCTTGCTCAGTCTAGGCCCTGACTAATCAGCCAAATAATTCTCCACTGCACAGGAGAGCATATATATCCTTCTGCCAGGCTAGTTCTTTCTCCATACATCAAATGCCTGTTCCAAACTCTGTGAGAACTGAGAGTTTCTCACCGCTGTATTTTAGGGCTACTGATGAATGGGCTATAGCGCAATAGCAGACCATCTGTGCTCATATCAGCATATTGAACCAAGCATCTTTACAACAGGTTTCAGGTTTTTGTTTTTGTTTTTCCTCCTCCTCAGGTGGTCACAGGGAACATTGCATGAGGCCAGAGGTGTGGACTGATAGAGAATCACTGATGCAACAGAGAGTGGTGACATGAATTTAGGGGGGGTCATGTCACCCCTAAGGGTTGGATGAACTGAACTTATCTCTCTCTTTCTTTAAGGCATTCTTTAAAGCCTCTAAGGCAGTTTACCAAAGCCAGCCAATTCCACTCCATGTAAAATTCCCATGGCCCCTTTTCATTCCCATATTAGAGATACCAGATAAGCAATGCTTCCCCCTTCTACAACGTATCCAACACTATTGAGACATTGGTGTTTATGCCACAATTACTATCAGCAATGCAGTTTTTGTTTTCATTTGACTGGTGAGTAATTCTTTTTCAGAATACTATCCTGAAGATCTGCTTTCTAGAGTTATACCTGGCATCACTGTATTAATTTGGGTCTCCTCAAAAGCAGAGCCTGAGGTAAGACTTAAGTTTAAGTAGTTTATTTGCAAGATAACTCCAGAAGGTAGGAAGGAAGGGAGTGCGCTTACTGAGAGAAGGAAAAATGAGTGAATGGGAGAAAATATTTGTAAATCATATATCTGATAAGAAGTTAATATCCAAAATATACAAAGAAGTCATAAAACTCAAGAGAAAAAAAAAAAAAAACACAGGCAGAGGATCTGAATAGACATTTTTCCAAAGAAGACATACAGATGGCCACAAGTACATAAAGAGATGCTCAATATTGGTAATTATAAAGCAAATGCAAATCAAAAACTCAATGAGATATAACTTTACACTTGTTAGAATAGTTATTATCAAAAATACAAGAGATAACAAATGCTGACAAAGATGTAGCGAAAAGGGACCCCTTGTGCATTGTTGGGATTATTAATTGGTGCAGCCACCAGGGAAAACAGTATAGAGGTCCATCAAAAAACTAAAAATAGAACTACCATATGATCCAGCAATTCCACTTCTGGGTATTTGTCCAAAACCAAAACAAAACAAAAAGCAAAACCATAAACACTAATTTGAAAACATGTACCCCTATGTTTATTGCAGCGTTATTTATAATAACCAAGATATGGAAACAACCTAAGTGTCTACTGACAGATGAATGGATAAAGAAAATGTGATATATATGTATTTACATTATAATATATAAAACATGTATCATATATAAATATGTTTATATATATATATATATATATATATATATATATATATATACACACACACACAAATACACATAATGGAATTCTATTCATCCATTAAAAAAGAATTAATTCTTGCCATTTGTGACAACATGAATGGACATTGAGAGCATTTCCGAAGTGAAATAAGTCAGACAGAGAAAGACAAATACTGTACGATCTCACTTATATGTGGAATCTAAAAAAAATAAAACAAAAAGCCAAGCTCATAGATACAGAGAACAGATTGGTGTTTGCCAGAGGCAGGCGATGAGGGGTAGGCGAAAGGGTGAAAGGAGTCAGAAGGTACAAACTTTCAGTTACAAAATAAATAAGTCCTGGGGATGTAATGTACAGCATGGCAACTATGGTTAACAATACTGTATTGCATGTTTGAAAGTTGCTAAGAGAGTAAATTTTAAAAGTTCTCATCATACAAAAATAATTTTATAGCTATGTATAGTGATAGATGCTAACTAGACTTATTGTGAGCACTTCATAATATATACAAATTTCGAATCATTATGTTGTACACCTGAAATTAATAGAATGTTGTGTGTCAATTAATCCTCAATAGAAAAATAATGAATAAGTTAATATGTGAAGAAATAGAAAAGTCAGCAAAGCTATGCGATTGAGCTAGCTAACTACCACTGAGGGCAACGGGGCTCCAGTCTTCTGAGAACCTCATAGCATGCACCTCAGAATTGTCCCTCCAAAGAACGGGAGGCTAAAGCCTTTATCCCCTGGCTCCCACGCTGCCTTAGTCATCAGTGAGCATGTCTCGAGGCAGGTCTTCCCTACACTCTGGGCTTGCCCTGCACTCAGCTGTATAAGCTCCCACTGCTTTAGAGAAAGACTTGGGAAACAGTGAGAGATGAAGAGAACCCCTGAAATGGGACACTGTCAGCACACATGGAAAGGGCCTTTACAACCACAGCAAAAATCCCAGGTGGGCTGAGGAGACGCAGGACAGGCCACTGGAGCATCTGCTTCATCACCCAAGGCAGGGAGGCCTCTACACCAGTCACTGAATCCCAGTGTGGCCCCCCAGTGTCCTTCAGTGAAATGTTCCCATCTCTTCCTTGTTAACAACCCCACATAGAAGCCCTCTCCATTCTTACCAGAATTACCTTTGTCTCCTCAAGGGCACCCAGGAAAGGAACAATCCACGTGCACTTTATAAAGCTAATGTTGAAGTTAGGAAAGATGCTAGCAGTAGTTGTGTGGCTGTGTGGTTTCCTATTGTGTGTGTGTGTGTGTGTGTGTGTGTGTGTGTGTGTGCGCATGCACATATTTTACCTATGTTAAATTATTGGTGGAAGAGCTATAAGCAAATTATCAGTTGTCTTATCCCTTGCTCCTGGCTCCCACATCCGGCACCCAGGACATACAACGTGGCCTTACTTTTCATGGCACTCTCTGGGAGGGCCTCTCCCAGAGATGATACTAAAATATCTAGATGAGAAATAACATAGGTTTTCTATTCTTTTGTGAATTTCTGGTCCTTTTTCCAATCCTTCCGGAGAATGGGAAGTGTAGAAAGAAAGAAAAGCATAATGCTTAAGAGTATTATTAATCTTTGTCCAGGTGGAATTCAGTGTGGGAGGCGAGCACTCTGGGCGAATCTCCTTCTCCCCATACTTGCTCCTCTCAGGTCCCGGCCTGTCCTTAGCGTTGGCGAACAATGGGCTGGTCTCCAGGCAGCCCATCCAAGTGGAGAACTTAGAGGCGAAGCAGTGCATTTGGGCACAATCCTGCTTGAAGCTCCTTCTCTTTTCTAATTTGAAGATTTGATTGTGTCACTCTGTAGGATGCAAAATGGAGTTAAGAAGGAGGAATTCAGGGAGTACAAAAAGTGGGGGCCAGAAAAGGCAATGAGAAGCATCCAGATTTAGAAAAATATATCCAAAGGAATATTGGGGTCAGAACAATGACACTAGCTTCCATCCTTTCCATTGGGTGCTTCACACTGTTCTCTCTCACCTCTGCCTCATGACTGGTTTTATTCACAGCTTCAAAGTGCTACCTCCTTTTCCAGAAATGTTTATTCACTTAAGTAAAGGAGCTTAGTTTTCAGTCCTCCACCTCTTTCCTCTTTCTTCTTCCTGTCCTACTCTCCAATTTCTCACGTTACCTTTATAAAAAGAACAATGACGAACAATGACAGAAACAGAATGTGCACCACCACAAACATACATCTGTTAAACAAGTTTTACATATCGACTTAACTGAATTAAGAAAATGAAATTGTGAGATGTCTTCCTTTGGGTTTCGCCTCAAACCACATTCAGCAACAAGGACTTGGGTGCAAGTAGTTTATTTGGAAAGTTATCACAGAAAGCTTGGTGAGGGAGAGGGGATGTGAGACAGGAAATGGAGGGAGACATGGAAAAAGATGGTGGGTTGTTACTGTGCAGGTTCCTGCTGTGAATAACTGGGGTTTGCTACTACAGGGGACCCTTGAGAGAGAGCAAAACACATCTGAAAAAGTCCTAACGAGGGACAAGGAAGTGGGAGTATTTTCTCTTCAAGATCCCCCCATTATTGGTTGAAGTTTGCACTCGGGACATTAAGGCCCCAGGCAGCCCAAGGGCAAAGAGATGCTTAATGGTAAGGAGTCACTGCAGGTAAGCAAATTGCCTACCCAGGCACCGCTGACATCCAGGGCGGGCAGAGGAGATGTGAGCAGGGCACTGATGTCCAGAGTTGCATATTTTTGTCTGAGTAAAGCCATCTGCTAATTTAGCTTTTTTTCTCTCTGTGTTGACCAACTGTTTTAGTTTCCTTAAAACAATGTACGTTTCCACATTCTTATTCTGTTTTTGTGGCCTCTGTGATAAGAGTATTACCCTATAATGTCTCATATTTCTCACAATGCACTTTCATATCAATGATTTCACTGAATCTCAAAACACTCTTTGAGATGAATATTATTAGCTTCAGTGTACTCAAAAAGAACTGTGCATCAGTTAAATATTCCTTCCCATAAGGCCACAGAGCAAGTAAGTGGCTGATGCTCAAACTTGGCTCTTTTGATTCTAACGTTGGTGCTTTTCTCGCCACACCCACAGTTGTCTCCATAATGGCACACATTTCTTGAGCATGGGCCTTGGATATAATATACTAATAATGCTTAAATATTAAGTGTAAATCATGTTGATGTTCTTTATTTGAATCTCTGGTATTCATATCTCTAGCTGGTGTACCTAGGATACATAATAGAAGACAAGGAACCACCGTAAAGATACAAAGTAAAGAATAAAGCATGTAAGTTCATTATAAAGAAAGCAATAGGAGGAAGAAACTCATCAATAGTTCATCATGGACTGGTTGTTAGGACAGTGCACGGAAAGGAAGCTGCAGGTCATTTTCAATCCCACATCAGAAGATCAGGAGTATAATTTTCATGAAAAGAGTGAAGTTGATTTTAAACGTAAGATATTGGCCACTTAGGATTTGCTTTAGGCCAACAATTAGTGGAACTCTCATTTTCCCCCAAGTAATACTGAGAAGTGGGGGAAAGAATTGCTGGGGTGAGAGTTGTTGAGGACAAGTAGTAGACAATAGGCGATAGTGCCGTTTCTGTGTTTCCACGGTGGCTGTGGCTTGCCTACATTGAATGCCTAAGGCAGAGTTAAGAAAGTATATAAAGTTAAGAAGGCATATAGAGTGGGCTCTGAAAGTATATAACATAAAGGATTTTATGTTTCACTGTTGAATATCCAAAACACCTCTCTTACCCCAGACTGGCAATGTTCAATACATCTTTATATATCAATTCTGGTCACGGAGTGAACTTCGTGGAAGACAGAACATCGAGGGGGTGGGCCTCTGTGAGAGGTTAAAGAAATCTGGCTCCTTAGGGTAAGAAGCAGGTACTTTTTCTGAGCTGAGATAAAAGGGGGAAATTATCCAAAAAAGTTAGTATAAGCCAAATACCAAGAAGGCATGAGAAAGGAGTCTTGTACCTAAAATAATCTCTACTTGGAATCAGGCTTACAAAGTAAAAGGAATTATAGCAAAAATGTACTTCAATATGTATCAGGAAAGCAAAGAGCTATTACTTTGGAGAAAAACTTGATTTGGCAAAAATCCTTAAGAGAAGGCAGAGGGTAAGAAAGTCAGAGAAAAACAATATGAACTTTAAAAGCAGGCTTCAATCAACTCACCTGCCAGGAAATACTGGAAGAATATAGCAGGCCTAGGTTTCCTATACAAGATCCATTCCCTCCTTGTTCTCTCTTCACAGGACCCCAGTTTTGTTTAGATACTCATCTGTCCTGTATGTGATTCCAGTGTAATCCCCAGTTCAGGGGGCAATCCTGACTGGTCTGAGTCAATTATGATATTCTTATTCACCTGCCAGGAACTGGTTTATGAGCATGCAGTCCAGAGACCTAGTTCTTTCCCATGACCAGGATGGGTGAGAGCCCCTGGGTAAGGCTCCCTGTGCTACGACAGTCCCCTTTCTGCCTCTGGACCTTGTTGCGTCTGTACTCATATGTGATGCCTGGAACTGCTACACCCATCTCATTACCGGCCTGAGAAGGAAGCCAGGACCCTGATCATGGTAATGTGGAGAGATGGAAAGAAGCAGGGTCCATGATGACATTGGTGAGTAGCTGCATCAATGCCCTGAAACCTGTTTATTAAATGTTCAGGACTTCCTGATATAAGAATTAATGACTTTCTATTATTTAAGTCATTTTGGCTGAGGGAGTTTTGTAACTTCCAACCAAAGACACCTTAGCTGATATAAAATTGACAGCAATGATGGTACATCTCCCATCCCAGCATGCACACTTTGCTCTTTCAAGTATAGACAAGGATCAGACAAAACTAGGAGGCAGCATAAAATAATCCATGTCCAGTTCATTTTTGAGAAGGGATTCAGGGAAAATCTACTTCTAAGAAATCATATCCATGTTTTCCTAAGGCAGGAAAAAAATATTTTTTACAAAGAGGAGGAGGAATGTTAATTCTTTTCCCCAGTAATAATATAATACATTGTGCTATATATTTGAAAGTGAGGATAGTTTCCCCCCCTTATATTTATTGAGATATAATTGATATATAACATGATGTAAGTTTAAGGTGTACAATGTAGTAATTCTATATATGTACATGTTGCAAAATAATTACCACAATAAGGTTAATTAACACATCCATCACCACACAGTTACAATTCTTTTTTTGTGGTGAGAACTTTTTAAATCAACTCTCTTAGCAACTTTCACACATACAATATTAACTGTAGTCACCATGCTGTACGTTACATTCCAAGACTTATTTATCTTATAACTCGAAGTTTATACCCTTTGTCCACCTTCCTGTATTTCCTCCACCCCTCATCCCCTGTCCCTGGCAACCACCATCTGTTTTCTATTTCTATGAGATTTTTGTTGTTTTTTAAAGATTCCACAATTAAGTAAGACCACTCATTATTTGTCTTTCTCAATGTGACATATTTCACTTTGCATAATACCCTCAAGGTTCATCTATGTTGTCACAAGGGGCAGGATTTCCTTCATTTTTATGGATGCATAATATTCTATTATCTTTATCCATTCATCTATTGATGGACAATTGTTCCCGTGTCTTGGTTATTGGAAATAATGCTACCATGAACATGTAGGTAAGGATATCGCTTCAAGATAGTGTGACTTCATTTCCTTTAGATTTATAGCCAGAAGTAGAATTGCTGGCTTATAAGGTAGTTCTATTTTTAATTTTTTAAGAAAACCCCATGCTGTTTTCCATGGTGGCTGCACCAATTTACATTCCCAATAACAGTGTGAGGTGATAGCTCATTGTGGTTTTGATTTGCATTTCAGCGATGATTAGTGATGTCAAGGTAAGTTTTCATGTACCTGCTGGCTTTTCGAATACCTTCTTTGGAAAAATGTCTGTCAGGTCCTTTGCCCATTTTTAAATTGGGTTATTTGTGGGTTTTTATTTTTGTTTTGTTTTTTTTTTTTTTTTTTGCTATCGTGTCATATGAGTTCCTTGTATATTTTGGATATTAACCTCTTATCAGATACGTGGTTTGCAAATATTTTCTCCCATTCCGTAAGTTGCCCTTTTATTTTGCTGATAGTTTCTTTGGTTGTGTAGAAAGAAGCATTTTAGCTTGATGTAATCTAACTTGTTAATTTTTGCTTTTGTTGCTTATTGCTTGTGCTTTGGGTGTCATTTCCATACCTATTGCTAAGACCAACGTCAAGGAGCTTTTCCCTATGTTTTCTTCTAGTACGATTAGGGTTATATTTAAGTCTTTAACTTATTTTCAGTTAACTTTTGTGAGTGGTGTGAGATAGAGATATGGTTTCATTCTTTTGCATGTGAATATCCAGTTTTCCCAGCACCATTTATTGAAGAGAGTATCTTTATTGAGTATTCTTGGCTACTTTGTCAAATATTACTTGACCTTATATGCATGAGCTTATTTCTGGGTTTTAATTCTGCTTCATTAGCCTCTGTGTCTGTTTTTATGCCTATATTATATTGCTTTGATTACTATAGCTTTGTAATATTGCTTGAAATTAGGAATTGTGGTGCCTCCAGCTTTGCTCTTCTTTCTCAGGATTGCTTTAGCTATTCAGTTATTTTGTGATTCCATATGAATTTAGGATTGTTTTTTCTATTTCTTTAAAAAATACCATTGGAATGTTGATATGGATTGATTGTATTGAATCTATAGATTACTTTGAGTAGTATGAACATTTTAACTATATTAATTCTACCAAATCATGAACATGAGATATTTTTCTATTTGTTTCTATCTTCTTCAATGTCTTTCATCAATGTCTTATAGTTTACAGTGTACAGATCTTTCACTTCCTTGGCTAAATTTATTCTTAAGTATTTTATTGTTTTCAATGCTATTATAAATGGGACTGTTTTCTTTATTTTTTATTCAGATAATTTTTTGTGTATAGAAACACAACTGATTTTTGTATATTGATTTTCTATTGTGTCACTTTACTGAATTCATTTATTAGTTCGAACAGTGTTTTGGTGGAGTCTTCGGGATTTTCTACATATAAGATCATGCCATCTCTAAACGGAGACAGTTTTACTTCTTCATTTCTTTTTCTTGCCTGATTACTTCTAGCCAGGACTTCCAGTAATAAGCTGACTAGGAGTGTTGAGAGTGGGTATCCTTATCTTGTTCCTAGTTTTAGAGGAAAAGTTTTCAGCCTTTCACCTTTGAATATGATGTAGTTGGGTGTTTGGGGGTAGTTAGTTTAAAAAAATATTTGAATTTGCAAATATTCCAGATACCATAGCAAGAGAAATGAGGAAAGTTTTGGTTTTCAGAATGGAGAGTATTTAGGATGGGGAATTTAAACCTCTTGAGGGCAAGGATGATGTCTCAAATTTGATATCAGAGTCCAGAATAGTGCTTGATAAACAAAGACTTGTCCAATAAATAATCTGAAAAAACTGGGAAAGTTTTCAGAGTATCCAAATGGTATTACACAGAGAGTATCCCTACCAAGTTCCAAGAATAGGATCTCAACTGTGTAAAGTTCAAGATGCCAAAACTCACCAGGACTTTCATTATTTCATTTTTTAAATAGTGTGTGCTTTCAAAATTATAAATTCCATTTTATTTACATGTAAAAGGTACATATCTCTCTATTCCTTAAGTGTGGACTGGACACTTCTTTTCAAAGAACACTGGGAAAAGGAAAAAGGGTAACTTTAGAGTGTAGAAGCTGATAAGCACTACCATAGCCAGCTGGTTAACACCAACCGTGAGAAGCCATTTTGATACATGAGCCCTTGATATGATGTGACGAAGTGACACTTTAACTCTGTGGTCTTCCTCCCCCAAACTCCTAAGCCCAATCTAATTATGAGAAAAACACAAGGCAAATCTCAGTAGAGAGATGTTTTATAAAATACTGACAGGTACTTCTCAAAATTCTCAAGGTCATCAACAACAAGAAACTGGGACACTGTCACAGCCAAGAAGAGCCTAAGGAAGCATGGCTGTTAAATGCAATGTGGTATTTTGGGTGGGATCCTGGAACAGAATAAAGACATTAGGTAAAAACTAAGGAAAACTGAGTAAAGTATGGACTTCAGTTAATAATAGTGTGTCATATATTAATATAAAATGTTAATAATAGGGGAAATTGGGTGTGGGATAATGGAACTCTCTGTACTATCTTCACATTTTCATGTATATCTAAAATGGTTCAAAAATAAAATTTATTTTAAAAATATATGGGCTAAAAATAGCTAAAACAGACTTGTTCATGTTCTGCTCTTTCCTGTTTTCAAATAATTTCCAAAGCTCTTCGCCCTTTAATAATAGAACTATATGTGAAAGCATATTCATATGACATAAATTCATTATAATCTGTACTCTGACAGCAAATATCATGTATATTTATTGCCAAGATACATAGTAAGTTAGTTGGCAAACATTGATTTTAATTAACTATGTGTAACTAACCTAAAGATGTCAGTTATGAATCGCCAAGTGTCAGTAATTTTCCCATTTTTTACTTAAATTACATCATTATCCAAGGTCAGAGGATTTTTTCAGATTTTTGGCATGCTTTTTATAAACGGTCATTTGTGAATTGAATATTATGAAGAAGAGAAATGCAGTTAAAAAATCAAACTGGGGCTGGCCCGGTGGCTCAGGTGGTTGGAGCTCCGTGCTCCTAACTCTGAAGGCTGCCAGTTCGATTCCCACATGGGCCAGTGGGCTCTCAACCACAAGGTTGCTGGTTCAACTCCCTCAAGGGATGGTGGGCTGTGCCCCCTGCAACTTGCAACGGCAACTGGACCTGGAGCTGAGCTGCGCCCTCCACAACTAAGACTGAAAGGACAACAACTTGAAGCTGAATGGCACCCTCCACAACTAAGATTGAAAGGACAACAACTTGACTTGGAAAAAAGTCCTGGAAATACACACTGTTCCCCAATAAAGTCCTGTTCCCCTTCCCCAATAAAATCTTTAAAAAAAATCAAACTGATTTGTCTAAAAAAAGAACATATTAAACAATAATTTGTACAGCTATTACACAGAGTAGGACCTTTTGTCTTCTCATCTGTTTTTACAGTCTTATGATTTTGAAAAAAAAAAGTAAACCAAGTACTGACTATGCCACTAGGTTCTTTTACTAATTTAACTTTTATAATTAGAGATCATATGAGTTATTCAGAGTAAACTCAGTATACCTACTTAATTGCTTGCCTGCACTTAAGTTTTGAAACTAATTAACTGGATGGACTTTGGTAAATTACTTAACTTTTCCTGTGTCTCAGTTTCCTCATTTCTAACAATGACAAATAGTAATTATCTCATTGGACAAAAAGTTGTCAAGACAATAAGTAATAAGGCATGAAAAGTATTTGACAGATAAGGTATATTTCAGACTACTAAAAGCTCTTTTTAAATACAAAGTTCACTGAAAAAACTCTCTGAGAAGTTACGGTGAATGCAAAAGGTTCTATAAGAAGAAAGTAAATTTTTCTAAAAATGAAAAACAAACAAACCATATATACTTATTATACTAATTTTTCCAGGTTACTCATGAAATATTTCTGTAGGCTATATATTCCTTTCACAGCTCTCATGGGGATATTAAAATTTGGGACTAAATCTATTATCTAAAGTTGTAATAAAAGTTAATTCACAGAAAATACCACTTCACATATAGTAAACATTAAATGTATAAACTGCATATGGAAAATAATTTCTGCATAACCTCAGTCTTTCAAAGCAAGTAATCTCTCTCATAGATACTTATGTTCATACTGCTTTTTTAGGTGTCATGGGATTATAAAGTTTTTTTTTTTAATTTTTATTAATATTACCTGAATGTGAACTCAGGTTTTCTGAAGCAGAGAGGATTATTGTTTGCTTATGGCAAAAACCTTTACCAGTTGCCTTTTGGCCCCATTCTTAACCCTATGAAAACCCAACGAGAAGTAGACCTGGTGTCTTCTGACCCATATCAGAGTTTGTAATGAAGGCAAAGAACACCAAATTAAATCTGGGTGTTTTTATGGGAAGGGACAGCTGTCTCCCCTCCCCTCCTGAGAAGGATCCTAGTTTTGCTTCTTACCCTTTGAAATGTAAATAAATCTCTCCAGAGGAAGGTCAGACTAGTATCTCAATGGAGGGTTTTATAGCAAATCCAAAAGTGTTGGGCTGAAATGTGAAATGGTAAGCCCTCCATCACTGCAGGTTACAAGGATAAATTTGAAGGGCATATTTTTAAAAGGATATCATAGATGGAATTTCTATATTAGGAAAGATGGCGGAATAGAGAATCTCCAAACTTTCTTCTTTTGAATTTGTGACATAAATAAAGAGGGCATTGATTTTTTTTCCCTGCTACTTAGTAGTCCCAGGAAATTTAAGACATATTAATTAGTTAGCAACATTTTTTGCAAATATCAACTGAGTTGGAATAAAAGGTCAATCAGGCCAGATTTTCCCGAGAGCAGAATCAGGATTTCTGAGAGTAAGGTCCTGAACCTGTGTTTTAATTAGCTCTCCACATAATTCTTATGTACTTCAAAATTTAAGAAGCACTCATGATGATGATGATGATGAGTTTTGGGGTAGAGTTCTTGCATAATTGCTGTGACATTGATGCCTTGATATAGAATGGGTGAATTTCTCTTTGCACCCTAACCAAATAGTTACTTTTTTATTGAATGCAAATGTGGGAGAAACTGGAGAGCTTGCCTGGAGCCCAGTGGAACCATCCCCAGGGAACTATGGTCTCTTCTCTCTTCCCAAACACTATTAAATGCAGTGTTTCCTGCATTTAACCCTGTCCAGGCTGTATGACTTTCCTATGAACTTCAGTCTGCTCCCTCCAAGTCAGTGGCTGAAGAAAGTGGCAAGCCTGGTGGGCTATTCTTGCCTCTGCCAAAGTTCCAGCAATCTGGGGTTGCTACTCTAGAGAATATGATCTTGACTTTTTAAAAGACTCTCTACCTTTTCAAATTGTACACTTCTCTTCAAATTGCAGGAACCAGCTGGTTTCCTGGCCTCTCTTCATGGATTGGAAATGACAGTACTCTCTGGAGGTTGGTTGACTTCTTTGGAAGGAGTTCCAGGCCTTGATGGAGGGTTGGTGGAGAGTGAAGAGAGCTGCTGGTCAGTGAGCTGAGACTCAGGACAAACTTGGGCACCCTGGGATGCTGCTGGGTTTTCAAGGGTGTGAGTGGAGTTGCGAAGGCTGGAAGCAATAATCTCTATTCTCCAGGAAATAGGTTTGGTCTCTCCTAGGCAGCTTCAAAACTTTTTCTTCTTAGCTTTTGAGGGCATCCATGAGTTGACCTAGTACTACAAATCCAAATGTATTCCCTGCTATTTTCCAAAACAAGATTTCCTTTCCGTCCCACAACTAAGTCAGTTGTGTTCATACCTCCTTGCTGTTTCTTCTTTTCAGCTTGAAAAGTTCTTGTTTTTTGTTGGTTTTTTTCACCTTTTTCCTTCATAAATTCTTTCTATTTCCATCTCCTCCATAAACCTTTCCTCAACTATTCTTGGTCTTAAATATTCTCAATTTCTATAGCACTTACCCCATGAACCTAATTTAACGATTAGTTACATACTGTGCCATATAATTTTCTCTACTGTTAAAATGTCTTAGCTTTTTTATTCTCCAACTAAATCATAAGTGTCATGAAACTTTTTACATCTCTCACTTTACAAAGGCAAAACTTGCTCTTAGTATAGAGAAGATATTAAGGCCACAGACCTAGAACTGGTTTTAGCACTTGAGCCTCTGCCCCCTCTTCCCAACCCGGCTCCTGTTTAGTTCTGTTCCATTGGGTGCTCTGATTCTGGAATATTTTTTCCAAACTCTCTCATTTTATTTTTTTGATGAGTCCTTCTCTTCCTCTTTCTTGGATGTTGATAAATGTTCATTTCAGGAAATGGATATATTAGCTCTGTATACAGACCACCAAATGTTCTCTATGGATGAAAACAGAATTATCTTGACCTTGCAGAATTTCATAAATAAATTATAATACTGTGGTAAAATCTGACAAATTGAGCTCTTTAATGAATAGGGAATCCCACATTCATGAGGATTTTAATGAGAAATATTAGGAAACTCTACTTTTATTATTTAAAAAGTCAGCCTCTTCTGCGCTTTCTACTCCTAAACATCATTCCTTCATTTATTTAAAGGCCTACTAACTCATTACTTTAAATATCACCCAATATCTGCTTTAATTGTTTTTTGACTCACATCTGACTCAAATGTAATTCTGCACTGTATTTTAGGTACCTTTTCTCAATTAAAAAAACACACCTTTAACTTATTTACTCATCTTAGAGTGGGTCCATCCATCTCACTTAGGGATTGCGTTCTGCTTCTGACACAAACCCAACTATGGTAATTTAACCATATAGGGGAATATTTTTCTCACAAAACAGGACATAGGAAGTCCTACTGGAAAGTAAGTAGTCCAACTAGATTGAGGGGGGTAGCCCAGGGATGGTTAGTACCTCATCTGGGTCATCTTCCCCAGGCTCCTTTCTCTACTTTACAATATTGAACACGTGGCTTTTATTTTCCTGGTAGTCTCATGCCCCAAATTTTGTTTCCCATTCACATCTTAGGTAAGAAGCAAACAAATCAGACAAAAAGAAAACGACAAGGAGAAAAAGCCTATATCAGGAAAGTAAATCTTTTGCTCATCAGCAGACTTGAGCTTACTTCTCAAGGACACAGCTTTGTCACATGGTCATCTCTGGCTGCAATGGAGATAAGGAAATGTAGGTTTTTTTCTTTTTTTTAAGTTGAGTACATATGGGCCTAATAAAAAATTTTTTTGTTTTTATTATTAGGGAAGAAAATGAGAAGGATATTGGGTAAATAACTAGCAGTGTCGATCACAGAAAAGCCAGAGGCAAGTCACTCATGAATAATTAAAACCTAGTTTCAAAGTTTCCAGTTGTGGCAAGGAGATTATAATGTACGTGAGCTTGGCTGAGACATTTCGGGCAAGGATGTTGCAAGCTCAGCAAATTTACAGCTCTCAGATACTGATTCCACTGATTCATTAGTCTTTTATTTCACAATTAAAGTCTTCCGTATTAGTTAAACCCAAATAAGTGCTTCAAGTGTTCCTTTCATTGAATGTAGGAGACCTAGAGAAAAACGTTGATTCTACCCCGAAGGGGCAAAATTTAACACAGTTCAAAAACACCTGCACTTTTGTTTCAAGCATTATGTCTAGTTAATGGATATTTGCTGCCACCTACTGTTGAAACTTGATATTCACTCTGGTCGTCGCCCTTAACTGGAGCGTAGACAGCAGAAGTGAAAAGTAAGAAAATTGCAATAAGAGTATCCTTGCCACTGCTAAAATCATATGCTTATTCAAAATTGAATTTCCTATTTACACACCAGGTTCATAACAGCATTATGTACAATAGCCAAAAAGTAGAAGCAACGCAAGTGTCCATTGACAGATGACTGGATTAACAAAATGTGGTATATACTCGTACACGCGACAGAATATTATTCAGCTTGAAAAGGGAAGAAAATTTTGACACATGCTACAGCATAGATGAATGTCTTGGAAGGCATTTATGCTTAGTGAAATAAGCCAGTCGCAAAAGGACAAATATTGCGTGCGGGATTCCATTTACATGAGGTGCCTGGAACAGTCAACTTCATAGAGACAGAAAGTAAAAGGATAGTTGACAGGGGATGGGGGGAGGAGGGAATGGGGAATTAGTGTTTAATGTGCACAGAGTTTCAGTTGGGGGAGGGTCAAAAAGTTCCACAGATGGATGGTGGTGGTGGTTGCACAACCAATGCACATAGACTTAAGGGAACAGAACTGTACACTTAAAAATGGTTAAAATGGTAGATTTTATGTTATGTATATTATTTTACCACACTAAAAAATTAAAAAAATATGTATATTTCCAGGGAAGCAAGTAAGATGATTCTGTGGAATGCAGAAAATGGGGCATACTCTAATTTATATTACCATGTAGTAACAAACTAGCACCAAATCTTTTGGGTTTCTTCCACTTCTGAAAAAATGGGTCTCTTGCTATTGATGATGAAACTGCCATGTTCTAATTGTTATGAATATTATATATATATATATATATATATATATATATATATATATACATATATTTATTATATATATATATATATACATATATTTATTATATATATATATATAATCGCTGTGATATGTTTTGGCAGTGTCAGGGCAGTAGCAATTTAATGTACTACACAAAAGAGTGTAGCAGATTCAACTTCAGGGAAGGAGGCAAATAAGGTAATATGGGCAATTCATATTTCTCTCAAAAAGCATTTTCTTGGTATATGGAGCTGAATATTTTCATTACAAGAAATAATTTTGGGACTATTTAACAGCTCTAGAAAAATTTTAAAGCATCATTTCTATCGCTCTTTGTAGCTTTAGAATATAGCAAAATAAAAAGAACATGGATATGTATATATTATTTTAAACATTAAAAACTGTAAAATCCACAATTTTATTTATTCTGGAGAGAAAGCAAGTTGGGGACTCCTATGTCCATGAAATGTTTTATTGCATAGGATTTCTGAGTGGTCATATTTCAAATTGAACATGTTGGATGTAATGACTTCCATCCAGGTTATGTTTAATCATTTAAAAAATCATTTAAGATAATACCTTTCATTTTCTGGTCATTGAAAGTTTAATGGGTTTTACGTAAAGCAGTCTCCTATTCCTTTTTCTTTTTCAGTCTAATGGGTTTCCACCCCAACACTTGTGATTCAGATTGCCGGAAGCCATTACTCTGAAGAGTGGCCCACCTGACAGGCATCACTCTAAAGAGAAACTGAATTTTATTCTTTCAGAAATAAAATTAAGAAATCAACTGCAATCCTTTTTCAGTACTTGAGATAGCCCTACTATTTTTTTTTTTAAGAAAATGTGCAGAAAAGATAGAAAGTGAATTGAAAAATATATTTAAAATGTCAGAAAAGATGAAAAAGGACAGATGCAGAATCCAGGACATCTATGGAAGATCTGTCTGTGTAAGACAGAGGCAGAATGACTTCTGCAAAGAACAGCAACAAAATTACTTACTGTCTAAAAGCCCTTTTAAAATACATACTTCCTTATTTGAAATGCTAAGTGGAGCTGTTTGAGAAAGGAGAGGGGAGGTTTTATTACTTGTCTGTGATGTGGGAGGGGGGCATGGTTGACTGACAACCCTGCTGCCACTTCACTGGTCCTCAGAGCTGCTCCAGACCATGACTTCACATAGCAGAGGTACCAATCCTGTGGGATGGGGCACTGCTGTCAAGCAACTTTGGCTAGTGGATCCCCCACCAGCCTGGGGGGAACTTTCTTAGAACTGTGCTGGAACCCGAGACTCCCATGCAAATCTAATTCTTTCCCTGTTTCCTTTCACAGGTATTGGGCCTGAGTTGGTTTCTGAAGCCTCTCCCTTTCTACTCCTGCTTTCTTCCCATTATCCTTTACAAACACTTCCCCTAAAAAATCTCTTGCACATCTCATCCATCAATTACTCAGAAGTCCCAGTTTACACACCAAAAAACACACCAATTTACCCAGCTAAGTATTCAGGACACTAATGCTTGAGTCAGCCCTTCCCCTGGGAGGGTAACAGACCCAGTCATCAGGCCTTGCTTTCCTACTTACCTCAGCCAGTCTTAGAAGTCCCAGATCAATCATGTATAGCTTACTTCACTCAATGCTTTCCCTTTAAATGTCCTTACCGTCTTCTTTATATTCTACATCTGTGATCCACAAACTCTCGGCATGTTTTACCTGCCATAAATGCCCCCAAATCTCTCTGGATTCTCAACATCCTTCCTCTTCCTTTCTATAATGAGACCTGGCTGTGTCCTGAGGTCCTGATTGTCCTGCAGCCTCCCAAGTGCCCATTATGCCTCAGTGCCAGGATATGGGATACAAATCCTCCTCACTTCCCAGTCACACTTCTAAAACCATCTTTCTACTTCTCACCCCCAACCATGGTCCGATGCCACATAGCTATACTGCGCTGTTATTATCTCTTCTTATCCATGGAAGGCTTTAGCTTCCAGCTCCATATTTCTCACCACCTAGGGTTGTCAGATTAAGCAAATAATAATACAGGATGCCCTGTTTAATACATATACATATGTATACATAATTTTAAAAAATCCTTTCTCCTCTCTTACTCCCCTCATCAATTTCAGTGTTTCAATATCCATGTGGATAATTCAGCTAACACTGGCCTCTTACATTGTTGATAGGATTGCAAATTGGTGCAGCCACTATGGAAAAGTCATTCTGTGTGGAGTTTCCTCAAAAAAATTAAAAATAGGACTAACTACCTTATGACTCAGCAATTCCACTTCTGGGGATTTATCTGAAGAAATCCAAAACACTAATTCGAAAAGACATATGCATCCCCATGTTCAATGCAGCATTATTTACAATAGCCAAGATATAGAAGCAACCTAAGTGTCCATCAAAAGACAATTGGATAAAGAAGATGTGGTACATATATACAATTGAATATTACTCAGCCATAGAAAAATGAAATCTTACCATTTGCAACAACGCGGATGGACCTAGAGGGTATTATGCTAAGTGAATCAAGTGAAACAGAGAAAGACAAATACATATGATCTCATTTATATGTGGAATCTAAAGAACAAAACAAAAAGAACAGAAAGATGCTCATAGATACAGAGAATAAACTGATGGTTGCCAGAAGGGAGGGTGGTTGAGGGGGTGGGATGAAAAAGGTAAAGGAGTTTAGAAGTACAAATTTGTAGAGAGAGAATAGTTACAGGAATGTAAAGTACAGCACAGGGAATCTACTCAGTAATGTTGTAATAACTATGCATGGTGCCAGGTGGGTACTAGAATAATCAGAGGGATCACTTCGTAAGTTATGTAAATATCTAACCACTGTGCTTTTCATCTGAAGTGAATACAATACTAAATGTCAACTCTAATTGAAAAATTAAATAAGTAAATAAATGTAAAAAAATAGGTTCAGATAAGTGCAATGATACAAATAAAAAGTAGAGTAGG
This sequence comes from Rhinolophus sinicus, assembly GCF_036562045.2. Lineage (NCBI taxonomy): Eukaryota > Metazoa > Chordata > Mammalia > Chiroptera > Rhinolophidae > Rhinolophus > Rhinolophus sinicus. Next base: position 146,034,278 of record NC_133755.1, read on the forward strand.
AAAGAGGGGTTTGGGAATTTTGGGGAGGCGAGTGGTAATTCTAAATTTGGTCATTAGGTTTGGAAGAAGGTGACAATTAGTGAGTTAAAGGTGGTGAGACAGTTTACTTTGCAGAAGTCTGGTGGGGAGGACATCTAGGAAGTTCAAATGCTGAAAGGTAGACGTGTACCTGTGTTTTTAAGACCCAGCCAGGAGGCCAATACAGGTAGAGCCTAATGAGTGAGGATGGTGAGTTACTGGGCTAAGTCATTTAAAGGTAAATAGGCCAGTACAGGGACTTTGGCTCTTTCTCCAAGGAAATGGAAAGCCACGAGGGTGGTTGGAGCAGATGGGTATCATGATCTAAGATACATTTTAAAAGAATCATTGTAGGAAGCAAGTGTATGAGCAGGGAGACCTATTTGAAATCATCTCAGAGTCATGATAAAATCATGCATGTGCTTGAGTCTAACATTAATTATATTGAAGAGAAGCACTGGGAAAGAAATTTCTACAAAAGAAACAAGTCGTTTGCATTTCCAAACTAAGGGATTAGAGAAAGTGCCTGGAGACCTCTCCAGAGTTCTGAGTCTGATGGTCAGTGGCAGCTTCTAAGAACCTTGTAGTTCTTCTGTTCACGAAGCTACTGTTTCACCCTGTGCCAGAAGATCTGCTAGGTGCTGGGAATACAAAAAAGGAAATATATGGTCCCTGCTCCCCCCAACCCCCAGCTCCTCACCTAGCAGTGTTTCCCTATAGTCTCTCTCGTATGGGCCTGGTTGACATCTTTAACTGCTGAGGAAATGATCTGTTGGCAAGAGAACTGAGCTTTACTTGTTTATATAGAGCTGGGAATTTTAAAAAAAATAGAAGTTATATATTTAATTTAGTTCATAAAATACAGTTTACTAGGAGACCTTTAGGACCTATCCATTGAGGCAGAGAGGAAGTATAATCTTCACAATCAGTATTTTCCTGATAATTAGTGATGTCACCTTTTCATGTACCTGTTGGCCATTCAAATATCTTCTTTGGAAAAATGTCTATTCAGGTTCTTTGTCCATTTTTTAACTGGACTGCTTTTTTTTGCTATTGAGTTGTATGAGTTCCTTGTATATTTTGGATACTAACCTCTTATTGGATACGTAGATTGCAAATATTTTCTCCCATTCCATAGGTTGCCCTTTCATTTTGCTGATAGTTTCTTTGGTTGTGCAGAAGCATTTTAGCTTTATGTAGTCTAACTTGTTATTTTTTGCTTTTGTTGCTTGTACTTTGGGTGTCATATCCATATCCATTGCCAAGACCAATGTCAAGGAGCTTTTCCCCTATGTTTTCTTTTAGGACGTTTAGGGTTTTAGGTCTTATATTTAAGTCTTTAACTTATTTTGAATTAACTTTTGGAGGGTGTGAGATAGAGGTGTAGTTTTAATCTTTTGTATATATCTATCCAGTTTTCCCAGCACCATTTATTGAAAAGAGTACCTTTTCTCTATTGAATATTCTTGGCTCCCTTGTTAAATATTAATTGACCTTGTATGCATGAGTTTATTTCTGGGTTTTGATTCTGCTTCATTAGCCTGTGTCTGTTTTTATGGCAATGCCATACTACCATGTTTCCCCCAAAATAAGACCTAGCTGGACAATCAGCTGTAATGTGCCTTTTGGGGCAAAAATTAATATAAGACCCGGTATTGTATTGCATTGCATTGCATTATATTATATGACATTACATTACGTTACGTTACGTTACGTTACGTTACGTTACGTTACGTTACGTTACATTACATTACATTACATTATATTATATTATATTATATTATGTTATATTATATTATATTAGACCTGGTCTTATAATATAGTAAAATAAGACCAGGTCTTATATTAATTTTTGCTCCAAAAGACGCATTAGAGCTGATTGTCCGGCTAGGTCTTATTTTCGGGGAAACATGGTACTTTGATGACTATAGCATTGTAATATAGTTTGAAATTAGAAATTGTGATGCCTCCAGCTCTGCTCTTCTTTCTCAGGCTTGCTTTAGCTATTCAGTTCTTTTGTGATTCCATATGAATTTAGGATTGTTTTTCTTATTTCTTTAAAAAATGCATTGGAATGTTGATAAGGATTACATTTAATCTGTAGATTACTTTGAGTATTATGGATATTTTAACAATGTTAATTCTTCCAAATCATGAACACGGGATATTTTTCCATTTGTTTCCATCTTCTTCTGTTTCTTTCATCAATGTCTTATAGTTTTCAGTGTACATATTTTTCACCTACTTGGTTAAATTTCTTCCAAATTATTTTATTCTTTTTGATTCTGTTGTAAACGAGATTGTTTTCTTAATTTCTCTTTCTGGTAGTTTGTTGTCAGTGTATAGAAACACAATTGATTTTTGCATATTGATTTTATATCCTGCAACTTTACTGAATTCATTACTAGTTTTAACAGTTTTATGGTGGAGTTGTTGCTATTTTAAAAAAATAATAGCTTTATAATTTGAGATATAATTCTCATACCCTACAGTTCACCCTTTCAAAGTGTACAATTCACTGGTTTTTAGGATTTTCAAACAGTTGCACAACCATCATCACTAACTTTCGAATGTTTCATCACCATAAAAAGAAACTCTATACCTATTAGTTGTTACTCCCCATTCCCTTGCTTCCCTCAGTCCCTGGCAGCCGTTAATCTACTTTCTGTTTCTATGGATTTGACTATTTTAGCAGCACCAACATTCTAGTGCAGATCTCTAAGATATTTGTTGTCAGCTGAGTCATTATTTGATACTTAAGTATAAATTAACCCATCAGCTGTATCATTTAACCGGGCTTCATGCTAAATAGATTAGAAGGCTAATTGGAGTGAGAATAAGTCAAAGCAATTTCTCAAAAAGGCATAAAATATGAACTGTCAATGAAACAGAACAGTGCAGTTCCCTGGCTTTGCCAAGGAAGTGATGCAGCACCTTCTAGAATTGGGCTCTATCTATTATCCTTTCTAAATAACCTATTTGTCACTTTTTTAGTGCACCTTTTTTTCTCTGAGAGTGAATTAATTGACCCATTCCCTAGGAGGACTACTGTTTCTGTGTAGGGTTGTGGAGCTTTATAGAAGCATCAGATGGACAGCCCTCCCTGTAAGGCAACTTCCAGCCTCAGTTGCTGGAGAGAAGTGGGAAAAGACCTCTGAAGGGCATGCCTTGCAGGAAGAGAGGTACCAGGGGAATTCACGTATTGCTGGTCTAAGGAGATCAAGTTCTCTTTTTTAAACCTCTGCTGTTTATGTTGACAAGTTGATTGCAGTTTATACTATAAGCAGTATGAATAGATGTTTTGGTCACAGAATATTTGGTGAAACAGGTAAGTATTTAAAAAATAAATATAGGCAGTTATTTTTTTAATTGTAGAGAAATATATCTGGAAACATTTCTTTCCTCCCTACTCTATTTTTAATTCTAAATTACCCATTTGCTGATTTGTGGGATTCCGTTACAGTTGTAATATGCAAGTTTAGATAGAACTTCAAACAAACATTTACAAAGCACACCCAAAAACATATTCACTATCAATTACTCTTTATGGACTCCATGTTACTGATTATAAGTAAAATCGGCCTTGAAATTTTTCATTTTATTTCTTTTATAAATTGAAAATATTCTTGGCTGCTTATAGTTAGCTAATCAGTATTTATGGAGTTAAAGATGATAGCCAAAGAAATTTTTTAATTCAAAGGATTTTTATCTTTTCATTTCATTTGGTTTAACTACCTGGCCTATAAACAACTTAAATTCCAGCAGGGTTACTACCGTGTTTCCCCCAAAATAAGACCGGTCTTATATTAAAGTTTGTTCCAAAAGACGCATTAGGACTTATGTTCAGGGGCTGTCATCTTGAAAAATCATGCTAGGGCTTATTTTCCGGTTAGGGCTTATTTTTTGGGAAACATGGTATTACTCCTGATCTTAGCCACTGTGTTGGAGACTTCTTGCATATCTTAACTATGCAAACAGCTTTACAGTATCAAAATTCATCTTACAAGTTCAACAACTTTCATTGAATGGCACTATTTTACGTAATTTTTAGAATTAAATTTTGTTTAAACTTATAACATCTCTTACATTTTAAAATCAAGGTTATAATGATTATAATTAGTCCATGGGCTTTAAGTTTATGCCAGTAATTATAATTATAATTTTAAAAATCTACGTTTATTTATAAAATTTTACCTGGGGGTATAAAAGCCTTTTTATACTCTATGAAAAGATGATCGTTTTATATGCTATTAAGTGAGTCATGCTGAAATCATTGCTTACAAGGGGTTCATCTAAATGATAATGGGTACAGAAAGTATGTTACACCCTGGTAGTAGCAGTATTTTTTTTTTCATCTGGCAAATCTAATAATACTTGAAAAGATGTTAAGTCATGAACAAACTAATAGCTCAATTAGAAGATCAAATAAACCATGCCCCTAATGGTTTATTTTATTTCACATCTTTAAAATACTTTTATAAAAATTGCTAATCTGCATATTCCAAAGGGATGTAACCTCAGAACCTTTACAGTATAGTAGTTTTTTTTAGCTTCCTTGGGGTTATGTTTCCGATTAAAATGATGAACCGTTTGGCTCAGAAAAATGTGTATTTGCATACCTAATTTTGCATAAAAATTCCTGGGATCAATAGAGCCCTAGAACTCTTGTGTAGCTAGTCTGAAACAGAAAATATTCATTGTAATTAAGCTAATTTTACAAATACTTTGAAAGGCATTATTTATAAACCATTTTTTATAAATATTATTATGGCTTGATATTCAGAAGTTTTAATTTATTTCTATGCCATAGCATCTATTAATAGTTTTTTGGGAAGCAAGCCTTCAGAAAATTTATATGCAAATCTGGTCTCAGCCAGCTTTATTAAGCAATCAATCAACAAATTCACGATTAACAATTACTTTGTGGCCATATCTATAATAAGTCCAATCCAAAAAGTTACTGCCTTTTTCTTTAGGTTTATTTCCTTACATACATTGAAGAGCTAGTATAAACCTAGATAGACACACCAATTTGCTAACAGTGTTGGAGATTTTGCATTTTTCTGCCGTATAAATTATGTATCTACAATTTTGCACCCACATCTGGCAAATTACTTTTGAATTTCCAAAGAGTTGGTCTAATTCTACTGTGGGTCTATAGGTCAACATTTTGTGAGGAAGTGTTTTCAGAATTTTCCTCATAATGTGCACCTTAGGGAAGTTGTTAGAAGCAAGCCAGCAAGCAGGAGATTTTTCCTAGTTGCATACCAGCCAAGGTGAAGTTTGACAGTAGACAGTAGAAGCTACCTTGAAGGAAGTGTTTCTGAGTAGTGGGTGTATCAGTCAGGTTCCCAACAAGAAACAGAAGGCATATTCAAATTAGGTCATTTGAGAAGGTCCTCTTCCAAAGAGATAATTACAAAAATGGGGATAGGAGTAGGGAAATTATTACAACAGTGCAAAAACCTACGGCTACTAACAGTGGGGTTGTCACCACCCCTAGGTCTGGAGGGCCAAGACAAGGTAGAAGCTACCAGTAGCTGGAGGGAAAAGAGTGATAGAGAGAGCTGATCACCACGTTCCGTTCAGGGACACAGCCAGCCCAGGGTGACCTCACTTAGGGGGAGCCAGGGGAATAAGTATCTCTATATTACTCTCCTCTCATCTCTGATCTCTTGCTGGGCTCCCTTTTGGCAAGAACCCAACAAGAATCCATGCATGTCAGCCTCCTACAGCAGAGAGTGATAACAGATAAGAAGTGGAAAGTTGATCTCAGGGCAGAGGGAGGGTTCTTTCAAGATAACCCTCAACCCAGAAATTAGATATTTGAAATTCCTCCTTTTTCAATCATGAATGGCACTTAAAAAATTGTAGTAAAACACCGTAGGGGCAGAAAGATTTCCTTTTTTTTCCTTCTAGGTTCTTTGGCTGGTCTAATAGTTAAACTGACATTAAGACAAATTAACAGAAGAAAAACAAACTTAATTTTGTATGTATGGGAGTCCCATAAAAATACGATACTCAAAGAAGTGACCAAAACAGGAAATTTTTTACCTTTTAGACAAAGAAACAATAATTTGTGAAAAATTGACAAGACGAAGGACTTTGGGCTAGAGATAGTCAATTGGTGAAGAAGTAACAAGCCTTATGTCTCCAGTCTTCTCGCCCTAAGTTCCCTGTCTCTGGTCATAAGGATACCTTCTGCTCCGCTGGTAGAAGGAAGGTATCTTTTACTTGGGTGGTTTATTTCCTGCTTTCAGGGGGCAAAGGAGGGTCAGAGAGTCCTTGTATCAGCTGTTTCTCAAGTGCCTTCAATTCAAAATAACTAATATGCTAAAGTGGCATATTTTGGAGGGAAATACTCTGAACCCCTGCAATATACATATTATAAAATTTCTCATCTGAACCATTTTAAGTGTACAGTTCAGTTGTTTAAGTACATTCACATTGTTGTACAACCAATCTCCAGAACACTTTATCTTGCAAAACTGAAACTCTATACCCATTAAACAACTTCTCATTTCCCTCTCCCTCTGGCTCCTGGCAATCACCATTCTACTTTCTGTCTCTGTGGATTTGGCTACTCTAGATATCTCAGCTGAAACTCATACAATATTTATTTTTTTGTGTGGATAGTATTTTAAAGATGGTGGTCATAGGCATTTGTAGGAATGTCTAGTTTCAGTCATTAACATACATTTCATTTTGGTAAAAATATTCCATTTCCTGGAGATTTCAAACGTGACTGATTTGTGATACAACAAATAATAACAGAAATATGGCATTAGAAGTACAGTTGACCAAAATCAGTATACTTTACGGGTAGAGACAAAATTTTAATATGTAAAATTTAAAACAAGGATGTCCCAGTCAAATGTTAAAAGGTATGGGTCAGTGCAGAAAAAAAAACACCATCACTTAGTGGATAATGTATAATTTGCACAACAGAGGAGGAGGTGGGTCAGTGATTCCCAAACTGGTTCTAGAACTGTTTTCCTACTGCCTACATTGGTTTTCACCAGTGTCTTTATGGAGAGGGAGTGGTGTTTAATGTAAGTTGCACTCTAGTAATGCTTTGGATAGTTACATTTTATTGTATAGACTCACAGATTACTAAACTGCATGTAATTTACACTCTTATAGGGGGAGCAGTGCTTCTTTTTGAGCTTTAATAGTCTTTGGGCATTTGTAAAGAAGCCATTAAGTACTGCACCAGTGCACTCCTATATCTCCTTTCCCCAGGTGTGAGAGAATCCCACTCTTGTGAAGACCTCTCTAATTGACAAATAGAATTGTGTGTCTCCCTATCTAAGAGACAACTTATTTGGGACCTAAATTACACCCGCAAAATCCAGTCACAGAAGCACCTAGGTTAGGGTTTGGTTGAATTACTGGGGGAGATGTGTACACACTGGTGGTTGTGGGGTATCTTTGAATTCTATCTACCACAGTGGTAACAGTGAGAGGACAAGTCCTAAGGTCTGATAAAGGAAACAGGTAGCTAGGACTGTTCTCCGCCCTTTAGAAAAAATATCTAAGTATATGCAGTCTATGAGAGGGCATATTCTGAGTATCTGGCAATGTCATTGAATCTTGCAGAAAGGGACTGAACCCAGGAACTAGGAGAACTGCCCCTGTCACTATGCAGCCATTTGGCCTTGGTCAGATCACTTAACTTCTCCCAGTCTGGAATTGAGGAGATGGAATAGATCAGGAATTCCCAACCAGGCAGGAGAGCAGGAGTGAAGCAGCTACCCTGAAGATTTTTCAAATTAAGCAATTTCCCTTCTTTCCCAAGATGTTGTAACAGTCCTGGGGGATGGGAGAGAAAGGTTGACAAAGAAGAGAGATGGGTGCATGCAGTGCAGAATTGTTCCTTAGGCCATTCACTCATCCATCCGTTCATTCCACAAATATTAATCCAAGATCACCTATTTTGTACCAAACACAGTACTGGGGTACTGGAGAAGTCAGAGAGAATAAAACAGACAGGATCTCTGCTTACCATCCAGCCAGGGAGACAGAGGCAAGTGAGTACAAGAGGATGAATGTGACTGAGTGGGGATCACAGAGTGCTAAGGGGGCTGAGAGCAGGGATCCTCCCTGAGGAAGTGATGCTTAAGGAGTAGGCATTAGCTAGGAGAAGAGGGTAAAAGAAGAAATGGAATGAAGTGGGGAGACTGTTTAGGCAAGGCAAAAGCATTTCTGAAGGGGTGAAAGCTTAAATAACTATGGCACATTTTAGGAACTATGATTAGCCCATTATGAGCTGAGTTGTACATGTCATAGCCAGCCTTACAAATCATACTAATGCATTTAGATTTTTATCCTAAGAAAAAAATGGGAAGACATTGAAGGGTTTTAAGCGGAGTGACTTGTGCAAAGGTAATAGCCAGAGATGGTCATGCCTCTAAAAGAACATTTCACTGGAATGCATATTGCCTTTTTCTGAATTCATCTGATAATTTGCCTTTACATGCATTTTAATCTAATTTCACTCTCATAATTGTTTAGACGGAATGGAGAAAGTGTGTTTTATTTTAGTCCACTAGAGGGAAACAGAGGGATTTAGACATTGGAGCCAACAAGAGTTATCTAAGGTTCTTAATGTTGAATTAGACAAATCTCCAGGGGTTCTCAAAATGGGCTTAGTGTCAGAATCACTACGGGTGTTTTATTTTCTTTTTAACTTATTTACATTAAAAATATATGTTTTACTTTTTAGAGCAGTTTTAAGTTCACAGCAAAACGGAACAGAAGGGGAGTCTTAAAAATATGTAGTTTTCCAGGCCCTACCCCAGATCCACAAAATCAGAAGCTTTAGGGGTGAAATCTGGGAATCTCTATTGTAAGAGCTGGTGGAACTCCTGCTTTGTAAAAAAAAAATAAGAAAAAAAAATCTGCTGAACTTAAAGCCAAGAACAAGGGTAGGAATGCACTGAATGTTATGTAGTCTACACAGAGGCTCAGAAAGATTTAAACATTAAAAAAAAAAAAAAAAAGATAGAGGGAAAATACTTGGAGGCTGTCAATATTTAGAATATGAGTCATGTGTTTTTCCAATTAAACAATTTCAACTGCTAAATCGAATCCGTGTTTACTGAAAGCCAGAGGAAAAATGGAAAACTACTGTAGAGTAAGACTTCTAGCTCCAGAAATGAGATTTTAGAACCCCGCAAATCAGGAAACAGTATATTGTTTTGGAACTAAGCATCTCAAGAAAGACCACCAGCTTTCTGTGGATCTTATCCAGGGAATAGAAATAAATGCCCTGACCTGATTGCCACAGGCACAGATGTTTCCAGGGTATCAGATACATGCCAGCAAACTGGTCCAAAGACACAAGCTGCTTAAAAAAAATTATAGGAGGAGAAAAGGGCAGACTGATCATCACAGGAGGGGATTTAATAAATTCTTTCCCCATAAAAAGCAGTTTAAAAAAAAATGAAGGTAATCTTATTGATTTATAGGAAAGTGTATTAGAAAATCCAAATGATATGAAGAAAATTAGCAATCTAGTTTAAGAAACAGTGGACTGCCCACCTCTATGGGCGCTGCTGGCCGTATGGAAATTTACAAATTTGTTTGTTTAAATCAACATCAAATAGCCAGAATCCCTGTAATGAGAACTGGTCTTCATAACAGATATCTGAAACCTAGCTAGAATATCAAATACAAACTCACAACACCCCTACCAAGGTCCGCCCTAACTAGCTATTTGCTGCAATTTCATGGTCAGGATCATACATCCTGATGCCAGTGTATTTTCTAAGCCAAAGGTGAAAGGGACGCCTCTTGACTTATTATACCTCCATCTAAAGACATAAAGATTCTGAGCGCAATCAAACTTGAAACAGTTCTCCTGAAAGATTGTTCTGGATCAATAATTTTGAACAATAATTTTAAAAAGTTGCCAGGCCCAATAGGCCCAGCAGACCCTAGTACGTGTGGAAACAAGATTCCTCACTTTAAGCTTTTGCCTGAGAAATCTGGCAAAAGATCTCTGGCAGAACTCCAGCAGTCTCAGAATTCTTCATTTTCTTTCTTCAAAGGTTAGTTTACTATGTATACGGCAGGCCCTCATACACTCTTATAACCTACTCTACTCAATCATAAAATACTGTCTTGTATTATGTTTTATGTTATACATATATTTCAACTCAGAAAAACAGTAGAGTATTGGGAGATGAGGTGGCAAAAGTTATAGGGGTAAATCTATTTTTTAAGAATTTATTCTCAAGGTAGCATTTGGAAGGCAGGTGATGTGATAGAGCAATACAATAATTTACACTAACTCTTACAAGTAAAGCATGCAAATGAATAAAATTCCACTTGTAGCTAACTTGACAATACAGTCATGTGTTGCTCAATGATGGAGATACATTCTGAGAAAGGAAATTTTGCAGCTGTACTTACACAACCACAGAATGTACTTACACAAACCTAGATCGTGTAGCCTGCTCCACACCTAGGCGCTGTGGTATAGTGTATTTCTCCTAGGCTATAAGCCTGTGCAGCATGTTGCTGTACTGAATGCTGTAGGCAATTGTAACATGATGGTAAATATTTGTGTATGGAACTTGCAGGACTGGAAGTGGCTCTGGGTGAGTCAGTGAGTGAGCAGTGAGTGAATGTGGAGACCAAGGACGTGACTGTCCACTGCTGTAGACTTGATAAACACTGTACATTTAGGCTCCTCTAAATGTATAAAATATGTTTTTCTTCTATCATAAATCCACCTTAGCTTACTGTAAATTTACTTTAAAAACTTAAACAAATGTTAAACTCTTTGACTCTTTTGTAATAACACTTAGCTTAAAACACAAATACATTGTACAGCTGTACGGAAATATTTTCTTTCTGTATATCCTTATTCTATAAGCATTTTACTAATTTTAATTATTTTCACTGTTTAAACTTATTTGTTAAAAACTAAGACATAAACACACACAGTAGCCTAGGCCTACACAGGATCAAGGTCATCAGCCTCACGGGCTTCTACCTCCCTGTCTTACCCACTGGAAGGTCTTCATGGCCAATAACATACATGGAGCTGTCATCTCCTAGGATAACACTGCCTTCTTCTAGAAGGCTATCTGAAGGACCTGCCTCAGGCTCTTCTTGAGGAGGTGGCACTCTTCAGAAATATGTCCATGATGGTTTGCTTGGTTTGTTTCTATTTTCATCATAGATCTGCATGGAAGCAGAGAATGTACAGTGAACATTCCTTTCTATTAATGAAAACTTTTCAGTGTTAGGGTCCATGTTTTCAAACATTTTCAGGAGCTGGCTGAGGTCTGCAAAAGCATCTGCTAAACTTTTCACTGTGAATTTCCTTGGTGGTTCTTATCCTTTTTCTTCTGCAGTTTCCTTTTCTCTTGCCTCTTCTTTAGCTATGTGTTCCTGTTCCAGTTTGAAAACTCCTCATTAGTCACTTCCTCAGGAACCACTTCTAGGAGCTCCTCCATGTCGTCCTCATCCAGGCCCAGGTTCAAGTTGTTTGTTGTCTCAACCACGTTCTTGTTGATTTTTGTAACCTCCTCAGCCTTGGCAAATCCTTTGAAGTCATGGACGGACCTCTTGAATATCTCTTCCACATGCCATGCAGACATTCCTTGGTGACATCACCTCAAGCCAAAGCAAGGTTCATGATGTAGTCATCGATGCTGTAATCCTCCCAGAATTACAGCAGTGTTTTTCTCAGTTGCAGTAGTTGTCTGGGCATAAGTTCTCCATAGGTAGGAGGCCTTAAAAGCTGTTATAACTCCTTGATACATTGATTGGATCAAAGAGGGTGTGTTTGGAGGGAGAAACACCACTTTGATATTGGGATGAAGATCACCAATAAAGGAGGATTATCAACAATAAGGAAAATCTAGAAAGGTGTGTTATTCCCCAAAGAGTAGTTCTCTATTATACTGGCATAGCAATTCAGGAGGGCATCTTGGAAGAGGAGCTGGGTCACCTGTGACTTCTTATTGCTCCTGTAGTACACTGGCAGTGTGTGCTTATTCATATGCTTGAAGGTCCTGGGGTTCTCACTATGCCAGATCACAAAGGATTTCAATTTGTGGCTTGCAACATTGCCCCCAAGTAAGACAGTTATCCTGCTCGTAAAAGCCTTGAAACCTGGCATTGACTTAGGCTGCTTTTGGATGAAAGTCCCTGCAGGCATCCATTTCCAGAATAGGGAGATTTCATCCATATTGAATATCTGCTCCGGCAAATAATTTTCCTCCACCATCAGCTTATCTAGAGTTTCCCAAAATTCTTCAGTTGCCTTCACATCAGCACTCACAGACTCAACACTCACTTTCATGTTATGTAATGAATAACAAATGACTCTTGAATCATTTAAACCACCTAGAGCTAGTAGTAAACTCAATATCATAGTCAGATCCAGACTTTTCTTTCAACATCACAAACACACTTTTGTTTTGGTGGTGATTGTCATGGTATTAAGAGGGATTTGCTTCTGTATCTGGTCTTCAATCCAGGTCATTAGAAGCTTCTTCATGTCTAATACAGGCCCTTCTCGAAATTTTGTTAGCCTTGCTGCATACAACGAAGCAATTCTTTTTACAGCTTCTGTCACTTTATTCTTGTTCTTCAAGACTATAGTGATGGTGGAATAGGATGTGCCTTACTGGCAAGCAATTACCATCACTGATTTTTCACCTTTGTAGTCCTTAATTACTTTTAATGTCATTTCCAGGTCAATCACTCAATGTGACCTCTTACTGGCAACATTAGCATTGTATTTTGTATGCTTAGGGTACATGATAAACAAAACAACTTGAGACTAAATCAAGCACCAGGGAAAATGATGCAATCAAGAGACGAGGTAAACACAAGATGCATGAGGTTACTGGTAACATAACATGGCATACTGTTTTTCAGCAAACAATTATTTTATAAGTAGAAAAAGTGCACTCTCAAATAATGATAAAAAGTATTGTAAATATATAAACCAGTAACATAGTCGTTTATTATCATCATCAAGTATTATATATTGTATCTAATTATGTGTGTTATACTTTTATACACCTGGCAGGCAGTAGGTTTGTTTACACCAGCATCACCACAAAGATGTGAATAATATATTGCTGTATGATTTTACAATGGCTGTGACATCACTAAGTTATAGAAATATTTCAGCTCCATTATAATCTTATGGGACCACCATTGTGTATGTGATCTTTTATTGACTGAAATGTATATCCTTGCCTACATAACCATGTCCCATTTTGAGAATAAAATTTAAAAAGGTTTTTTTTCCATAAAAGTATTCCATCGATATTATTTTCTGTTTTGAAATAAGAAATGCCAAGTTCCCTAGAGATGTTAATGACACTGAGCATCAGAATATATTTATCTAATAAAGAATAAATTTACAGTTAGCCAGCCCCCAGTAAGTGCAGAATTAATTTTAGTCCTTTGCCCCTATCTGATAAATATTTTTCTCTTATCAGCCTATGGTTGTGAAGGAAATACAATTTTCAATAAGTCAGTTGGCTGCAAACCCTGCTAACTCCTACTAGGCTGCCTTGGCTAGAGGACAAAAGCTTTTGTTTGAGGTTTTGATACAGCTCGAAACACACAAGATTATTAAAATTGTCAGCTGTGCTTCTACAGCTGCATGTGCCCCAGTTTCAATAACTCCTATACTCCAAACCTACATTTTTGAAGAGAAAGCTTTCCCAGTCCTAAATGTCACTTCTCATTCATTTGCAAATTTCTTCCCTATTACTCAATATGTGATTTTTTTCACACCTTAACCACTCCCCATTGTGACCTGTCTATCCTGTCCAGTGAGAGCTGTATGTCTAATGGATTATAGCTCTCTTTTCCTTGGAATGAGGATGCAGGCTTCTAGTTCTCTGCAGTGTAGTGATCCAAATAGTTCCTACCAATCCTTGGAAGTTGGCACTTGAGGTTAAATCTATTTACTGCTTTGGCTTTAAGTTATACCTTTCAGAAACATTAGATTTCAATTAACTTTTCCCTTGGTAGTAAGGAGTTTAGAGGATGGGTTGTACTGGAACCCATATGATCACATAATACTCCCTTCATTTTAATCAACACTTAGAGTTGAAACTATCAGGGGACAAAGAGCTAAACCTGGAAATAAAGACAGGCTTTGTTCATAAATATTACTGGTCTGAGACTTCTCACTGAGTTGAAGAACTGGGACATAGTAAATCTTGTTTGATCGTACTTGATTACACTCAATTGTGGTTATTTTTTTTGTGATCAATGAGTGACAATTTTATCAGAGGTTTGAGAATCAGTAAATTCTCAGGAGGAAGCTTGTGTTCAGAGGAGAAAGCTTGGCAAAGTGTTTGGCACATAAGTAAACTCTACTAATTGGTAATTACCAACTGTATTCTACAGCTCAGTTCCTATACAGGCTCTTTCATGTGAGTTTTAATTTATTCTGCATTATTTTACTAATCTATTCTGGTATCTTAATTGATTTAAAAATGTTAGAAAGCTAATTTATATTTCCATTTCTGATAGTGTGGTATATTAGCTATCCAGAATGACTTTTCTCTTTGAAATATTAAAATCTTAGATAAATAGTCTTTTAAAGCCTTCCTTCCTTCTTTCTCTCCTTCCTTGTTGCACTGGTAAGGAAAGTAAGGAAACTGAAAGTAAGGAAACTGAAGACCACCAAACAGAAGTAAAAGCAGGAATTCTGGAAGGCAAGATTAACTGTAGTTTTTAAGTATGTATATTAAAATAGCTTGCATTGCTATTAAAAGACTAGAGATAGTATAACTACCAGATAAATACAGGAAGAAAAAATGGAATGGGAAAAACCAAACAAAACATCTTAATCAATCTAAAAGAAGGGAAGAAAGCTAAAGGGGGGTGGGGGGAAGAAAACAGCAAAGACGAGAAAAATGAACTGTAAGACAAATAGAAAACACATGATACAATGCTAGAGGTAAATCCAAAAATATGAATAATAACAATAACTCTCTAGTTAAAGACAAGTCTTATACAAATCCTTTCAGAGAAAAGAAACTGAGGGAATACTCCTCAACTTATTTTATGAAGCCAATATCATCTTGATGCCAAATCTAGACAAGGACACTACAAGCAAAACTAAAAACTAACTAACTAACTAACTAACTAACTAACTAACTAACTAACTAAATCAGGTAACTCTTAATCGTGACCATAGAGACACAAAAATCCTAATCAAAATTATATTAGCAAATTGAATCTGAAAATATATAAAAAAGGTACTACGTTATGATGAAATTGCATTTATTCCACAAATGTAATGTTGGTTTACTTTTAATTTATCAACTCATGAACAACTTAAAAGAAAAATCATGTGATTATTTCAATAGATGCAGGAAAAACACTAGAAAAACTCAATATTCATTCATATTAGAAAAATTCTTGGTAAAGTGATAACAGTTATTGTCACAACTTGGCTTCCTCAACAAGAAGATTTTAAAATAGAGAGAAGACTTTGAGATAGAGATTAACAGCCAGGAGGTTTATTAGGATGTGTTCTTGGTGTCAGCACCTGGAAGAGAAAGGAAGGAAATAGGATTGGGCAGAGGGAGGAGAAGTTGGGCTGCAATGTAGCCTCAGGGAAAGCCTCAGGCAACCAGAAAGAGAGCTGAGACAGGAGGTGGGCCTTTTGGAATTGTTCTGACTTGGAGTGACTGGATTAGGCTAATATACCCTACGCCAACCAGTCACCTGAGGTGAGTTGCCTCAGGAAGTGAGTGTGACAGAGGCAAGGTGACTTTCTTCAGCTGAAGAAAGCTACAGTCAAGGGCTGTGCGCCCAGTGCTCCGAGCTGGTGGGAGAATCACTTCAGCTCGGGAGGGGGACCTCAAGGCATATCACAGTGTCCATGACAAGCATGTACAAAAAGCCTAAGCAGACATCATATTTATTGTTAAGTGTTGAAAGCATTTTCTTTAAGATTAGATACAAGAGAAGGAGGCCATTATTATCACTTATGCAGCATTGTGTGATGAAACATGAAAAATAAAAGGTTTAAAGATTAAAAGGGAAACAAAATGAATGTGATTTGCAGGTGATATGATTGTCTATAAAGAAAATAATCTATAAATAAATTATGATAATAAAAAGTAGTTTGTCAGAGTTGCTGAGTGCAAAGTGAATATACATAGGTATGTATATGTGTATGTATGCCACTTGCATTTCTATACACATGCAATAAGTATTTAGAAAACTTCACTAAAAATACTATGTACAATGGCCTAAAATATAATATAAATCAAAATAAATCTGACAAAGATATGTAATCCCTTTATGGAAAAATGATAAAACTTTATTAAAAGATATTAAAGAATGTGTTAAATGGAAAGATACATAATGTTTATGGATAGAATTCTGTTCTATAAATATTTCAATTCTCCCAAATCGATTTGTAGACTTAATGAAATAAAACAAAAAAACCACTGTGTTTTTTGTGAACTTTGACAAGATAATTTGAAAATGTATGTGGAAGACTAAAAGACCAGGAGGAAGAAGAAAGGCAGGAAGACCTGCATTACTGGATACGATGACTTATTATCAGACTATGTAATTAAGAATATGATGTTGATGTAAGATGAGACAAATAAGACAAATGGAGCAGAATAGAATAGAGTCCAGAAAGAAATCAAGAAATCTGTGCATATATGGAAACTTCTTTCTCACAGATCACTGGGAAAGAGTAAACTATTTCATAAATGGCCTAAGGACAGTTTGGTTCCCATTTACTAAAAATGCCTGAAAATGGATCCTAAGTTTATATCAGAAATAAAATTCAATTAGGTGGTGAAAGACGTAATGTGAAAGGCACAATCATACAATTTTAGTAGCATATAGGGAATAGCTACAAATTCTTGAGTAAGGAAGAATCTTTCCCTGCAGTAATCTGTACTTTTGTGTCTTCTTAAAGAAGATTAATACACTCAACCACATGAAAATTAAGAATTCAGGTCATTGAAAGACACAGTAATGAGAATAAAAAGACAAACCTAAAATTGGGAGAAAATATTTGCAACCTATATTATTGATAAAGATTAGTATAAAAACTTCAAAGAATCAGTAAATAAAAGACAAATCAATAGAAACATAGAGAGCACAGATAAGGCAGATTTATAAAAGAGGAACACAAAAAGTTATAACCATAGGACAAGATGGCAACCTCATTAGTAATCAGGCAAATGAAAACCAAAATTAAAATGAACTGTTAAGTGATCAGGTACCTTTTGCCCTTCAACTTAACAATAAACATTTATCTTACATATTTTCTTTGGTTCAGGAATTTGAGAGTGGTTTAACTGAGTGATTCTTGCCTGGATGTCTCCTGAGGTTGCACTCAAGAAGTCAGCTGGGCTCTAGTCTTCTAAAGGCTTCTATGGGACTGGAAGATCTGCTTCCAAGATAGCTCACCCACATGGTTAACAATTTGCTGTTGGCTGTTGCCATGTGGAGAAACTGCTTGAGTGTCCTTACAACATGGCAATTGGCTTCTCTCAGAGCAAGTGATCCAAAAGAAGTCAGGCAAGCTGTTGATGCCCTTTATGTCCTTACCTCAGAAATCATAGGCCATCATTGCTGCACTATCTTATTGTTGACACGGATCAACTGTATTTATTGCGGGATTGCAGTATACAAGGAGGTGAATACCAAGAGGCAAGACTTATTGAAAGCCACGTTGTACATGAGCTACCACAGCTACTATTGCACATCTACGTGATAAAAATTTAGAAGTCCACCACTCTCTGTCATGAAAGGGACACAATTACACTCACTAGGACCACATAATGGAAAAAAATCAAGGCAGAAGAATTACCATGTTGTGTGAGTCCCTTATCTTCTTGTCATTTTTCTGGAGAGCAAGAGACACCGGGGCCATTAAGCCATGTTGCTTCTTCTCAACCCAAGGGTATAGAGCAATGGAAACTGTCACCAGCATGTGGGAATATAAACTGGTACAACCATGTCAAAAAAAGATTTGCATTTCCTAGGAGAGTTGAACTTGTGTTCAATCCCTCATCTAGCAATTCCATCCATTCCTAGTATGTAGTTTAAAGATAGTTTTGCACATTTGCAATAGAAAACATGTTTATAGAAGCTTTAACTCTTAAGAGAAAAAAAATCCTAAAGAATTCATAAATGGATCAACTAATTATGGTATATTTATCAAGTAGAATACTATGCAAAATGAATAAAGTACATGCATCAATCTTAAGTAACCTAAGACACAATGTTGAACAAAACATGCATGTCACAAAGGAATATGCACAATATATTATTTACAGTCCATACATAGGAGCTAAAACTATAAAGCAAGAGAATGATCAACACAAAATACAGGGTGGTAGCTACTTCTGTGGGCGAGAGATCTGGAAGTAATTGGAGAGGAGCACACAAGAGGCTCAAAGGCACTGGTAGTGCTCTGTTTCTCAAACGCCCCGGAAGTTTATTATGATTCTTTCAACTCTACAGATACATTTTTTAGAGTCCTTTTGTGAAAAGGATAGGCTTTACAATAAAAAAATTGCAAATTAAAGTATTCTTAAAAAAAGACAACTTTAAATGTCAGGGCTATTTCAGTGAGCAAACGAGTAGTTCTTAAATATTCATCATTACACATCAAGTGTCATCCCATCCTCCATTCTTTTCATCAAAATAGAAGGGCATAAATGTACCAAGCCTGGAAAAGACAGCCAAGGTTCCTCAGTTCAGAAATATTGCCACAAAAGTCATGGTAATCTGCCCTTACAGCTCCCTCTGATTCACCGTCTGGCTCCAGATCTTTGATGTAGATTTTTCAGTACAACTAATAAAATAGACTGAGAATAATAAGCCCAAATCCAAACTTTGTGCAAAAGAAAGATTAGAATTTGAGTAAAATCGATTTGTTAGGTGAATTCTATTTTTTTAGATCTGTGGCATCCACGCCATTTTAATATTTTTATATACTGGGGTGCCAAAAAAATGTATACAAGTGGACACTTTGGTCAGCATTGCTCAAGCAGTTTACTGTAATCAGAAATGCCTGGACGCTGGTGGTAACCACTTTGAGCACCTCTTATAATTGCAGAAGTCAAATGTGACTTTTGTATCATCTTTTGTTACCGGTATATTGAGTGTTATAATTTTAATACAGTTTTCCTTTCTTAAAATGTGTATATATACATATTTTTGGCACCCTCTGTATATACATATCTCTCTTTATTCTTTTCATTGTTTCAGATGAGTTACCCAGATGGCCCTATTAGGGTTCTCTTGTTGATGAAAACATCAGCTGAAAGAATGTTTCCAGAAACAGAGTACATTTTTTTCTAATGTGTGTACTAATCATTGAACTCTTTTTAAATAAAATTCTTTTCAAATCATAGATAGCTTTCAATAATCTATATGTGATTTAGTTGCATAATTATATCAAAATAATTCATTGGCATTAACAAGATCAGTTGCACAGATTAGACAGACATATGTCAAATGACAGACAAATTAGTCAGGGTTCTTTGGTTGTAAGCAACCAAAGTTAAATCTGAATGATTAAAACTATAAAAGAATTTACTGGAGTGTCTCACTGAAGTGTAAAAGCAACTGACTAACCAGACTTTGGAAAGGGTAGGACTTAGAGAAGCTCTAAGAATCTAGATAGTAGAACTTATTGGGCAGTATTTTTTCCTAGGTACTATCCTCAAAGTAAATTAGTTTCAATATTTTTCAGTTGTGTCATTGTGCTCACCTTCGAAATTCCTGCTAGAGACTGGCCTGGTGTGGGGCATGTGACCACTTCTTGGCAAGATGAATATATGATATAAGTGACAATCGTACCCAGAGTGCTGCAATGATAGGTTTGGAGTGGTGATGGAAAGAGGTCCAGTATTTTCCAAAGGAAAATCAGGTACTGTTAGTAAAAGAATGGGGGTATTGATGGTGGGCTGGCAGAATAGCACATACCCACTACAGTAACCCTTTTAGCAAAAATTAATTTTGCTGTAATCTTCTTATGCAGAATCATTGCACAATTTAAATTAATGTTACAAACATTTGGGCACTGTCTTAATCAGCTTGGGCTGCCATAACAAAATACCACAGATTGGTTGGCTTCAACAATAGAAATTTATTTTCTCATAGTTCTGAAGGCTAGACGTCCAAGGTCAGGGTGCTAGCTTGGTCGGGTTCCGATGAGGGCTCTCTTCCTGCTTCCAGACGGCTGCCTTCTCCCTGCATTTTCACAGGGGCTTTCCTCTCTCTTTTTCTTCCTCTTCTTATAAGGCCACCACTGCTATCAGATTAGGACTCTCCCCCCACCCCCATATTACCGCATTTAACTTTAATAACATATTAAAAGCCCGAATACAGTCCCATTGAGGGTTAGGGATTCAATATATGAATTTTGTGGGGACAAAGTTTAGTCCATGGTGGGTACCTACTATGAGAGTCACAATTTGCTAACTCACTTTTGACAGTCTTCCTGTCCTCATACACAGATTTGATTCCAAATTATAGTGCGTGTGTGCCATTTCCTAACTACTCTGTCAGAGATTTGTCAGGCTCTGTGGCGAGCCCTGCCTCTCCTCCTCCTGGACTGTGAAACACTGTGTTTGAAGCCAGAGGCCTCGTCTCCAATGTCTGTGTGTCAGGCTGGCTTGTCTGAGTGCCAGGCTGTCTTGTTGTCTATTTCTTTTCTGCACTTTAGCTCTACAGCCATCACTGCTCTAGCCCCAGTAGAGTTTCCTCTTTTGTTTTTCAGACACCGCAATAGGAATTACTTAGAGAGGCCATGTGGCATCGTGGAAAGATGTGGAAGCCAGAACACCTGTGTTCTATTTCTAGTTCCAGCACTATAAGCTGTGTAACTTTAGGGAAATCACAGAACTTCAGTAAGTTCATTTATGCCACAAATATGCCTGGCTTTCTTACTTACAAGTCTAGGGCTAGGTGTTGAGCAGTCAGTGACACATGCTATGAATCAACAATGTAGGATGCTATGTGGGGAGGGTGGGAACTATCAACTAATCTGGTGGTGTAGGTCACAGAAGGTTTTCTGGATGAAATGACTTTTGGTAAGAGAAATGACAAGCGGGACTTACCTAGGAGTAATGGTGGGGGCAGAGTGGGGGAGGAAACCCATTCAAGACAGGGAACAGCACGTGCACAGGCCCTGCGGCAGGACAGACTTGGCACTTTGAACTTCTGGCTGGATCAAAGAGAGGCATGGGGAAAGTGATTTAAGGTGAGGCTGGGCAGGAAGGCAGGCGCAAGAGCATATCAGGCCTGTTAAACATTTTATTCCCTGTCCCGGGGCCTGTGGTGGGAGTAGGGGAAGACGTGCTCTAACGTGTTTTCAAAAGATAACTCGGACTAGAATATGGAGGAGAACGGCGGAGGAGTAGAGGTGGCAATGGCAAGATCAGTGACGTGCCCAAGGAGGACAGTGGTTTGGAATAAGGTGAGGAGAGCAAAAATAAATAAACATGTTAGTCATTTCTAACCAAGATTACGATACCTGCAGATTGTATTATATCTACCTGATGGGTCCAGAGTGTTATTTACTGAGCACTGCATTCAGCAGCATATATTGAACTAGATACTTTCCTAGGTGCTGAGGATACAGCAGTGAACAAAACACAGATCCTGCCCCACAAAACTCACTTTCTAGTAAAACAGTTTACATTCTAGTGGCATTGTTGTAGGATCGACTGAGATATGTAAGCTATCCAAATGTCAATGATTACTTTGGGATCTCTAGTTCACTGATTTCTAGACAACACTGTTTTCAACTTTCTCCCTGTATTAATTTCCTATGGCTGCTATAACAAACAGCCATAAACTGAGTGACTTAAAACACCACAAATGTATTTCCTTCAGTTTTGGAGGTCAGAAGTCCAAAATGGGCCTCACTGGGCTAAAACATGGTGTCTGCAGGACTACATTCCTCCCGAAGATTTGTAGGGGAGAATCTGTTTCCTTGCTTTTTCTAGCGCCACTTGCATTCTTGGCTCATGGCCCTTCCATCTTTAAAGCTAGCAATGGCTTTAGTGGGGGTGAGGAAAGACACTTAAAGAATATCATGTCATTCTGAATCTTACTCTCTTCTCCTTCTCTTTCACTTACAAGGAATCTTGTGATTACATTGGTCCCACCTGGAGAATCTAGGAAACTCTCCTCATCTGAAGACCCTCCACTTAATCACACCTGCAAAGTCTCTTTAGCTGCGTAACACATTCACAGGTTCTGGGGGTTAGGACATGGACCTCTATAGCGTGGGACATTATTCTGCTGGCCACACTCTCCAGTGCAGCTTTAGTAGGTCCAGTCATGAAACGGAATGAAGTTTTCTCTTCTCTCCTTTCGATTTTGCTCCCAGAGTGTCACTGAGCAGTAAAGTGATTGACACACAGGGACAACCAAAGTTGAATCAGTCTCTTTTTCCTGTGTCTGGGAGGTTTTAAGAGAATCCCCAGAGAGCTCCCCCTTTATGAGAGGGCCGTGTCAAAACCACAGGCCGCTTCCTATGCTGCTGCGAAGCGCTCAGAGGCTTATATCTGATTGTCACAGCTGACTCACTGTTCTCAGAATATTGCAGCTAATATCTGGAAATCTTTAACTGTGAGCACTCTGCCCAGCGAGATTTCCTACCTACAGGGTTACTAGTGGGGGTGGAGAAAGACACTTAAAGAATATCGATACCCTGATACATTTTACAGCACAGAGGCAGGAGAAGATTCAGGTGAATAAGAGAAGATATGGAACTTGTATCCTTTTGGGGTAAAGATTCTAAGCACGTCCTCAAAGTACTACATTTTCTTACAATGCTGCTATTAAAGTATGAGAAAAACCACCACTGGGGATTTTTAGTGACCCACTTAAAACTAAATTAATTGGCATTTCATCGTCAGGGACCAAGCTGCAGTTTTATAAATCTCTCCTGGGCCTGCTCTAGAGGAGCAGCTCTGAAACGGAAAGAAAGGGTTGTGTTCGAGTCCTCTTTTTTCCCTTCAGGCAAATGACTAGGGTTTTCTGATTCCGGGTAAGAACCTGCCAACTCAACAATAGCAGTTGAAAACTCCCTCCCTTCAGAGATGCAGTTGTGTGACACGTTTGTGAAGTCTGCGTTGCTACAGTGTCATGCTGGCTCCTCAGCTCTCTTCAGCTGGACTTTTCTGGGATTGCCAAGCTGGCCTGCAAGTCCCTGTAAGAGAGACGATGTAGTGCGGGGCGTCCGGTGGGGTCTCTGGTCCCGCTCCCCACATAAGAACGCAGGACATGGTGAGGCCAAAAAGGAACACCCACGGAGCCATAAGTAGGGGAGTCATACTAGTATATTCTCGCTGGCGGCACTATGCTCTCACTGGAGGCTGGATCCACACTGTCCACAACCAGCTATCCTAACTGCAGTCCGCGCTTGCCACCCCAGCCACCATCTTCTTGCTAGCCCCCATTTTTTGCTAGCATAGCCACAGCAGTTACATTAGTGCCCAATGGCTCACTGGTTACAGCTGACGGCCAACTAGCCACAGCTGATGGCCATCCAGTCACAGTTGATGGCCATTTACTACCTGAGCCAGCACCTTTCTATGTGAGGCCAAGAGCCTGGAAACTGCTTTCTGGGGCTCTGTCCCCATAGAGGGCTTAAAGACCAGCAGTGGGAATGTGTAGGTGAGAATGGGCTTGAGAGGGAGGAAAGGTACTAGAATATTCAAGAAGACCAGGCAGCTATCTGAGAAATGGTGCAATCTGTCCTTGTGAGTTGCCTCTGGGGCAGGAGTTGACAGTGTCAAGGTGTGCTGAGAAAGGGGGTGGGAGAATAAACTTTCTGGTCATCTATCTTTATTGTTTGTTATATGCCACAGTAATGGGCCTTCTGGTCAGATTTGCGTCTTCAGTGCAAATGATTCTCTATTTTCCTTGGGCTTATGAGAAGGCCCTTGGGAGAAGCAGCTAAACTAACTTCAGGTGGGGATGGGCCTCCTCTTTGAAGGGCAAATGCAACAAGAGGCACCTAATATGCAATATCTGCTTTCCTAGACTCACAGGGCCTTTCTGTTTTCCTTCCTCAGCCATTTTCAGAACCCTCCTCTCTGCTTCCTTTCACTCCTCCTAATCAGCATCATCTCATCCGTGCCTTTCAGCTGCTGGCAGCACAAAGCCTGCAACCTAGTTCCCCCACCTTATTGCACTGCCACAGCATTCTCAGGTCTCAAGGGCACAAGCAGAAGAACGGAGGCTGCTCCCTCCAGAAATTGCATCTCCTTTCCCACACTCCAAGCAGGAAAATGGGTGAAAGGGAGGTGATGGAGGGTCTCTCTTTCCCTTTCAGAGTCCTGGCATCAAAACCCTGCTGGGATTTATATGCCGTATTTCATTGTGCATTGCAGCCTACAGCCTATGTGTTTTCTATTAAAGCTAGAATTGATTCACAAGGTACTAAATGGAAGAATCTTCCCCAGGCTTTCCAGCAAAATTACTTCTGCTATTAGTAGCATTGAGCAGGTTTTTACAACTGGAGATAAGCTCCCCTGATGTTCTGTGTGTCTGGATTGTGACATCCAGGGCTAGCCACCTCATATGGCTGTGAATAGCAGGCAGGGCCAGAGGAGAATGTGGCCATTTGTGTCTCGAGTTCCTGGATTTGTTCCCATGAGGAACTACTCTTTAGTGTTTTTCACTAGGAAGCTACAGCTCATGAAAACAAGCTAGACACAGAGAGCATGGAACAACAACACTTAAATTCTGACTTTGCCTTAGGGTTTAGTGACCTGCCTAGTCAAATTGCCCTGCTGTTGATTTTAAAGCAAAGCTGCTTCTGTACATAAATCACCAGGTGGCCCTGTCCAAGCCTCTGAGAAGTTTGTGTCACCTGGTCTGTCACTTCTCCTTCTGGCTATCTGCAGTTTCAACAGTCGAATGCAGGGTTGGCACCAATCCGAGTGGCCTAGTTGCAGGGTTGATGAGCTTCTGAATGGGAGAGATCAGCTGAACACCTTTAAAAGTCCATGTCAAGGCCCAGAGCTGCATATCCCGGACAGAGGCTGTGTAGTAGATCACCAGTAGCACCTTTTTAAGAAGATGAGCTCAGAAGAATTTTAAATGAAATCTTACTGTTATTATTATTATACTCTCCTCCTTTAAGAAATCACATAGAAAATCCTTTTTAAACACAAATAATCCTCCCTTAACTTTATCTCTTCCAGAAATGCTGATTTTTCATATGTTGGAAAATGGTTACTTCTCTAGAGAACAGGGCACTTGGGTTTATACGTCATTTAGCAACAATATAGTTAAAGTGTTGAGAGTTAATCATTTCTATTCCTACTGCCAGTAAATCTGTTTTGTGTGTCCCAGCTTGAAGAACGTTATGGAGGACACGGACGAACATCTGAAGACAATATATCAGCAAGGCAGCCCTTGCCTCTCTGGGGTGCGGTATTTATAGAGGTGGCAACTATTGAATGGACCAGGGAAGGACGCTGTGACCTCACAGCCTTGATGGTTTCACTTCCCCAAGAACATCCCTGGCATGCCACTGTTTCTGTCTCTCCTCTGGGAAAAGGGGATAATGCAAAGCAGCAGAGGACGTGGTCTTCAGAGACCAAAGGCAACAAAAAATAGAAAGTGTAAGGAGCTGACTTCATCTGCTGAAGTCCTTACTTAATATTTTCCTTCTCCCAGGGATGAAAATGACATTGAACATTTAAAAACACACAGTGAACGCAGTCCCAGTTGGAAACAGAGGTACACTCAGTAAATAAGAATGGACTTAACAGTCTCAACCAAGTGGCACCGGGAGAAGGAAGTTCTTATAGTCAGAAGAAACACAATCTAAATGTCAGCTTAGCTGTGAACATTACTCCCACCTAGTATTGATGCTTCAGCATTACAACATGCATTTAATGTTCACAGAGATCCTGCAGGGTTGGTATGGGTTGAATTATGTTTCCCTGAAAGTAATGTTGAAGTCCTTACACCAGCACCTGTGAATGTGACCTTATTTGGAAATAGGGTCTTTGAAGAAAGAATCAAGTTAAGTTGAGGTCATACTGGATTAGGATGAGCCCTAACCTAATGACTAGTGACCTTATAAAACGAGGAAAATTTAGATGCATAGGGAGAGGAGAATGCCATGTGAAGATGCAGATACACAAGGGAACACAGCCATGTGACAATGGAGGCAGGCATTACAGTTAGGCAGCTGCAAATCAAGGGGGTCAAGGATTGCCAGCAATCACCAGAAGCTAGGAGAGAGACATGGAACAGATTCTGAGCTGCCGAGAAGGAACCAATTCTGCTGACACCTTAATTTTGTACTTTTAGTTTCCAGAATTAGGAGATAATACATTTCTATTATTTTAAGTTATCTCATTGGCAGTACTTGTTACAGCATCACTAGGAAACTAATACTGTGTGTATTATATTTTCTTTATAGAAGAAAAGCACAGGTTTCAGAGATGTTAAGAAACTTTTCCAGGATTACATAGTCTCTAGAAGGGTAACACAAAGACTTAAAACCCAGCGCTGTAACATCAAATCCTAAGCCCTTCCTCCAACGTGACCTCTGAAAACAGTAGGCATGGAGGTGAATAAAAAAGAGATATGCAGCAATTTCATTTCTAGCTCTATACGCAAAAGAACTGAAAACAGTGTCGCAAAGAGATATTTGTATTTCCATGGTTATAGCAGTATTATGCACAATGGCCAAAAGGTGGGAGCAACCCAAATGTCCATCGATGGATGAATGGATAAACAAAATGTGGAATATACATACAATGGAATATTATACAGCTTAGAAAGGAAGGGAATTCTGATACATTCTACAACATGGGTGAACCTGGAGGACATTTTGCTAACTGAAATAAGCCAGTCACAGAAACACAAATACTGTATGATACCACTTATATAAGTTACCTAAAGTAGTCAATTACATAGAGACAGAAAGTAGAATGGTGGTTGCCAGGGGTCGGGGGTAGGAGAAATGGGGAATTGTTGTTTAATGGGTACAGAGTTCAGTTAGTTCAGTTTTACAAGATGAAAAGAGTTCTGGAGATTGGTTTTACAACAGCATAGATGTACTTACTACTGAACGGTATACTTAAAAATGGTACATTTTGTGTATATTTTACCACTATTAAAAAAGAGAGAGAGAGATGTGGATGGGACTTGTACTGATAACAGACTGTTAGCTTGGCCTAGCCATGAGAAGGTGGGCTGATTGGACAGGCTGGTTTTCTCATTTAAGAAAACCTTGTTTCTGTCTGTCTGGGACTTGCACCCTATGGATGCATTCAAAGAAGGCATGTCTCCTGTTTTCCTCCAGCGGAGCCTGGAAGCCCACACTCTGACAGGTGCCAGCTTTGCCCTTCATGCCAGCACACACTCTGCCACTGTTATTCCATACTGCTGTTCAAGGCAGCTTGGCTCATGTGGTTAGCATCTGCCCATGAGACAGTGCTATGTTCTCTCAAAAGCCTTGGATAATAACATACCCTTTCTTTGTTAACAGGAGAGAGATTTTAATTGCACTCTTTCCTGATTTTGTTAGCTTGTGGTGAAGATGAGAGTCGTGAGGGTCACTCCCATGGGCTATTCCCTTCACATCCAAAGCCACGCTCCTTGGTAGCAGAGCTCTGGCTGGTGGCTGGCTAAGAAATGACTTCAGTCTTCTGTTTCCTGGCTGGAAACTGAGTGCTGAGGGGCTGAGAGCCCCTGTGCAGTGGCCCCTGGCCTGCAGGGGGCGCTCTCTCAGCGCTCTAGATCGGGAGGGGGTGGTACATGCCTCTATTTTGTTTGCCCTCATCCCCTAACTTGTGTTTGTGTCACTGATACACACATTTACAATCTGATTCACTTGACTTTTACAACTCATTTTACTGAGTTTAAGGGGTGTAAAGGGGCATCACAGATATATAAACATCATGTTATGTGACTGTGTTGGTTACCTTCCATCTGGCCCTCTAGATCCACTGTTGGCCCTTCTCTGCTGACCTCTAAGGATGACATGTTCAGGCCTGGCCCTTTGGCTGCCAATTGGGTTTACCCCCTGGGAAGCAGTGACAGGGGGCATAGGCCAGAGGAGAATCCACCCAACGAAGCTGCTCCCTCCCTGCTGACCCCAAGGCTGGAACACACAAGTTGCAGCAACCTGCCCCGAAAACCAAGCGCCTTATCTACTGTAAACAACCCAGGCAGCCATTTGCCGTAAGTCAGATTGACAGAAAGCCAGAGTGCTACCTCTAGTGACAATACAGGAAGCTAAACAATAACTTCTGTAACAATTGGCCCAAATAGCCAGGACTTGATTAATAACTGACAGCTTCCTTAGTTTATGTCCCTGATTCTAACTTTGAACCAATCAGAGAAAGCAATTTATGTGCTCCGAACGAATTATACAGGACACCCCACTTGCAGTTAGCCTGCCTACAGCTTCCTCAGGCCAACAGCCTTCAATCAGCACATACCTGAAGTCTCCTCTTCTCTGCACTGTAAAGCTGTCCCATTCCTCTCTCTGACTGGGGTCCCTGACAGAAGGAAAGTGATGGTAGCTGACTCCCTTGCTAGAGCAAGCTCAGAATAAATAGCCTTTGCTTTTCTCATTTGGTTGGTCTTCATTTATTTCCACAGAGCTGGTAGACTTCTTATTCTCCTACTGTCCTGTCCAGCGAAGATGAGACTCAGACCCCAGGTTCTCCTCTGTAGACTAGATTCCTTTCCTCTGCCAAGGAGAAGAGTGTGCCCAGCAATGTTAGCAGAAGAACTTTCCCGGGGAAGGGGCCAGGCAGAGCTTGCTTCTGAGTAACACAGGCTCTTTGAAGAGTCAATGACCAGGCAAGACCATAACTGAAGTTTAACTCTGATCCTGTTTTATTTTCCAGTCGCACCCACCCCAAGAGGGTTGGGGCATATACTTACCCTTGCCAATGAACTCAAGACTGCTAGTGTCTCCTGAATTCCCAGTGGATACATTTTCTCCCTGCCAGCTGCCTATCTCCATGGCCAAGTCCAGCTGCTTGCATTCTCCTTGTCCCATCCTTGCTCTGCCTCCAGGGATCTTCTCAGCCCTTTCTTTCTTTCCCCTTCCCCCAGCACACACACTATTGTTGCCTACATCAGATGCAAGAGTAGTTAATACTGTTTTCACAAGCTGCCCGACACAATCATATCTGAATCATTCAGTCTCCCTGCCAGGTTTGGCCCCGGTGGAATTTTTGAATAGATTGAGAAGTGACCACACGGTGGCACTAGAAAGCTGTCAATACTCTGGAAAGTTAGCAAACTGCAAACCTATGGGGAGTCAAGAGCTGAATTTTTCTGTTTTTGTGAATGTCAGAAAACTGAAAACTGATGATGGTCAATAACCCCCAGAAAGTCTTAATATATTTTGCCAAAGACTCTTCCTAATCAATGGCCATCGATGTTTGACACTTGCCAAACATTAGCTCTCCTTCCTCAGCACACATCCCCGCGGCCCAAAGCTCTCTTCTATTTGCACTCAACACATTTCTGTCCTAAGTAGTCTGTCAGTTGCTTTGAGCCCAAAAATACACACAGAGAGATTTAAGGAAGATTAAAGTGTTTTACCAAAGCATGAGCGAAATGATTTCTCCTTTTGTTTTGGTTCATCATTATGCTAAATAAAAGAAGCTTTTTCCCTTTCCACATACATAGTTAGGCAAATCACATGCAAAAATGAAAACTGCCCACATCTAGAAAAATCCCTCAGCTGCACTGGTTGATTAGTCTTTACATATTTACCTAGGACAGGCAAAGTTGCCCAGGTAATCATACATACATTTGATATTTTCCTACACCTTTTCTGTCTGATTCAAATTCTTAGGAATTAAGGTTTGTCTTGTACACACTTTTACAAACAGCGTTCGTGAGATTTACGTGGCCTTCTTATTTTTTAATGTGACCTAATGATAGCCTCATATTCCCCAAGCTCTGTTTGAAAGGCAGCAAAGCACAGTAGGGAGAGATACATCTTTAGGGTCAAGATTGGGGAGGGGGTGACCTGAATCCTGGCTTCACCCTTACTTTGTTTGTGACCTTGGCCTTATAGTCTCAACTCCTTTGACCTCCACTTTGCTTCTCTGTGAACTGGTGTAAAGAGTATTTGGCTTCTAAATGTGTTTTTTGGGGGGATTAAATGAGATCATGCAAACATGCATAGTACACGCTCAATCATCGGTTAGCAGTGTTCCTGTGAGTAGACTGGATGATCACAGAGTATAACCTGTGGACAAACAACTAAAAGGTCAGGAAAGTTCCTCGTGCTCCTTTGGAAACACCACTGGGTGATTAATAACATGATTTTTTGAGTCAAACTATCTGGACCCAAATGCTTTTTCTGCCATTTATGCAGTAAATGAATTCAGAAAAGGTAAGCAGAGCTTTCCAAACCTCAGCGTCTCAGTTTGTAATGGTAGCAATCATAGCCTCTGCTTCAACGTTGAGTGAGATAATGCATGTGTTACGGGTTGAATTGTGTGCCCCAACCAGAGACGTTAAAATCCTAATTCCCAGTACCTGGGAAGGTGACTTCATTTCTTAATAGGGTCTTTGCAGATGGTTGTTAAGATGACATCATTAGGGTGTTCCTTAATCCAATACAACTAGTGTCCCTATAAAAAGAGGAAATTTGGACAGAGAGATACATGCACACAGGGAGAACACTATGTGAAGACGAAGGGAGAGAGTTGGGGGGTGATGCATCTATAAGCCAAGGAACGCCAAAGGTTGCCAACAAACCATGTTGAGCTCCCTCCTCGGGAGCTAGGAGGGCGACATGGAACAGATTCTGCCTCGCTGCCCCCAGAAGGAAGCAACACTGCCGACACCTTGATCTGAGACTTCCAGCCTCCAGAATTGTGAGACAATAAATTTCTGTTAAATCTCCCGTTTTGTGGTACGTTGTTATGGCAGCCTCAGGAAACTAACAATATGGATGCACTACCCCAGTGCTTGGCACCTAGTAAGCATTCAAGAAATGTTAGATATTATTGCTGTTGCTGTGGGCTAAGGCAATTTCTCACCTTTTCTAACATTTATTTTATTGTGATGCTTAAACATGTGTAGAAAGCCATATACAAAAGGAGATTTCAATCAAGCTGTTCATTCGATTTTTAAAAAATTAAACACCTTGATCAGAGAGCATCACTAAATAGAAAGCCCAGTGCATAAAGAATGGTTTTATACAAGGTGAAGGTGGAACCAGACAACTTCTGTGATTAAATTTCGAGGTATTCTAGCAAGTGTCAGGCCCATGGCTGTCAGGAGACAAACCATTAGTACCGAGGGGGTCTCTTGGCATCCTAGCTGCTATTCACACATCCCTAGGGAGTGGAAATTCATCTCATGAAAAGCACAAGATTTCTGGGCTTCTCGGTGGCTGCTTTATTTTACACTTGTCCTGTGAGAGCAGAAAGGGAGCAGTTTTATTCTCTCATTTTTTGATATGATCTGTCTCACTGATGGCAACTGTGCAGAACTCTTGACCAATCTGGCCTGTGACTTGATTTTGGATGTTGGCACTTAAAGTGTCTCTAAAACCACCTACACAGCAGAGGCGCTCACACGTCTTCTGACTCACAGAACGTGTTCAATAGTAAATATGTATTGTGAGAGTAAATGAACTGCAAAAATAAATATGTATTTTACCAATACTTGATTCCGGGACTTAAAGATCATTAAGAAAATATAATTTAAAGGTTGGAGGTAGAAAGCATTGGTGGACTTTCTTTTTGGAGGAATTAAGATTACAAGCATTTCCTTCCTCTCCTACATGTACAAACAAGCCCTAGAAACAAACTGGAGTATTTTATTTCTTAATTAATCCAGTTTTGCTATTTGGTATAAATAGGATGATGTTCAGGCTGAAGGAAAGAACAGGAAAGTTTAGGGGATACAATCCAAGGAGGAGTTTCAACTCCCTCCACATCTGCTGCTCTGTTTTATTTTAAATTAGATTTTAAAATGAATTCAATTTTTCATTTGAAACTGCTCAGCTCTCGCTCACCCCTTTTTCTTTCCTTCCAGCAGCCGGTCCTCTTGTCTGTGTCCTCAGTCCTTCCCTGAGAGACCAAATGTCACTTTCTACATCATCTGACAACTCTTTTTCCATCATTTTAAAAAATCACTTAGCTGTATAGGCAATGTTTTCATAAGAAGAGCATGACGTCATTTGACCTGCCAAGGTCAGGCTTATTGGTTTAGGAAAAAGAAAAGGATCTCCCCTTTCCCCTTGTGTTAGAAATTTCATTCTGTGATTCTCCTCTTTCAACATGCAAATATTCAAGGTAACACAACACTATACAACTTGACACATCTCCATTTTCATTTCCTCATCTGGAAAAACTGAGACACAGAGTGGGGCTAACTATTTCACGGGACTAATTTCGGGAATCACATGTTCATATATTTATTGATACGCAGTTTCCCACCAACCAAGATGTTTATCTGCTGACCACAGATATGCAGGAAAATAGTCTTGAAATCAACTTAAGGAATGAGGAACAAGGAACTTATACACAATAGTAGAAAGTCAAGATGAAGTTAGGAAAAACATATTCAGATATTGGGGGAGGGTGGCTACATAATTTCTGTAATTAAGCTTTAAATATGACTCAGATTCTTTGAAATTCAAGGTGAAGAGTCAGTTACATGGTTTTCATGATCAGAGAGAAGAGTAAGTTTTCTAAGAGATGACATGTGGAACTTGAATGTCTCTCTGTGTCCTCACAGGTGGAAAGAACAAGGGAGCTCCTGGAGTCTCTTTTATAAGGACATTAATCCCATTTATGAAGGCTCCACCCTCAGGACCTAAGTACTTCCTAAAGGCCTTACCTCCTAATACCATCACATAGGATTTCAACACATGAATTTTGGGTGGACAAAAACATTCAATCTATGGCAGTGGCAGATTCCTCTGCTTAGCAGTGGGGTGAGCATGGTCAGAACTCAGAGATTTTTTGTTTTGTTTTGCTTTCAATTAAAAATGGACCCTCTTTTAAATTTGTCTGTTTTGAATACAGTTAAACCCCTTGAGTAGGAGGATAAAGAAACATCTGGGGAGCTAAATACGCCACAAGAAAGAAACCATGAGGAGTTTACCTGTATTGGGAATGAAGACTGGGCTGCTGACCAATAGCCTGTTATGCTCTCTTTCCTCCTTTTTGGACGGATCTCCTCAGCCCACACCCCATGTGCCCTCAGCAGACTTGTCTGTCTCTCTCCCCGGATTCTGGAGTGGCTTGAGGGACAGTTTCATTCTGTCTTTTATCTTAGCATTACCAATTCCTAGCAGATTCTTAGCTCCAAGGGGGCAGAGAACCTATTTTGTAATTTTCTGTACATTCTGCTCAGTCTCTGGTAAATATTTGTTGCATGTAACGAAAAGACCCAGCAAAGTATAGGCACTTAATAAGTATTTGTTCAATTAAAATTCAATCATATTTTCATGCAATTGAGGGATTAAATATTTTGAGAAACATTTACTATTTCCTATGTAAAGTGACTATCTTATCGACTTCAAATCTCTGGTCATCTCTTTAGGTTTTTCTGCTTATACATGTAATACATTTTTTGTGCAGAAAATCTGAAAAACGCACAAGAAAATGAAAATGATACAGAGTCCTCCCACGTAGAATTAAGAACTGTTAATATAATCCTACACATACTGCACACATTTTTTTATTCTGCTTTTTACTTAATCATGAATATTTTTCTACATCATTAAATCTTTTTGGTTAACATCCTCTTTAATGGCTATGCAATATTCTGACTTATTGATATGTCTTAATTTTATTTAGCTATTTCCCTTATTACTTCTAATGTAGGCTGTTTTTGATTTTTCATTATTGTAAATAATGCCGTGAAAACTTTGAATATAAATTTCTGTCTGCTTTTCTGATTGTGTGCTTAGAATAGATTCCTAAAAATCTTTTTTTTCCCAAGTTGTTCATGGCAATATACATATTTAAGAAAGCACTGGTACTTTCTGCCTTTCATTAGTGACCCTGGGTAAAGGTAAACATGGTTACCAGCTATTAGTTTGCTAATTGTACTTTTTCTAAGATAGTGACCCAATAATTTCTAGTACTCTAGCCTTGTGACCACCTCCAAAATTGCACTGCTATCTCAGGCAGGCTTACACTCCAACACCCCCCCATCCCCCCATAGTCTGGGTGCTCTGGACATTTCGGTGTCATCCAAAGAAGGGTTTTGAAAAAGCTGAGATTGATGGGGTGCATTCAGGAGTGTGCTCTTTAGGTGGAAAGGATAAAAGGTGAGTGCATTTTTATGATAGCTTTCAGTCATCTTGAACAACAATTGACCTAACCAACCCCTGAGTTTATGCCCATTGTAACCCTCAGAAGAGCACTCTGGACTATACAAGCTCCAAGGGCGTGCTGATTCTATAACACAGCCTGTGGCAGTCGATCGTTCTTTTTTCTTTCTGCCTAAAATACCTCATTAGAAGAGGAGATAGGTTTACTTTAGCCCAATATGTTACATCAGCAATGCAGCCTCCATGGCGGGAGGGACAGCTTACCTTGACAGTACAGAGGTAGTCCTTTCCCAGCTAAGCTCGAAGTGGCTACAGATTTTAAACAGGGCTGGAAAAAATTGCCACGCGGCTAAAGACACAGAACTGGTCTTGGTTACCACCAGCTCGGCATGAAGGAAGCTCCTGAGTCAATCCCTGCAGCTGCTGGCCTGTGGTCTCCAGCTGCACCTGGGATAGACGCTGAGCGGCCCAATGAGCAACAGCTGACAGTGCAGGATGGCTCTCAGGAGGGCTGAGTGGCCCAGAAGAGGGTCAAAGCCTAAGTGCTCACTTCTAGTTTTAGAAAATTTATGGGTTACAGTTCCCTGAGAGATTGACTGGTCCAGAAGGAAAGAAATCCTTAGAAAGTCAGGTGAGTTGGAGTCATGTGTTGGAACGCTGCATATCCCAGGTATGAGATAAGCACAGAGCCAAGGACAGGGTAAGAAGAGTAGCAGAGGGAGGGTGCGGGTAACTTTTAACACACCCAAGTTCACAGCAACTAGTTCATTCTGCTCCTTAGAGATTTTTTTTTGTTTTAGAACAAAAGAAATACTTGGTCTGGAGATGGATGACAGGCAGTATTAAAGCAGATATTTATTAATTGATAGCATAAACTTTCAATAAGTGATACACACACTTAACTGCAGCCCAAACACTGTTTGTTTGTTTTTTTTTTAAATTACATGGCCAACAACCCCTGCCAATATATTTTTACAAGGCTCTTAAGTAGTGACAACACTCTGTGACGGTGAGCCAAATCACTCTGAAATATCCTGGTGTAGAGCACAACACCGTGCTTTTGTGAAAGACTCGAGATACCAGAGGAATAAGCCACATAGCTCGTGAAAGTGTTGTGGGTGCCAGAGTGTATTGGTGGGAGCCAGCCCTCAGGCTGAGCCATGGTGACTGAATAGGGAAAGATGGGCACTGACCTAAGGGAAGTCCTTGCCAGATGAAAAAAGGAGAGGAGATGTTTGTCCTTTAGTGGGTGGAGATAAAAATGAGGTCATAGGGGGCATGAAGTTTGGGGTAAGGGGTCAGCTGTGAGTGTCCTGGTGACCACCTGTTGTGGTTAGGTGAGGTGTTGGCAATAGCTGGAGGGGTAGATTCTGTCAAGTAGTGATGGAGCCTGTAGCCCCTTCTCACTGTCCCTCTGCCCCCACCAAATTCAGCTTTCTGTCACGAAACATTTCCCGGGTCAAGATGGTTGGAACCTGGAAATGCAAAATAAAAGAACAAAAATGAGTGGTGCCCAAACAGTGCAGTCTGTACTTGCCATCTGTGAGTTTTCAGAGTGATTTTGCTTCCAACCTCCCTCTCAGAGGTAGCTGACATTATTTTCATATGCAGAGCTTCCCACATCCTGGCAGCCTTCTTTGGCTGCCAGAAATATATTATCAGGGTCAGGATGCTTCTGGAGAGATCTGATCCACTCAACAAGAATGTTGCCTGTGGCTGTCCACTCACTAGGACCTGGGCAGCATTTTTCCCCGGTGACGGACTGAGTGTGTGACGTGCTCTCTGGAGGAGGCCTCATGTAGGATGGCAGCTGCACTTTCATCACCAAGGTCAGCCCAACACACGAGTTTCAGTGACCCGGTATTTCCTAAAGGATAATTTCTTAATGGAGAATTCTATACTCTTCTTCCTTGCTTCCAACACCCTCCTTCATCTGACCCCACCCCACTTATGCAACTTGTTTGGTACTCACCCTCAACATCTCATCATCCTCGGTCTAGTTGCCCTGTAACCAGTTATCTGTAAATTCCTCATCTTTCATAGAATCTTCCAGGTCTCCTCAGTCTCTTTCTTTCTGATTACTAGTGGTACTTGTCACACATTAATTATCTACTCTTTCGCAAAGCTCACCCCGATCTCTTACGTCAGTTTTGTTTCTCCTAACTCATTTAAAAATGCATTGAGGTCAGAGTCACTGCCTAATTCTCCCCTTTAGAGCCCACCTTGGTACACACAGATAAGAGGTGGAGCTTTCCCCGGGGTTCAGGTATTGGGTCTCCTACCTGGGACCCAGTGCATTTAGCTGTGACCTGCAGTGGAACAGGAAAGAACAGCTAGTTCTTGGAAGGGGAAGAGAGATGGGGCAGCTGCTGGCTGACAGGTAGGATGAGCAGGTGCTGGAACTCAAATGCAACATAGGGAACAGGCCCTGGATGGCGACTAGGACTCCTGCCCCTTTTTGTCGTTCCTCATCTTCTCTTCTCCCTCCAGTTTAGATCTAAGGACAGGGCTGGGAAAGAAATCACAGCCTGTGGTCGTGCTGGGAAGGAGTCCACAGCACCTCACTGTGTTGGGCTCCTGTCTGGGTAGGGAGGTTCAGGGTGAAGGAAAGAGGCCTTTGCCACAAAGAAGTATGCTTTTGGAAGCCTGGCTGCAACAGACGCCCCCCTCAGCGCCTATACCTCTGAGATAGGAAGACGAGACTTTTCTCCCTTCAGTCAGCATTTCACTTCCTCTCATTGGCCAAAAGAAAGAAGCCCCGCCAGAGCAGTTGCAACTAGCTTCTCCTACCTCCAAGGAGCTCCAGACAGGGACAGCCCTTCAGATTCCCTGGCACTAAGCATCGGTCCCATGGGAGTTTCCCCCACCTGCTCACTGTCCCTTCCATTGTGCCCCTCTCCTTCCCAGGAAGCTGCTGCTTCACACCCAATTTGCTCCTCAAAGAAGTAAGTGGGAATTCTTAATTGTGCCCAGTGGGGGTGCACAGGACACTGTGCAGCAAGATAAGACCGTCCCCCCAGTTTAGGACCTGATCAATCGTGGAGGTGGGAGGGAGGAGGAGGAGAGACAAGGGAAAGATAGGATATTGCTTTGTGAACAAAACTTTCTTCATCTCAGACTCTCTCCCTTGACCTTGGGTCTCTAGGTCACATAGCCTCTACCTGCTGTCAGAGACTGTGGTGGCCTTGGCTGGGAGGTGAGAATGGAGGGTGGTGGAAAGGTTCACATTTGTGAGGAAAAAAATACCTTATTTTAAAATGTTTCCGCTCTTCTACTGTGTTGTAGGGCACAGCTCCCATTTCCCAGCCCTAATTTTGGGTTCATTTGCACTAGTTATGCCATCTGGGATGAAATAGGTGGAAGGAAAATCCTCTGATCTTTATTGTGTGCTATGCAGAGCCCTTCACACCTGTTACCACATTCTCACAGCAGCTCGCAGAAGGCATTTTTATATATATTATACCCACAAGGAAACGAGGGCCCAGAGAAGGTGACTTTCTCCTGACAGTGGTATCCATACCCTTCTCCCCCAGTCCTCTCCTCTCACTCAGGCCCTCACTCCCTCCATTGCTGTCACCCCATATCTCCTTGCTGCTCCTCAACCTTCCATGCTCCATTCCCATGCCCCATCATCTCTTAAGTCCTTTGCTCTAGCCCGTCCCTCTGCCCAAATAACTCTGTGGCTAATTCTGCACATCGTCCATGCCTTTGCTCTAAGCTGTTCTCAGTAAGGTCTATCCTGACCACCTGATCTTCAAACTACAACCTGTACAACACATACCATCCCCAGCACTCCTGGTTGTCTTACCTGTTCAACTTTAAAAATTTCCTATTGTTCTCATCTTCTAACATTTATGTAATTTCCTTATTATAAAGTTTTTTGTGTGTCTTCTGCTAGAATGCAAGCTGCTCAGGAAA
This sequence comes from Rhinolophus sinicus, assembly GCF_036562045.2. Taxonomy (NCBI): domain Eukaryota; kingdom Metazoa; phylum Chordata; class Mammalia; order Chiroptera; family Rhinolophidae; genus Rhinolophus; species Rhinolophus sinicus. The sequence continues at coordinate 146,072,508 of NC_133755.1, forward strand.
AGGAAGCTGGTCTGTTTGTCCACTGCTGTCTCTGAAGCCCCTGGAATAATGTCTGACATGCTAAGCACTCCATCATCAGCTGAGGAATCAATTTAATGAATGGTGACCCTAGCCTCCATTGAGCAAGAGGCAGAGCTAGAGTCGAATTCCAAAGCTGGTCATCTCACTTTCCCATTTCAGAACCCATGGCCTGTCCTAGAGGAGAGCACATTATTGGCTGCTCAGGAGATGCCTGTTAATTAGATTTCCCCATCAGACTGCTATCTCGTAACAGAGATACCAGAGCTATGCCTGTGAACACAGGCCCTTGCCTTGTTTTTCCTGGGTGACAGGTTTGCTGGCATCCTGCACGACCTGCTGAGGTGGCACATTCCTGGTCACAGCACAAGCTCTATGGTCCTTGGGAGCATTCTGAATGAACCCTCTTTAAAAACAACACAAGCTGTTGGTCCCATGCTGAGTGCTCAAGACACATGCTTGAGATCTCTCCAAGTCAGACACCTGTCAAATCCAGAATTGGCTTCTGGCCTTGCTCGAAGGATTCACTCTCTAGGAAATGAGGGAGGAAAACAGATGGGGCTTGTAAGGCAAGAGTTGGAGATGCCAGGGCAGGACACAGCCCAAGAGGATGTGAGGAGAAGCCTGAGGAGCAGGGGCAGCTGCTTTCTGGGCAGAAATGCAATTGGGCCCCTGAGGGTTGGATTGCTGCAGTAGTTTTGTCATTTTTGTTTTTAATTAGGGTCTAAAGATAGAGGCGCTTTACTGTGAAGAAACTCTATAAGGTGAGGGCAGAATTGGGCTACCTGGGGTCCACCTGCTTTAAGGAGGCAAGCCGCTACACTGTTCATTTCATAATTAGTTCCCTCAGAACAGAGCCTCTGCTAAACTCCCATTTACCTGGTCCCTTTACATGTTGTGCTGTGGTTCTGGCTTCTGTTTTGTTTTTCTTGTTTTTGTTCCTGTTATTAGCTGACCCTGTTTATGTTGGCATTAAGGACAATTTTCATCCTAATCTCAATAGGTTGGTGATAGAAAGTTACACATTATATGGATTCTAGATGAAAGGGAACAGTTATATTTATTCTTATCCTTACTGGCTCACTGTGTGTGTTTCCGGGATAGGCCCAGAATTAATGTTTTAATGAACACTCTCATCTGCCCAGGAATACCATTCTGGAACATATTAACCCAGTCACAGAGCAGCCAGTTAGGCTGGTGTTTGGTCAACAACAAGCATTTCTTTCCCACAAAAGAGAGTAATGGGATTCATTTAGCATTTCCTAGCTTGTGGCATCTCTTTTGACATAAATTTGTATACAGAGATCGATTGCACATATAACTACAAAACAGAGAATTTGGGGGAAATATTATGATGAGGAAAATCAGAACACAAGCACGAATCAGGCCTTGGCTAATGACATACAAGTAACCAATGCATGTTCTCGGGAACAGTACTTAGAAAATGAGCATAATGAAAACAAATCACCTCTCTATGATTTCCCATTGCAAGAAGCTGGTATCTGCAGATAATCTCAGTTCTTGGAAAGAGCGTGACATTATTTTGGTTAATCCTGGGTAATTCTGGGTGAATTAGTTTTGCTCTCAATGGATATGCATTTCCTCTTCCTGAGTTCCTTTGTAACAGAAGATCTCAAAGTATGTCTCAGGATTCAGACTGTCACTTTTTGATCACCTAACAAATAAATACAACAAATCTTTTAAACAGCACCCTGGTGACTTGAGAGAATATAGGTAGTTTCTCAAAATGGATAGCTTACCAGGATGCAGTGAGCCCCTAATCTCATATTGCCTGAGTTAGTAGAAAATATATGGGGTGTCACACACAGTAGCAACTTCCTTTTTCACACGTGCATCTCTTCCTTGGCGTTCTAGTAAAAGCTGCCAAATGAATAAAAAAGAGGCTCACCTCTTCACCTTATGTTAATTGGGATCACAGAAGAAAAACGAGCAATTTTGCAGAATTCTCTGGATCCAAATAGAGCAACAAACCTTCATTTAAAGAGCTTGGAAGTTAACTGAACCAACTATATTTGTAAACTGTAGCATCTCCCTAAAACAGTTGTTTCCAATCTTTGTCAGGTCAGAGACTCTCGTCCTCTCCCTTTGAAAACCTCATTAAAGTTTTAGATCCTCATCTTGGAAAAATGCACATATACTCACAGACCCCATGCACAGACCTCAAGGTCAACAATCGCTTATCTGACGCCATGCCAGGAATTTCCTGAATTTATGTCTTTGGTGTGCACTCTGGAGATGTGCCCGAATTTGCTGTTCACATTGAAACATGTGCATACAATACATACACACATGAATGACATTTTCTCCATTAGAATGAATAAATGAAATAATGTGTGTGAAGACATGCCATAAAAAGCCAAATGTGAGAATGTTTGTATTATTATTAATTATTATTTGCATTGTTCATTTAAAAATTCAGCACTAAAGCTGTTAGTTGATGTTGCAACAAATGATTCATGTTATGGAAATTGCTCTAAAATGTGACCTTTCCATTCTCATAATCCAAAATGCCTCTTTCTTCTTATTTCATTCTGATGATTCATTTTAAAAATCACAGCATGCCTACACTTCAGTCTTCATGGGACAGGTACTTCTGGGTACATACTGTACGTAAGGCCCTTTGCATTTTGTAAGAAACTCTCTTCTCTGTAGTGCTCTGACAGGCTTGCAACTTGCTGTAAGTAACTCCAACAAAGGGCTTGCCAAAAGCAATTCAATTCTAATCTGAATTAGTCATTTTATTAATTACATTTTAAGAAAGCCGATTACTTGTTTGTTTGACTGATTTCTCATTATAAACTGATTATAGACCATTAATGTTCATTAATATACTGAAGTAGATCTCATATCTCCTGCACCGTATAATGGAAATAACACCAGTCAACACTTTGCCAGGATCGGTTATAACGGATGCCTGCTGCTATCTTTCTCATATGTGATTTTGGAAGCGGATAACCACTCAAGAATAATTTATGAGCTTGCTAATTCTTTTTTTGTCCCCTCTGTCTCTAGCAGTAATATGTGCAACCCTCAAGAGTGTTGTCTAAATTAAATTCTTAGAGTTGGGCAGAAAATAACTTATGAAAGGGATAACTTTGTCTCAGCATATGGTTTATGGAAAGTGAGACTTTAGCTTAACATTTGGGGAGGAGGAGTAGGGAATGGGCTGAACTGGGAATGGAAGAAGTAGACTTACGTCTGAGAGAAGAGTAGGGAGAGAAACAACATTTATTTCCCATTTTGAAAAATAACATGTGAGCTCAGTATAATTAAATTTGAACTAGTGCATTCATACAGAAATCTTCAATAAAGAAAGACATCTCAATATACACACATTTGTTGAATGCCTGAAAGAGTGGGTACCATCTATTGAAATAGATTGAACTTAGAAGGAAAAAGAACCAAAATTATATTCATACTCTTTTGGTCCATTCAGATTGCTGTAACAGAATATCATAGACTGGGTGGCTTATACACAACAGAAATTTATATCTCATAGTTCTGGAGGCTGGGGAACCAAGTCAAGGTGTTGGCAGATTCAAGGTGAGGGCAAGATTCTTTGTTCATAGTCTTTTGGCTGTATTCTTACATGGTTAAAACAATCTCTTTTATGAGGGCACTAACCATTCATGAGGGTTCCACCCTTATGATCTAATCACCTCTCAAAAGCCCCACCTGCAAATACCACTACATTGGGAATTAGGTTTCAACATATAAATTTTAGGGGAACACAAATATTCAGTCTATGGTACGTAATCATTTGTTATATGCTTATTATATATTATGAGCTAGAGTCAAGTATGAATAGACATCATTATAATATTTTTCTATGAAAAGGAAAATATAACATATATTATTTTCTAGCCAATCAATTTTAGATTTTAAAGTTGTTCTAATTTCTCTCCTAGTACTGAAAATTTATTTCAACCAATCTCCTAAACTGGATATTTTGGTTGTTTCAAGTTTTATAAATAACAGAGTAGCAACAACTGGCTGAAAATAAATTAGCAAAAATGAGAAAAGCTCCACTCCCATTTCTGAAAAAAAATGACACAAAAAGCTTAAGTTCTGGACTCACAAAGTATTGCAAAACAACCCCATTTCACAACAAAATTATCAAACTTGGCAACAGTGACTGGGGATATTAAATTCTGACTAGGTTATTGTGCAGACAGACTTATAGTTATCCAAGCTATAAAGTTAAATTGCTTTTGACTGGTTGTTTTGGTCTAAATCACTAGTAGAGATAGACTGACAACAAATAATTGCAATCTAGTATAATAAGAACGCCCACTTAAGCTTATCCAAAGTGCTAACAAAACAAAAAGGAGGAAGACAGGAAAAGGTTCAGAGGTGACATTTGAACTTGGTAGGGTCTGCTTTGCCATCTAAACCCAGTGAGGAATGCAGAACAAAATGACCCAAAATGTCTGTTCTTTAAATAATTAAAAAGAAAAAGAAAAAGAAATTACAGGATTCCATGTTGGTGAGTCATACTATTCAACGAATAGAGCCAGAGTCTTAAAAAAAAACAAAAAAAAAACACACATCTAAGTTCTCTCTTTTGCATGATCATTTAGCTTTCATCATTTTTATGCTCCACTAAGAAGGATACAAAACTAGGCTGATGTATTTGGGTTGGCTGATAAAGGCTTAGAAAATACTCTATCAGTCATATGAATATTTGGAGTTAAGATCAATTGTGATCCAAAGCGGGTTGGCCAAAGTTTAATCACTGACATCTAAAATGGTCATTTTGATGGCCATGCTTTATTTTAGGCCTGTCTGTCCTTCTCTGACAAGTGTTTCATGGACCCACAGATGTCCTTCTCTTGAGCCTATTCTTTGACTGAGAACATGTGTTACAGTCTTTGAACTTTCGTGGATGGGAAGATGTGGCTTCTCATCATCAAGTTTACTACTGAGATATGACGGTTCAAAAATATGCCCAATATTTTTGCTGTGTAACTCAGGAATGATGCATAGATCATTGCAATCAAGGCTGTCAGTTTCTAGCATCTGGTCATCTTAAGGCTTGGTTTTTCAACGAAGACCTCTCAAGCTAAGCAGAGGTCTTATATGGTGGGTTTAGCTATTGTCACTTTTGCCAGACATTTACCTGTTTTCTCTCACATCTATTTCCTAAACTCCTCAGCTTGGCTCTGAATCTCAGGAACTACATTTCCTAGATTCCCATGCCCTGTTTTCCTGATAGACTTCACCAAGGGAGGCATTTGTAGAAGATTGGTAACTGGGAGACAGAGAGAAGCCAGGGTATCTCTCCCATTCACTGTGCTGCTTCTAGTGGTGTCTAAGCAGTTGCTGCATCACCTTCATGATTCTAGCTCCTGTTGGATGAGCCCTTCCCTCTGTGTTCTCAGTTCCTGCTGAGAAGTCCTCCCAGGTAGGTTGAGCTCATGCTCTGGCTATTTCTGGTCTCTGCTAACATTACTTCTGCCTTGTATATTTCCAGTCCATGCTCCTGATAGTGGCATCCTGCAGTTGCTAATTTCTAAATTGCCATTAGAATTCAAAGTTCTGTTTGGTATCTTAGCCATGAGAATCACAGGTAAAGGAAGGTTTACCTGACTTCTCTTTGAGATGTGGGATACATCAGTACTTTAACCAAAGGTCTCAGGGCAGTTTCTAATGTACTGGGAAACAGCCAAGTGACCTCTGCCCAGTGGCGTAGTAATTGGCAGTTGGTCTTGGATTTCCATCTCAGGAGGGAAAATACAATCTCATTGCCAAATGGACTCTTTTTTTTTTTTTTTTACCTGCTTCTAGCTCTTGATAGAAATATCACGGGCAAAAAAGTAATGTAACCTATTTGCAGGGTGGGGGAGGGGTATGTATGTCTCAGTTTTCCCTTTATACCCTTTATTCTGAAATAGAATAAAACATTTATTTTAAAGGGTATTCACGATTCATTTTAAACAAAAACTCTTCTACAGTTAATCAATAGATAAACTCTGGAGAAGTCTTTGCTGCTGCCTGGACGTGCTGAAACTTCTATTTAAAGAATGAGTTCTGTACATGAGCCAAGAATGCTTTTTGGTTTGGCAGTCTTTATCTGATCTTTGGGAGAGGTTAAAAGCCCAGATACACAATGTGGAAATTTTGAGACTTCTCCTTAATGTAATCATCATTGTGTGAACAGGACCAGAAAGAAGAAAACTATCCTATACTTTTTTTAAAGCTGCAAATAAATCTAGGATCTTGTTAAAATTCACTGTATTTATTACCTTTTAATCATAGTTTTGACACACTATATGGTTTTTATCTAGTTTAAAGAAATCCTGTGTATTGATTTATAATCACGACAAATGTCACTTTCAGATTTTCAGGGACTGATTCATCTGTATGAGATCCTTTGTTTTCTTTCCTCTCTGTTATGTGCTCATTTATATCAGCATCTGTCCTAGAAGTTAGAGACAAGATGATAAGGTGGAGGACGGTGAAAATTCTAATCAGTCATTTTTGTCACCTGTTAGAATGGTTGAAGAAAGGCAGCTTGGGAAAAGGAAGCTGAACTTATTAGAAAGAATATAACAATATAATTATTAATGGATTTGCTTTAGTCTTAGAATCCTTTGTCTTATTACTAGAGGATTACAAAAAGGCCATAGTCACCCTAGTGGAGTTTTCTCTCGTTTCTATCACTGATAGTGTCCCTCAAGTGTTTCATTGACTAGAAGAAGCCAGTCCATGATGTGTGGGCATGCTTTTATCTACGATGGCTGAACCACACAGACAAACAGACAGACAGACAGACAGACAGACTCTCATCCTCACAAAATATACAAGCCAAACCTTAATGGCATTGAGAGTATCTGATGTAGCTGTTGATCCCAACCGACAGCGTGTAGTCCAGAAGCAATTCAAATGGAGGGACACAGTTTGGACTCCTGTGGGTTTTTCCTGAGACAATTGATATATTTTGAAGATATTAAATGATGAGAAATGTGTCCTGTTTTTGGTGACTTTGCTTTTGCAAGTACAGTGACAAAATTTTCTAATGACAGCTTATAATTAGCTATCTCACAGTTAAGGTAAACAATAGATTATCCACTAAAAATAAAATCTGTATTCAACTGTGCAGGTAGATGTACTATTCTGAGTTAGCAGGGCCTAGCAGGGGCTGTCTTCTGCTGCAGGCAAACTTAAGATGAAAATTATGTTTAGATTTTTTGAATAGAAGTTCGAGACTTTTTCTCCATTTCTTAACAATTTGTTCACTCTTTTCCACATGCTGAGTGTCTCCTATATGCAGGATGAAGGGTGGTGCAATAGGGTTGAAAATAATACGTGTCAAATATTATGTCCTATATTTATGTTAATAAATAAGCTATGGCACCTTTTTAAATTGTATTCATTTTTTTTTTTTTGCATAGTTTCCTTTTTTTTAGTCTTTAACTCCATGAAAATAAGAAGCAAGTCAAACTTGTTCCCTGCTGAATCCGTAGCTCCCAGGATAGTCTGGAACATTCCTGGTGCTTAGTAAATATTTGTGCAATGAATGAATGAGTGAAATACAAATAATGACAATATAATGTGATGCATGTGAATAGGAGCTTGCATACAATTCCTAGCAGTCCCAGAAGAAGCAAGAATAAATTGGGGGACAAGAGAGGCAGACAGGTTCCAGCCATGTAAATACAGACTTAAAGGAGGAGCAGGCATTTTCCAAGAAGAGAAGAAGACTGGGAGGGCCACTTCAGGCAGAGTGCAGAAAAGTGAATGTCAGCAAGAGGGTGGGGTGCCAGGGGCAGGAAGGGGACTCCCAATCAAAATCACTTTATGCATTTTTCTTTGGATGTGATTAGTTTTCAGTCACTACAAGTGATTTCCAAACATATAAACTGATTTTGGAAGCAACACTGGCTATTTCAGAAGTTATTTTCGCAATCCTTTTCAGTTTATAAAATTGATTTTGTTGGTTTCTAAAGCTACTCTGAGATGAAAACAAAACTACAATTTAAAAGGAGTTCTTAACTTGTAGTCATTGTTTTGTTTTCACTGGATTATTTCAATACATCAATGACATAATTTATAACAGTATTCTTACCAGTATAACAATCATGCAATGTAGGTCAATCCTTATTTCTTCTACAAATGCTAAAAGGAAAACTCTTATTATTCAGTCAGAAAAGTGAAAACATCTTCAATTAGTACACAATACAGGTGTGAAGAAAGAACTGGCTATTTCTGTCTTCTCATGTCAGAAAATAAGTGCTAAACTCTGACCTTGGAAGATAAACAATAACGTGTTTCAAGCAGTCTGATTGAAGGATAGCATCCAAAAACCTGAGGGTAGTTGGAAACAGCAAGCAAAATAATAGCAAATATGTTTTCATAATAAAGCAAGCTGGTAGCTTCCCAAGGTCAAGGAGAGAAGATTCTTTTACAGGATGTAAGAGCTAGAAACAGGGGTTGGAACTCAGGGATTGAAGGCATGATCCTGCCAGGTATAGAGCTAAGAACTTTTACATATATTAGCAATTTTAATCCTTAGGAAGTAGGTATTATTACTTCCATTTTATAGATGAGGAAACTAAGGTTTTCATATCTTGAAATTTGGGTGTGGTGGGCTCTAGTTCATGGATGGAAAATTCCTAGTCTGTGTACTGTTGTTTTCTTCTCCAGCATCCACAGCAGACACCGCTCAGGGCATACCTGGGATAATAGCTTCTCTCATTTTACAGATGAAGAATCTGAGATGCAAAGACATGAGTGCTTATTGCAAATCACACAGGAAGTTAAGAACAGAGCGAAGCTTGGAACTCAGTTGTCTTGATTCTGAGTGAAGTCTGCTTCCCATCCGCCCAACTACAACCTACTATCTCCCCTTCTATACTGCATCGTATAAAAGTAAGAGAATATACTTTATTATAATGGCAGCATTTAAAACCTATAGAATTTTACAGCTCCTACCCTGTTTCCCTGAAAATAAGACCTAGCTGGACAATCAGCTCTAATGCGTCTTTTGGAGCAAAAATTAATATAAGACCTGGTTTTATAGTAAAATAAATAAGACCAGGTCTATAATATAATATAATATAATATAATATAATATAATATAATATAATATAATATAATACCGGGTCTCATATTAATTTTTGCTCCAAAAGACACATTAGAGCTGATTGTCCAGCTCGGTCTTATTTTTGGGGAGACACTGTAGCTAAGACTATGTAAGTTACAAAGTTACCAATTTGGCAATAGCAAGCTAGGAGTGTGAATAGCAGTGAAACGTACTTCGGGTTTATTTAACCAGTGAGGTTAAAGGGTTGTACTGAATGACAGAGTGGTGATGACATTTTGCACAAAGAAGGAAGAGACTTTGTTTATTCTCCTTCTGTCACTTACTAAATAAAGGCCTTGAGTCACAACAAGCTAAGTGGTCTTGTCCATGAAATGGGACAAATAGTACTGTGCTGCCTTGAGAAGGTGGTCTCCTATCTTGGTTCAGGAGGTGATTCTAAGTTATGTGTTTTCATTAGATAGTCAAAGAACTCCAAGAGTTGAAAAGTCAGGAACAAAGTTTCCAAAGATTTTGTGAATGAGGGTCATTTATTTATTTCTCCTAAGGAGTTAAAAACAAAACAAAAGAACACACAAAAAACAAAAAACTCTCAGGTGCTGGCCATTTTGAAAAATGAGATCTGAAAAGCAGTACGTTATATGGTCTTGTTTGCAGAGTTATTAATTAATATGTGCTCATAACCTAAGGTCAAAATATGCCAGTATGTGGAAAAGTTTTTTAAAAAGCTATACATCTACCACTTATTTCTAAGTTTTCATGGTAATTTACATGCATTCAGAATTAAATGGATCTGTGATCCAAAATGTTAATTTATTCAGTAAGTAATGGCATGTTTTAAGGGAATTCAAAGTGATCATAATAGCAGCAAGCCAACAAATCTTTGACAATTAACATTATAATGAATGCAAAAACACAGGGATAGAAATAAAGGTGCCTTTTAGAGGTCATTTCCTAGAATATCTTATGTATTTACATGACACATGGCCAAACAAGGAATTCTGTGTAGTCTGTGCAAGTGACAGTTATGTTGAAACTCAACAAGACAGAAAAAACAATGAGAACTGACTTTAAAAGAAGCTATTGGGAGAGAGATCCAAGATGGCAGAGTAGATAAATATTGTGCCCGCGTCCTTCTGTGAACACATTAAAATTACAACTAAATTATAGAACAATCAACCTGGAGAACCATCTGAAGTCTAGCCAAGCAGAAGTCCTATAACTAAAACTATAAAGAAGCCATGTAGAGACTGGTAGGAGGGGCAGAGACACAGAATGGGCCCCAAACTGCCCTGTGGCAATCAGGAGGGATATCTCGGCTGCACAGGTTCCTCTTGGAGGAGTGATTGACCCCCCACCCAGAGTACTGGTGCAAGAAGAGGAACCCTCACAATATCTGGTTGTGAAAAACAGTGGGGATTCTGACCAGCCAGGTGGGATGGAAGGCTTTGGGAAACCCAGCTGTCCTCTTAAACTGCTCTCGCACAGACTCACTAGCTCGCAGGTACTCACCTTGTGCTCCAGTGGAGGGATGGTGACTCAGGGGGTCTTGGAGACGTATAGGGTGTGTGGCTTCAGAGGGAGGATGGCAGGACAGTTGGCATTTTCCCAGTGAGGGGTCCTTCTCCCTTGTAGCCAGCAGGTGGATGTCATCTTTCCTATGTTGAGTCCTCCCCCACAGGTCAAATATGAATCTGATTGGCCTGTGAGCTCCACTGTTCTGTCCTGCTGACTCAGTTGGGACCCTACCCCACCCAACTCGCGCACCACTGGAGGCACTTTCTCCTGGAGCAGCCAGCCCCTCCTGCATGGCACTTCCTTAGAAAACTATTGGAGCCCACGGGCCCAGGAGGATGGAGACTGGCCTGGGTGTGCTCTGAGACTTTTGCTGAGTCACTCCAGGCTCAACACTGGCACCAAACTAGAGTCTACATTAACCTGGTGACCACAACTCTTCCCACTTTCGTGACTCCTGAGACCCTGCCTCACCTAACTCACATACTGCACAAGGCTTTATCAGTGGTAGGACCTTAAGGGAACCATCAGGTGGCAGCAGGCCTCCAGGTGTCCTGATTTTTTGCGGAGTTACCCCAAGCCTCGTACTGGTGGCAACTGTCCTTGGTTTGCAGCATGGCCTCTCCCACTTGCCTCCAGGTTTAGTACAGGCAATGAGCAACTGCAAATTGCTTTGTATCTTCTACCAGGTAGCCCCTGGCCAGTCACAGATAGTGGCTGACCTGGGCCTACACCAGGGCTCCTCCTAAGAGGCCCTGGAACCAACATACTTGGAGGTTTGCTTCAGACCACAGCAAAGCACCACCCAATTAGCCCCTCAAGTGGCACACACAAAAGGTTGTCTCAACAGGTACCAGAGCCCACTGAGGTGAATCCTACTCAGTGGAGTAAGCCGCCTGCACAGTAGCCCATAAACTGTGGATGTGGCCAAACACCACAGACAGTCAGCTTGAGGATCAATCCCACCCAATGACAGGCCAATAGAAATTAAGGCTCAACTATAACAGGAGAGCACACACAACCCATGCAAGGGAAACTTCTGGAGCACCCAGCTCAGATGACCAGGGAGACTGTGCCACTGGGCTCCACAGGACACCTACGACATAAGGGCACCTGGCCAAGACTGGGAGACATAGAATATCTACCCAATAGAAACAAACACAAAGAGGCATTTAAAATGAGAAAACAAAGAAATGCATTGCAATGAAAGAACAGAAGAAAAATCCAGAAATAAAACTAAACAAAATGGAGGCAATTAACCTACTAGAGACAGAGTTCAGAACAATGGTTATAAGGATGCTCAAGGTACTTAGTGAGAACTTCAATAAAGAGATTGCAAGTATAAAAACGGACATAGAAACCATAAAAAAGAACCAATCAGAAGTGAAGAATATAATAACTGAAATGAAGAATGCATGAGAAGGAATCACCGGCAGACTGGATGAAGCAGAGGATTGAATCAGCAATTTGAGACAAGATAACAGAAAACACCCAATTTGAATAGGAAAAATAAATAAATAAACAAAAATCCAGGGGCCAGCCCAGTGGCGCAGGCGGTTGGAGCTCTGTGCTCCTAACGATGAAGGCTGTTGGTTCGATTCCCACATGGGCCAGTGGGCTCTCAACCACAAGGTTGCTGGTTCGCCTCCTTGACTCCCGCAAGGGATGGTGTGCTCCACCCCCTGCAACTAAGATTGAACACGGCATCTTGAGCTGAATTGCCACTGAGTTCCCAGATGGCTCAGTTGGTTGGAGCACGTCCTCTCAAGCACAAGGTTGTCGGTTCGACTCCTGCAAGAAATGGTGGGCTGCACGCCCTGCAACTAACAATGGCAACTGGACTTGGAGCTGAACTGTGCCCTCCACAACTAAAATTGAAAGGACAACAACTTGACTTGGAAAAAGTCCTGGAAGTACACACTGTTCCCTAATAAAGTCCTATTCACCTTCCCCAATAACATCTTTAAAAATAAAATAAAATATTTTAAAAAATCCCCCAAAATGAGGATAGTTTAAGAGACCTCTAGGACATCAAAATTTCCAATATTTGCATCATAGGGGTACCAGAAGGAGAAGAGAGAAAGCAAGAGTTTGAAAACCAATTTGAATAAATAATGACTGAAAACTTTCCTAACCTGGCAAAGGAAATAGACATGCTAGTCCAGGAAGAGCAGAGAGTCCTAAAAAGAATGAACCCAAACAGGCCCATACCTAGATGCATTATAATTAAATTGGCAAGGGTAAAGTCAAAGAGAGAATCCTAAAAGCAGCAAGAGAAAGGTAACTGTAAGTCATAAGGGAGCTCCCATAAGACTTTCAGCTGATTTCTCAACAGAAACTTGCAGGCCAGAAGGGATTGGCACAAAATATCCAACGCGATAAAAAGCAAAGACCTACAACCAAGACTACTCTACCCAGCAAGGCTATCATTTAAAATCAAAGGACAGATAAAGAGCTTCCCAGACAAGAAAAAGCTAAAGGAGTTCATCACCACCAAAACAGTATTACAAGGAATCTTAGAGGGACTTCTTTAAGACCAAAATAAAAAAAAAAGATAAAAAACATGAATAAATAGCAATAGCTACCTATCTATCAACAATTACTTTAAATGTAAATGGATTAAATGCTTCAATCAAAAGACATAGGAGGGCTGAATGGACAAGAAAACAAAACCCTTACCTATGGTGCCCAAAAGCTAACTTTAGATTGAAAGATACACACAGACAGAAAGTAAAGAGATGCAAAAAGATATTTCATGAAAACGGAAATGAAAAAAACAAAAAAGCTCGAATAGCAAATCTGAAACCAGACAAAATAGACTTTAAAATAAAGGCTATAACAAGTGACAATGAACCCAGTATCACCCAGTGATACCACTTCAGGTTATTAATCTGAAGAAGCCCAAAACACTACTTCGAGGGGACATGTGCATCTGTATGTTCATTGCAGCAGTGTTTACAATGGTCAAGATGTTGTGGCAGCCTGGGTGTCCATCAATGGAAGAATGGATAAAGAGGAGGTGGTACATATATATACAATGGAATATTGCTGGGTCACAGAGGGAAATGGGTTCTTGCCATCTGCAGTGGCATAGATGGACCTGGTAGGAATTGTGTTGAGTCAAGTATGTCAGACAGGGAAAGACAGATGCAATGTGATTTAGCTTATATGTGGAATCTAAGAACAAAATAAACAAACAAAACATACACAAACTCATAGATACAGAAAACATTTTGATAGTTGCCAGATGGGAGGGAGGTTGCGGGGGTGTGGGTGAAATATTGGGAAAGCATTAAGTACAAACTGATTATTAGGTTGGTGCAAAAGTAATTGCGGTTTAAAAGGTTAAAAAAAAAAATTGCAAAAACCGCAATTACTTTTGCACCAACCTAATACAAAGTAGTTATGGGGATGTGGAGTCTAGCATAAGGAATATAGTCGATGATATTGTAATAACTATGTATGTTGTCAGATGGGTACTAGATTTGTTGGGGTGATAGATGAGAGAGAATTGGGGGGCAGAGTGGAAAAGGTGTAGGTACTAAGTACAAATTGGTAGTTACAAAATAGTCATGGGGATGTAAAGCATAGGGAATGTAATGAATGATATGCTATGATATGTATAGCGCTAGGTGGGTACTACTAGTCAGGGGAATAACTTAAATTATATGAATGTCTAACCACTATGTTATACACCTGAAATTAATATAAAATAATATTGAATGTCAATTGCAATTGATAAATTAAAAAAGGGGAGAAATGGGGAAGGGGAATAAGAGGTCCCAATTTCCAGGTATAAAACAAATAAGTCATGGGGATGTAATGTACAGCTTGGGGAATATAGTTATTAATATTGTGATAGCATGGTACGGTGTCATATGGTTGCTGGACTTATCATGGTGATCACTTCTTTAGGTATATAAATGTTGAGTAAGTAAGGTGTACCCATGAAACTAATATAATATTGAATGTTAGGTATGTTTTTAATAAAAATCTTTTAAAAAAGATGCGATTGGGAGGAAAAAAGCAAATGAAACTGTCACTGAATAAAAGACAGGAGTGATTGAAGTTCATACTTTTGAGATTGCTCAGTAAGAATTAGGTTTAAAAATTCAATGTGAATCTGTTTCTAAAAGATTTAAGTGTATGGCTTATTGCTCAGAAATGCTTTTGTAAAGGGATGAATCTGTTTTCAAAGTGATCCAAATTATGTTTCAAGTTGTGTTTAAATGTTGAAGTAGAAACAAAAATTCAGAAAAAGAAAAAGGTATATATACGTGTCATGACTTGATAATTAATTCATTATTTCTTCTGCTATATTGGAACTTCCACTTACCTGTAACTTAAAATTGTTGTTCTCAACTTTAGTATTTCAGGGCTTTCCCATAATTTTGATTTGCTAAATTTGGGTGTGCTCTGGAATCTGCCTTTTAACAAGACTTACGAGGTTCTGATATAGGTGAATTGTAGCCCACACCTTGATAAATAAAGCATTAGACCAATTTCCATGGGTGAACTCTGAATTTACACCTTTATTTTGGAGTGATTGGATATAACATGTGCTCTTATATATTGTTCTTTTTTATTAGCATAAATTTACCAAATCCAAGTGTCTGGCAGCACAGAACCAGGATGGAAAACAGCTCGACCTTGGGAAAATCCCATTTCCTCATATTTAAAATAAGAGCTGGACTAAATGCTGTCTAGACTCCTATGTAGTTCTAATACTTTATATGCATATCTGATGCCTGGCAAATATTTCTTGAAGATTATGACTCATGTGTTGGCCAGTGTGGATGGAATGAGCCAGGAAAAACAGAAATCAGTCTTTGGACCATCAAATCAAGATTAAATAAGATTCCCTTCCCATCCTCATCTTTCAGCCACACCCTAGGGAGCTAAAATGGCAATTAGATATATGAATTTTATGCTTAAATGAAAAAAGATTATCTTGTTTTCTTAAAACTTTAAGGAACTGTCTACATATAATTATCAGAAATTGGATGTACTGATTGTCAGCTGCCATCTCTGTGTGGTTGGTTGATGATTAGTATAAATAAAAATTGTTTTGAATACTTTTTAATTATTCTGTTACCAACCGAGTAAACACAACCAACATCATTTGTGTTACAAATAATTTAATTCAGAAGATTCCCATTTGACTACCTCTGTCGGAAAACGAATTCCTTTGCTTGATGCTATAGAAAGTTTGGTTTTTGTTTTTGTTTTTATATGACACAGGGACTATGAGATTAAGTCAGAGAAAACAATAGTTGACTATTCAAATAGTCATACTGAAAACACTCTATATTAGAGAAATCATGATGTGTATTTTTTGGTGTGTATTTTACATAGGGCCATACATGATATAAGCAGTTTTAAAAAAAATCTGTTGTTTGAAATTTGAGTCACAAACACAGATTTACTCCCCTTTTTCTTAAAATAATTATGGGCAGCAATAAAACAATTGCTAATTTTTACGATTATTTACTCAAAATAACATGTTTTATAATACTGGTACTTAATATTTTAAAAAATGTACTGCTTATTGAAAGACAAATACTATAGCAAAAGCCTATGAATATAAGGGGGAGTCTCATTCATTCATTCATTCATTCACTCACTCACCCGTTCACCAAATAGTCACTGTGTGCTACCAAGTGCTAGATGCTGCTCTAGGCACTGGAGATGGGGGTGAGGTAGGGTGGGGAGTGGTGGTGGCAAACAAAGTAACTTTCTGTTCTCATGAAACTTAAATTCTAAGGGGTTAGACAGACAATAACAAATAAGGAAATGAATATGTAATCTAACAAATGTTAAGTAGAAAATAAGAGTAAGGGAAAAAAGATGATGGGAAATTTTATATTGATTTGTCAAAAAAAGCCAATCTGGTAAAGTGCCAATTGAGCAGACACCTGAATAAAGTGAGGAATGAGCCAAAAAACATTGGGGAAAGAGAGCTCCAGGCAGTGAGAACAGAAATCAAAACGTCTGAAACATTCTCGTAAGTACAGCATGAAAGTGAAAAACCTGTTTTTCAATAATATTGGAGGCTCTCCGGTAGCTTAAGTTCTCTCTTTTCTACTAAGCCTCTGTGACACTCAAATCCTAATGACGTCCTGCTCCTGTGAACAGAATTTAACTTGTCTAACTAAATGTGGCTTTGTTTTGTTTTGGTGGAAGGGTGAATCTGATCTCTTTGATTACAAATTTAAGAACACAGATCATACTTTATGCTATTTCTGACACCAACTCCCCACCTCCACCCTACATACCTTGGTGTTGAACATATGTAAGATTCTTAATAAAGGTATCTGATTAACCAAATACTGTGTATGCAAAAATCTTTCCCTGTCAAGATACTCTGGGTGTTGTATAGAATCATTATTAGGATCTAATATTTCCATTTGCAACTGTACACACTCACCCCTACATATACAAAAGCTTACTTAAAAGGAGAAAAACAACGAATGAGGAAATATATTAAAAGACTTTATTCACAATAGAGAAATTTTACAAATATAGTTTTTAAAAATTATGTGTCAATCTATTATGTTTCTCGTAACATTAAAGATTTATATAAAGTTGGAAATGACAGAATGAATTTAAGTACAAATCAAAATCAATGTAAAGAATGGGTAATACATATGAAGGACTTATGACAAACATTGTGTTCTGTAAATTGCCGTACAACTTACATGTGTAATATTAATTGCACAAAGTATACCCAAAACATATGCAGAAATACAAAATTAAGTGCTATTTTAATTATTCACTTTTCAGATGAAATTACTGAAAGTGAATGAAAGACCATGTCTACCTAAGGACTTTAGTTGCTTAAAATGATTATTAAAATATAACTCTAATTAAATTACATCACCATAACATTAATCTCTTGTGTATATTTTTGGTGTTTTGGGACTTACGTTAAAAAAATCCAAGTTCTAGAATTGGAAAAATTTTATTCTTGACATTGGCAGAGCAACATGTAGTACAATCTTTTTGCCTATGTGTACCAAGATATAAAAAGTACATTATAGTGCAATATGTACATAAACCTGATATTAAAAAATCCTATCTGCTGCAGAAATATGTATCAGCTTTGTGCTCTTTCAAATCAAATTGAAAAGCAAAGAAAATTAACTTAAAGGACATTCATATTAAAATTACAATCTAAATACATATGGCCCAGTTTTGACAACAATCTTTTATATTTTGCCTTTAAGTCCTGGGAAAAAGGACTCTATCTGTTCATTTCATAAGGCGAGCTGAAGATACGAGCGGAAGATATTCTGGGTCTCAAAACACATTAACTTGGCAACAATGATGTATCAAAGGCTCTTTTTCATTTACTAATTTTATTAATTTATTCTTTGACATATACTAGTATACAATATTGAAAAAAAGAGCAGGTCAGACAAAGGAAATCCTTTGAAACACTTTCAAAAACTGAAATAGGTAAAATAATGAAGTCGACTGAGATACAAGAAAATAACTGTATTAAAAAATATTAGACTGAACCATAAGAAATTGCTAATATCGGATAGATTTAAAACTACAAATGCAGCCACTGCATATGCTTCAGCTTAATCCAGGGGGTTGCACTGATCTATTTGACCACTGCTTGGTTGAAAATTGTAGTCTTTGTACCTCAGAATATATATCAT
Organism: Rhinolophus sinicus; assembly: GCF_036562045.2. NCBI lineage: Eukaryota > Metazoa > Chordata > Mammalia > Chiroptera > Rhinolophidae > Rhinolophus > Rhinolophus sinicus. The sequence goes on from NC_133755.1 coordinate 146,090,772, forward strand.
CGTATTAGCCTTTTCATGGGAATATATATAAAATATGAACCAATATGCTAAGAAAACATAAGCTGTCACCAAATCTATTCTTGGGAAAACCATTAATATCTCAAAACAACACTCTAAACAATCATATAATTATTTTGATCTGCTGCAGGATTGTAGGGGATTGGGAGCGTCCAATCTCATATATTGGTTCTAAACTAGGGTCACTATGTTGAATTTAACCAGATAAAATATACTATATTTTTATTTGGCCTAAAAGTTTATTAGATTTTCCTCAATAGACCATGAATAGAATCATTGGCAAAGCTTCTTTCAGAGTTAAATCCTGCTTTAATAAACTGATGTGAAATAACTACATTCGAGAAAGGGCCCTTTTCAAATCTGAAAAATCTGAACCAAAGGTAATGCTTCCTTTTTCTCAAGAAAAAAAAAAAGTTAAAGATGAAATGCAAACTAAAAGCCAAATGAAATACTCACCCTTTCTTTAGAGACCCAGTTCTTCATGTATTTAGTAAAAAGCGAAAGCTGACACACTAAAAGTGGTACTATTTCCCTTAAAAAAATATAAGTCAGTTATAGCAGAGATCTGCAAAACTTGAAAGCTCACTTTCTTGTGTGGTGGGTAAAGAAATAAATTAATCAGTACATGATCCAGAAATGACACAGGGCATTTGAAATAAAATTTGAGAACGAATTCACAAATTAGGAAACGCTAATATAATTAACCAAAAAAAATCTACTATGGTTCCAATGAAATGAGGTCAATATGAGATGATCCTTTTGGGATGACATTCTAAATTGAATAAAAATGTGAGTGAAGAATTTTAGAAGACATGCTATCAAATAATGATAGACCCGCATAAGGAGGCTGTCACAGTTATAAGATCTGTCTCTGGTGGATAGACAAACCATATTAACATTGAAATTGAAAAGGAAAAAGCTTTTTTAATATTTAATTTATTATTATGGCTTTTTGCAACATGGCAAAACATTACAGCTTAAAGCAGACACCATCTCCTCATAGAGGAGGAAAAAGTTTTGCAGTCAAATCAAAATTGTAATTAAGAGGTCATTGGTATACCACTGTATTCAGTTTAATAAAAATGATACTATACCTTCATGAACTCCAGATATAAAAGGTTACTTAAAATAAAAAACCTGTGATCTACTGACCGAATAGCAAAGAGTATGAAAAGGAATTTAGGCCCATCTAAGCCTACGATGATAAACATAAAAGACTGCAAAACAATTTTAGAACTTAGAATAATCACAGAGCTAGTAATAAAAATTCATCATGTGCCTGAACACCAGAAAAGGAATTATTAAGGTGTGCAGTGAAGGGAATGGAGCAGAGTAAAATATAAAATGTCTTTTTATTTTTCATTGACTTCAACGTCCTTTTTATTCGGATAGAGTACAGGGAGAAGATGTGCCTCAGTGTTGAAGATCCAGTGTTCCAGGGGAAGTAGATCGTCATCAGAAAATATTAAGTACAAATATCTGGAGAGAGAAGCATGAGTATATGAGGCAGTGAAACCACAAAGGCACAGCAAAATCCACATCCATGTCTCCACTCAGCTTAGGGAGAGCCATGGACAATAGTCAAGTATCGCAAAACCCTGAAGGAATATACTCATTAGTGCAGAGGGAGAAGTTACTCTGTGCTTTGGTACTAGTGTATGAGAATCGTCAAAGCAGTCCCAAGTCATCAAACTTAATACAATGACTGAAAACACACCTGCAATTCCTGCCAGGCATGTAGGATGGCATTCCGAGGCAGTCATATTTGATGGTATTTGAATGTGTTCATGATAAAGACATGTACAAAGAAAGTCTGTCCAGGTATCTCGGCCACATACTTTTAGAATAATTTTTACTTACTTTAGTGTCTCTGCCAGGAAGAAACTTTGCTGCACATCATCGTAGCTGTCGTGTTTGAGGTAAACATCCCTTAGGCCCGAATAGCCTCCATTCACTCTGCAGTGATTTTCCAGAGCCTAAGTTACAAAGAGGGAAAAAAGTGGTCATATTTCAGTCAACTGATTGTCACTAATTTTTGTTATTAGATCGTCAAATTCAAATAGAATAAGGATTCAGGAAGAATGATAGATTGTAACGGTTCTGGGTGAAAATTTAAAAAACTATAAAATGCAAATGCAAATAAAGTATGAAAAGTTAAAGGACATATATATGGACAATAAATCTTATCACTTAACTGGAAACACTTCTACATTTACTTTTGGAATAATTTTTCAGTGATTTCCTCCTATAATCTAGAGCAGGGTTCATCAAACTATGGACCACAGGCTAAATCCCGTCTGCTGTCTGTTTTGGTAAATAAAGTGTTATTGAATCATGGCCAGGCTCATTTGTTTACATGTCATCTGCAGCTGTTTGTTCTCTACATGGCAGTTGAATAGTTGTGTATGGTCCCCTAAACCTAATTCTCTCTAGCCCTTATAGAAAACATTTGCTGACCTTTGGTCTAGAATGATTATTCATATCAAATGGAATTATAAACCACTGGTTGAGAAAGTGTACTGGACCCAAAACAGCTGCTACTATAATCAGAACATCTTATTTCTTAAAAATTGATTGTGGAATACTAATTAATGATATTGGTGACAGAGATCAAGGAATGCAAAATGGAAAGCAGTGAGAAAAATGTGGCTTACATCTATTTCTAAAATATATATTTCTTTTCTTTAGTCTGGGCTGGAAGAAGATGGGATGAATCCACTGGTAACTATCTAGAGGTAGGATTGTACATTCTGACTGTCTGTAGCTGTCTGACTATTATGAGTATTCAGAAAAGACATGTGTTGGGCAGTGTGGGAATGAAAAATTCGGTAACAACCTAAAATGACTTGTCTTCCACTTTGTCAGCTGCCACTAAGTTCATCGCTCTTTGTATTTTGAAATTACATTGGCTGCTTCGCTAGTTACCAGGCCTATTCATCTCTAGGAAAGTTAGTTTCAACCCACCAGATCCTATTAATCCTATTAACTATAGGGTCTCATAAAAATTGCCATCTGAAACCTGGTTCTAATTTGTAGCATATGGGCCAAAAAATAAAAATAAAAAAAATAAAAAAATCAACTTTAAGACTAAAACTCTAATATTTATAAGAAAATTAAGAAAATATAGAAAACATTAACAAGATAAAGTCATTCTTAGGTTCTCATGTAATCTTAAATTTATTTTTCAGGTGTCTCTTAAAAATCATAACCCTGTCACTCTTTTTTACATTCATAGTTATACCCTTTTCTCCCAGTTAGCCCAACTACCAAAAAGATGGAGAGCATCAACCTTGTCACATTAGTTGAGAAAAATCTTTATTGGCTAAAAAAAGGTTTTGGAGGAAAGCATGGCTCTAAGAATGCAGAGCCCAGAAAAGAGGAGAGAGAAGGCAAATCCCGTGAGCAGGGACAAGGCGCTGAGAGCTCATCTTCTATCTGCAGATACTGATAATGAGGAAATTGATTTTTTCCACACTCGGGCTGGAGGGCAGAAGGCATAGAGCATGGGTCCAGGAGGAGAAGCATTTAATTACCAAGTTAAAGAAAATCTAACTGGCAGGCTACATGTATAAAGAAAATGTCTCATGATTTGGTACTTTTTAAAAGCCCCCGGGAAAATAAGATCAACTTAAAAGAAAAAAAAGCTTTGATTATATTCTTAGTTGCAGATAATGAGCAGAATGGGGGAAAGCCTTGCAAAAGGAATTTTCAGGTCCAATTATTTGTTTTTCCTTCCTTCCCTTTCAATCAAAGTTCTTTTTGATGAAAAAGTCATATACCAGATACATTGGAATAGGCTAAAAACTATTTTTAAAAACAGGAAAAATCAGGATTTAGAAAAAATGGGCAAGTTTATTGTTATGAACATAATGAAATTCTAGTTCCAGACATTTCCTAAAAAAGATTTAACCACAAAACTTTTCTTGGTTTTTCTCTAGAAGTTCTTCGGTGATAATATAAGGACAGGTCCCTCCCATAGAAATGTCTTTAAGCTTCTTCTTTCATTATAGAGAAAGAATTGTTGTGAGGAGTTGACAAAGCCCAATCGTTTTTCCTGTTTTCATTGCGCCCCACTCGTTCTTTTTCCCTACAGTCCTACTGGGAGAGCCACAGCAGTTAAGAACACAGTCTGAAGTTTTAGAGGAGGGGGCTGAGTGCCAGCTGGGAACTTGCTAATTGTGGCCTCAGAGGCTCCTGAACCTGGCAGTGTCCCTCTGCTCAATATGGGGGGTGTTGTGAGAATAAAACATGATGAAGACATACTTAACATAGTGACAGAGGTCTGTCAGAGGTTCAGAGAGGCCTAGCTACTTTTACTTTTTAAGGCTTTTGGTTGGGAAAAAAAAAAAAAAAGGAAAAATGCCAAAGAGGCATTTTAAACTTTAAAAAAACATAAAAAATCTTCACGTCAAGTCTAAATTTTAAGATGTTAGGAATGCAAAGCTGGGGCCAAGCAGCTCTCCTGGGCCCCCATTACAGGCCTTAGTTTTACAGAATCTCAGTAGTGGAAGGATCTATCTATGTAGCATAGTCTGGTCAGAACGTCATTTTACTACAGTCTGTTCTTGGAACTCAGCCTGTAGGCACAGGGACAACCTCGACTTTAGTAAACGCTTACATTAATAGTGACCCAATGTGACTGGAATGTGCTAATAACAGAGAAAAGAATAGGAGGATGTTTACAGTGACTGGAGCGCTACACAAAGGAGGAAAGACAAACCTGACTCCAAGTGACTGTACTTTTTGAGGGGGGAAAGAATAGAAGCAGCGTGACTTAAATCCTAAATCAGAAAGCATCACCGTGAGAATAGAAATGCATTCTCTTATCTACCAGATTAGATAAAGAGCTGACCCATGGAGATTTCCAAAAGTAGATCTCAGGGAACAATGCTAATAATAAGGTTAACTGATTGAGTTTGGTCTGGCCTCAAAGGTGGAAGGAACCAGGCAAAATGGTCGTATCAGAGTCTGAAACGGGTCAAGCCTGGCGAGGTAGAAGTAGGAGCTGGGGAGACAAGTCCTCTCTGAGAGCTAGAATGTCCACATGGAAAGGGTTAGATTTAGGGGACCAGAGAAAAATGTCTGTGCAAAAAAAGAAAAGAATATTCCTATGTGAGGCTTATCTGCCACTGTGGCCCAGTGGAGACACCATATAAATCTATACATACATACATTTATAGACATTATACAACCCATATTTACTTACATATATATGAATGTATATGTATAACATAGTATGAGCTTTAGCAGAATATTAATTACACATGTTAAACTGGGAGGAATTTAATAAAGTCCTTCATGGTATTATAGAGAAAAAGCAAAAGAATCTATCCAGGTAGATTTTTTTTTTTCTGTTGGGTAAATTCCCAAGTGCTTGGACACCTGTGATTGATGGATTACTGGTAACCTGTGGAGGAAGGCTCTAGTGCTGTATGCTGGATTATATACCTTCAGGTCTTGTTTGACATTGTTATTCAGAAATGTAGTTAAGACGTGGAAAGCAGGTTTATCAAGGGCATTAGTGAAAGAAAGCTGGGAAGGGAGTACGTGTTAGAAAATAGGAAGATGGCTGACTAGTACTTTAAAAACTGTAATTATGTGTGAATGCAAGCACAGAACAAAAGAGCTATCTCGACAGTAGCTAATGTAGTAGCTAACATCACTGACCATAAGTTCAGTGTAAGTAGGGGTTTTATAAATCTACTAAAAGAGTAAGTTGGACCACAGTCTGCGGGAAATAGCACTCAAAAGAGAGGTTCTTGAGTCACATTGCTCAAGCCTGAAAGACACAGCTGGAAACCATGCCATGAGGAGAAGGTGGAAGAAAAGGACAAATGAGGGAAGGAACAGTTGGCAGAATATGCTGTCTTCAGAAAACTGAGGAGATGAAATGCAGAAGAGAGAGGGGATTTTTTTCCAGTACCCCAGAGCACAGAAAACTGTAAATTCTGGTTATAAAAAAAGCACCTTTCTAACACTTTCAGCCATTAAAAATGGAATGAATTACTTTATTAGGAGTGTATCCTCTTTTGCTACAAAGTCCTTGAGTTGACGGGGAGTAGCCATCTGGCAAAGATATGGAGAAGAGTCTTTTCTTTCAGTGGGAGGCTGGATGAGGTGATTTTTAAGATCCTCTAAGTTTTAGTTTGCATTCCTTTGAAAACGGAGCATGAGACAAGGGTTGGATGCAAGAACTTTTTTGGGGAGGTGATATCAGGAAGTGAGTGCAGAGAGTGAAACAGAGAAGAGAGAGGAGCTGTGAAATATGTTGAGCAGGTTACAGGTGTGTGCAGTGAGGGCTCACTCCCACTGGAAAGCCTCTGACGAACTGTATAGAATGCATCTCAGAATTATTCTTTAAAGAAGGAAGAATTTACATTTCTGTTGTGCATTTCTAGCAAGTTACCAAACAGTGCTCATGTTGTTAGCCTGGGAACCACACTTAGAGGACCACTGGGATAGACCTATCAGACTAACTCTTCAGCTGGGGGTGGGATCAGTGTACTCTGAGTCACATGGGCTGCATGAAGGAGAAGTGAATGCCTGAAAATACCAGGGGAAGAGAGGAATGCATTTAGGGTAGACCATCAGCTGTTGTCCCCCAAACCAGAGCTCCTCAAACTTTAATGTGCATGAATCGCTTGAGGATTTTGGTAAAATGCAGATTCTGCTTCAGTGATGCTGAAGCTGGTGGTCCATGGACCCCACACTGATGGAGGAGGCACTACACCCCCCTTTCTTTGGTTCAGGCTTCCACTCCCCCACAGCTACATGCTACAGTAACTTCCTAACAGGGTTCCCTGTATCTCGATTGTGAATGGTCCAACTGGCCTCTTAGAGCAGTCCACAGCATTCCCTATCAACCACAGAATCCAGTCCAGACTCCTTGGCTTGGTATTCAATGCCCTTTGAACCTAGTCCCCGGTGTGAACCTTCAAGTCCAGTCAGAATCTCTGCACACGAAAACAAACAGACAGACAGACAGACAAACAAACAAACAAAACCGAAACAAAAAACAAAGAAGGAAGAATAGGACAGTCATCCATCAACTCCAAAACCTCAGTGGCTGAGGCCCCTGGGACTGTTAACTCTCCCACACTTCCCAGACCGCAGCCAGCTGCCTGGGAAGGAGCTGTGAGTCAGAACAGCTGAGAAGCACAGGCACTTGAATGATGCTGCCAGCATTTGAGGGCACTGCCCACTTCATCTGCAGCTGACACACAAGCAGAGGGGGCCAAGGGGATGTAACACAGGGGAAAAGAGTGCTGCCACACTGGCTAAGCCTATGATCTTTGTGCTTTAAAAAAGGCAGGAGCCCCCAGCATCCTCCTTCCCCACTATGTCTCAAGTTGTGGCAGAAGTTACTAATGGCAAAAACAGGATCCCTGTGTTATGATACAAGGAAACAATTTCACATCATATTCTACACTAAAAGTTGGCAATAGATAAAATTCCTAACACATAAAACCAACCTTATTACCCTATAAACAAACAAACTCCTCTGAAGAATCAAGCAAATCAAAGCTTCCTGCCCATATGGCAATAGGGATTTACTTACGTTCCATTTTTGATCAGTTCTCTCATACATTTTTCACATTTTAACATCTTTAATATTGGCATGTCATGATTTAATCAGTAGTGCACTTTCTTAGTGGTATATAAAATAATGGTGTTTTTAAAATTAATTATGGTGTTTTACATTTGATGAAATATGCTATTTCTGATATTTTACATTTAAACTGATATTTGGTATTAATTCCTTTGTTGGCCTACTGAAGACCAAAATAATTCCCTATCACCAAAGCTTAGATAAACTACAATTTTAATACATTTTGTCAGAGAATAAAACATAAATTTACAGAAATTGGAATTACCACTGACTAAACATAAACAGAAAAGTTTGCAAAAAAAAAAAAGATGCCTAAAGAATTGTTATTACTTAAAATGACTAATGACTAGTGATAAGACACACACTAAATGAAGAGGGTAATAAGCAAGATTCATCAACGGCTTCCTAAGATATTAAATTTTACACAAAGGCAATGTTCATCTTAGATTTTTCTGAGAGAAGTTATTCATAATGGATGGCTTTTAAAGACAGCTAACTTTCTAACAAAGAGGGCTAGAGAAGAAGAGAGTGTAATTAAAGTGGTTGCTTGTTCTTATCCCCTGAATTCCCTCCCACTCCTTTCAGAATAATAGCTCTTAAAATTAGACATTGTTTGATGCATATCCTGGAGGGTGCCTCCGCTGGCATCCAGCACACAATACATTAGTTTAGGAAAACCATATTCAGCAGGAAGAGACCCAAGAGGTGACAAAGATAATTAAAACAGCACACTAGCCAAATGGAAAGCTTACAGATATTCAGAGCAACCTGCTATTAGCGGAGGAATATTCTTGCACAAAGTACTTCATCTATAGGTTCTTTCTAAAACTTAGATCTATGTAGCTAATTTACTCTAAGTAAGAGCATTGTATTATCATTTCAATGCCCAAAGACTGATAGACAAAAACAGAACAAAACAAAAAACCTAGTGGTTTTTTGAAACAGACAATAGGCAGGGGTGACTACCCCCAAGTTGCCTGTAACCCTTTGTGGAATTAAGCGGTCATCACTTCTATAGTCATGGAAAATTAATTTTATAATATGCATTTCTAGCTATATTCTTCAATATCAAAGTAGGTATACATATATATCTCATTACATTAAGCAAAGCTGCAGCCAGAGATATAGGATGACTTAACTGAAAACACTCAGTCTTGAATGGAAAAAAGTCTGGTCAAAGTTTAAAAAATCACGGAAAAGTTGATATGCTAGATTTAGAGGTACCAATGAACATTCATTCCTGAGACATTTATCTATAAAAAACAAAGGCAAATTAAAACATCACCTCTACGGCTTCCCAGGCCCATTTCCTGTACTTTGGATCATGAGTCAGTCGCCACATGTACATGTAAGTCTCAACAACCTCTGGCCGTAGGATGTAGTATTTTTCATTTTGCCTCGTAGCAATGGCTTCAACACCACCATCGAATCTGAAAGCTTCTGGTCCCAGTTTCACAACTAAAGAATATGTAATGGGTGACAAAGGTTATTGTCCTGGACAATGGTTAGTATCTATAACTTAAATGGAATTAGAAAGTACTTTACAACATTCAAGAAAGATGCCAAATCATTTAAAGGAACAGTTACAAATATCATATAGTAAATAATATTCAATATACTTTTAAAATTTAAAAGATTCCAGTTTAGAAAATAGTGATGATTCTTTCTTTTCTTCCATTTAACCACCATTTATTAAGCACCCACCACGTAGGTACAAGGCCCCACAAAATACCTTATTAGCTAGCTAGAAAATTGGTGGTTGAGAATTTGAAGTCATTACATCATGAAAGGTTATTTAATCTTATTGCTTCCAACTTCTATTTTATAAGAAGGGAGCCAGACTCATAACCTATTTCACGGAGACACTGGGAAAATTAATAATAGTTTACAAAAATGTACTAAGTTTGTCTTGCACTGTTACCCAATGTTCTTTTACTTAAAGCAGGGTCACTATATTAGACTGGAGTAATCCTTTATGGCCTAGATTTTTATGTCTTGGCAAACTAACGGTAAATCCTTTTTTATGTACAAAAGCAACACCTCTTAAACTAAAAATATAAATGCCTTTAAGATATGATTAATATGGCCATTAAGTTTCATCAGGCACAGCGGATATTCTTCTGAAGGAAGCAACAAAAAAGTTCCTTACTGAATGAAATGAAAGCATGTAGGAATAGATTATCAAGGAAGAATAACATGAACTCACACGTGCGATTATAAGACTCATGACAGGTACGGGCAATCTCAGCCCCAAGTTGAAGGTAGTGCTGGGTCAGGCCTGCCGGAGCGTCATCTGCCCCCAGAGCAAACATGCCTCCAGCAAAGCAGGTCAGGTGGCCCATCTTGTGTTCCAGGAGGCCCCCTTTCCACTCGGCGATGTAAGTCAGTCCCCTACTAGACTTGCGGATCAAGTGAGTCTCAATTGCCTGAAAATAACACTTATTTTCAATATTCGCAATCTCTTCTCAAATTTACACTATCAACAACCCCCCAACATTTATTTTTAAAGGATAAAACATCTTTCACAATTTGAATTTGGTGTTACAAATCCAATTCAACCTGAAATTTTATGTTATTGCTTTCTGTATTTTTCCTCTAGTCTATGCCTCACTAGTGAGGTTAGTTAGAATTCATGTTCTTGGGCCAGCCCAGTGAGTTTTGCTTGGTTCCAAGACAAAACACCAGTAGTCCTCATACCCCCAAAGCTGTCCCCTTCTCAAAAATAGTATAGTGGTAACAGTTGATTTAGTGCATTTCCCTTTTCACAAATGGAGAAACCACACAAAGCACAGGCCCTACCATGGAGGAGGAACCGAACATGCTTGTATGTGAAATCAGGCTGGTGGTATTTACTCCTCCTTTCGTTCTCTTAGGTTTGGAGGGTAACAAAATAGTGGGAAAGAGGAACTGTTGCCAAATCAGATTGCTTTGGCTTCAAATTCCAGCTCTGATAAACTTTTTTGTTTTCTATCTGTGAACTCTACATGTAATTTGCTTACTGTGTTCCTAAATTTCAGTATCCTTATCCATAAAACAGGAATAGCAGTATCTGCTGAAAAAACTCTGCAACAGTTTGTTTATCCTGTGGTCAGTACTGTGACTAACACTTGATAAAGGTCATTGGCCACGTCACTCACTTCTCCATTGTGCTAACACTGAACTAAGTCCCCCAACACAAAAATTCTACAAAAAAGAACATTAGTATACAATGAATAAATATATTCAAAACACAATGTGATATATAGATGATGTATTACAGAATTGTACACCTGAAATCTATGCAACTTTACTAACAATTGTCAGCCCAATAAACTTAAATTAAAAAAATTAATTAATATCTGTACATTGGCAGAAAAGATAATGTTTACAAAAAATTATTTATAAAACACCTTTTATTTCTGCCCCAGGACTGTTGATATTCTTTTAAAGTGGAGAGATAAAATAAAATATGCCTTATATTTTAAAGCAAAAATGAAGTGTTTTTGGAGTTATTAATTTCCAATTACTGTAACAGGAAATGCTTCCATACCCCAATTACTTCATAGAAGGAAATGGGCTGTGACTGTCTATACCTGTTACACTATTATTAAAAAAGAGGTTTTTAGGAAGCACATTTGGGAATTGTAGCCACAGACAAAATTTGTGATAGAGAAGAATAAATGAAAATGAATACACAGGCAGATAAAACTTTCCCTACCTTTATTAGAAGTAAACAAATGAAACCAAGATGGTGATAAATAAAGAAACACACTGCTGTGCTCATTAATTGTGGTTAAGCTAATTTTATTGATGGTTTAGTCATTACATTAATATTTCATTCTAATTTAATGTGACTAAACATCTTAGCTATTTAGACTTCTCATAGCACAAATTGCAATAAAGTCCTTCAAGCAGATACTTGTTCATCACCCAAGAAATTATTCTTCCTACATGGCAAGAGCAATAGCTTTTGAGCATGGATCAAAGAAACATTATTACTCTGTTATGGATCCCGAATAAGTACTATGTTATTTTTGGCATGATTATGACCAAGTTGCCAACGCTCAAAATAAACTACAGCCAAGTTCCAAGACCACAAAGCGATGTTTATGTGGCAATGGGAAATTGTAAATAAACACAAAAGAAGCAAAAATTGTCTTAGCAGCTCTAAAAAAACTGTTGTGTCAATCCCACAGAGAATTGATTAAGAAAAAAAGAATATGGTATATTTTGTGATTTCACACTTCTATGTTTGAAAAAAATTAGTTTGATGAAACCTGTAGATTCCTAGTTGTCTAATACATCACCTGTCCAGGTACCACCATTCACTTCAATGCATGATGAGCATGCATCACTGTAGATAGAGTCTTAGAGTGGTTTCCACATAAGGCCATGATAAATAGTTAAAAGCTCAAAATATTTCATTATTAAAACAACCAAAGGAAACATACCACTCAGGGATTAAACACTTTCTAAAATCTACTTGGAGCTAAAACTGATGACCTATATCTCCAGTAACTCAGCTGTCCAGAACACTAACGTAAGGGATCATTTCTCTTGGATAACAACGATCTCTGGAAGTACAACTAGCACTTCCAGAAGAAGTGTTCCAAAGAAATGTTGCTGTATGGCTACTTCTCAACATCAGAAGTTTAATTGTTCTAGCTTTGCTTTCGAAGTTGAAAACACATAGACTGAAAATGTTTTTACTATTAAGAGAAACAGGAAACACTTTGACTTCATTTGTTCTTAATGGATTTTTCTGTCAATGGCTTGTCTAAATACAATATGTTAAAAGCTGTGTGGGTATAGTTCTAGAAACTGATTAAAAGTATTTCAAAGACTATTTTAAAGTTCCTCTTCCTGGAACATCAAGGTCTTAGGGGGCACTTTTAAGATTAGAATAATTAAAATATCTGTCAGGATAATAATTAAAAAAATGACATAATGGATATTATACAGTATGGAGAAGAATACCCAAGCTTAAAACCTGAAACTTCATAGGAATGAAGAAAAATAAACCTGGAAGAGGCCAGGTGGACCGTACCCTGGTAGGCTTTTAATGTTCATCACACGCCTTAATAAAAGCTGCACTAAATGAAGGCCAATGTTCTCACTAAGGTGTTCTGGTTCCTATATGTGAAATAGTAGAACTGTATCTGCCCTATTTAGTGAAGCTCCCTATTGATCTTGGACGGGAACCAATGTAATATTCAGTCTGGCCAAGCAAGTTTCATTTAAATTTAGATAAAGAAATCAGCTTATGTCAAAATCACCCAGATTTCTACTTAGGGAGACCAATTTCAGAACAATGGCTATATTACTGAGATTACAAATTTCCATTTTTCTTCCCTACGAATTACTGCTCTCAATTATAAAAAATTTCTAAGCAGTCAATAAAAAGGTCAACTTTTCTGATGATTTAGCCATAATCTGACATTATTTGAGATACCGTGTTTCCCCCAAAATAAGGCCTAGCTGGACCATCAACTGTAATGTGTCTTTTGGAGCAAAAACTAATATAAGACCCAGTCTTATTTTAATATAATATAAGACTGGGTCTCATATAATATAATATAATATAATATAATATAATATAATATAATATAATATAATATAATAAATTCCACGTCTTATATAATATAATAATAGTATATATAATATAATATAATATAATACTGGGTCTTATATTAATTTTTGCTCCAAAAGACACATTACAGCTGATGGTCCTGCTAGGACTTATTTTCGGGAAAACATGATACTTTGATAACAATAATTATTAAAAAATATGAGTTATATAAAATGCTTTTATAAATCATGAATGTACTTGATTCTGCTAAAATATTTGTTCCTGAAAAGTTGGGTACAAGTTCAAATACTTTATATAAAGTAATTTTCTTTTTTACTTTCAAATTTTATTTTTATTTTTGATTGAGGCTTAAATTTGATTGAGACTGTTTACTCTTACACTGGCCACCTCCTATAGACTTTGCTAAATAATTTCTAACTTGTCTTACTTACTGCCTGTAAAGAAATATTTACAAGTAGCACACACATTTTATTCACAAATAAATCCATAGTGGTAAGATAAAAAGGAACAGGTGTTGACACAAATTTTAGTTTGAATTTTGGTTCCACACTCACTCTCTCATTCGGTTCTCTTATCTGTAAAATCAGTGAATAATATCTAAGTTATTGTGAGGAAACAAACAAATACTTCATTTAAAGTATCCACCTAACGTACTACTTAGCACACAGTAGGCAATTCAACAAATATCTGTTCCCTCTTATTCCTCATCCATTATAAAGGACCATTGCAAATTATTAATAATCTCTTAAACATTAGTTTGGTTATTTCAGATTGTTATTTGAGAGTACTGTTCACATGTCTCTGGAGATAAGTTTACTCCAAATGGAGGTAGCCATGAGGATTGTTTGTAAACTTGCTCAATATTAACTTACTCAATTTTCAGAATACAAACTCAGGGCTTTTTCCTCTCCATAATTTTAACTGTGACTCTAAGCAGGGAACTCATACTAATTGAAGAAAAATACCTCTTTTCAGATATATGAATCTTTTTCAGATATGTGAATTTTTTTCACATATGTACATCTTAACTAGGTTTGAACCATGTAAAAAACTTAACTTGCCCTGTTAGAACTAAACACATTAAGTATGATTACTACTGTGTTTCCCTGAAAATAAGACCTAGCTGGACCATCAGCTCTAATGCGTCTTTTGGAGCAAAAATTAATAGAAGACCTGATATAGTATAATATAATATAATATAATTATTAATATAATATAATATAATATAATATAATATAATATAATATAATATAATATAATATAATACTGGGTCTTCTATTAATTTTTGCTCCAAAAGACGCATTAGAGCTGATGGTTCAGCTAGGTCTTATTTTCAAGGAAACATGGTATTGTTATAATTATATAGCAAATAGTGAACTCTCTAACTAGAAATAATTTGTAACCCACGCACACAGTATTTCATTTCTTTTCATTAAAGCTTGATTAATATGCAAGTTACAAGTTGAGTGACAAAGATGATTTAAATATTGGGTTTACCTGAACAGCATCAAAATACATCTTCTTAGCTTCTAGATCTGTCTTGTCAGACATTAACCATGCCTTTAGCAAATATTCATAAAAGCTGTCTCCAAGTCCTCCAACTGATACATGATCTGCAAGAAAGGGAAATGAATTTTAGAGTGATTCAGCCTTTAATTCAGATAATGCAGCAAAATCACATTAGCAACTAGGATGTAAAACCCTACGTCAACTGCAACTCACTATTACATTTAAATTCCAACAAATGTCTTGTTTTCAGAAAGATATTCTGAAATGAGCAGATGTGCTGTTAAGTAATGTGACATGCTCTAAATAATTACCAGGGTAGTTTTGTAAACATGAAGATAGAAACATATAATCCCCTCTAATTCAAAAAATCTGGTTCTTTAGTAAAAATACCAAATTAAAATGTTTCACAGTATATATTCAAATAAATTTGAATTGCTTTAGCTCTCAGTAATATAAACTATGTCAAAGCTATGAATATAAGCAAATCTTTTTAAAAAGTGGCTTCCAATAAAACAAGAAGTTCCTCAGCTTCTTGTGATTTATTATTATTATTATTATTATTACTATTATGATTAGATAGATTTTCTAGCATTATCAATCTGAAGGGTCAAAATCCTTGAGAGGTTGGGGCAGTAAGAAAGGAGATAGGGCAGGAGAAGTTTTTTTCCTTAATACTCCATTTCTACAATCTTCCTTCAGTGCCATTTATTATGCCTGATCCACTATATATTACCAACAATCTTGCAGCTTGTAGGGTAGGTATCCTCATTAAAAGAGAGAAAACTGAGGCTCAGAGAAGCTAAATGAGATCATGACCTTGGAAAGTACCATCGAACTCTGCCCACATGGGGTCTTAAATTTGGATCTACTTGCTTTCCCACCTATAACACTAAATGTATTCTTAAAGTATGTTTAGTTACAAAAACATATATAATCTGTTTGAAATACCATTTCTAGAGTTCATAGAGAACTTGAGCATTAATTTTGGAAAATTGCATTTTAAGTTTCATAGCTCAAAACTAATTTTATGCATCAATTTAAAAGAAAACAAAACCTTTATTTGTTGACTTTTACAAAAGTAAATCATTATTTACACAGCCATTAAGACAGTTTTCTCCTGATGCCTACCCAACAACTCCATTTGGAGGTCTGTATAGGGACCTAAAATTGAACAGGTTAAAACTGAATTCATTTTCTTTTTCTCCTCAACCTTATCCTTTGCTTTGGTCCTTATCTCACTAAGTGTCCCCATCATCCTCCCAACCACACAAGTCAGACATCAAAGTAATTCTTTACTTCTTCTCTCCCTCACTCCCATAGCCAACGAGTTAAGAAACGCTACTAATTTCACTTCCTATGCATCTCTGTAATGCATTCCACTCCTTTCACCAATACAATCCTGGCCCAAACTACCACTATCTCCTGCGTCTTAGTCTGCAATAGCCAATTAGCATGTAGCTATTTAAATTTCAGTTGATTAAAATAAAAACAAAATTCAGTTCCTCAGCCATACCAGTGCTCAATAGCTACATGTGGCCCTTGGTTACTGTACTTACTGGGCAGGGACGATATAGAACATTTCGTCATAACACAAAGTTCCAATGGCAGTGCCATTCCAACTTATTCCCCAAGTCAATGCCATATGAATTTAACATTTGAATCGGATCATCACTTACTTGAAGCCTTCCATGGACTCAAATCCTGGGTCTTTGGACACCTGGGAGGCCCTGCATGATCTAATGTCACCAGTCCTGGTCCACTTGCTCTCTGCCCTCTTGCTATATGGCCCTTCTTTTGGTTCCTTAAAACCATTAGGCTCCTTCTCAACTCAGAGATTCTAAAGGCATTATTCTCTCTGCCTGAAGTACACTCTCTGACTCTTTCCCCCTTTATTAAGTAATTCTTACTCATACTTTATACTTGGGATCAAATGTTGCTTCCTCAAAGAATTCCCCGACCGCCCAACAGGTTCCCTTGTTATATACTTTTTGATAGCACACTTGACATTTCATAAAATGGTAGAATGTTTTCTTTCTGTCTCTTCCACGAGATTGTCACCTAGGAGGGCTGGGAGCAGATCATTATGTTTCTCAGTACACATTAGCCCCTAGAAAGTATCTTGCACATAGTAGGTACTTAGTAAACAATTGATGAACAAAGCAAAATTCTTCTAAGTCAACCTTAATAAGGACCACACATACTCAAGCTAGATGCGCTATATCTTTTTAAGCTACATATGTGATTGTATTATTGCAGAAAGTCCAGAATTATAGTTTTAATTTTAATGTAAAATTAGTGTTTTTACACTTGTAAGACTGGTTCTTAAAATAGCAGTGTTTGAAGTGACCTTTACAGTTTCCTAAGTAAATCACCACAGAAACCTCTGACATTTACAAATTAAATAGACTAAGACCTATCTCATCAGTAATAAGCCCTGTTATTATAAACATGATTGCAGGAGACAAATCCAAGTGACGCATGGTAAAGCAAATCACTGTCCGGTTCCTGTCAAAATAACAAGGACTAAATGAAGTAATAGGAAATGATGACCACGATCCAGACAAGGCCTCTGGAGTTAAAGGCATGAGAGTTGAAACCTAACAGCCAGAAGCAGCTTCATTTCCTTCCCCCTGGGGTTATGATTCTATAATGGATGGAGGTGACTTTGGGCATTTGGTGATCTTTAGAAAACTAAAAAGGGCTACATATAACACATTTATTTTAATCAGTTTTGGTAAGTGCTAGTCAGTTTTCTATTTTTTTAATTTCCTGCCTATAAAATTTTCATATTTGGAAAGAATCAAAATAAAGGTACATAGAGGAGAAAGGAGAGAAAGTTCTTTTGATAATTTAGCATATTACTCACTAAGCTTCCCCTGTGTCTAGATGACAATTTGTATTGGCAACAGAGTCCTGTGTCAATATCTTAGTGGATGTAACAGAGAACATGCCTGATTTTATCAGGAGGAACAGACTGCCTACTTTTAGAAAGAACCTATGTGGTATTTTTATTCCCAAATGCTCTAAAGGTAATGTGTACAAATAGTCATTTAAATATTATGTTTTTCTCTAAAGGGGGTAATTTATCCTTTTCTTCCCAATCAAAATAGGTCCCATAAAATGATTCCTAAAACTTCAAGAGAGGAAAGAAAACAAAACAAAACAAAACAAAAAAACAAATTGCAAAAGAATCAAGACGACAAGGATTAAATACTCAATATATTCATTTTTTAACTTTGTAGACTACATCTAAATCTGAACTTCTTTCCTCAAAGCAATCCCTAATGATGCCAGTGACACTACAGGTATATTAGTGTTGTTATATTAATCAAAGAAGGGTGATAATTATTCTGTCTATAGACATCAAGCTCCCTAGGCGGCCTCAACAGTCACAAGATCTCTTTACAGTATCAGTGACCAGGACTGGAGGCTGCCTCCCAGCCAGAACTGAGGAGCAGGGGCAAACTGTTCAAAGAGAATAAATAGAACCATTATTAAAAGCAGAGGCAAAAAGATAGATTGGATACAGAGTGCATGCACATTCACAAAATTCAAGTAAGTAAACACCCACTAGGTGCAAGACACTGTGTGCTGGGTTAACAAATATGACTAAGAAAAAGTCACTGCCCTCAAAATGTTTGGATCTCTAGGTTGATGGGTATGTATATGAGTCATTAGGAAAAGGACTGTGATAGGAAAGTACCCAAAGTGCTGTGACAGGGGAGGAAGAAGGGGGTGAGTAGAGCAGGATTGGGTGCTAACAAATTCTAAGCCAGGTCTTGAAGAGACAGGCCTCTCACAGCTGGGCTTTGGCAGAGTCAGAAGATGGAAAAGAGCTGAGGAAACAGCACAAGGCCCACACCTGGATATACCCAAGCAGGCCTTGATTAAAGAATAACAATATAAAAGTGTCTTCCTTGTGGCTGGAACACAGGATGGGATGGGAGAGGAGAGGCATGGGACTCATCAACCCTGTTTGTTTTTCCATCAGGAAACTGATCCACAAAAAATCCAAACATAAAGGGCTCTTTGTACCAGGAAACATGGCCCCATACATAGCATGGGGCCCAGAAGGTGAAGCTGGGATGTTCCAGTGAAACTGACTTTTTGTCCCTCTTCATAGCGACTTCTAAACCCACAGGAAGAAAACAGCAAATCCTAGAGACTTTTCTAGAACTTTTAAATCTTTCATGAGAACTCTAAAAACACGCGTCCTTTCAGAGAATCATATTTAGTCATGTTGTCCTTAGAAAGCTACTTAAGTTCTGTTTTATCCCAAATACTCTAATGACCTTCAAAGATTTTATAGTCTCAGCACCTCTTTACACTTTTAAAAATGAATAAGCACCCCAAAAACTTGTTTATGTAATATCTATCAATATTTAACATATTGGAAATGAAAAAAGAATTTGTTTTAATTAATTTACTTAAAATAACAATAATGTACCTGTTATAAGTTTTTTTAATGTTATATTTTACAAAACACAAATATTGAGAAAACTGACACTATTTTACATTTTTGTAAACCTCTTTAATGATTGCTATACTAAAAGACAGCTGGATTTTCATATCTGCTCTACATTCAATCCATATTATGTTATTCTGGCTGAAATATATGAAGAAAATTTAGCCTCACAGAGTTATAGAGTTGGAAAAGGTATTTTAATAGTCTTTTCAGCTTATTGTGGATATTTTTCTTTGGTACTACCACAAAACTTGAGAAATAGTTTTTTTTTAAAGGTTAAAGTTTTTAAAAAGTTAATTGCAATGTGGAATCAGAAACCACATCAATGAATTTGTGTACTGTTACATTAAAATTCTTTGGTCTGTCTTGCATTTTGAATGGATTTTTTTCTCATACATGATTTAGTAACAGCAAGCATTGGTCATTTGGAAAATACTGGTTCACTGAATTATGCAGTTCCTCCAAATGTCGACACATTTTATTACACAGTATTGAAAAACCATATTTGTTAATATCACCACCAACCTCATCAGAAAAGTCTTTAAGTGCTGGTTAAAAGCAATGAGCTCATGGTGGTATATGCAAGGTTTCCAAAATTCTAATTTTCATGTAGAAGTTCAGATTTTATCATTGGCACAGATACTGTCAGCTTTCCATGAAGTGACAGTCTCATTTTCAAGAATATGTCTACGAACTACCCACCTCTGAATAACCAGTTTGCTTCAGTAGTTTTTTCAGGTAAAAATGGTGACTTATGAAACAATAAGTGGCTAGTTCAGCTCACAAGTCAGTCACACAAGCACTTTTCTATGAGGCAACCACTGTTTTTTATTATGCAGCAGAAGTGCTTTACATGTACTTTGCACTTAATCATACAGAGTATTAGAGAGCTGTGTATTCAGTGGCTGAGATTTACTAGAATCACTAATTTGTTTTTGCTTCATTAAGAACTTTTGTAAGTGAAACCGGCATTTATGTTTGTTTGTTACCTGCAGGGAAGACTGAGGATGTGACTGTTGGGACTATTTGGTACTGTTACCCACTGCTTTTGTAATGTAAGTGCAAATGTCAACACGGTAAAAAAGGCAGAAAGTCTTAGCATTATAAAAGTAGCTCTTCCCTTGGGGATCTCCTGAAAGGTCTCAGGGATGTCCAGTGATCTGCAGACCACACTTAGGTTGAGTGACAACCTTGATTATGGTCTTATGGTCTTAACAGCTAGGCCTTCCCTAGCCTTTACTAAAGCACAAACATAGATGTTAGCATAATTTTCCACACAATTACTCTTTAAGACAAGTAGTTCTAAAGGAACAGTGAGGCACAACCATCTAAGAATATGATATTTAAATATAGTGAAAACTACTCAAATTGGAGCAAAATTTTAAGGCATTTTAACACAGTCGGCACAGCTAGGCATCTCACTTAGTATTCTTCCCTTGCTCTCGGTTGCTGAACAATCTACCACCGTTTCTCCAAATCAGCTTGAGAACATTTCTTTCAACTACTCTCAATCTTTATACCCCTGGTCAACGTCTGTAAGGATCTCAAGTGAGGGTTCTGGCATAATACTTTCTCCTACCCTGAAGGTATCTCTACTGGCAAGTATCTCTATCTGCCTGCTTAAAATTAAGTAAACACCCTGTGTGCTCTTTCAATTTCCCAACCCTTAAAGATTCAGGCTCCTCTCTCATCTTGTAGCTAGCAGAAAGAAAATGTTATGAAGTAGAATGACCTAATTACTCTGTATAAAACCCTGATCATCATTAACACAACGGAACAATTTTCCCTTCCACCCACATGACCAGCTTGTTACAGGCTGACATCCCCACACTACCCTGACTAGATATTTATTCCCTTTCAGATTAATAGCTTTAAATGTACTTACATGTTATGCTCACAGTTATGCATGAAAAGTAAACACTCTAGTTCCCTGGTAACACAGTCTGTCTTATGACAGAAACCTATTTATTAAAGAAACCGTGCCTTCTTTCCGCTTTTCTAAACATTTCCCCAAAAGATTGTGCCTTTTTTCCTGCTTCTTCTCTGTTACTAGAACAACACAGCACACCATAAAGCGCTAAGACAATGCTAATCTTTTGACTTACATTGACCCCACTGTCCACTGCTGGGATTCAGATAGTTAGGATAAAGGCCTTGTGGTTTTTCCAGGTTGTTCAGTACTGTTCGAATATTCATTACCTACAAAAGAAAATAAAAGGTTACTACGGAAATCTAAAATACAATTTTCATGCCATTCTTCTCTTTTTCTTGATTAAATTTTTCCCTGTTTGAAAAAAAAGTTGTGTTAAATAATGCAGAATTAGAACAAAGATAGTGGTCACCAGCTTACAAAAATAATAGGTAGTAAGTAAACAGAGTCACGCTGACCTACAATATGCCATACAAGAAACATATTCATAGATAAACAAAGTCATTACCCTCTTGGAATCTGCATTCCAGTGGGATGAAACAGATAACAAACAAAGTAATATAATACTTGCAATGTAAGTACTATAACATATGGTCATAAATGCTCTGAAAAAAATATAAGAGGATCATGGGACACAGAGTGATGTGAGGTGGCGAGGCTGTACTGTGTTTCTCGGGGTGGTGTGGGGAGGCTGATGGGAGAATGTTTGAGCAGAAATTTAAAGACACGAAGGAGCAAGTCATGCAGAAAACGGGAGGAAGAGCAACCTTGGCAGAGAGTAAGTACAAAAGCCCTATACAGAGAGGGGGTTTGGCATGGCCACTGAGGCTGGAGGACAGAAGCAAAGGAGGGAATGTTGGGGGGCAGAAGAAATAGGTAGCAAGGCGGTCATGCAGGCTTCACAGGCCATGAAGGCTTATTTTATTCTGAGTGTGATGGGAAGCCAATGAAGACTTGCGTTTTTACAGGATTGGTGTGACTAGGGTGCAAGAAAGAACGTGGTCATTAGGAGGCTACTGCAGAGTCCAGGTGAGAGATGATGGAAGCATGGACCAGGGTGGCAGCAGAGGTAACAGGACAGAGCCCAAGGATTTCTTGATGGATTGGACTTGAAGTTTACCAGAAAGAGAGAAACCAGGATAACCTCAAGAGTTTTGGTCTGAGCCACCGGGTAAACTGAGGTGCCAGGTACCAAGATAGCAAAGGCTGGAGTAGAAGCAGGTCTGGAGGTCGAGTCTGAGACATTTTAAGTGGGAATTGTCTATTAGACCTTTTACATGGAAATGTTAAACAGACACTTGGGTATAGAGTCTGGAGTTCAGGGGACAGGTTGGGACTGGAATGATAAGTTTGGAGTCAACAGCACATAGATAGTATGTACAGCCATGAGATTAGACGAACTCATGTAGGGAGTGATCATACAAGGAAGAGGCTCAGGACCGAGTCTGGACGATTTCCAACATTTAGACATTGGGGTACTGAGGAGGATCCCAGAAAGGAGACTGAGAAGGAGCACCCAGGAAAAAAGGAAGCAAACCCAGGGGGTTTCCTGCGCCTGCTGCCAAAGGCAGAGAATGTCTCATGGAGAAGGAAGTGACGGAGTGAGTCAAGTGCCGAGAGTGCAAGGAGGACAGGAGTGAGAATGATGACTGGACTTGGCAATGTGCTCACTGGTTACCGTAACAGGTATGGCTAAGACAGAAGCCTGACTGGCAAGTGTTCAAGGGAGGAGGAGACGGGAAGAGAAGGTAATAAACACAGATACCTCTTCCAAGGAATTTTGCCATAAAGAGGAGCTGAGAAGTGGGTTGAAAGCTAAGGGCAGAGTGGTGGGGTGAAGATGAATTTATCCAAATATCTATGGGTTTGTTTCTTGAAAATCAGAAATCTATTCAATTTCTACCTTGCATTTATGTAATACTTTTTGTTTAAAAAGTCTTTCACATACTTAGTTCATATAGTCCCTACAACACCATATATTTTTTAGATATGAAAAAAAAAAATGAGAGCGGTAACGTGACTCAACTGAGGTGCAGAGAATTGGCTGTTCAAGCCAGGCCCTCTCACACCGAGTCAGAATGGTGCCACGAAAAGAGCATGAGTTCACAGTTTGCTTAAATGAAATGCTGCACATAACAAAACTTCATAAAGAGCTATAGTAAACTTGGTTATTCTTTTCCACATTCAGTATTACTAAATCTCCCAGGAGAGGATTTTGTTTTTCACAAGCACTACTTTGCAGTGCAAGGCGTAGTGGAGAATCTCACCTTTTCAGCAAAGATGGGGTTTCCTGATAAGTGGCTCAAGTGTATAAACTCCAAATGCAAAGTTCCAAATTCTGCCAAAATACTGCTGCCTCCTGAGGCCCAGGGCCAGTTCCTTCCAATCCCACTAAAGAAGAGAAGAGATTGAAGAGTTATGAATCAGACTAATTCCATTTTTTTGTTTGTTTTGTTGTGCAGCTCTAAATAGTAGAAGTGAAAGAGACAACTTTTGAATCATGGCTTCCCAGCTAATAGTTCACTCTGGATATTTTAAAATATCCTGCATTGTTGTCTTAGACTGGTTACTGGTTTCAGGCTTTGACTCCTATCTCAGAATTGAAAATTAGTGTTGATTTAAGCCACAAAGAAGTTGCTATGTGCTTGCTGTTGATGAACAGACAAATATTTTGGAAGGTACACGTGCTGTATAGAGATGTACACACATTCCAAGTAGAATACAAAACAAAATCAGACCAAAACACACCCACCATGTCCCCAAGTCCCACCTAAAGCACTTGTACATTTGAATTAATTTTGGCCTGAGCTTACATGGAATGTTACAGACATTCACATTCTATACAAAATTTGTCTTGGCTATTGGATAATGTCAAAGATTATTTGGTAATATGCTGATGCCACACCCTCCCCAAGCTTCCATTTACTGGACTTTGCAGACTGAGTATTTATAAGGCATTCACTCATTCCCTGATATATTTAATGTATGCTCAAAAATGTCAACAAAATTATGTAACTCAAGTTTGAAAGGGGTCAAAGGCAGGAGCTTCAAAAATTATTGCCTCATGGCTCATCTTGGAGAAATGCTTTTTAAAAAAGAGTTAGTCCTTAACACACACACATACTCACACACACACACATGCACAGAAATACACAAAAAGGGGCTCTTGGAACATGGTCATACTCTTGGGTACAGTTTATTTCTGGAAAGCCACTTAAAATGTCAAGACATATATGATCATTCAAATGAAAAATAAAGTCAATGATTCTCCTGACCAATAAATCCCCTTGCAGGAAGCTGAAAACTCTCATTTTGGTTTTAGTGCAGATGCACATTTATCATATGCCTACTATTTTCCAGGGACTACTCATGATCCTGGGTTACAAGATGGTTTTGATGAATAAATCATTCTTTTCACAAAGACTTTGTAGCGTAAAGGGAGAGAAAGAACTAAGCATAAATAATTCCAATTGAACACGGGTAAATGTCAAGATAGAGGTGTGAAGAGTTCTCTGAGCACCAACAGCCAGGACATGCAATCCAACATGGTGGAGATCACAGAAGGCTTCTTCAAGGAGGAGAGACCTGAGTTGAAGGACAAATAAGAAGTAGTGAGGATAGACTGGCGAGAGAGAGAATCCGAACCTGGAGAAACACGTGGCAGAAGGGCTAGCCGGGAACTGGAGGGAGCTCCTGGTACTGGCGAGTGGAGGGCAGGAAGGGAAGGTGGCAGGAGACAAGCCTGTACATAAAGTTCAGTTGAGGCCAAAGAGACTTGGGACATCTCACTTTCCTCTCTTTTCAAGTTGGCTCCATTTAAGTACTGCTTTTGGTGTTCCCTACATTTCCTAACCACCTCTGTTTTCTGCCTTATATCATTCACAGCTCCGGGTAAACCCCTTCAGTTCCGTCACTGCCTCTGCTTCAGGGCTGCTGAGAAAAGCGGAAGAAATGGAAAACAATGAGGACACTGGTACCTCACCTCTAAGCTGACCTCACTCTTATTCCTGATTTATTTCTAGAGTAAAATCCAGATGTTGTTTCAAAACATTGATTTACAGTAAACAAAATAAAAGTAAGCAAAAATAGAAGAAATATATGAAAATCATATATTCATTCATTTTAGGAAACACCTGATAGTTATTAAGTTCTGAGAATGTGAGTCAGTTTTTATTTTCATGTTTGGCTTAGATAAAAGGAATATCCATTCATCCAAATAGGAAGAACAGCTACTTTCAAATTTTATTAAGATATGGCAAATATACCTAGTAACTGCTCATTCATTGCTGCCATGATATATTATTTTTTATATTTCTACCATTCCATCACTGACCGAAGTCAATATTAAGCAAAATTACAAATTTCTGTGTTTTAGAGAAACTATTAAACACAAAACTGCAACATATGGCAATGTCAGGGTAAGAGGGAATGATGACTTCATCCTGAAGAGGGAAGAGGACACTTGCTGAGGGACCCAGCTCCATTCCCACATTTTCAGGGACTGTTTCTTTTCAGCTCAGGGTATTAGAAGGTATGGTGGCACAGTCAAATGGGAAACATAAGCAGTGTATAGGTACTAAACTAAAATTCAAATTACTTTTGTATCTAGGCATTTATTCCCTGCTATTAACGTGGTTAATCAAGAGGAAACCAGAGATATACTGAAAAGT
Source organism: Rhinolophus sinicus (assembly GCF_036562045.2). Lineage (NCBI taxonomy): Eukaryota > Metazoa > Chordata > Mammalia > Chiroptera > Rhinolophidae > Rhinolophus > Rhinolophus sinicus. The sequence continues at coordinate 146,116,542 of NC_133755.1, forward strand.
TTTTTATAACGTTTAAGAAAATTAAGATTTAAAAGGGATATATATATATATATATATATATATATAATTATATATATTATATTATATATAATATATATTATATTATGTATATTATATATTCTTTCTCCTTCTTTGCAAACATTCGTATCAAAAGCAAAACAGCCTTCTTTTCTATCACCGTTCAATTACATAGAGAGCAAGAACATTAAAAGCACTGGCAAAGGATGTGTCATGTGAACAGAAAGAAAGCTGGGTTTAGAGTACATGGTATATTTTTGTGAAAGGATAGCTTTGGTTACCATTTTTTCAACCTACAGAATTAATGTATTTCAATAAAATTATCAATGAAAGATCAATGGTTGCATTGGTTAGGAAAGGGTTTCAAGAAATCAGAGAGGGCATCATTATAACTAGATATTAAATAAGGTCACTTGCCTTTTCTTAGGTAAAGGTTTAAAGTCTTGAAGTTTGGCTTAGGGGAGAAATGGGACACAGACCACAGGCCATCAGAGCTAAATTATGTGTGTGTCAGGGAAATGGCTACTTGCACAGCCCCCGGGCACAGAGTCAGAACCAAGTTCTGGTCACTCCCAGAATGAGTTCCAGGATCTTTTTTTTTTTTTTGTCTCTAAGTTCTATGAGTCTACTGAGGAATCTATATATTTGTGTGTCTCTAAAATCTACAATGATATATGGTCAGTGGGCATTTGACACCAAAATGGTGTGGTTGTGATAAAGGGAAATGAGTATGAGAGTTTTGTTCCATTGGTCTGGGGGTTAGGGTACCCTACACATCTCATAATGCTAAAGGTTAAGCTTTCTAGACCTCTGGCTTAAAATGAACCTCATCTGAGGGAGTAAGGCATTTAAAATGTATTTCACTTCAGTTCCGTTACCACAGTATTTTAAAGGCAGTTATGGTGTTCTTTATCTATGTTATAAACACTAGTAATATTTTAGAAACATATTTTAAAGATAAAATAATTTTCAGTTTGTGCTCAGAACCTATTAGTTCCATAAGGCGGCCATGAAAAGAGAATATTTAAATATTCCCAATTTTGTTATAATGGCTGCATTTTAAGCCAAAACCATGAGTCAGCATATGGAAATGTATATACAAAAAGGCAATTAATGTGATTTGGGGACCTGTCAAGTGTTTGGTTCAAGGAATCCTGGAACAGAACTTCAAACTTTTGTATTACTCTCATTTCTTTCTGTTTCCTCCAATCTCCAGTTCTTCCATTTTAAATTGGAATATCACTTAATATCCTGTTGACCCATGAACAACATGGGTTTGAAGTTCACGGGCTCACTTACATGCAGATTGTTTTCAATAAATACTATAGTTTTCTCTTCCTTATGATTTTCTTAATATTTTCTTTTCTTCTAGCTTACTTTATTGTAAGAATACAGCATGTAATACATATACAAATATGTGTTAGTCGATTACTTATGTTATCAGTAAGGCTTCCAGTCAACAGTAGGCTATTAGTATTTAAGGTTCTGGGGAGTCAAAAGTTATACACGGATATTCAACTGTGTGGGGGGTTAGTGCCCCTAATCCCATGTTGTTCAAGGTTCAAAGATACACGTTTCAATTTTTTACTTAATTTAAATTTTCAGTAGTTTACAGGTTAGACTATATTTGTATTTCTTTGAAAATAAAACATTAAAACAAAAATTAACTGACTTTGGCAATTGCAATTAGAAACATGTCTTTAAAAAATTGAGTCACTATGATTCTTTTGAAAATGTAGAATACTATTTTGTTGCTCTAGAGACACTAGTTTGAATGTAGTTTATTTTCAGTGGCAATATGCTTCCTCACGCTACTATACTCAAAAGCAAGAGGGTATAATTACTTACTGATCTCATATAAAGCAACGGGCATTATATGTTTTTCCTTCTCTCTCCTGGGAATGGTTAATAGCACCAGGAGAAAGGAACTGCAGTACTAATGACACTATTCTACTCACGTCTGAATCCCTTTGGAGAGCTGCTAATTCTTTTCCTAGAGCTTGTAATGAATCATGTAGCTGGATGGTTGTTCTAGATTGATGGTATATCCCTTCAAAATAATTATAAATTGAGGTACCTAAAGTTATATGTAATAGTGATTGTCCAGATAGAATTTGGATCATTAACAAATACATTTGACTACTTAGTATAATCAAATGCAACAAAGAATTTACAGAATTAGAAATAATCGTAAAAAAAATCCACCAGATGAGTATATAAACAAAGCATTAGTTATAAAATATCAATTAGTTATGACTCTCAATTTACTTTTCATTGCTGCTTGCTAGTCCATGTAAAATGGGAAACAGATCAATAAAATTTTTTCTTGAGGATTCATGCCTGGATAATTTCTGATTAGCTTATCAGTAAACAAATTCCCATCAAGTTCATAGTGCAGAATATAGGTTACTACTTGGGGGCAGTGGAGTTAACATGTTTTAGAAGAAAAAAATTCCCCATATTCTGTATATTATGGTAAAGCTTTACTTATGTATGCAAATGGAGAGGCACACGGGGATATTTAATTCAAAGAGCAGATAATCCAATATTATTCCTTTTGGATTTTAGCACAAATTGAAAAAGACTAATTAGAAAGTTCATGAATGATTATTTCATTTAACTGTATTCCCAAAGCTAATTGATTTTGAGATTAAGAATTTCATCTTCACTTACTACAAATGCCTCCTTCCTGAAAAGGTTCACACAGTGCCATTCTTTCAGGTTTGCGTCTAAAAGCTAACTAAGAGTTGGACCAAATTTCCAGGGACTGGCATTCTAAAACTAGTCAAGATTCTACTGTATCTCAACCATAGAAAATTCACCTGGGGGTCTACTTTCCCAAGGGTTATCGGCAGGGAATAAATGGCTAATAAAGGGCAGCCATTTGACTAAATTAATTCATAACATACAACTTTACTGCTTTTGAACAGCAGCATGTGTGTTAAATCTCCAAAGAATTTCCACATTTAATTTTTCAACCAATGGTCAAAATAATGTTTTAAAAGTAGCCACATCTTGCTTCATATTATAGGTAGTTATTTTACACAGAATTTGAAATAGAATATTTATTATTTTAGTTTATTCTCACCCTCAATACTGCTGTCTTTGTTTTTGACTATCGAGGATTGGAGGAGAGGCTGGGGATTATAAAGACTGAGACAGTGAGAAGCCCTCTCTAATTCCGCAAGTAACCTGCTCCTGAGGTCCAAGGATGCCAAAATTCTGTTTCTTAGTTGTTCTTTGGGTAAGATCTCCTTGCCTACCACTATCAACAGACTGCAAGGAAGCTAAATAGTTTCTCCCCAATTATTAAGCAACTTGGGTTATCCTATCTTTAGGCTTGGAGAAAGGCTCACAGTACTGATGAGGAAGCATTTCAGTACACTTAGGGTGTGTGGATATACACACACGTTTACTTTATTGTACTTCAAAAACTAAAGGAATCATAGTCTACATGTTGTTTTAAATAAAGATTTAAATATACATTTTCATGGTTATTTCCCTTGTGAATCAATGTATATCATCATTGCTGTTGAGTGCAAAGTATCTGATTGGATAAATTCTAATTTATTGAAATATACATAGCCTTACTGATGAACACTGCAACTAATTTATTGTCCTTTTTTTTTTTTTGCTGCTATAAACAATTTAGCGGTATGTCTAGTTCTTTTTTTTTTTGAAACTAACATATTCACACAAAAAATGTCCACATAGATTCCAGCTGGTAGCTGTCAGTTTAATTGTCTAAACTGATAATGAGGATAGATTTGGGAATGTGTATTGAAGGCATAAACGTCCACTGTGTAGAGAGTTATTTCTCTTTACAGGGCGGGCCTGTTGTATCCCACCACATTTGGTAGCCTCTAGAACTCTTGGGTTATCTCAAATCCATCTGCTGTAAATCATTGCATCAAGTCCTTTAAAACTGAGGAGGGGAGAGCTATAGACAAGCATTTTTATCCAGACACTTTTCTAAAAAACCTCAGGATGGAATAGAAGCAAAGTATACTCCATCTTCAGAAATGGTAATTCACTAATATTAGTTCGATAGACATCCCCTTCCTTTGGTTTTAGGATTTATATACAATTGTTCCATTGTAAGAGTTTAACAAATATCATAATTCCAAGACATTACTTGATATCCAAGACTATAGTGAAATCTGGCTGTTTATTCATCTCTTTGTCTGCCTTTCATTCTATGGGTCAGTAAATAAACTATGGATCAAGCTAAATTAATTAGTACTACAGAACACAGGCTTTTGATTATCTAAATTCTGTTATACAATCTCTCCATAACCAGAATGTCCATGCTTGCTCTCCTATACTAGACTCTAAGATCCTCAGGGACAGTGAATCTGTTTTATGTACCTGTGTAATCCCTAAGTCCAGGGCAGTGCCAAAACAGAGAGGTGTTCAATACATGTTTCATTCAATAAAATTAAAAAAATACATAATGAAAGGATTGTTACTGGTTTCCACCCCTAACTTATGTCTAAATAATATAATCCTATATTAGTGTCACCATGTAGCCCTGTTATAGCCAATTTAAGAAAAACATCCTTTCTAGGCTGATCATGTCGGTTACTATCACAAACTTGAAGTGGTCTGAAGTTGTGATTACTAAGAGTTGAGATATAGTGAAATGGGGAAAATAAGGGCAGGATGGTAAGTTTTTATGAAGGCTAAGTTTTATTCAATTTAAATGATTGTGTTTTGTTGTGAATCTATGTCCTTCCTATTTTGGGGCTGTTTAGCCTATTTTTTTCTTTTAAGATGAAATAATGATAGTGGGTAGTTTTTCTTTTTTGGTGTCCTTTCTTGATGAGATAAAAACATTGGAAACTGAGGCCAGCCTCTCAGTAATTGGGGAAATATTACTTGGGCCATGAAAGCTAAAAGTCTGGCACTGTTGATCTTAAGATGCTGCAGCTATGGAGCAATTGCTATTGGAAAGAACATCTCACTATCAGTTATGCCATAACTAATGTTAGTTTTTGGCAGAAATTCTAAGGTATATAAAAAAAAGATAATATTAAATGAATTTTTTGAACACGTTAAAAAGTGAGCATTTTGCAGGTTATCTTGCCAAACTCAGCAAGCAAGATTGAGGCAGTCAGTTGACTATAATTTATTGAGTGCTTACTATGTGTCAGGTACTATGCAATGCCGCCATCAAACACTATAGGAAACCTGTTAAGGTTTTTTTTAATGGTCAAGATAGCCTGATCTAAAATTTTAGAGCTTTGGGGTATCAATTGAAACTCAATTAAATTTTTGTTCAGGCACTTAAGTAGAGGTAAAACAGTTTTTGGAGAACCATTTCTGTTCTTCCTATGGGCTTTCCTCAAAGGTCTTTAGGGAAGAAATCAAGTGGGTCTAATTAACTTTTAATAAAAGAAAGTGAACTTTGACTGGTATATGAAGCACATTGATATTCTATTATGAAGTTCAGCTGATCGTCACTGTAGGTCTTTTCCAGATATTAAAATACTTGGGAGTAATTGGAAAAGATCCATTCCCTGCTGCTTAATAAATTAGTTATCATTATACTTCAGAGTGGGCAATAAATTGCTTTTAAGGCAAGATCATTAAAATGAATGCTAAATTAAGACACTTGTAGTGGGAAAATGTAGCTAAATGCTGAAAATGCTATTCAAATTCTCAAATGATGAATTAACAGCAAGAAAGTTCAAGAAAATAGTGATATCTAGGTAATCAGGGCCAATCATTGGTGTGTTCTTTTAAGCTGCATTGGGTAAAATCAGGTATTTGTCTTAATATCTAATGGAATTCTAACCAACTAAAAAAAACACTTTGTAATTTAAAATGGTAGCTTTACTTAGTGTTGAATTTTTACTTAAGAAGTATCACACAAACAAAAATTGTCTGCGTAGCTTATGGTAAGAACAAACAGATTCAGGATTACTTGGAACAGATGCTGGAAAATAAAGTTATATCAAGTCACTTACTTCATTCTTATTTTCCTGCCTTCTGCCTACAGATTATGGTTTAAAGGCTGTGGAAAACTGTGTTATAAAACAGTGTGGCAACTAAAGTTTTAAAGACATAAAGATAAGAAGAATCATGACAAAAGAATAAAGAGGACGATGCAAAATAAAGAGTAAAGAGGAAGAATAAATTGTTGAGTAAAACTCAACAAAGACAGGTATCCTCAACAGAACATGAACTACGACAATAAATCCAGTCTATTTTGTTTTGCCCCATCAGTGTCATCCTTATATAAAGCATAGTCAATGCAAAGGATAATCTGTGTATAATTAGTTGTATGCTGCCTTGTGACATCTTCTGTTCCTTACTTGCTACATGCTTAAACACATCTCCCTAACTGGAGAATAACACCTAAATAAAGAAATACATTTCTGTTTCTTTTACCACCATCACCCCCTCAAATAGATGTTTGCATAGTACCGTGTTTCCCTGAAAAATCAGACCTAGCCGGACAATCAGCTCGAATGCGTCTTTCGGAGCAAAAATTAATATAAGACCTGGTCATATTTTACTATAATATAAGACCGGGTCTTACCTAAAATAATATGAGACCAGGTCTTATGTTAACTTTTGCTCCAAAAGATGCATTCGAGCTGATTGTCCAGTTAGGTCTGATTTTCGGGGAGACAGGGTAGGTGCCATAATTTAATGATTGTTGGATTTATATATGGCAGAAACAAATCCATTTCTGACATTACTGTAATCCATATTTTTTTTCTAAAAAATTCAGGAAGTACTCTAAGTAAGGTTTATTACTAATAGTTAAAATATTTTACATGTATTGATGTTCACCTTTTAAGCTATATATTTTCAGTAATTATTGATTATATATTTTCAGTAATTATTGATTCTTTACATTATAGGAAAAAAAGGTAACTAAACTCCTAAATACTTTTAGAAAATAATAATCAAAATGGGTAGTTTACCTGGCTTCAACTTTCGGTAGCCTTCTAAGCTTGATACTAACTTTAAAAATTGTTTCAAAGTACAGTTCACCCTTGAACAACATAGGTTTGAATGGTGTCAGTCCACTTACGCATGGATTTCTTTTCAATAAATACCGTAAATGTATTTTCTCTTCCTTATGATTTTATTAATAACATTTTCTTTTTTTCTTGCTTACTTTTTTTGTAAGACTACAGCATGTAATACATATAATATACAAAATATGTGTTAATTGACTATTCATGTTATCAATAAGGCTTTTGGTCAAAAGTAGGCTGTTAGTTAAGTTTTTGGCGAGTCAAAAGTTTTATGTGGATTGTTGACTGTGGGAGTGTCGGCACCCCTAACTTCCATGTTGTTTAAGGGTCAATTGTACTATGTAAATAGATGGTGGAATTTGGATAGTAAAATTACCTAGTTCCTAGAAGAAATATTCAAAATATATGACTGTTGACAGATATAACTGTAGCTTTTAAAAATCTTATTTAATGTGTGTGAGCTCTGTAAAAAGAAAATGTCAGTACAGTATCTTGAGACCACATAATCATTCACATTTTACCTTTAAGGAAATAGATAAATGAGTGCTCACACAAAAAAATTATCGCATTTGGTAAATTTATTTGTTAGAAAACATGATAAAATGCTAAAATGAAAACATCAAAATGGTATTTTGAAATTAGAAATAATAATCACTGTCATTTTACCCTTAAGGAAAAGGAAGAGAGAGGGAGAGAGGAAAATAACCTTCCTTCTTTACTTTCTGCTGATGGGGTTTGGACTTTACACTGCAGTAAAGTTACAATGAAAAGTGCTGGCTCAGAAAATTTTATATGTTACTTAGGCTCCAAACACTGCTGTTCTTAACGTGCCGAGGAAAGGGTTTGGTGACGTCATGCAAAGAATCTCTGAGAGCTAGAGGAATCTGTAATTGAAGGGGAGAGGCTGACCATAGGACAAATTACATCAGACTCAGTAAAGACCAGACTTTCCAAATAGATCTGGTCTGAAAAGAAGTGCTGCAAAATAAAGCAATGCACTGGCAGGAGGATTCCAGGGTTTGATGGACTGGGGCTACTCTAGGTACAGAATCAGTCTTAGAGCTTTGCTGAGTGTCTTCTTTTTCCTTGAATGTCAGTTTAAGAACAATAACAATATTTAGGGGCTACTTTCTGCCTTTCAAAATAAAAATGTTCTCTTGGTTCCCATGGGCAAAATGTACACTCTTAGAATTTAAGATTAACTACTTCAGTTAATAGTAGAATGCGGATGTAAAAAATGCCCTGCTTATCTTGTAATGTTAAGCACTAAGAAAAGAATAAAACAGGATGATGTGACAGAGTCTGATGAGGAGCTTCTTTAGAAGGGCTTGTCAGGAAGACTGTATGGAAGGGGAGGTCTTCAAGCTGAGACCAGCAAGATAAAATAAGAACCTATCTATGAAGCCCTACCTAGGAGTGGCTCCTGCAAGTGCCCAAAATATGAAAACAGAAGGCTGGCAGTGTGGCTGAAGTTCAGTCAGTGAGGGGACTCTTGTGACAGGAACACTGGAGAGCTGATAAAAGGGCAGCTCACACAGGGGCCGCAGGCCAGAGCAATCATTTGGCTTTCTTCTAAGTGCAATGGGAAGTCACTCAAGGTTTTTAAAGAGGAGGTGATAAAATCTGACTTGAACATTTAAAAGATCACTCCGGACACTATGGGAAGAATTGACTATATGAAAGGAAGACTGGAAGTAAGTGAGCCAACAGGTATCCAGGCAAGAGACAGGTGGTGGCCTGGACTGGTACCAAGAGTAGGGATGGACTGATGTCGAAGGATTCAGGCTACCTCTGGAGGTAAGACTTGTCAGGAAGAACTGGATTTGTGGATGAGGGAAGACAGGAATTAAGGATGATTTCTGGTGTTTTGGCTTTTGCAGCTGGGTGGGTACTGATACCATTTAAGAAGATGAAACTGAGGTAGGAGGGAGGATGATAAAGAAAAGCATGAGCTCTGTCTTTAGATTTTTCTCCAATAACCATAATTAACAATTGCAAGGAAAAAAAATCGATCATTTTAACTTTCTTTTTTTAGTTTCTTATAAAGATCAAGTCTCTCATTTTAAGGAACTTTTTTTGCAATGGCTTTTCTAAAATTATTTTAAAATTATGAAAATAACGTGCCTAAGGCAAAAATATTGAAAACATACAAAAGATTATGTAATGGAAAGGAATCTGCCCATATTCCAGATCCTATTCTTATTTCTCAGAGTAAACATGATCAATAATTTATTGAAATCTCTTCCAAGATTTCTTAGTGCATGCTCACAGTCAACATCTGAAAAAATACAAATGGAAGATTACTATATATACACAAAGGTTGGACAATTAAGTTTGTGAACTTTGTTGCAATGATGTTGCCAACTTTTTTTGGTATCAGAGGGATTATTCATTATGAATTTATACCAACTGGACAAACGGTTAACCAAGTTTACTATTTGGAAACAGTGAAAAGGCTGAGTGAAAAAGACGATCTGAACTTTTTGCCAACAATCATGGCTCTCAACAATTCAGCTCACACAGCACTGTCTGTGAGGGAGTTTTTAGCCAGTAAACAAATAACTGTAATGGAACACTCTCCCTACTCACCTGATATGGCCCCCAATGACTTCTATCTTTACCCGAAGATAAAGGAAATATGGAAAGGAAGACATTTTGATGACATTCAGGACATCAAGGATAATATGACACCAGCTCTGATGGCCATTCCAGAAAAAGAGTTCCAAAATTGCTTTGACAGGTAGACTAGGTGCTGGCGTCGGTGTCTAGCTTCCCAAGGGTAGTACTTCGAAGGTGACCGTAGTGGTATTCAGCAATGAATATCACTAGGATATTTTCTAGGATGAGTTCACGAACTTAATTGTCAGAACTCATATTGCTATATACTATGCTTTATGGAAATGTATCTTGGTGTTCTACCTCATTACAGCTGCCTAGTATTCCAGTGCGTGGGTATACAGTGACTTATTCAATCTTTTTTTTCGTCTCAAGTTTTGCTATTATAAACAATGTTGCACATTCTTGAGTAGATCTCCAGGATAAAATCCTACGAATGGAATTTCCAGGTCATATAGTGTGTGTTTAAAATTTAATAAACACCACCCAAATACCTTCTAAAGAATATACCCCAATACATAGTCCTTCTAAGTGTGCATGAGAATCAATGTTGTAACTGCTAATTCTGGGCATTTGTCAAAATTTGTAAACTTGGTGAATCTGCTCGGTAAGAAAATAACATCTTAAAGCTATTTTAATTTGCTTTTCTTCATATATGAGCTTCTCGTGTTCAATGCTAATGCACATCTTTTTCTGAGAAGTACATGTTTATGAACTTGTTTTATCAATGTATTAGTGTTGCTGCTTCTCCCACATCTTTTTTTTATAAATTTAAAAATATTACACAAATAATACATACTCATTATTATGAGGGAAACAATGTAAAGATGAACTGAGGAAAGCTAATACTGCATCTCTAGCCCCTTGCAATTTCTCCCACCTGCCAATCCTAGTTAACCAATGTTATCCACCCACATGCATACAAACATATAAGTATATAAATATATACATATAAATATATACATATAAATATATATATAATCTTGAGCATTTGTTCTTTTGAATAAAATGGGATTGCATTAAATACATTAGTTTGCAAGGTACCTGTCTCAATTAGTAACTCATCACAGATACCTTTCTAGGATAATCATTCTTAACAGTTGTATAATAATATTCAATAAAATGGATAATCACATTTTATTAAACCACTTCTGTATTGATAAACAGGTAGATTTGCTCTAATTTTTAAATACAACAATCATGCTACATTCACCATGCAATTCATACATCTTTCTAATATTTTTAGAAAGAACTTTCTATATATTGAGCAAACTTGCCTTTTATCTATCATGTGCTTTGCATTTTCCCCCCAATCTGCTGCTTTTCTTTTGATTTTAGCATTTATTTTGATATACTAATTTTTATTTGGTAAAAATTTCCAATTTTTTCCCCTATAGATGTTCTGGGTTCGTTGCCCTATTTAGAAAGTCACCCTTCACCCAAAATTATGTTTTAAAAATCCTGAAAATCTGGGCAATAACTTGTTCCTTTTAAGTCAGATTCAACAGTGAAAATCATAATATTATTATATATAAATAAATATAAAACATATTTTTTAAACTACGAGTTATTTTGGTTTCCCATGCCATTTAATACCTTTTTGTAAACTGTATTAGGCTTATCTATTCAATAGCTTCGCTAATTATAGCTACTGAATGTTTAAGTATTATAAAGTTAATTTCTCTTAGTATTTCTTTCTTTTTTTGATCTTATTTCAAAATTTTGCTGATTTATTCCTTATAGAGATTTAGTAGTTTCATCAATATTTCCCCATTAAGAGACCAGGGGAAAAAAAGGTGCATTTAAGCAACAATAGAGAACATTTTATCCAGAGAATTTAGATAACAGAGAAGCTGTGGTAAATCTGAAGATGGGCTAGATAATCTTTGAACTTATTTATGCATTTAGAGATTTTTCAGGTGTGACCTCGGGCAAGTCCCTTAAGCTCTCTAAGGCAGCAATCTCTTGATCTTTAAAACAAAGTAAAACCTACTCAACCCACCTTGTAGGATTTTAGCAGGATCAAATGGGATAATACACATGAAAGTGCTTTGAAACTATAAAGAGTTTAGTTCATAAAAGTATTTTTATCTTTTGCATTAAGCAACTGACATTTAGCTAACCAAAAGAAATCTGTTTTCAGGTTTTTCCTTCAATTTTAGAGATGTCTACTCAAAAATAAATTCACCAAATGTTCAATTGGAGATAGAAATTATAACACATGTAATATGGAAACAAAGTAAGGCATTCCCAAGATTTGAAAATGTAACAAATTGCTAGTTAGTCAAGTTTCTTACAGCAGTTTAATTACTGTACAACTACCAAATATGCAGCACTTTAAGAAGCTCTTTCATATCTTTCAAGTCTTCTAGAAAAGGTAAATTAAAACACATTTCCAGTGGTTAAAGACAGCTGCACACACCGATGAGATAGTATGTGAGTTAAGCAGAAAGAGTACAAAATCCTGTCCAGTGATCCCCCATCCTCCACCCCACCAACCTTAGTCTATTTTGGGCAGGTACAGTATATCCTTTCTGCAAGGGACTAAATAATCAATATGAGCCCTTAGTGAATCATCATTAAAAAAAATTGATCTACTTATGAATATCCATATGCATAGGCAATTAGCAAAGATTATTCTCTTAAATTATCCTCTGCCAGAATATTTTCAGAATAATTTCCAAAAGCCTACCACAGAAATCTTTCTTAGGCCCAAACTTGCTCATAATGCCAACTACTTTGCTATAGACAATATGAAATGTCTGTACAGGACATTAAGAATTTCAGAGCTGCTGGTCCATTCGACTGTGGACCAATGGATTAAAATCCTATAGAAAGTTTAGAGCTTAATTCTAAAGGGTAAAGATTTGATAACGCAGGAATTTATTTTACTTGGCAAGATTGAAGAGACATGGTGTAAACTATATATTTTTTAATTACCTGAATTTTAAATTGAATTAAAATTACCCTCATATAATTTCTTGCTTCCAAATAAAATGGTTTCTATTTCATTCTCGGTAGAATTACCTGTAAATAATACTGTATAAAATGCAGATCATTTTCTTACCAATTTAATATTGCCATTTTAATTTGGTTTTACAATTGGTTATAGTTGTTTTCCAAGCTATCCTTTTAGAAGAGATAAAATGTGTTTTAGCCTACCTTCACTCAGGCCTCTTGCTACCGTGTTTCCCTGAAAATAAGACCTAGCTGGACAATCAGCTCTAATGCATCTTTTGGAGCAAAAATTAATATAAGACCAGGTCTTATTTTACTATAAGACTGGGTCTATAATATAATATAATATAATATACAAGATATTATATTAATTTTTGCTCCAAAAGGTGCATTAGAGCTGATTGTCCGGCTAGGTCTTATTTTCGGGGAAACAGGGTATCTTTTGAGTGTTTTTTTTTTTTTTAATACTACATGTACTATTATAGCGCTCTTTCCCATTCTCTTGTAATGTATTGAGAACCTAAAATTACAGCAAAAAAGCCAAGCAGTAGCATTTTTTTTTTTTCTTTTTGTCAATGTAAAAATATATTGTGATGGAAGGAGAACTGACTCTGGGTGGTGAATATACAATGTGACATATAGATGGTATATTTCAGAGTTTTACACCTGAAATCTATGTAACTTTACTAACAACTGTCACCCCAATAAACTTTAATAAAAAAAAATTAGATACAGACTTTGTTTCCTTATTCAATTTAAAAAAAAAAAAAATACCCGTGCTATGTTTAACAAAAAATTACCTGTAAATAAACGAAGCAGTGTAACCAATGTCAAAAATAATAGTCTTTCATAGACTTATTGGTAATCTACACTTTAAAAATAGCCAATGGCTGCCTCCTTTAAAATGAGGGCTTGATAGGTGTGAGGCTGTTTCTGTAATTCAATTCATCTTCACAACACCCATGTAGGTAGTATTGTCTTATGTTTACTGAAGGAAACTGGGACTCAGCAAGGTGAAGTGCTTGCCTGTGGTCTTCAGTGAAGCATCAGGGAACGGGTAGGTTTCCACACCAGGCCTGACTGTTTCCACAGTGTGTGCTCCACTCTGCACATGCCTAGTATATCATGTCATTTTTCACATTCCAATACAAGTTAGGGGCTAATTAGCTAATTTCCTGAGTCTAGGAGAGCAAAAGGAATTTATTAGCAGTGATAACTGAGATATTACCAATCAGCATTTATTTATTTGAAACACGATGGTATTTGAAAAAGACGAAAATGATATATACAAAACTAACTCATAATATATATTTTTCTTTTAAACAAAACTCCCCAGTGCAAACATACTGTAAGGAGATAAAAAGAAAAATAATGCTTATATAAATAATGCAGCAAAGTAAAACAAGTTTAGTTTTTTAATGCCTCCCAAACAAATTCTAAATATCCAGGTCAACAATAGTTACTACGAGCCTGACACACTTCGTCAAAATCTGAAAAGTCTTTTGACCAACAACAACAAAAAAATGTTTTTTCTTTAAGAATCCAATTATTAATGGTAATTTGATATCATATTCTCTCTTAACATATATTCTTATTAGATATAAAATGTTTCAAGATATCAAAAAGCATAAAAAAGTAAACAGTAAATTTGACTTCCAATTTTTGCTCCATGCACTCTTTTCCAATTTCCTCTCCTCCAGATAATCACTATTGTTTCTTGAATTGCATTCCAAAGATAATTTTTTGCATACAGTAACAAAGATGAATAAATAGTCACCTCTTTTTTTTTTTTTTCCTTTTTTTTTTTTTTTAAAGATTTTATTGGGGAACAATGGTCAAATTGTTGTCCTTTCAATCTTAGTTGTGGGGGGTTCTGTTCAGCTTCAAGTTGTTGTTCTTTCAGTCTTAGTTGTGGAGGGCGCAGCTCAGCTCCAGGTCCAGTTGCCGTTGCTAGTTGCAGGGGGCACAGCCCACCATCCCTTGCGGGAGTCGAACCGGCAACCTTATGGTTGAGAGGACAGGCTCCAACCAACTGAGCCATCCGGGAGCTCAGCGGCAGCTCAGCTCAAGGTGCCGTGTTCAATTTTAGTTGCAGGGGGCGCTGCCCACCATCCCTTGCGGGAGTCGAGGAATTGAACTGGCAACCTTGTGGTTGAGAGCCCGCGCTCCAACCAACTGAGCCATCCGGGAGGCAGCTCAGCTCAAGGTGCCGTGTTCAATCTTAGTTGCAGGGGGCAGAGCCCACCATCCCTTGCGGGAGTCGAGGAATCGAACCGGCAACCTTGTGGTTGAGAGCCCACTGGCCCATGTGGGAATCGAACCGGCAGCCTTCGGAGCTAGGAGCACGGAGCTCTAACCACCTGAGCCACCGGGCCAACCCCTAGTCACCTCTTTTTAATATACATAGTAGCTGACTAAACACTTTAAGATCATATTCTTGTTTTGTGGTTAGCGTATTCAGACTCATTTTAAACACTTTATTTTTAATAAAAAAATTTAATTATACAAAGTAAAGCGAAAGTTCAATAAATGTTTAGATTTATCCATACACCCACCAGCTAGATTTAACAATATTAATATTTATATTGATATTAATAATATATTTGCTTCACCTATCTATCTATAGGTAAACATATTAATATTCTTTCAAGGAATTATTTTAAAGAAATAACATACAAAGTCACTAAATATTTCAGCATTCATCTCCAAAAAGTAGGGACTTTTTTTTATATGACTACAATATCACAAGGCACCACAGATTATTAACAATAATTTCCTCAAACCATCTAATGCCTAGTACTTATTCAAATTTCACCAACTGACCTCAAAATATGACGAACCATTATTTTTCACACAGCACTTTTTTTTACTGTAGTATTATTAGCGTAAGAGAGATATTATAGCCTTTATCTAATATCTAAAGTTTACCCTAAAGTATTTATTTTTTATTTTGCCTGTTATTTTTATTAGTGCCTTTCATCTCTATCAAAAAATATTGTCTAAATTTCATTTTGACATTAGCATAGGAAACTTTATTCACCATGACTAGCCTTCCACAGTTTGATGTGCAGGAAATTGCCTAAAAATGTTGTTTATATAATCATAGCTAACCCTGAGCAGAGTTAGGAAGTGGGGAGGAGAAAGACCAGCTCCCCTGCGGCAGGGTCTTCCTTCTCCTTGCCCTATAATGTCTCAATTCACTGACCTCGCCAGGATTCTATCTAGCATCCTCATTTTGTTATTCAAAAGGAAAGGAAATCAGTTGTGGTGATGGTTGTACAACTCTGTGAACATACTAAAAACCAAGGAATTGTATACTTTAAATAAGTGAATTGCATGGCATGTGAATTATATCTAATAAAGCAGTTTTAAAAAAAGAGAAGAGAGGAAATATAAAACTCACACTAAAATATCTTCTGAACAGAATTAGTTTCCTAAAGTGGAATATAAAAAATTTTCTATGTATTCTTGGTACTGAAATAAAAAGCCTAACAATTAAATAAATTAAAGCTCCTATGCACTCCACTATTTTGGTTATGTAACCATGTTACAACTGTGGCACTTGTTAATGTAAGCATAGTATGTGGACTCAGTTTATAAAGAAAGAAAAGTCAGGAATAAGTTTTTGCTACATAAAAATCAATTAAATAATTCCTTTAGCAAAAAAAAAAAAACAACTCTCATAATAATTTGAAGTTATGTGACTTGAGAAGTGTGTAATCCTATGTTTCATAGGTGGCACTGACAATTGGTACAACTATTCTGCAGGGATGTTTCACAAAATGTATCAAAAGTATTAATAATATTCACACTAATATAAAAATTCTGTTTCCAGAAATTTACCCTAAACAACAATAATTTTATCCTCAAATGTAAATGCTTATATCCTCAAGTACAAGTACATATCTTGTTACATAAGAGTACTATTTATATTTGTTGTAATATTGAAAAGAGCTTGGCTAACTAACAATAAGAGAAAGGTTAAAAAATTATGGCCCTTTTAGAAGATCTAATAGTATTCAGCCATTAAAGATCATGTTGTAAAACAATGTTTAGTAACACAAAGAATTCCTCATTTCTCTCTCTCTCTCTCTCTCTCTCTCTCTCTCTCTCTCTCTCTCTCTCTCTCTCCAGGGTTGCCAAAAATGTATACACATTTTAAGAAAGGAAAAAACTGTATTAAAATTGTAATACTCAATATATACTGATAACAAAAGATGAATACAAGTCACGTTTGACTTCTGCAATTTCAAGAAATGCTCAAAATGGTTACCATCAGTGTCCAGACACTTCTGATTACGGTGAAGTACTGCTTGAGCAATGTTGACCAAAGTGTCCACTTGTCTACAATATTTTTTTGGCACCTGGTATATAATATGAAACTGAAAATGGAGGAACTGCTGGCTTTCAGTAATGGTAAAGGGAATTGGCTGGCAAATACTCCAATAAGTAACAATTATAGAATTATAGAATCTGGAACGTGTGTGTGTGTGTGTGTGTGGATTTTAAACCCAATAAATACTGATTTAAAGGCACTAGAAAGTGATCCAAATCAAGCATAAGCTAAAAGTGTTAACCCCTAACAGAAAGTAGTTGCAATGAGTTAGAATTCAAGTTAGTGCCTTTTTCCCCCTGAAATCACAAAATTGCAGTCTTACATTAAACAGAGTTAAAGGTTGGCAGAGCAGCTGAAAATCTAGGGGTGGGGGGAAATCTGGAAAATGCGTGAGCCATGGAGGGGGTGGGACCAAATATCTGAGTAGATCTCAGCCTAAATCCCTGGAGCCCCATTCAATAAGACATCAGTGCATCACCAGGAAAAGAGCTGACAAAAACTAGTGCAACGTTTACTTTTAAAAGACATGACTGCACTAGATGAGATTTGTGAGTTTGCTGCTTTTTCTGATTCAGGGTCCTCCTGAATCCATGACTAACTCAGGAGACAGAAAGCTAAAGCCTTACTGATTTCATGTCTCAGAAAACAGCCTACTCATGGTCTACTACAAACTTTGTCCAAATCTTTGACTGAATGCTAAATTGCACAGGTACATGAAAGATTCCCAGGAGGCCAAGTTAAAAACAACAACAGCTGAAAACAAAAGAACTGAGCAGAAATCTCAGCTGTTGTACACAGAAAGGGAAATCGCATTTACCGTTTGAATCCAAGAGAGTAAGTTGCTTGCTAAACAACAATAAAATAATTCTCAGAAGAATGTAACAATCAAGGGTTCCAAAATATATCCAGAATATCTAGTTTTTAACCAAAAATTACTAGATATTCAAAGAAAGAGGAAAATGTGACTCATGCTCAGGAAAAAAGACAACAGAAACTGCCTCTAAGTGAGTCTAGATGCTGATGTAGTAAAGACTTCAAAGCAACTATTTAAATACATTGAAAGAATTAAAGGACAGCTTGCCAAAGAAGTGGGCAATACTGACTGAAGGGAATGAATCAGTTGGTAATTCAGATCTAAAGAGAGCAATTAACGGCACTGGGAATGGTGAGTTATGTGAGTAAACATAAAGTCTGTATCTATCTATCTATCTATCTATCTATCTATCTATCTATCTATCTATCTATCTAGTATCTATCCATCCATCCACATTTTTCTTTTCCAAAGCATAAGAAGGTAAAAAGAAATATACTGTTCCAAATTCATATATTTTTCCTGAAATACAATATTAACTTTAAGCAGGTTATAATCCCTAGAGCATGTGTGTGTGTATATATATACATACATATATATACACACACACACACACATATATATAAATATGTATATATATAATAATGCAAAGAGATATAGCTAAAATATCAAGAGGAATTAAAACAAAACTATCTGGTACACACACACACACACACACACACACACACACACACAGGAAAAGAGAAAAAGAGGAAGAGCAGGGAGCATGAGCGTCCTATTTGCATCAGTTTCCCTTGCACACAGACCTGTGTGAGGCGCGCAGAGGTCTGGGTGGATGCTGCATATGTGGTTGGTTTGCAGTCGTTGAGAAAATCTTAATCTTTTAAAGGACCTTCTAACGAACTTGTCCCACTTTTGCTCCCCCAAAACAAACAACTGCCCTCTGCCTTGGAAGACATGCTAGATACTATCTTGAGGCTGTTTATTATATAAACATCTTTGAAAAAACAGGAAAAAAAAAACTGGTGTGATTCAACAGTGCTACTCCTAGGTATTTACCTAACACAAATGAATACATGAAATGATCACATAAGGACTTGAACATGAACTTTCATAAACAGTTTTATTCATGATCACCAAAAATTAGAAATAACCCAAATGTCCTTAAACAGGAGAATGGATAAACTGCGTTACAACCATACAATGAAATCTACTCTGTAGTAAGAAGGAATGAACTATTATTTACAGAACATTAATGAACCTCCAACACTATTCTGTACAAAATAAAACAGACAGAATCAGACTGTATGATTCACTTTCATAAAGTTCTGGACAGTGCAAAATTCATCTATAGTGACAGCAATTGATCAGTGGTTGTCAGGGGTCAGATGAGAGGGGTAAATGATGCAAGGGTCATAAGGAAATTTTGGGGGGTTATGAAATGCTGTATACTTGATTGGGATAGTGGGCACACAGGTGTATATATTTGTTAAAATTCACTGAAATTTACACTTAAAATGGGTACATTTTTGCATGTAAGTTATACTCAATAAAGTAGATGAAAAGAAAAAAATGGAACAAAAGTATAAGATTTCAGTATTGTCTCTTTAAAAATGAAAATGGAGTGACACATAACAAGTATTTACACTAGATTGATAGTCTACTGTGTTTCCCCGAAAATAAGACCAGGTCTTATATTAAGGTTTGCTCCAAAAGACGCATTAGGGCTTATGTTCAGGGGCTGTCATCCTGAAAAATCATGCCAGGGCTCATTTTCCGGTTAGCTCTTTTTTTCGGGGAAATAATCGAAAAAAAGAAGCAACAACATTTATTAAAAAAATAGACATAAAAGATTAACTTCTTCATTAAAATTATAAGAAAATTTGTTATACACAGAAAAATACACTTGCAGTATTTCACTGCTTGAGACTTTTAAATGCATAGAATACCAATTTTCCTAAATATGTGAAAATACCTATTGGAGTAATAAAGAAGACAAAAAAAATACTTGGTTTTCTAGCTCTTAGTTTAACACATTCAACTGAAAGTTAATGTTGGACTATTAAACTTTTCAGACTTGTGAACGTGACATGGCTCAGAGAGACCCTTGTAATACAGCTTTGTGGCAATTATGTATTGATTTTTCAGCAGCATATTTATTTCTTGATAACTTAATTGAAGAAAGTTTTATCTTTAGCTCAAAAGCAAAGAATCTGATTAACTTCATTTTAACCCCACTGGTAATTCATGTGTTTACAATGAATCCAAAGCTTTGGTCAATAAAAATGATCATACTGTGAAAATACCATGATGTTGTGGTATTGATTTAGGGTTTTCTTTAAAATATATTGATAATTCTCAAATATCTTTTAATGATTCTTTCAACAATTTTTGTGCTGAGAAACTTGACCATCTAGACTTGCTTTTCAAACATGCATCATAAAATAAATTATTGGCACAGAAAAGGTACTTATAATTCAGAAAAATAAGAGTTCTATAACTATACATCTTAATTTTTTTTTCACAAAAAAAAGTTGTTCTGGGTAAAAGGGGTTCCAAGTAAAAGAAGTTTGGGAAGCACTGTTACAATAATGCTCTAGCCCAGAGATTAGCAATACACAATGCACATCAGCCCGTTAATTGCTCTGAGAAATTTACATTAGGAAACCGTTTACACCCACTGTTCACACTGACCTAGAGCTCTGTTTTTCTTTTCATAGATCACCTGCCAATTTCTCATGGATACAGTACTTTGTGAAACAGTTTGGGAAATACTAGCTATCTATAAGTTCTGCTATGTTGGTTTAAAAATACCTACATTTCACCAATACAAGTGAGTTGAAAGCAGTTTTGATTGAGAATCAACAGCAGACACTTATGTCCTATGAGGAGAAGTGCTTTAACAGTCCTAGAGTAGAATGTATCATCTTTCATGAAACTTTCTCGTTTTCTGCAGTGCTACTTCCTGTCTACTTGTACGTTTTGCGTTTCATTGTTTTGGTGATGGACTCATCCCTAGCTATCGCAATTTTGAACCAGAACTCATTTTACATAAGGTACTCTTCTCTAAATTCAACAAACAGGTTCTTTTTTTTCCCCAGTCAGTTTCGACTGTCTGAAATAAGGGAATAGAACTGAAAAATACCAATTGATAGCAGTATAAACTGCGTGTTGTTTTCTCCCAAGTTAGGTCTTTTGTTGTATCACTCCCTTGTCAAACAATCTGATGACAGATCCTTTCAACTGAATGGAAATCTTCAAGACTGTTGCTTGATAGTTAAACCAATGACAAAAGACCAAAGTTTAAAGATGACACCCAGCATTTTCAGGACCTATCCGACTGTGAATTATCACGTGCAGGACTCCATAGGCTTGTGCTCTCGGGAAAGTTAAATGTCAAAGAAGTAAAATACAGATATCTAAAAGTATCAGCTGCTGATAGTTGGTATGATTTGGTCATGTTTTATGACTCTTGAGATGGGGATGAGCAGTGAACCTAAACCAGCGAAACTCAAATACAATCACATTGCCCAGTCTTCTAAAAATCCTCAAGGGCTTCCCACTGATGTCAACAGAAACGTGAAATCCTAGTCAGAGTCTGTTTTTGCCTTCTCTCCAGATGTTGCTCTGGGCCTCAGGAAGCCTTGCTTTCATTCTGCATCTTGGCCGTACCCTGCTCCTTTCCACCGCAGAGAATCTACTACATGGGCGGCACTGCCTGCATGACCTGATCCACGCTCTCCTCTTTACCAAGGTCTCATCTACACTTCCCCTTGATCTCAATTTGAAAATCACTTCTTCGGGAGAGCTGTCTCTGACCTCCCTGCAATTTGATATATTTTTGTGATTAATTAATGTCTGTCTCTCATATAGACTAAATTCCATGAGAATCACCAAGAATATATTTTTATTTACTAGTTTATTCTCTGCACCTAGGACGGTGCTGATTAAGTGAGTACATTCCTTTAATTTACAACAATCAGAGCACAGTTCTAACTTGCTGATTCTGGTCCCTGAGCAGCTTCTCTGTGCCAGCACTTACCCCAGTTTAATAAACAGGGGTGACTACAACTTAAATATACAATTGGATCTCAGGTAACAACTGCACGGATGTATCTTGGACCACATGATCCTTCTGCTGATTGGGCTGTATTCTGTGCTTGCTTTGCTCAAGCTTGCAGCTTTCCTGTCTTGCTAAAGCACTATGGAAGCTTTTTAACTCTGTCATTACCCCTTGAAACTTATCAATATGCTGAGGAAAAGTAGACAACAATTGGGTAAAGTTTCCCCTGTGTTAAAACTATATTTTTAAGTCTTAAAAATTTTTCACACAAAGGAATTTATCCAGAGCATAAAAGGCAAGAGAAATGCATTGCTAGCTGTCTGGGCAGTTGGCTGGTTATTAATGAGGAATAGTTGCCACTGCACTGTGATTTCCACTGTTATCATTCCAGATATACGGACCAAAGATTTATGGGTATACATTCTCAACAGAACTTATTTTCCACATCATCCTCTAATTAAAATTATGAAGAATGTTTTCCTCACATGGTATCTCTAATTTTAAAATCAGCGAACAAAACTTCTTCCATCTCTTAAAGTATCCAGATATAATTTAATCTGTTATGATTCATATGTTTGGAAGTCGTGTTTTCTTATCATGCCAGAATAAGAGAATCTAAACAGTATTTGGATAAATCATTGGTCTCAGTACATCCATTTTTAAGGGTTAGATGATGGGGATGCCTCAATCTCTTATCTAGCTATGAAAACAAAACAAAACAAAAAACAGAAAATGATGAAATACCACTTGTGAAAAGATGCCTACATTATTTTTCACTAAATAATTAATGCCATATTCACACAGTGGAAATTTACCAAAAAGATACTTGGCATTTTTGTTTTAGGAGATAAAATTATATTTCTTTTTCAATTCACCCAGGAGCTTTAATCTTCACACATTCAACATATAATTATGTAGAACTTTTTGAAATTCCACAACTCAGTCGTATACCTTATATTTGCAGTAGAAAATGAAACATTAGAAGAATAAAGAAAGGAAGATGATTTAACTTGTCCAGGGTGGGGAAGGGACAAGGTAGAGAGAAAGGAATTGAAATCTTTTACAGAACACGTGACACAATTGGACCTTTAAAAATAGCGGTTTTTGTTGGGGGTGAAAGAGCCCTTCTAAGCAATGGGGTTATATACTCGTATGCACAAACATGCAGATTTGAGAGCACACTGCCTATTTAAAGAAAAACCCTACAGTTTTTGGGAAGCTATTAAAGATTCAAAACTAAAGGGAGAAGGTGTAGAGAGCAGAAAGACATTTTATACATATATATATGCAGTTGAATTAGGGATAGAAAAATTGGTGGCAGGGACACTATTCCAAAGCTTTTGCTCCAGCCCAGAACTGAACTGATGGAGGGCCTAGAACTGGATGATGAAATGAAAATGGGGAAAAAAAAACAAGCTTGGCTGTGAAAGGTATCAAAAGTATTATGGAAATGAAGTAGACAGGATAGGATTTGATGAAAGACTAGCTGTCAAGGAAAAGTATTTAAAGATGACCTCAGGATATTTGAACTGAGGTTACTGGGATAATAAAAGGTCTGTCTGAAAGGGAAAATGGTTTGGGATTAAAATAATGCAGATGACTTTCCACAGGTTAAATTTAGGAACTATCTGGCACTCAGTAGGATATAGGGATTAAATTCGACAGTGAAGACTGGGCTAGAGATTAAGGTTAAGGGGTGGCTAATCCCTTTTAGAATATAAGGGGACTCTGGATGTGTTTGCATGTAAAGAGTCTGAAAAAAGCAATGGAGCCAGAGAGCTTCACTTGTTTGTTCACTCATATATACCTGCACCTACCTTCGTGTAGGTGATAAAGACTGGAAGGCAGAGATAAAATAGCAACTCCCCAGGTGAGTGGCTCTTTGAAGCCATGTAAGCTGCCTGCGTCTTGAAGCCAGGATCATACCGAAATATATATCTAACACCCTTCCTTGCTCACAGCTTCAGTCTTTACTGCTTGCCTAAAGGTAACAATGTTTCCCAATATCTTTTGGGTACTTTCATCTGTGCCCTGAAGAAAGACCTGGACACTTGCCACTCATCTGTCACTGAGAGCATTCCCATCTGGGAGGACAGATAAGTCAGAGAGCTTCATCAGGGCCGTGGGGGTACAGAACACACAGGGCAACACTGCACATGCACGGAGAGGTGAGGAAAGCTTCCTGAAGTGGAGATGCCTGTGCTGTGTCAGGAAGGGGAAGGGCGAAAAGGAAGCTGTCCCAGACAGAAAGAATAATGTAAGCACAGGGAGGAGAGAGCAACTATGACAAAATCGATAAATGTCAGAGATTTGTATACCAGGAACTCAGATTATACAGCACCATTTTGCCTGGCTAATTTTGAGTTTATACTGATGGTACTGAAAAACAACTAAAGAAGAAGACGCAAGAAGTGACATAAAATTTCCATTTTAAAAACATTCAACAGCTTGGAACTTTGGAAGATGCCTTGGGAAACTGGCAGCAGAAAAATCCATTAAAGGTTCTGCAATGGTTGAAATAGTGATGATGAGGGCCTGAAGGGAATAGGAAAAAGAGAGAAGCAGAAAGGAATAGAGAAACAGATTGAAGTGAAGCATTATGAATGGAGAATCAGCAAGAGAGAAAAGGCATGGGGGAGGGGGAGAAGACGGGGCTCAGAAAACAAGCCCCTGGAAGAAGGACAGGGTGGTAGGCTCAAGAGTACAAGTGCTGGCTTTAGGTACTCCTCTCTGGGCAGAGGAGCGAATGGGAGGGGATTCAGGTACAAATTTAGAACATAAAAATAGAATAGCCAGACTTTTCTTTTTAAATCTGTAGACATCTCAGAGGAGACTATCTTAACATTCCTACAGTATGCGGAGGATGAGATGAGGATGAGTAGGTTGTGTGAAAGTCGAAGAGAGAATGGCTGACACCTTCAAGAGTCATGACAAATACCATATGATCTCACTTATATGTGGAATCTAAAGATCTGAATCAATGAACAAAGTAAACAGAAATAGTATCAGAGATATAGAGGAAAAACGAATGGTTGCTAGAACGGAGGGTGGTGGGGATGAGGGAGGAGGCGAAGGGATTAGACAGCATAAATTGGTAACTACAATATTGTCACAGGATATGAAAGACAGTTTGGGGAATATAATCAATAATGTTGTAAAAATTTTGTAGGGTGTCAGATGAGAACATGTCTTATGAGGGAGACCCCTTCATGGACGGTGTAGATGCTTGACCACTGCACTGTACACCTGAAGCGGAAGCTGAATAATATTGTATGCCAACTCTAATTTAATATATACAGTCATGGGATATGGAGTACAGCATAGGGAACAGAATCAATGGAATTGTAACAGCTATATAAGATGTCAGAGGGGCAATAGATTGGGGGAAGAGGGTTATCACTTTGTGAGGGGTGAAATGTCTAACTATTACATTCTTTTGTACACCTGAAACTAATAATAATAAAAAAAAAAAAGACAGAGTCAAGATGAGAGGTGGAAGAGAGGATCAAAAGGCCCCCTCACTGCACTGAGGGCCCGGCATTTGTGAGAGGCACAGGAATGAGTGAACTGTACAGAAATGCATTTGCGCTCTCTAGTTCACTGAGACTGTTATTTAATACAGTCTCATTTTGTGATCACACAAATTTTTATCATGAAGATAAGGAGAAAGTACAGAAGTAAAGGAGCTACTAAGATGGTAGGAAGGAAGAAAAACAAATAAGGTTTAAAAGAATTCAGTTTCTTTATTCTAGAAGAGAAGATGAAGGGAAGATCTGCATAATCCCAGCTCTTATGGCCAGATCAACAAGATGGTATGCACATAATTTCTCACTTTTAACTCTTAGGGAGGTGATTCTACTTGTTTATATAGATTTTTATTCTTAAATAGGAAAAGTGAGCTTAACAAAAGGTTGTTTGTATATATATCAAACCCCAGGGTTACTGGTGAAATTTAGTTCTGGGAGGTAGGTGGGGTTCATCCAGACCCACTGAAACTTTTGTAATAACCTTGAAGTGCTTAATGATCAATATGGTACAAATAGACAAACACGATGCTAACCTACAGTGGCAATAAAATATTAGGACAGTTTTCTCTTTCCTGTCTTTCCACCACGTATCAGGAAATTTCAAAGCATAAAATTATTTCTTTTCATTTCAATAGCTCCAAGCTAATTTTTTAAAAAAATTGAATGATAGAATTGGATATTTATGTCTGTGCCATACTAGATTAAATCAAATTAATACAACTTTCAAAATACACATATATTTGGAACTCTTTTGTAGACTACAGAGAATTGTAGAAGCACAAGGCATTAATGTATTAGCTTGTCTGGCTGCCTACAGCTTGTACATTCATAATTTCTCTTACTTCCCACAGCCTTCCCCTTCACATTCTTTTCCTTTAGGATCAACATAAATATATTTTGTAGCACCTTTAGTTTGAAAAGAGACCAAGGCTTTACTGTCTTGAGAGAAAACTTGAAAAGTAAATTCATTATTTTTGTAGATTATTCTATTAGAGCTTATACTTAATCTATAGATTCCAGTTTTTGAAACTTCTTTTTCAGATATAAATCTGAATTCACCACAGTCTTGGCCACAGGTCTCAGAAAGACAGATTGGCAAATTCTGTAATTTGAAGCCCTTAGAATTTCATAAACATTTTGGATTTTAGCACCAAATATGTAGCTCATTGTAAACTATCATTCTTCTAGTTATACATTGACATGTAGTCATTTTATTGCTCACCGAATCGATATAAAGATTAACGTCTTGAAGCACGTTCTGACCTATTGCATATTAAAACCAGTAATTCACCTAAGAAAAGCTCTTGGTCTAATTAAAAACCTTTTCAGGCACACTTCCACAACTGGCCCACTTTAAAGTGGTGAAACTTAATACAAATAAAAATGAATGTGTCACAAGATTATTTAGTCTTAGAATATTTAGATCTGGTTAAAACTAATTTAGAACTTCCACTAAAACCAATTTAAAAAATATTCTTAAGAGTAATCTAAAAAGGATCAAAGTGAGACACAAAGGATAATATAGTGAGACAATATGCCCATTATAAAGTCCCAAATGATAAGACATTTGTCTAGGCTTGGTAAAGTAAGTGACATTTAGCTATGTATTGTTTATGGCGGCAGCCTTTGAAGCAGAATGCAAGGCTCTTAATTGGAGTGCAGGAAGAAACTATGAAAGCAGCTATTTCTAAATTTTTTAATCTAAAAATAAGAAAAAAAGCTTTATGAAATTAAATATTCAGATATACTCAGCTCCCCTCCCTTGGTGCTTATGTGAAAGGTTTCATATAAAGGATACCCAGGGTTCTTGTAGGGACCACAACACAGTGAGGGGAGGTCGGCAGGGGGATCTTCACTGGTTCTACAGCTTTCAGCAACTTTTGGTGTTTAGTCTTCTCTTGGTATCCATGGGGGATTGGTTCTCGGACCTCCCATAGATACAAAAATCAAGGAATGTTCAAGTCTTTTATATAAAATGGAGTAGTACTTGCATATAACTTATGCACATCCTCCTGTGTACTTTAAATCATCTTTAGATCACTTATATACCTAATACAATGTAAATGCTATGTAAATAGTTATTATACTGTATTGTTTAGGGAACAATGACAAGAGAAAAAGTCTGTACATGTCCAGTACAGATGCAACCATCGTGGGCCTAACTACACCACACACGCCAGCAACAAATGGAATGTTTTATTTTTTGAATATTTTCGCTCTGTGGTTGGTTGAATCCATGGATGCAGAGCCCAAAAATACAGACGGCTGACTGTATTGCAGTTTATGAGCTACAGAATGTTGCTGATGTGGTTAATTTTAAAATCCAAGACTTTTACACAGTAGAATATAACAATATTACCACACTTTGTAAAGAGATGGAGAGTGATCATGAAAATATTTTGCCCCAAAAGAGATTTTCCAATTGTCTTGAGGCAAAGTATTTAATCAAGAGCTGACATTTCACACACAAAAAAATTGTGTCCCTATTTGCTGACATTTTCTGGGACAAGTGGTTGTCAGTTAGTGTGCTACTTACCAGAAAAGAAACAGGAAGAAAACAATACACTTAATATACCACTTGAAGATAAAGGTGACAACTTAACATGAATAAAAATAAATCTGAATTTGAAAGAAACTAAGTAAAGGTATTTTGAAATTGGACGCTTATGAAAAGATTTGTAAAAGTGGTTCACCTTTAAAATTCATATTTGTTTCAAACTTCAGAATGGAATTTTTATGTCTTGCTTTAAAATCTTTCAAAGGACAAGTTCCAGAGGTTTTCTGTCTTTGTATAAATGTGCAAGAACAAATGATACCAGGAGAGATTTAAATTTTCTAGAGAATTATATCAATAGCCTTTCCGTAATTATCGAATGGGATTTAAAACAAACAACATGTTTTAGGAAGGTCAGCCAGTACCACACTTCTCTCATCAACACAACTTTCTATGTTTTCCACCTGGACAGAGTTAAAACTAAGTTTTGAAATAAAACAACACAGAACAAGAACTTTGAATCATTTATTGTATCATAAGAATTAAACTGAGATTAAAAAAAAGAGTCATACTGCTCTCACTAAACATATCACTCATCTGCTCTTAATAAAATATTTTATTTCTTCATCTATATCTTGTTCTTGGACAATTTTATTTTTTAAGTGTTTTAAAATGGACATGACATAGTAAAGCAGTGGTACATGTTTGTATAATTTGCAAATAAGAATACATGTTCTAGAGTGAGAGCTCACAAATATTTTGTAGATAAGAGAGCAAACTGTGGGGTGCAAATTCCCTCATGCAACTAGCTACAGTAATTGCATACAAATAAATGGCCAGAGGTCCTGCATTTATACAGTGTTAACATTAATTTTCCCTGTTAAATTCAAGAACCACAACTTTAAATACCTCATAATTAATGAAATTACCATAATTTCAGTCCTTATTGCAGTCCTTATTTTAGGGTATTCCAGTAATTTAAAAACACCCTTCTTCAGTTTCATTGTGTACTTCCCTTTGTTGTCCCAGATGATGACAATTATTATGAGAACTCTATAAAGCTTTCCTTGTTTGAGGAAGACTCTGTGTTCTAAACTGAACACATGGGTGGCTTGCTAGAATTACAGATGTGTGTATGACACACACACACACACACACACACACACACACACTCTTTAATTGAAAGTCCATTCTCTCTTTCTAAGGTCTAAATTAAACAGAGGTTGTATGGACGTCTCCCATTATTTCAGGATCTTGAAATTCCACAGTGGTCTACTATTTTGGGTATAAAACACCCCTGATATCTTGAATTTCTAGGTCTTGAGCATCATCCTTGTAAAATTGATACTATTCCCACTTAAAAAAATGAGAAACCAAGGCTTAGAGAAAGAAGATACGGGATCACATTATTTTTAAATAGAGTTATGCTCAGGAAAACACAGGATCTTAAACACATAGTTAGATATATTTTGAGAAATAATATATACTTGTCATACTATTCTTAAAGTACTGAAGCAGAACTTACATTGCTGTTTTTTCTGTTGCCATTTTCTTAAACATAGTCAGCAAAGTTATAGGAATTAGCACTATCAGGGACTAAAAAATTATGTAATTCATAATTCCTCTGTTTTCCAAAGTCCATTTGCAGAGTGCCAACCGGGTATAAAACGGCATTCTGCTGATAGCTCTTTGGGACAGAGAGAGTGGGACAGGACATCCCAGAGCTCTTGGAAGAGAGAGGGCATTAACCCAAGGTGTACACGCATAGAAAAGCAGAGATGTGAGAACACAAGAATGTGTAATAGTTTTGATCAAGACATAACAAAAGATCTCTTATAAAATCATATGCTGTAAGGGTTCAGCAAGGAGATTCACTGACCTTTGAAATAAATGTAATCACATTACAAAAAACACATACAAAAATCTAAGCTATTTGCACAATGTGCTCACATATAACTATTAGAAATGATATCCATCTTAAAATGACTTATGTAACTTTTATTGTTCTTCTAGGGGGTAGAATAGATTTATGCTTAAATTTTGGAAAACTGTTCACTGATAAAGCCATTATAGTAATTGCACTGGGTCTGTTTATTAATTTGTCACAATTAAGTCAATAAGAGCTTTACTAATGTCCTATTACTTGATTAGTTTTGAAAGTGATTATCTTAAGAACTCAACTTAATTGGAAGCCTCTCAATTTACAAGGTACATTAAACTCTCAGTAGCATCTTAAGATTATTCAACATATGCAGGTCAATTACCAGTAATCACTGTTTTGTATAAATGTTCCATAAAAACTATAGCATGACATGACAAAGGGGGAAAGTGAGATTTAATTAATAATGCTAAACTCTAATTGACATTTCCAGGATAAAAGGGCAATGTGAGCATTCATATAAAGTCTTCCTGAAACTCGGTGTTATTAAAAATCAAAGGAAAGCTAGCAACTCTCCACCTTACAGATGAAGATAATTTGTCACGATTGCTAAATCACCAAATTGTACTGCCTGTACTCATGGCCAGCTGCACATTAATTTCCAGATTAATAAATTACAATTAATTCTTACTATTGCTCCATCACTTTTCTTTTTTCGGTTAATAAAAGAGACTGCACTCAATTATTGTTCATCCCATTTTTCAAAACAGATCAACTACAGCTATTACTGCATAAGCAAGAAAGATGGAGTGGTTAATGTAGCCACTGAGATTGTGAGGCCTTTAGAAATTATTGGCAGAAGTATAAATATTTTCTATTGACCTTCCAATTCCCACTCAAAGATTCAATGTAGTTAGTTGAATATTTACAACAAATAACAGTCATAAGGACTGAGAAAGTTCCTTGATACCAGGCTGATTTTCAAGCACCCATTCAAACGATTTCATACACATTTAAATTAAACTTTATTAGATATGTAGAAGGTTTGCCCCACACTAACAACATGAGCCTGGTCTTGAGATTAATCACAGGAAAACTGATTGCTGTTTCATTAAAAACATGTCATTCCACAGCTGACCTGTAAAGGCATTGTATGAATTATGTGTTCTGACTTGTTCCTAATCAAAGTTCTGTATATAGAATACATTTCAAATTGCCAAGGATGATTGGCCACCAAGTGTATGAATAGTGTGAACAAAGCTGAATCTATAAAACACTAGTTCTGTGCATTTGAAAAACTTGAGATGAAAGCCACTTTGGGTTTGTTGCATTCAAATAACTGTAACTGTCCTTAAAACAAAATTTTCCTGGTGAGTTAACTGCTTAAACCATGGGGATGCTATAGGGAAAATAGTGGTCATAGTTAACAATTCAGTCCCACAAGTTTTGTACCAAGACTCTCTATCTACCAAAAACTGAAGAGTGAGGAAGAGTCCTTAACAGACTCCCCACATACCACAAGTCATTTTTTAAGGGATGCAAGCAAGTACCTTGGCATAGATTGTCTCTACACTGTGTATACATAATCTTTGATAAATTTCTGCACTTTCATTACTCATATGCTGTAATTTGGCCTTAAAATGAAGGACCTTATAGGAGTACAGAACAAATCTATGTATCATCTATATATCACATTGTGTGTTCACCCAGAGCCAGTTCTTCTCCTAACACCATATATTTGATCCCCTTTACCGTCATCTACCACTCCTCTCCCCCCTTACCCTCTGGTAACCACTAAATTATTGTCTATGTCTATCAGTTTTTGTTTCATTGTTGGTTTGTCTTGTTCCTTTGTTGCTTTCAGTTTTATATTCCACATATTAGTGAAATCTACGGTTCTTGACTTTTTCTGTCTGACTTATTTGGCTTAGCATAATCATCTTACACAAAAGAAACCATTGATAAACTAAAGAGGCAACCAGCCGAATGGGAGAAGATTTTTGCAAACAAATATATATTTTTTACTATCTATTATATGGTTGTGTCAAACGTCAGCCCGTTTACTCCACATTCACACATCCATTTTCTGCCATTGTCCTACCAGCAGCACAACCGATGTGGTCTGCAGCAGATGGGAATTCCTGGAGAAATAGGGAGGGCTGATGTGAAGTCATGAGGACTGCCAGAGCCTGTGTTCAAAGTCAGATATGGTCTGTTCTTTCCTCCTGGGATCAAAAGACATTGAAAACCCCATTTACCTGAGCATTAACTTCAATTATGACTAGAGAAGTGGGAAGAAAGGGAACAGTTCAGTCACTCTCAGGCTCTTGAAATTCCGACTGCCTCATAACGCACGACTAAGAAACAGCAAAGCATCCTTTGCTCAGAATTGTTTGTCCCTTAAGTCTCAACAGAGGAGGCTGCACACAAAGTACATTTAAATTGTTGCCATCCTTCTTGTTCACTTGCAATAAAGAAATGCCTTTAGTTTAGTCAAGCTATTGCATGCCTGACATAGACATAACGATCTGACGTTTGGTGAGAGGACTAACTGATCCAGAAGAAACCTAGGTCCCCGTCTCCGCTGGTGGGAGGGTAATCGCTGCCTCTTTTCTTTGGCACTGAAATGCCCTCAGGTACAGGCCAGGTCACCAGCTGCTTATAATAAAGTCCCTTTGCCTGAAGCCCTAAGAATGGTTTTATGAAAATGGCTCTCCTTCTTAACAGTGACCCTGAAGTCCTTAATTAGAAATGCCTTTTTATCTTTTCCTTCCCTTTATGCTAAAATGTCCCAAACGTTGCTTTCTAGTCTTACTGGATAAAACAATAATAATAATGCAAGGGGAAAAAGGACATTGCAAACTCTTTCTGGGTAAATAGTGTCTAGAATTAGCTGCTTTCCAGAAGAAGCAACATACTGCTTAGAGTTAAGTGAAAATGTTGGGTAAGGAAAGTAAATTAATCATAGAAACAACATCCTCTCACTTTCTGTGGATGTTTGCAGTTGGCTGCCTCACTGAGCAGCAGTGAGATTTAAGAATCCAAACAGCTCTGATGGCTCAGTCATTTCTTGTATTACAGAAGTTTTTAAAGTATAGTCCTTAGACCACCAGCACCAGCCTTTCCATCAGCTGGGATTCGGTTTGAAGTGCAAATTCTCAAGCCTCACCAAAATCCCTATAAATCCAAAACTGTGAGTGGGGTGCAGCAATATGTGCTTTCATAATCCCTCCAAGCAATTCTCACATACCCTAAAATTTGAGAACCATTGTTCTGGTAAAGCTGGGTATTTTCAAACAAATTTTCTAATATTCTATATTTCAATAAGTTGATGATCAGTGGTCAGGGAAAAGTTTTCAAAGGTAACTGAGAAGGGAAATGAAGCTATCCTCAGGATATAAATACTAGACATAAAGCAGTGATTCTCTACCCCAGCTGAATATTAGAGTGCTCTGAGGAGGCTTAAAATAGTGCCAGGACCTGACTCCAAACCAAGTGAAACAGGTTGGGGTAGGGAGGCAGCAATGATATATTTAAATGGATGCCCCAGTTACTCTAAAACACTGGGAAGGTTATGCATCATGGATAGAAAGTAAGTAACCATAGCAGTCAGACCCTTAATAGAAACTGGACAACCTACAAACTAGGAAATAGAATGTGGATTTTTATAGCAAGGATACACGTACCGTTCCATAGACTAGGTTGGACCATATTAATGAAGCACGAGCTAGTGTGTGGGACTTGGGAAATGAACATTACATTTTATTGTCTCACACTCTTCTTATATCTTGTGTATTTTTAGAAAGGAAATTGTTTTGACCCTATAGATTAACTAAAATAATTAAAAAAAATAATACATGTTTGAGCATGGAGCCATAACCATCCTACATGGACTACATGGAAACAGTCGCTCCATATTTCCAGCTATTTCTACCAATGCCATCTCCCTTCCTGACCTAAGAAAATGGAACTTGAGCTTGAGAATGGATTAGAAGCATTGAGTGGCTTAAAAACTGAAGATTACCAATAATGTCATAAAGATTTTGTAGGGTATTAGATGGATGCTAGTCTTATTAGGGAGACCACTTCAGGGGTGATGTAGGTGCCTGACCACTGCAGTGTACATTGGAAGCTGAATAATACTGAATGTCAACTACAATTTAATATATATACATAGTGAAGGGGTGTGGAGTACAGCACAGGGAATAGAGTCAATGGAATTGTAACAGCTATATACGGTATCAGAGGGGTATTAGATTGGGGGATGGGGTTATCCTTTGTGAGGGGTGTAAATGTCTATTACATTGTTTTGTACACCTGTAACTAATAAAAAAAAATCACTTCAAAAACAAAAAGATTACCTGAAGATTACCATAAAAAGGCATCAGAACCAAGTTAGTTTTAGCTGTATACTCTTTTATCACATACCATATTTTATAATGAAAATTGAGAACAAGACCATAAACTAATAATAATTCCAATTTACATTTACTTCATAGCACTTTGCAATGATTAATCTTCTTTTACATATTAACTCACTAGATTTTCACAAAAGCCTTAATGAGATTATCAGGATAGATACTATTATTGCTGTTATTTTAGCTTTACTTATGAGACGACAAACTCACTTATGTGAATCATCTAAGGCCAAGAGCTATATTGACAATGTTAAGAAACAGCAGTTTTAATTATGGTAATGATATTCTAATGTCTAATATTAAAACTTTGTGTCTGTCAGTATTACTGTTTCCAGAAAAGCAGTTTGTGTCTATTAAAACTAACCAACTATAATTTAATATTTAAGCACTTTACACCACCAAAGTATTAAGAAACCCAATAAAGGGGCTACTGCCTCTTGTTGCAATACACAGACTACATGCTTCACACAAGATAATCTTTCACTATCAGAAGACATTCAGTTATGTACTATTCTTAATTAAGACCCCACTTCAGTTAAAGTAAAGCAATTTGCAATTTAATTATAATAATATAAACTGCAATGTAACTAATGATATAGCAGACATTTGCATTGGATAATTAGTCAGTGCATAAAACTTTACATAGCAGGAAATAAAAACAGGTGACAGAGTTGTACCTCATTCATTACTTTGCTGGCTAATGAGAGCTGGAATGCAGATCAGTCATTTCCCAGAACATTCCTTGATGTGTGCACGCTGTAGATAGTTCCACTAACCTAATACAACCACCAGGAAAGTGGCAGTTCAGAAAAATCCTCAATGAGAAAAGAGTGATAAAATAATATATAGCTAAAACTAACTCATGTATCAAGAAAGACAGAATAACTATTAGGAATGCTCACACTGTATGCCCTGTGATACAAATGAATAATGGTAACAGTAACTATATTACTTAAATTAAGGACACACTTTAGAAAATCCCCAAATTAAATAAGTTATACCTATAAATATAGTGAAATGGTGAAATACTTGATTTTACAGTCACAGAGGTGATTTTTCTTCTTTAGGTGGGAGGAAAAAAATGCATAAGGCCTCTTGCTAATAGTACTAACAAGAACAGACATCAAATTTTGACATTTTCACATTAGAGAAATTGAGTTCTACCCAAATCTAATCTGTTAAAAAGGCAATGGATTTCTTTTAGCAGAGGTTATTTAAGGTATGCATTTTCATTCCACTATTGTGTTGGTGAAGCAAGCATATTAGCCTAATCAGGTGCTATGTATAACACCTAACTGTTTGTTCAAATTACTACTTGCCATTAAATCACGATTTGGATTAATTTACAACTTAATATAGCAATTCTTGAATTAAGAATTTATTACAGATGTGGCAGAAGAGATAATTATAAAACACTTTTTTCTTAACAGATTTTGGGGGCACAGTTCCTAATATAGAATATGAGTAAATTATGTAGGTTCTCTGCTATTCTCAGTTTGCACAAATACTGAAATCCAATTTGGCTTATTGGTGTTTTGGCTCCAAACGCATAAACCTCTCCAATTCAAAATACTGCTTGCTCTAAATTCAATACAGTTAGTTCTTATCTCTCCTTGGCACAGGCTATCTTACATTTGTCAGTTACATCAGTGAGTGTATAACATACAAAATATATATTCTGCTTTACCAACCATGTTGTGAATACCCTGAGGGAAAGCCCATGTCTGTTTGCTTTTTAAAGAAAGTGAAGAGAAACAGACAATCTTCACAGGAAGGTACAGAACCTTCATCACAGCAGGGACTCAAATAAACGCCTTCTTTTTTTTTTTCCCAAAGAAAAGGTAAAGAAATCAATTGTCTTTAGGCAATAACCTGAATACTAGAGGAATGTGAACAGATGATACCAATAAGCTCACATTTTTTGTTAACATATAGGTGTTGGCAAAAAGCAACATCCATAACTATTTTCAAAATTGAGAGGGATGAGCAGAATTATTTTACAGATAGCATATTCTGTGTCTCTCCCATCATAAGTATTACCAAGAGTTTCAAACCCAGTTAACAGTGAACACACAGCTTTTCTAAAAAGCATCCTCAAGCGCTTTCTTTCTCTTGAGCATCTTTCTACAGACACTCCCTTATTCTGAGAAGGTAATTAAGAAAATGTGATTGTGACAGACATATATTTCCCCCAGTCCTTTGAAACTTCTACTGGTGACAGTCTTCAAAAAACTAGAAAAGAAGCTCCATGGCAGCTGTCTTTTATCCCCTGGCCCATACTGTGAAAATACACAGATTCAGATAAAGGAGCCTATACGTACAGGTTGACATCAACAGCAGATCCTGAAATGTAATTATTGCAGATAAATATGAAACATTGTTTTCTTCTCCTAGAGGAAATTCTTTTAGATGACAAATCAGCTTCACAGCTGGAAGGAGAGTGGATTCAATGAGGACATGTGACTGGGCAAAGGGATAGGAGGCATTTCAGTGGATTGATGTTACTATTAATTTTGCCAAGGCTTATTGTGTAAAATTGGGTAAGTCTCTGCTATTTAGTAAATGGGATTGAGAGTGGATAAAATATAAAATAAAAAAAATTCACATAGAATGCCAAGAAGAAATTAAAAGTTTTCCAATCAGTTGTCAAATAGTCACCTAATTTCCCCTAGTTTAATCTGAAAACATTAGAGAATACATAAATGAAATGGCACATCATTTTTCACCATATGCAATTTTCCTATAATCTTTGAAATTAAATAAAAGCTGCTATGTAAAATACTGTAAATGCAAAATAAGGTCTCATAAAACACTTGAATGCCCCAGTTAATGAATTTTCAAGAGGCAGAGATATGAAAGATAATAGAGGATTCAGTATTTAATAGTTTTTAGAAGTCTTTCTTTATTACATTATACTAAAAAATATCTCCACTGTACACTAAGAACAGATTTAACTAAGGAAAAATCCTCTTTCTTGTTAGAAATAAACACTAAGTAAAGTTAAGTCTGCTTTAAAATAATCCAATTTCTTATGCTTATTTCAAAAGGGGCTAGAACTAATTAAATGATATCAGCATGTGACAATAATTGACTGAATTTTTGCAAAGATATAGGCCCATACCTCTCTCTATTAGTTTTAGTAGGTTTTTAATTTCATTACCTTCCAGAAAGCAGTAAGAACTAGCTCCATGGACTCTTAGGGTAGAAGGTTGGAGTGATCACTCACTCCAGTAAGCCCTAGGTGGGCTCCTATGGTTTTGTCAGATTTTGGAAATTGTGTGAAAATATGTGTGCCCAGGAATATGCATTTTATGAGGAAAGGGACTTACTGCATCAGAAGTTCAATGTGGCCTATGAACCTGAAAATGTTCACAAAGGAACTATGACGGTAGCCTAACTTCCAGTTTACAGATAAGTCTGGAGAGTTGAATTGATTGCTCTAAAAACAATCCTACACTGGCTGTAAAATACCTAGAACCAATTAGTTCAGTGTACTATTCCGCTCATATTATTTTTCTCAGAGGGTATGTAGGGAAAAGAATATGTTAAATGTGTACAGTGTTTTTGTAGCCAGATCTTATTTCAGGTAACAGAGTAGTTTCTAGGTCAGAATACTATCTATAAAAACAAAGTCTAAAGATATGGAAGATAATATAGATGGTCTATATTACCTCATATGTAAAATAAAAAAAAACTCAACAAATGCCAGGCTGCCTCCAAGCCGAGCTCATACCCACTCCTGCCTTAAGACCTTGCGGCACATACTGTGATCTTCAGAGCTCACAGGGAAAGCCTTAGGATCCCTAGAGGGGAAAGCAGATCCTGAAATATCACATTATACAACAGAGATCCACATGAATGAACGTGGACCAGTGTGGGTGGCCTCAGCACCCCTGCTCCTGCCCCAAACACAAATCATGAAGAAGAAATGTGTATTAATCACACCCAAACACACTGTATACCACACCCTCTTGGCATTTCTAAAACAAGAATGCTGTTTCATTTATGCCTATGCACCAATGTGTGGGTAAACATTTAAGTACATATTCCAGCTCTATCATTTACATACAGTATGATGTTAGGCAAATGACTTACTCTGTCTGTGGCTTGAGTTCCTTATTAGTAAAATGGAAAGAACAACAATATTGATCTTTCTGAGTTGTGAGGACTAAGTATGGTATTGGGTTGGTGCAAAAGGAATTGTGGTTTTTGCAATTATTTTTTAACTTTTTAAACTGCAATTACATTGGCACCATCCTAACAATATGTGTAAAGTGTCTAGAATAAGGATTCATATTTTATGAAGATAAACAGCTATCATCATCATCATCATCATCATCATCATCACCACACAGAGGCACATATACAATTAATGACTTCTGGGGAAGAAGGAGGTAAGAAGGAATCTTTAGATACAATGGTTTATTAACAAAATACTCAAGCCATCATGAAAATTCAAGCTATTCCCTAGGAGAATGCCAGAAGGTTTGTTCAGCCCAGGTTTTTCTTGGGGCCACATTCTCATGGACTTGTCACACCAGGGTGCTCCACCCAAAAAGGATGAGAAGGTTGGTTTGATCTGGGTCAGTGGCGCAGTTCCCTTCCCTCCTGGTAACTGTGGGCAGGGTGGCCTCAGGTGCTCCCGGACAGGTACCCCAGCTTGTTGCGTGGGAGATATGATTAGTGCAAGTGTTCTATCTCTGAAATGCTTTGATGACAATTTTTAAGATAATGGGATGCTCTTGGAATCTGAAGAGACAGTTTCACTGATGCAATAGCACCATGAAGTAGTGAAAACCTCAAATTATGTCTGGCTTGGATGACTCTGCTGGGGTAATGCTATCCTATGACAGGGACAGGGACCCAGCTAAGGCTATGGGATACTGAAAAACTATAACTTGCAACATGAGGACAGATGTCAAGACTCCCAATGGCGTCAGTCACTGACACACACAAGTAATTATCCAGCCAGTGTCTATTATTAGATCACAGTGTCCAGCATTTTAACTTAAAATATGTTGTCAAAAATGAAGAGTTTTACCTTTTTATATTCAGCAATGCCCAAGGTATTCCAGAGGGAGTATGAAATGCTGGTAGCAATTTTACCCCAAGTTCCACTGCTTTCTTTCGAAATATCTGAAAAGTTAAAAAAGTAACTTTTTTAAAGTAAGCTATATGAAACTTTAAAAAAAGTAAGCTATAGTTGTAAGCAAAATAAAATATACTATACTACTATCTCACATTTAGTACATATCTACTTTAAAATTTTCTATACATAAAAAAATAAAAGTTTCTCAAATTAATAGCATTCTCAAATTAATAGAATTACCTAGGAAAGGAAGAATGGTCCAGGGACCATTGTGCTGTGGGGCATTAATTACCAATCTTGGTTGCACATTAGAATCACATGGGGGAGGTTTAAATGATACTGATGTTTGGGTCACACTGCTGAGATTCTAATTTCTATGGCTTGGCGTTTTCAGATCAGAATATTTTAAAGCATCACAGGTGATGTTGGGTGATTCCAATGTGCAAGCCAGGGGGAGAACCACTTGGATTGAAAAATCAGGAGATCTGGCCCTATTCTCTCTTCACTTATTTACTAGGGTATGGAGAAAGGAGACGTTTGAAAAATACATTATTACAAGAAATTGATATGTCTTCTTAGCCCTTTATAGTTTTACCTTCCTCTGATGTTAAATGTAGGTAATATGAAAGATACAAAGTTAAATTAGGTCCCAATTCCACCCAGAATTTAGTAAAGGATATATGCACATAAATATCTAGAACACATAAAATGAGAGCTGGAGATAAAGTCACCTAGGAGTTCAGGTGAATTCAGTAAGGCTGTATGGTACAGAAGGCATTTAGATGAGGGTTTTATGTAGCACATACTGGGGACTAATAATGCTAGAGATTGGAGTAAAGGTGTGGGTACTAAAGGGGGCATCCCTGAAGGCATCAGTCTAAACGCAGGTGGAGACAAGTGGGGCCCTGCAGAAGAAATGGAACAGGTCTGCTTGTCTGACCAAAACAGGGGCATAAGGTCAGGCATACATAGCATGGGCCCAAAGAGCGGGGTGTCGTACATGTAAGGCTAAGAATTTCATTTTCTTAAAATGGAAAAATATTGAAAGTTTCTGAGCTGCAAATTCACTTGAGGAAAGCCATGCTTTAGGGAGATTAATTAGATGACACCCATTCATAGTTTTTAGTCCAAAGAAAAACACTGAGTTAACTTACTCATTGAAGGAAAGACTGCTGCAGCCTTCCCTGCTACAGCTCTGGCAGCAAGCAGGTGTCTCGTCGCTTGCTATACTGGATGCCTGAGCATGGTGGGCTGGGAACTGAACTTTTTCCTTCTGCCTTTTCCTCAAACAAGGGAGATGTAAGAAATGGTTGGGGGAGCCGTGAAAAGCATGGAGAATGGAAGCAAAGTCCTCTCCCAGCCAATGGGAAAGGATTTATTAAAAACAGTCATGCGTGGCTTCTCTAGAGGGAAGGGGTCTTGCCCAAACTCCTGCTCTAAGAGCTGAGCCTCCCCACAGAGAAATCTGGGCACTAGGGCTCCCACCCTGATGATAAGCCAGTGATACCAATGTTGGTGCTATTTCTGAAACCCTGCTCTTTGGGAATCTCTCTCTCATTTAGTATGAAAGTTAAGAAAGTAGTGAGTTATAATGCAAAAATTTGATCGACCAGAATTTACGTGAACTAACACTCCTAGAGTGCAAATAAGGACACAGACATTTGTAGTATATAGAATGCTAAAAACTAGAGGTACCATGTTTCCCCCCACAAATTATTATGACTCTCTTTAAAGTGGACAATTTCCTGTTTTGACACCTGACAGTGTATGGAAGGAGAGGAGGAAATAAAAAAGACCAAAAGGTATATTCTTTATAGTCTTCCTTCCCTTTCTCTACCTTACCCTAGAGAATTCCAAGTCCTCTTCTGCTGTAAGGTGTGAGGTGTGATAAAAAAAGTATGGTGAACGTTTGAATAAAAAAAAACCCATTTATTACAGTAAAGGACTCAAAATACACTCCCTCTCGCTTTGAACACACTTATCCCATCGTTCTTGCCACTTCCTGAAGCAGTTCGGAAGTCCTCTTTCATGAGTGTCTTTAGTTGCACTGTCGTGGCTGCCTCGATGTCCTGAATCGATTCAAAATATTTGCCTTTTATGGTCTTTTGACTTTCGGAAAAAGCCAGAAGTTGTACGGTCCCAAATCCAGTGAATAAGGTGGACGAAGACACACTGTAATGTTTTTATTTGAGAGAAATTGCCATACCAGAAATGATGTGTGACATGGAGCCTTTCCGTTGTGAT
The DNA here is from genome assembly GCF_036562045.2 of Rhinolophus sinicus. Lineage (NCBI taxonomy): Eukaryota > Metazoa > Chordata > Mammalia > Chiroptera > Rhinolophidae > Rhinolophus > Rhinolophus sinicus. The sequence continues at coordinate 146,157,987 of NC_133755.1, forward strand.
AAAAAAAATACAATGAATGCTACCACTGATTGCCATCCAACGGAAAGGTAGGGATCTTCAATATGGGAAATGGTGCGTCGAACCTTAGTAACAGTGTGTGCCAAGTGTCAATGTGTTCAGTGCAGTTAGTCAGCTGTGAGCTATGGTTGAGAGAAGGTGTGTGGTATAATGTGCCATAAATCATCCTCCATCATGAACACGCTCCGTGTCACACATCGTTTTTGGTGTATGGCAATTTCTGTCAAATAAAAACATTACGGTGTGTCCTCATCCACCTTATTCACTGGATTTGGGACCTTGCGACTTCTGGCTCTTCCCCAAAGTCAAAATGATTCAGGACATCAAAGCAGCCACCGCAGCGCAACTAGACACTCACGAAAGAGGACTTCCAGAACTGCTTCAGAAAGTGGCAAGAACGAAGGGAAAACTGTGTTTCAAGTGAGGGGGAGTATTCTTGAGGGGGATTAATATCAGTGTGTCTTTTACTGTAGTCATTTTTTTTATTTAAACATTCACCCTATTGTTAGATCACACATCATATTATCCAATTACTGCCATCGCTTGACTTTCTTGTTTCCACCCAACTTTTTAAACTGTTAATTAATTAACTACTTTTCAAGAAATTTATATAAGATAAGTTTCAGGCTTTGAAAACTCAAAGCTTATATTTGAATTTCAGCTCCATTTCTTCAAGTTGGGTAATCTTGGGCAAATGGCTTAATCTCCCTGTGCCTAACATTCCTCATTTATAAAATGGGGATAATAATAGCATTTACTATTTTAAAGGTTGTGGTAAAATAAATGCATTATTATATTTAAAGACTTTAGGATACATTAGCAATCACTCTAAAAGTTTAGTTGTATTTTTTATAGTGATAATAATAATGGTATTTCCCCAAGTACTTTCCCTATTTACTGCTTGAAGTTCTTTCTTATCTTGACTTTTACTCAACTGCTGTTCTGGTATCATCTACTCGGGTCTCTCTCTCTCTCTCTCTCTCTCTCTCTCTCTCTCTCTCTCTCCTCTGCCCCCAACAAACATACTTTTGATCATAAGCATTCATTCTCGAGAGCTAAGCCCTCAGTTTTCATCACCCATTTGCATTCCCAAATTGAACTTTCCATTTTAGCTCTAGTTCTGTACTTCTATTTGCATGCTCACATCACAATTTGTGTGTCTTGTTGTCTTCTGACACTTAACATGTCCAAGATGATATTAATCCTTTACAATCCCAAACAAACTTCCCCAGTTCCATCACTGAGTCCCTGGGCTCCGGAGAGCAGGCATTTTCACTTCTGGATTTATTGATCTTTACTCATTAAGTTTAATATTGATTCTGCTGAAATGTTTCATCTATAGCTCATTCTCTTTCTGTGATACAAGCATAGTCCACATTTTCATCATTGGGATAAAAAAGTGGCATGATCAAAAGGAAGGTCCTCTTTTCTCCCATTCTTCAGGATTTTCCCTCCTGTCTCCATTAATCTGTATCTATATTACCAAATTTCTCTTTTTACCATACAATGTTCTTGTTCAAGAAACTATAATTATCCCCTCTGTTGCCTAAAATATCAGGTAAAAACTGATCTATTGACTTTTCAAAGTCCTCTATGAATCAGATCAATCTATTATCTTGTATTCTCTCAAAGCCCACTCTGGCTCCAGCTTAAGTCTTCATGGTTTCAAGCACTCATTGAAGTTCAGTTCACTTTAGTATCTTTCTAAAAGTGTTCCCCGCCCCCGCTTTATTCAGATGTAATTGACATATATAACTCTGTGTACAACACGATACTTTGATACACACATATAGTGTGAAATTATTACCACAATAAGGTTAGTGAACACCCCCATCTCCTTTTTTTGTGGTGCCACCTTAGTATATTTATTGACACAGTTCTCTCATCTGAAACACTCTTTTCTGCCTGCTGTTGGCCAATCCAAATTCACCCATTTTTCAAGGCCCAGGTCAAATCTCAAATCCAGGGCAAGATTCTTTCCTTCTGTGAACTCGTACACGGACAAGTAGAATCACACAATGCAGTATTTGATTACAGAAAGCAAGACACAGATCTCTAAATGTTTCCTTGTGTTACTCTTTTTATCTCCAAGTAATTTTCTTTTCTTTCTAAAAGTAGAGAAAAAGACATCCATTTCTCTATCATTGCCTATTCTACATATCCCCCCCAGCTTAGGTAATTTTGTATTTAAATTTATTGATTTCCTTACAGTATTCCTATGAGTAGCAGGTGGGAAGATATTTATACTCTCAGTTAACAGGAAACAGCGGCACTTCCCATCTTGAGATTTTTGCCTCTGCTAGCAGGTTCCTCTGGCTGCAAAGCTTTTTCTCTAGCTCTTCGCATGCCTGGTTCATTCTTAACTTCAGGAATCCCTTTAAATGTCCCTTTTAAAGAGAGATCTTTCTTAACAACCCCACATAGAGTTGGCCATTCTCACTTATTGTTTATCATATCACCTTTTTTATTTTCATCCCACTATTTATCACATCCTAATTATCTTATTTGATTAGTTGTTTATTGTTTGACAGCCCCACCAGATGTAAACTTCCTGAGGGCATGGACTTTGTCTTGTTCACTGGTGTGTGGGTCTGTGTGTGTGTGTGTGTGTGTGTGTGTGTGTGTGTGTGTGGTGTGTGTGTACCTAGTATCCAGCAAAGTAACTAGTACTCAATAAATGTCCATTTAGTAAATGGATGAAACAACCAAAGAGTAATTAACATACTTGGGGCACTGTAATGAGAAACCACTGACATTCTAGTGTTTGCAAAGTGCTCCATCCTATTCCACTGGTTTCTATTGTCTGCAAATAATTATGTCAAGTATTCAGGAGTCTCAATTTTGGGCACAATTGCAAAATAATTTTGGATGAAAACATTAACTTATTGATGCTTTAAATGAAATTATACATGAGTTTGATTCAATTCCAATTCTTAATGTTTGATTTGTTATCCCCTCCTGAGATATGAAGAGAGGTTACTTGGAGAAGGAATCTAGATTTTCAAAGAGAACATCTTTCTACCTAACACAGTGAGTATATAATAAAATTCCAAACTAGCTGATAAAATTAATATTGTTAAAAGAATGAAGGAGAAATGTCGCAAATCATTTCACAGGGCAGTTATGTTTTAACTAGCACATCTTGGATAATGTGCTGAAAAGCAAATGATCACAGAAAGTACACTAAATGGTACTTCAGTGCTCCTTCCAATGGGCAGGCATGATGGGAGCACTGGACCTGGGCCAGCACACGGATGCTAGGATTGGCTTCAGTGGAAGGCCTGGAACAGGCACTGAACTTTTCTGGTTCTCAATTTCCCCAGTGAAATGGGAGAGCAAGGATGATAAGTTCTATTTTTGATGTATCACTGGAAAAAGTACTACTCAGAACTCCTCAGAGCCAGTGCTAAAATGAGACTGCCAAAAAAGCAAAATTATTATGTTTTACAAAGATATGTTAATTTGTTACTGGATTCTTAGTCAATCTTGGTTTCCAGGGTTTGCTGGTACTTGCATTTGGTGGGGAGGATTTTATAAAGTCAAAGGGCAAGATGAAAAATGACAATAAAATATAATCTATGCTGATACTAAAAGACTTTTTTTTTTTTTTAACAAAAATGAGAATTAAAATTAAATAGAGTTTTTGTGCAACTCGCACCAATCAGTTGGTGAGGGGCAAACATCTCATGACCAAACAGGAATCTTCAAAAAGATTCTGCATTATAGAGATTCTGATTTCATTCATAGTAAAAATCAAAACTAATATAACGTACTGAAAGAACAGTGGTAAAATATGATGAAGTAGCTTCTAAAATAATCTTTTAAGCATGCAACACAAATGGTCCGAAGTTAAGAATTTCAAAATCACTTCACCAAAACTGTATCTTTTCATTACACTTAAGTAACATCATCACAGTCTTACTGCTGTTTTTGATAAATGTTTAAAAAACTTCAGATTTTAGAATCTAGCAAATAAAAACATTTATCTTTTTATTTTACTCTCGCAGATTGGATTAGACAAGGCTGTAAACAAGATGTATGGCTTTTTTTGCCTTCCTAATTTGCAGTTCCCTGAAGAACTGCACAAGAATATTTACACGCCAGAGCAGAGAGTAGGAAAGAAGAAATGAATAAGAACAGACAGCTGTGGAAAAAACCAGTTTCAGTTCATCCACGCTTCAGTTTGAAGTGCACAATCAATAGCAAAGGCTTCTTTTCAAATGCTCATGCTGAAAACATCACTGTTAAAAGATCAAACACTAATTCCCCATTAGTAAAAGCAGAGTTTACCTATTACTCATTTTCACTATCAAAAGCTTTCAGCACAAGATGCCATCTATACGAGAAATATCCCTGGCTGAAAAATAACTGAAATAACCAATGTATTGTTAGCTAAGGTGATTAACACACATAATATGGACCAAATTTAATCATTCAACCAGTAAATACTTATTGAGCTACTCGGGCTTTTCAATTTAGAGTGGAACCTCTAAAGGTTTAAATATTAAAAAAAAAAAAGACACCCAGTAAGAGTTAGTCCAGCAAAAACTTACAGCTGAAGGGACATCAAAGGTCATCTAGTTTCATAATCTTGGTATACAGATGAGGAAACTGAGGTTCAGAGAGGCCTTATTCTCCTAGTTAAATGCTCTGATTTGGGATGGTTTGATGACAGCTACAACCAAGTGAATGACAGCTTCATGCAAGCTCAGAGAGATGTAATTCTTCTGATCCAGAGGGACTCTCCCCTGTGAGTCCCCTACATGTGTGTGCACACATCTTTCTTTCACTGCCTGTTTCTAATCTTTCCATTTTCTCTCTAATTGATCAAAACCAAAAACTGAAATTTTATAAAAATTAAAATAATTATTTGTTGTATTTGTCAAATTGCATTATGCACTTCATTTTTTAAGTTTGTAAGTTTAATTAAGATGAATACTTTTGTCAATAGTTTTGTTTTTCTTCCCTGTGATTCAGGACAATTCAGTTTTTAGCCTTTAGGCAATTAGATGAAGAGAGTGTTCTTCACTTTCCTGAAAAATTAAAGCACTAAGATCTTGTTTATTCAGTGCTAACCTGCCAGAAACCATGGCTCGTAACCAAGAAGAATCAATATAACTGTATCTTAGATTTGAGTTTCTAATGTATGAAAGCACAAAGTTTAAGGGCAAGAAAAAAACTTCCAATAATTTAAAAATTTAGATATAGAATGCCCCTAGTGAATAGGCATTTTAGATTTAGCTAGCTTTTCATTCTCATGAAAAAATTAACAGCTGGAGAAAGTAAAAAGCTAAAAGTCTGCTTTTATACTATCCCCCTAGTCAAAATGAATAAATGTTGATAAATGAATGAATAAAATTGCATCCTGACACTAAGAGGGCTTGGATTTCATTCTCTGGCTCCCGAATGGGGAAAATTTTATGAAGAGGGCAAGGTGAAAAATGGGGAGAAATACTGGGAAAAATTTCAGGCTGTTTTTCAAGGTAGACATTACCACTATCCATGTGGGCTGCAAACAATGCTACCCACTCCTGGAACTAGCCCTGAATTTCCCGAGCATCAGCCAGAATTAAGGTGGCCTCGTCACAGGTACACTGAACAGGGAATCAGGAGGCCTGAGTTCTAGTTCAGGGCCTGCTACTCACTAGTTCTGCCACAATGAAAATGGGTCACTTCGCTTCTCATTGGTTATGGAACTTTCCTGAGAGATAAGGGGCAAAGATACATAAATGACAACCCCACTAAACACCATATTGGCTGTCTGATAGAGGAAATATCTTGAGAAATGATTAGGGTCCAAAAATGGTTTCCTATGAAGAAAGTATATGTTTGTTGTAGAGATAAATGGCGCAGAGCGGGAGGCTAGGGAAAAGAATATAGTATGATGACAGAAAGTTATATGTCCCTTTCCTAACATGCATTCGGTATGGAAGTTAAAAATGCACAAAAAAGGAGAGGAAAACCAAAGGCTATATAGCTCCCACGCTTAGAATTATCCTTAGGTGTTTCACATATTGTATTATCTTAGATATTTTAACTCCTAAAGCACTGACCCAGGAACAATAAATAACAGCATAATAGTCCAAATCACAGTACTATGCTTAAAGATGGGTTGTTGATCTCTCATTTTATCTCACTTTAGGCTTAAAAAATGGGCAAGTTACCAACACGACATTTGGAAAAATATGCAGTATATTGTTAATATAAAAATGCAATTAATAACATTGAATATTAGATAAGTATGCCAAATAGTTTCTGAACATACATTTCACACCAAAAAGATAACATCTTAAGAAAAAAACAAAACACAAAAACCCACAACATAACCCCGCCTGTTAAAGAGACAGGAATTATGTGCCCCACCTGCCTGTGATTTCTAACATAATTTGTGGAATCCACCACATACAGGTTGTTAATATGTGATATTACAGTGTTAAAATATGGACTGTTCTGTTTACTATTATGTGTGCAGGAAAACAGCATAAATCATTTGAAATATACAAAATGCAGGTTTGGAAACCTTTGTTCACTAGAAAGATAAGAGGAACAAAATGACAACCTCATCTATGCGAGGATACTGTAATTCCCTGTCATTTTTGAGTTAGGAGGCATTCTGTGCTAGTGAATTTTTCCAGATACAAACTCTCACCGATAAAGAACATTGATATATTTATAGTTTAACCTTTTTCTTTGCATCGATTTAAAAACCATATTTATCTGTTCTTTTGATTTTGTGCAGTGGACAAGGATGCTGTCTCGGTGACTCGTCATCAGCATCACATGCAGACACTGAGGTGGGGCTGCGAGCCCTAGGTCCTGTCTTCAGCTGTCGGGGCTGCATGATCTTAAGACCTCACTTAAACCCCTCTGCACCTCAGTTTCTAAATGTGTGAACAGGGACCCATTCTCCCAAATCACACAATGAGCAAATGTGATTAACTGCACAAGTGCTTTTTAAAGAGCAATATTAGTAGTTACCACCATCATTGTTCTTTGCCCTAAGATAGCGGTTCCCTCAGGAATAATTGAAGGATGTTAGAATTTTTGTCAATACACTAAATGGTCGAAAAACTGCTGAGCTTTTATGTCTGCATTCCATGATCCTACTGGTTTTCTTTCTGTTACTGGCTATCAGTTCATTAGAATGAAGAGTTCTCACTGTCGTAGTGTATTTGCTCTCCTTCTAAGTTACTAATTTCGTAAACAGTTGTCTGTACCAGGGCCCGAGGATAAGTCAAATGGCTCTTCTGTGTCTAGCTTATGGTGAAGGGAATGAGCTTTTAGTAATGGGCCCTTTTTGTGTCAGATGAGTAAATTTGAGCTATTAACTCGATAGTATGAAAAAGCAATGAATTAGTATGTGATTTAGCAGTAACAGTTTGAAAATTCATAAACTAAATACCTATGTTTACATAGGTTTTGTTTGCTGTTTTGAAAAAATGCAAAATGTAAGTGACTCCTTTTTCATTCTATTAAAGTAAATGTAAATCTGGTTGTCCATCTAATCCTATTAAACTGGTGGATTCAATTTCTGCATAACCCTCTTTTATCATATATTATACACTGATATGTCTAAAGTACTTTTGGGCACTGAGTTCATAATTTTGTCAGCTGACGGATTAACATTTTAAATTATCAAATGGTGATGCTATGGGTCAGAAAATTTAGCAGCAGTGCTATATTTGTCTTATGTTTGCCCCACTGCCCCAGGCAAGTTGAGTAGCCTCTCTTAGCCTGAGTTTCCTCATCTACAAAATAGAGAAACATACTTCTGCACCTCAGAACTCAGAGAAGTTTTCATTTTCTTTTTTCCCAACACCAAAATTTCAATTTTAAAATGTCTTGTTATACACTGAATATATTCTCATTATTGAAAAATCATGAAATTGTGAAATAAGCAAAAAATATAGTATCTCATTAATCCTATACACCCCAAGACAACTACTGTTAACATCTTAAGTCTCTATCCTTCTAAATAGTATTGATTACATTTTTTTTTTAGAAAAATGGCATCACTTCATATACACTATGTTGTAATGTTTTAAATCTATCTCCAGCAATTTAATCTACATTAAGTACAACATTTCTATATCAGAGGTCAGCAAACATTTTCTGTTAAGGGTCAGATGCTAAGTATTTTAGGCTTTGAAAACCACATACTCTCTATAGCTCATGGTTTTAATTTTTTTCACTTATAATCCTTTAAATTATAAAAACAAATCTTAACTCTGGTAGTACAAAAACAGGTCTCAGGCTGAATTTGGTCAGAGTGCTGTAGTTTGCTGACCTCTGTTTTATATTGATGGGTACGTTTCTATAACATTTTTTTGAAACAGCTACATACCACTGTATGGATATGCCACAATTTAGCCAGTCTCTTCTTATTTGACACTTAGGTTACCATTGTCTTGGTAGTACAAACAATAGTGGAATGAACATTCCTGTACATATTTATTCGTACACATGACTATTTCCTCAGTTTGAACGTTTGAAAGTATAATAGAATTTCTGGTTAGACGGTTTCACTATTTATTCACTCATTCACTAACTATAGTTGTGGGGTCAAAGAAGCCATGGACACATGTAAATGAATGGGCGTATCTGCAGTTGGCCAATCCCTGCATTATGTGAACTTGATTGAAAGCATCTTAAATATTTTTCATTTAAATGAATACATTTTAAGACTTTTTCATATATCCTATTTCATGACAACACTACCTCTGTTTTTAATAGATTAGTGTTATAGTCTTACAGTATCATAAATAATTCAGTTAAACAATGCCTTGTATTAATAACTGTAACTATTCAATCAAAATGTCACATAACTCAATACTTTTCTATTAAAAGAGTTTTGAAAATATCTAATTGAAATAGGTCAAGAGGCATTTCCTCTTCAAAATACAAACAATAACTCAGGATATAACTTATCTCATCATTGTGGCCACTCACACTATTGGAATGCTTTTTAAAGCTATTACACACACACACACACACACACACACACACACACACACACACACACACTTCAGCGTAGTCTAAACTTTCTAAATTATAAACTTTCAAAAAGGAACCTCTTCTATAATTCTGACCTTTTAAAAATGTCAATTCATTTATTCAACAAATATTTATTGAGTGCTTATGTACTACATGCCAAGTTGCACAAGGCATTGGAATACATTAAGTAAACAAGACAACTGTGGTCAATGACTCATAATAACACTTGTTTTTGAAGTATAGCACTGGAAAAATGTCCAGAGAGTAGTATTTTATGACGCACAGGAAAGGATCAAGTAATAACTTTCATTTCTTCTCCAAAAGAAAATGAAGATGGATATAATACTTTGGTGGGTACTGTACAAGGTAATCAGACAAATCCTTGTCATCATGATGCCTGACCATGTGAAACTGGCAATGGTATCAGAGATATATAGAAAGGCAATTGTATAAAACTATAGAGAAAGTTATCATTTAGGTGTTTTTGAAGATCTTAAATTCAGCTTCAGGCAAAGCAGACTTCCTCCAATGTGATCTAGGTACATCATATATACATCTTTTCTTCTGTGGCCAGTCAGTATCTTGAAGGTTATTATTCAGATGGAACTCCCCTTTAGTAGCTAAGAAACTGATCTATTAGGTCAGTTAAAAAAATACAACACAAAAAACTAGGTCCAATGGAAAGACTGTGGTAGCAGCACTGTGTATTTAAAAAAGTAAAACTCATGCACAGAGAAAGACAAATACTGTATGAGATCACATATGGGCAGTCTAAAAAAGCTTAACTCATAGACAGAGAAATAGTGGTTTTCAGGAGCTGGGAGTTGGGGAAATGGGGAGATGTTGGTCAAAGGGTTCAAACTTCCAATTATGAGTAACTTCTGGTGATTTAATGTGCAGCATGGTGACCATAGTTAACAATACGGTATTAGATACTTGAAAGTTGCTAAGACAGTAGATCTTAAATGTTCTTACCACAAAAAAGAAACCAGTAATTATATGAGGTGATGGAGGTGTTAACCAAAGCTACTGTGGTTATTAATCATTTTGCAATAATATGTAAGTGTATCAAATCAACATCAATTGTACATCTTCAATTTACACAATGTTATATGTCAATTATATCTTAATAAAGCTGAAAAAAAAAGACTCAAATTTGTGAGGTAAAGCACAGTGGAAAAAACATGGCAGTCAAAGATAAAAAGGGAGTCAAAACAGAAGTGTTCACACTGTAGCCTTCAGTCCAGTCTAAGGGTCAGGCAACAGACCCACAGAATCAAGGTACAAAAGAAATGGACTCAAGCTCTCTTAACATTAAATAAATAGCAATGTACTGGATAAAAATGTAAGATGAACACTGAAAATTTCATGTTACCAAAGTAGAATAACAGTGAGATCTTGTTATTGTGACTCTAATTTTAGTAATTATAAGGCAGTATTGTTGAAGACAAATAACTAAGAACCACAAGAAAAAGCAACTTTTTTAGGGGGACGGGGGTGGGTTGTGATAGAAAATAAAAACAAACAAAAATTCTGGCGAAGTCCAACTTGAATCTTGAAATTGAAGGAAATAAAATTTTAAAAGACTAAAAAAATCTTCATTATATATTAATGACAGAAATTTGTGTCACATATTCTTCAAAGATTATTGTCTTCATTTAACTGGAATTTTCCTTAACATAAATGAAACCCCAAATAGCTTATGCTACGTTTGATATAATGTTTGTCAAATTTTAGGAAAGGAGATTTATTATGATTCCCAATAGAGGAAATGTCTCCCTCAACTCTTGATCTAGTAAATTAGGGCATGGTTTTCTAATTAGTGTTGATAGCTAAATACAGATGTCTATTTTCTTACTAGTTCATTTTTTAAAGAAAGGAATCCTGTTGATTGCAAGAGGAGGGTTTCATGGTATTAGGTTAATGGTTCTCAAAGTGTGGTTCTCAGAACAGCACTATCAGCATCACCTGGAAACTTGTAAGAAATACAAATTATCGGACTCCCACCCAGATCTATAGAATCAGAAACCTTGAGAGTGGGACCCATAAATATGTTTTAATAAGCCTTCCTGGAGATTCTGATATACACCAAAATTTGAGAAGCACTGAACTTCTCAGAAGGTAAAGTCAGGTAAATTCAGTAAGAATGGGAAATTCTTACTGATTCTGCAATGAATCAAGCAAAAATCTTTAATAATCTTTAAATTTAGCAAACAGCACAAGAGGTATTAAGCTATATGATGCTGAATTTGCGGTTTAACTGCCAACTCTCCATTTGCTGTTCGCCTGATATTTAAGAGCAAACAGGACAGCCAATTCCCAAATGAATGACAGACATCACTGCATAATTTCAGTCTTATGTGCTTACCACTGTGCTTTAGGAGCTTATTTTACTGTTAAGTCATGTCTTTAAGTCACTTAATAGCATTAGAATGGAAAGATATGGTCAAATTTATAAGGCCAAGAATGAACCTCCTGTGAGTATTTTATACCACATTGAGAATTTAATTATTGGTTCACAACACAGCATTTACTGTGTTTCCCTGAAAATAGGACCTAGCCAGACCATCAGCTCTAATGCGTCTTATATAATATAATATAATATAATATAATATAATATAATATAATATAATATAATATAATACCAGGTCTTATATTAATTTTTGCTCCAAAATACGCATTAGAGCTGATGGTCCGGCTAGGTCTTATTTTCGAGGAAACACAGTATTAGTGTTTTCTTTCTTTTCACTCTGTTGCAAATCAGTACACAATAGCAGTCGGTTTTAGAGGACAATTTATATGTAAAGTAGCTGTAGTATCTATCTGTGATACCGTGTTTCCCTGAAAATAAGACCTAGCTGGACAATCAGCTCTAATGCATCTTTTGGAGCAAAAATTAATATAAGACCCGGTATTATATTATACAATAAAATATGTTATATTATATTATACCCAGTCTTATAGTAAAATAAGACCGGGTCTTATATTAATTTTTGCTCCAAAAGACACATTAGAGCTGACTGTCTGGGTAAGTTTTGAGTTATTTTCAGGGAAACACGGTAGTTCACATGTAAAATAATCCTTCCTGTTTTAGTATAGCACTAGTCATACAAGGTTAAAAACATTAAAAAAATATTTTTTCAACAATGAGAGCGATGCCAATACTGTCGATTTGGAATGGAATTGAGAAACGTTTGTAAAATAATGCATAGCTTATATCAATAGTGTGAAGAAAATTTATGTACAACTTTCTTAAAGATTTAGATTGAATCATAGAATATGTGGCCTTTTGGCTGTCTGAAGCTTGTCCTGTGGTGGATTCATCAGGAAGGGCTCCTGGAAACATTTCCTAAGTTCTGGCATGTTGATAATAGTTTGCCTCTGTGTCCTTTACACCTGAAAGTCAGTTTTGCTGCATATAAAATCCTTGTTTCTCACTTTTGCTACAGCTGCCAGAATTCCCCTTGAGTTTGTCATTAAAATGGGAGATCTGTTTATAATGGAGAACAGTCTGCATTCAGGTTTTGGGTAAGGAAGAAGTGAAGGCTGTGGTTATTCCATAAGTAAAGAATCAGTGCATGTTCCTAATTGTTTCTGTATCTATAGCAATTTACTGCTTCCTTTGCAGTGCTTCTTCACTTCTTAGCATTTCCTTCCCACTATCAACCAGCCATTTTTAATTCCATAGAATACAAGGTTTTTCTAGGGCATTAAGTTATCCAACTTTTCTACTTCTTTTTCACTCCCAGGTATTTACATATCTGGACTACTTAAGCATTGTATAGCATGAAGCACAAATCTACACTTCATCAGAAGGACTCATTGTGTTTATTCCCACAAATCAGTTAAGAAGTTTTGAGTTATGGGAAAGACACTTCTCTTTGAGATATGGGAAAGTTTTGAGTTATGGGAAAAAAACAGCCCTCCTCCAATTTATAACAATCTGTGAACTTGAATGTCAGTGTATCATACACTGGATTTAGTGTATCATATAAAAGGCATTTATTTCATATTCCATTGTTTTAAATTAATGAAAAAAATCTGAAAGTGCTAAAATGACTTGATCAAGGTACTGCAGTGAGTCAACAACCCAACAGAGTCCGGGAAGCCAGGATTCCAGATTCTAAGAGCAATGTTCTTTCTACTTCATGAGAGCTACTTCTTAAGTCTATTAGGTTAATGTATTTAATACAATGAGCAGTTTAAGTAGATCCCTATTTACAACTGGTTTACCTATAGGCTCAAAATTTGGCAATTTTCCTTAGAAATACAATTTTAAGATGATTACACAAAAGTCTGAAATTACAGGATCTCAGACAAGCAGCTGATATACCATAATTGGAAGAAGAGGTAGAGTTTTAAGGTGAGCAGAGAGTGAAATAAAAGAAGACATTGTTGGCTTTTTATTACATGTACAAAATACTCCCAAAATTTTCCAAAAATTGTATTTGAAAAATATAAAAATTTCTAATACTTGTGTACCTACAACCAAGATCTATCAATTCATTTCATGTAGTCCTACAGTAAAATGTGCTTTGTATTTTAAAAATAAAGGAAAATAGTAAAAACTAAAAAAAAAAAAAATTAGTTTTTAATTACCTTGGGTTTCCATCATAAAGTGAATCTAGATTTTGATTTAAGAAATCTCATGAGTGTCTAGTAGACTATATGGTTTCTTTTTTATAGTCACCTCCTTTATCTCTCATACAAAGTTTTCTTTTTTCCCTGGCTTATTACTGAACTTTTCTCTTATTTTCTTCTTTCTTAAGCAAGCATGCATTGCTTTTTTCTTCTTTCTGTTATTTTCTCTTATTTCTTATTTTCTCTTTTTTCTTATTTTCTCTTATTTCTCTTATTTTCTTCTTTCTCAAGCAAGCATGCAAGTTTCTTATGGGATATTTACTGCTGTAACAATAGGAAAAAGGGTTTCTGCTATGTCTTCTCTAATACCTTCTTTCTATTAGATCCTCTAGAGAAAGACAAAGTCACAGATTGTGCTAAGTACCTCAGTAGTCCCAGATTTTCCTCTATATTAGTAATAAACATAAACTTTATTATGTTTATATGCTTATCAGAGATAATTCTATTATTTTGCTTTTTAAATGGTTGATAATGAAAAATGCAAAGAAATTTCCAATGCATTTTTTATTACAGAATATGAAATACTCTATACACTATTTTGGATCACACTGTAGATTGATTTGTGTGTGTTTGACAAAACAAATCTCATTTGTCTTTTTAAACTGCTCTTGATAATACAAACACTAAGTAGCTGGATCTGAGACTGTGCAAGGATTTATTACCAATCTATCTACTTAAGCTTTGTTTCACCTCCAAACTAAGAATAATATTAGCATCTAATAGATGTTGCTGTAAATAAACCACCATCTGAAATGGGAATCTATAAATTGACTATAAAGAAGGAAATTCAATTATCACTGAATAGTCATTTTCTTTATGAAACAGATGTTAGAAAGAGAAAAAGGTGATTTGCACGTCTTTATAGGCTAGATTCTTGTCAGAAAAGTTAAAAAAATTAAATCTTAAAGGGAGTCTAGAACTGAATCCTGAGTAAGTATAGAGGCAAAAGTTTGGTAATTTTTTCCTAAGTCTATTGCATTTTTTCTTTAATATTTTTTTTCTGAAATAAATGAACAAGTATAAATTGTAATGGTTGCACAATATGGCATTATGTGGGCATTCTATGATCTGCTCCACCATTCTTTTACTGCTGGAAATTTGAGATTTACTGATTTTATAAAATACATCCCTTAACTGCTTTAGGTATAATATATTATATTTTGGATTTTTCCTTTGAATAGATTCCCTAATGTAGAATAACTGGAGCTAAACAAATACCTTTATTAAGGTCTTACATCCATAGACCTTAATAGCTTTTCAGAGCAATTATATCAAATTACATTCCCTTCAGCAATGTCTGAGCAAATTTTTGCCCTACTCTCACCAAATTGGATATTAACATGGTTTTTAGTCTTTACTAATTTGATAGGAAAAAAGAGGGCAGAGAAGAGTCAAAGAATTGGTATTTTGAGTATTTATAAAAAGAATAAATAATTATTCTGCATTTGGATATGGGTGAAATACATTGAATGGATAAGTAAAACTAGTGGGAAATGCAATACCCAGGCAGTGATAAAATGACATGGTAATACTTGAAAGTATGGGAACTTCCCATTTATCTGAATACTAATTAAACTCCATTATTTGAGGTAGATCTTGAATTTCCACAATGGAATGGACCCCTAGAAAAAACTCATGACAGAATGCTGGGTCACTGGATCTAATCTTAGTTTAATCTTATGGGCCCTGGTTTTGAGTCTTGTCTTTTGACAGTAGTTAACATAATTGAAGGAAACCACATTGTAAAATGTTGGTTCACTGAAAATCTTAAAGACTATGATAACTAGATACTTTAATCATTTTTTACAGTTACTTTTACGACATGTGACAATAAATCTCAGCTTTCCTTTCTCTCTTTGTCTAAATAAATGAAATATAAAATGCAAACAGTCAACTGGATTCCAAATTTTTGTTCACAGTCAGGAGAAATTTATTAAAGTGCTGTCAACTGATGATAGATTTATGAGCTATTTCTAAATCCTATTTGGAATTCTCTAAATACACAAAAGCATTCCAATTGTATTGGTAAACCTTCACAATTTATGTCTGTTAATAAAGCCAAAAGATTTTAGTTTCATTTGAAGTAATTTCATTCCATTCTTTTTCCTTCATATTTCTTTATCAGAAAATATGATTCAAAATCGAAAATACTATTCAAAATCGAAAATACCACTTTTTTCCAAGTTGTGCACATCTACCAGGTTGGTGCAAAAGTAATTGCGTTTTTTGCAATTATTTTTAACCTTTTAAAATGCAATTACTTTTGCACCAACCTAATGTATAATTCAACATTCTCAATTACTACTGTCCTCAATATGCCTTACTTACAAAGAAATTGAATGTATAACTTAATCACTCAAGTGTCATGCTAAAATATAGATATAAAATTTATCAACATTTTGAACTGTACCTGACTCTAATTCAGAGTAAAAAGAAGAATTAATGCTAAAATCACTTAGATCTTGATAGACATTGCAAAGTTTTTGCTACACTGGACAATGAGAAGTATTTTATTTTACTGATGAAAAGAATGAGGGAATGAAGGATGAAAACATAGAGAAGGAAAATGAGAAAGCTTACAACTTAAAGAATTATGTGGAAAAATTCAAGGAACTTTGTGTTTTGAAAACAGGCATAAATGCAATGAATAAATAATTTCAAATACAACTTTGAATACAAATCTGTTATAAACTCACAAGTGTTATGAACATATCAGTTTAATTTTCATACCTTATTATTCTTTGTTGCTCAGGAAGTACAAGATTTCATGGGTGATAAAAGCTTGTTGCTAGCTCATTACATGAGGTTTACATGTTAAACTGATGAGCAAGTCAAAAAGAAAGACTGTGGTGTCAATCCTGGTAACGTTCGTTTTGGGAATAATATGTGGGCAGGGTCAGGCAGGGTCAAATCTGAGTTTGGTCACTTCCTACGTGACTCAGGAATCAGCCACACAGAGCTTCATTGTATCTACAATATGGAGATGATGCAATTTCCCCATATTGGTATTATACACCTGGCACACAATAAACCCTCAAAACACGGTCTTTTTACCACCATTATCATTACCATCACTATCCTCCTCCTCCTTCCCCTCCTCTTTGTCCCAAAGGAAAAACAGAAATCTATCATAAACCCAGAATTCTCGAATTCCTCTGTTCAGAATGTTATTTTCTCTGACTCTTCAATGGCGTTATTCAGATTCTGGCTCCAATTTGGCCTAAAGTAGTCTTCCTCATCTCCCTAACCCTCCCTCCATCACTCTTTATCAAATGAGCGTATTGTAGCGTTTCACAGCACTTATCATTATCTGAAATTATCCTGTGAACTTAACATTATATCTCATTAGCATGTATACCAGGGGTGCCAAAAAATGTATACAAGTGGACACTTTGGTCAGTGTTGCTCAAGCAGTAGCTCGCCATAATCAGAAGTGTCTGGATGCTGATGGTAACCACTTCGACCACCTCTTATAATTGCAGAAGTCAAACGTGACTGGTATTCATCTTTTGTTATTAGTTTATATATCGAGTACTATAATTTTAGTACACTTTTCCTTTCTTAAAATGTGTATACATTTTTTTGGCACCCTCTATATTTTATGGGAGAGGGGATTTTGTCCAATTTGTTCATTGCTAAATCCTCCAGAGTCAAGAACACAGTCTAGCACATAACAGAGGATCAAAACTATCATAGATGGTGCATAATATCTGCTAAATAAGGGTGTGAATAATAAACAGCTAAATATGTTAATACTTGCAAACCTGACAAGATGACAGAGCTTTAAGATCCACTATATCTAATTTTTCAGAATTATACTCTAGGTTAGCATTGCTATAAGCCTAGTCATAAAGCATGAGATAGCATTAGGTATTCATAACGATTAGCGAGCAGAAACTCAACATAAGGCCACAGTTGTTATTTGAATTAACAGTTAAGCCTAAATTAAACAGCAAGTATACTTTCTACATGACTAGAGTAAGTTCACAAGAGAAGACTAAAGTAAGAAGTCACTATTTAATAATTATAAATCCAAGTTAGATGTAAGAATTGAAACACAGCAGTTAGCAGTGGTTTATAAATTAGAGCAGTTGTGGCTATTATTATATCAAGGGGGGAGGGGGTGGGAGATGAGGGTAAGGGGGATCAAATATATGGTGATGGAAGGAGAACTGACTCTGGGTGGTGAACACACAATGGGATTTACAGATGATGTAATACAGAATTGTACACCTGAAATCTACATAATTTTACTAACAATTGTCACCCCAATAAACTAAAAAAAAAAAAAGAACTTTAAAAAAATCTGTTAAAATAAGATTAGACAATGCATCAAACAAACAATATTTATAATACAAAGGTGACAATCTCTTCTACTTATGTGGTCTCACCCTAATCTTCTGGCAGGAATGGAAAAACAAAACAAATGTTTAGAATAAAGAGCTGTGGAAAAAGTTCTTGTGTTCTATGCTTATACCATTAAAGCTCTTATTTTTCAGGACCCTAGAATTAATCACTATTTGTATTGCTTCAGAGGAATTGGATTACTTTAAATTAAAATAAAAATCAATTATTAAGTTCAAAACAAACATCAGCCTCAAGACTTAGGTTCACTATCAATGTAAAAGCATTTTCAGCGAAAATATAAAATGAACTATTTGCTTTCAAATGCAGAATTAATGGTGGCATATTCAGATATATCAGCAGATCGCACTTGGAGAAACACTTCATAATGCAGCAGAAAAGGGTTTAGTTACTAGAAAGGTTAACCCTAAAATTTGTTAATGAACTATTTTCTAAAATGCTTTAAAGAAAAAAAACTTAAAAAAAAATACATATTATAAATTTACAGCATGAAAAGGTTAACATGAAAGCTTGTAAATGACATCTTTAGAGTACTTACTTTACAAGCACCTGCTACACACTGAATGTTTGTGTGCCCCAAAGTTCGTATGTTAACTCTTAATCCTCAATTTGGTGGTATTTGGAGGCAGGACCTTGGGAGGTGATTAGATCCTGAGGTACAGTCCTCATGAATGGGATTAGTGCCCTTAAAAAGAAGCCCCAGAGAGCTCCTTTACCCCTTCTGATGCGTGAGGACACATTGAGAAGATGGCTGTCTATGAATGAGGAAGTAGGTCCTCACCAGACAGTGAATCATCTGGCACCTTGATCGTGGACTTCTCAGCTTTCAGAACATTGAGAAATGAATGATAGTTGTTTTTATCCATCCAGTCTAGGGTATTCCGTTATAGCAGTCAGAACAGACTAAGATTGTACCTAATTACCAAACCTTAAAAATTTTAACCAAGAAAATTTTTATAAATCAACTGATTTACACTAGGTAAGATTTAATTTTTAAAGGAAATCTAAAACAAATTCCTATCACCATGATAACATTTACTACATTTATCATACATAAAAATTCATGTAGTTGTTGTTTAAAAGAATCACCTCTGCATAGGTAAATAGATGCATTAAATCCAACTAATTAGCTAATATGCCTTTTGTTTACATTTCTAATGTCAGCTCTAAACATCTGTACTAATTTCTTAATGCTCTAGAGTAGTGAATGTTTGTCCACTGATCTTGTATTTAAATTTCATGCTGCATAAATATTTTTCTCTTTTTTTAAGCAGTGTCCTTTGTTCAATACATATTTTCATACAGATTTATATTATATAAACAATGTTTATATCTTAGCAAATTAAAAATAAGTTCACTGGTGCTTGGCATCTTTTTAAAGACTGATTTTTACATATTTTTTTCAATTAAAATGTATTTCATAGTCAGCCATGCAGATAAGTTCTGGCAAAATCCCTCCTAACCACTCAGTCTCGTGATGCTATGCTGAATTATGACATCACTCAAAACTGCCCCACTTTTTAAATGTCTTATTCATACACTCTACTACGCATATATAGCCTTAACTTCCGGAGCTTCCAGTCACTTGCTAAATTACTACTACTTCAAATCTACTTCAACTAAACTTCAGGCAATTTAACTAATGCATTTTCTCTCTAACCATCACTCACCTGCTTTTTTTTCATACAGTCCTATACTCATCTTGGATTTCATGGTCTGTAATTTCAATAAAACTTTTGCTAATACTTTTGAAATCCATGTCTTTGTCTCTGTCACACTTGGCCAACAAAATCCAACTAAAACCAACCAACTAGTGTGTTTCCCCCAAAATAAGACCGGGTCTTATATTAAGGTTTGTTCCAAAATATGTATTAGGGCTTATGTTCAGGGGATGTCCTCCTGAAAAATCATGCTAGGGCTTGTTTTCTGGTTAGGTCTTATTTTCGGGGAAACACGGTATGTTGGTTGAGCCAGAATGCTAAAGATCGAAGCCCAGCTCTGCCACTTTGGATGCCCCTGGCTTAACTCTGAGCTCTTTCTTCCTCTATAAAATGAGGATAAAAACAATATCTACTCCTACTTTACAGGGTTGTTGTGAAATCTAATGAATTAATATTTGTCAGCGGGGAATGGGTTTCTCTTGCTCGTTATTGCTGCAGCATCAAGTGCAGTGCCTCAAAGTAGGTATTTAATAAGCATATGCTGTTTTACTAATTAAGTGAAACTACCAGCTGGTAAATTATCACAATTCTGAGGAATTTTCTGCTAGCCCTATTAAATTTTAAATTCTTTGCTATAGCTACCTCATGATACCCTTCTAAGGACACCATAATTTGAAAGAAGAAATACATAGGAATATTCCTAGAAAAACACAACTTCTGTTTAAGACACACACACAAGCATACAAATCTAGTATAAGAAATCCATGTCAATAAGATTCTAGCAATAAACATGATTTGAATTATTGGTTTTAACAGACATTGTGAATTATGAAATGATTCAACATAACTCTAAACATATTACTGTGTTTGCCCAAAAATAAGGACCATCAGCTCTAATGCATCTTTTTGAGTAAAAATTAATATAATACTTGGTCTTATTTTAATATAAGATAAGACCGGTATAATATAATATAATATAATATAATATAATATAATATAATATAATATAATATAATACAATACAATACAATACAATATAATACAAGTAATATAATATAATAATACCGACCAGGTATAATATAATATAACATAACATAACATAACATAACATAACATAACATAATATAATACCGGGTCTTATATTAATTTTTGCTCCAAAAGATGCATTAGAGCTGATGGTCCAGCTAAGTCTTATTTTTGGGGAAACACAATACCTCATCTCTTTCAGTAGGCTTGTGTAAAATGAGAGGTAACTGGCCTGTGGAACACTTAAATCAAAAAAAGAAGTGGTTGAAGGCAAAGCACCAGATCCTTAATGTCCAGTCAACACAGGAGGGGGCTGCCAAAGAGCAATGATTAGCCCCCATGTCAGACAACTGCAGTGGTGTGACAGGCATTCCTTTTTTATAGGGTAGTTTATGTCAGTCAACTTTTCACTGTTAGACATGTAGAAAGTTAGGGGAGAAGCTTAGAGTAGAAGATATTTCTTGGAGAAGCAAAACTTTGTAGACAAACACTGAAGGAGTAACTTTTTACTTAAAAAATTAGTGAAGATGTGGTTTCCTATCCCACTGCATGACTCTCCACTTACTACCTTGGTTCCAAAGGCTGGAAAACTTTTCCTAGTGTTGTAGACTGATTCCAGCTTGTGGTCCCTTGAAAAAGTAACTTTCTTCTCACAAACTCCTATCTTCTGCTACTCCTGGCAGTTGGAAAGGCTAACCCAAGTCAGTGGCCACTGTGGCAGTCATTAACAGTGTCCACTAAATTTTCCTCCTGGGCATACGGTGCTGACACTGCATCCTTTCCCAACCCTTTAAGTTACAGTGTACATGTGACTTGCTCTGGCCAATGAGATGAGAGCTGAAATAACATGTCTTTCAGATAGATGCATTAAAAGCCAGTGTGTGATTTTGCAGGTTCTCTTTCGTCACACCCCTTCTCCTAACCCCATATGTTTTGCCTTAGCAACTGAAAATGACCCAGATGGCAGCTGCTCCATCAGTCTGGGCTCTGGAGGGAGGATGATGAGAAACAGAGTCCTAAGCAAAGCATGAGGATGGGCAGAACATACAGTGTGCAGATCATGTTGTTTTAAACCACTGAGGTTTTGAGCTTGTTACTGCATCATAACCTCGATCTATTCTCACTGCTATGAATGAATTTGTAGTCTGCTTACTATGGGCAAGGTACCATGCTAAACTAAAAGGGATACAAATATTTCATTAAGAAACAAATTACTTTGACTTTCTCTTTCCTTTAGGGGCCAACTACTCCTGTTTGGTCTACTATTTCCGTCAATCAGATGGGAAGCTAGACCAGCTTCTCCCATATATACACTAATATGAATAAGTTTAGGAGCTGGAATTATTAGCAAACTGTAGAACTGCGTTCATGAATGGATGAGATAAAAGTTCTTACAGATGATAAAACTTCTGTGTTTTTGAAAACAATTATAAATACAGAATAGAGATTTATAGAGAGAGACACACATAGCAGACATGAATTAAAGAGATTTATTTTGATTTCTGTAATTTACTCCAGGACAAATAATGTTAGTAACTTTATTTGACTGCAATGTACATTATTTTGGAATCAATTCCATATATTGATAGATCCCTTTTAAAGTACAAATTAAATGTATAGTCGTAATGAAATATTCAATATGTGACAGGTGCAACTCATTAATCATGGTAATTTAGTTACAAATATTTAAATTTAAATAACTTAAATTTAAATAATTTAATTAAAAATATAAGCAATCTAATATCATGTTTCACTAAATTAAACCTATTAAGTGAAAATATTAGCTATTTATTATATCATATTCATGTCTTCCATGCAAGTTCAATAATGAATGCTAAATAGTAAATTAATAAAGTCCATGTAAGAGTCAATCTAAACCCCTAAGAAATCATAGGAACACATTAGGACAATAATATAAGAAACAACCGATACTACTGAACAAATATGATTAAAATTGTTCCTTTCCAGGATATTAGCACAAGTGTTCAATAAATAGTTTAGAAGGTTTTACCTGGATAGTTTCCTCAAATTAAAGCAAATATATGTTAAAAATTCCTTTCACATTTACATTTTCTAATTGCTTCTTAGGTTTAAAATTTCAGAAAATGTTCTAACTAATGTCAATTCTATTTAAAAGGCCCACAGTATACAATTATGACCTACCATAT
The DNA here is from genome assembly GCF_036562045.2 of Rhinolophus sinicus. Taxonomy (NCBI): domain Eukaryota; kingdom Metazoa; phylum Chordata; class Mammalia; order Chiroptera; family Rhinolophidae; genus Rhinolophus; species Rhinolophus sinicus. The sequence goes on from NC_133755.1 coordinate 146,180,860, forward strand.
TTAGTAATGATTTAAATTTAGATATAGTCTCTAGCTTACTGGCTTTCAAAACTCTTTCAGAGAAGCAGCAGACAGATAAAAAGGAAGATGTCCTGAGGTTCGAGGGAGGAGTGTGGTGGAGTTGCAGGGGCTTATACAGGTTGTTATATATTGGTCATAGCTTCAGTCACCTTAGTGTACTCTCTCCCTCCCTACACTCTACCTCAAGCCTTTGGATCAGTTGCTTATCTATGATGTCAGTGTACAGATTTTTACCTCAAAAATCTTTTGGAAGAATTTTCTGTTGGGGTTCACAGAAAACCTAATAGAGGTTTAGTCAACAAGCATTTACTAAATATTTTTCTAGGGCTAGTCATACAGTGTTAAGCAAAGGGATATATATGATACTAATACTTAATTTTTCTATTTCATTATGCTATCATTTCAAGCCTCCCTTTTAAATGAATTGCTCAAATCTGTTATTTCTTCCTTGTAGAGACTTCATATACAGAGGGTGCCAAAAAATATATACACATTTTAAGAAAGGAAAAAAAACCTGTATTAATTGTAATACTCAATACATACTGATAACAAAAGATGAATACAAGTCACATTTGACTTCTGAAATTACAAGAGTTGCTCAAAGTGGTTACCATCTGCGTCCAGACACTTCTGATTACGGTGAACTACTGCTTGAGCATAGATAATATCTCTTAAAATGTGCATACATTATTTTGGCACCCCTGATATTTTGATCTTGGAATATTATAATGTTTTTTTTTTTTTTTTAAATTATGCCCTCTGTTGATATCTCTGCATTTTGGATTCAGCTCAACTTTATTAGAGACCATAATTAAATTACTTTCCATATATTTGAGAACACAGGGTAAACCTGAGAACAAGTTTTTCCATTTAGGCAGGATCTGGAGGTGGGGGAGAGGGGTGCTAGAATGGATTTTTCTTGTTTATACCAGATAGTTCTATGTTTTATGGAAATTTAGTATGGCTACAGGTACATGTGGGTTATTTGCTGTTATCAAAGTTTTAGTGTTCATAAAAATAGCAAGACTAAATAACTATTAGTTCTTTCCCCTTCTTTGCTCTGGTCACTAGAAAACCTGAAAACAACTATCTGCTATAAACCTAATTGCTACACCAGCTGTTTGTTAATCTTACCTGTGACTTGAATATTCTCTGACTTTATTCTCTGTTTTTCCACAACTCTGTGTGCATTATCCACTTTCTGTAAGTCACTTTAACTTTCTGCAGAATTAGCAGGGGACGGATGGATGGCCTGACTTTATCTCTTTCATGGGCTGTGGCAAACACTGAGTTTGAAAGGTACCCTAATTTTGTAAGGAATCTCTAACCACTTTTATTATTATTCATCACTACACAGATCCTACAACATCAATATCTAAGGCCCCCAAACACCCCAAAAGTCTGAATCCTATTATGAGAACAAAAAAATAGATCTTTTCAGCACTAAACTCATATTCTGAATCTTATTTTTCTCCTTCCCACTACACAGTCTCACTCTCTTCCTTACATATCCCCTTGCTATGCTTAAAATCAATGATGTCACCTGCTTCTGTTTTTCAGTATGTCCTTCAGTAATCTTTTGTACTTGTGTGTGGAGCAGCTTTCTTTTAGTGAATCTAGGGGGAAATGCTCTTGCTACTTTCCAAATCAAGGATATCTTGGCAGAGTAAACTGACCTAATGTAAGAATCCATTGCACATGTTTCCCCAGTCTTGGATCAGGTGTTCTCATTACCGTTTTTCATTGAAAGCTAGTTCTTCAATCTTTTAGGTTTCCAGGACTTGGCCTTTTGCTTTTCTAGCTCACGTACTTAAAACATACTACTTAAAACATACTTACAACATACTACTTAAAACAAGGATTAAATACCGTGTTAGTGCTAAATGTTCTTTCTTAATTTACAGAGTAAAGTAGCTTTTCAAAAACTTCAGGAAAGTTTTTTTTTCAAGTATTTCGTTACATTTTCAATTTCCATAGGTTTGTCTATTTTCTCTTACAACTTTATTTTTCATAGTGAACTTTTTTGTTTTTGTTTGTTTGTTTTTGGCTCCCAAACAAGTATTTTTTCCCACCCTTTCAATAGGGCATTAATTTCCTGTTCTGGACTTAGTCATACTTCTTATCCTTGGTCTTCACAGGATACTGAATTCAAATCCTGTGGAAGATTTCTTCTATCATTTCCTCTCTTTCATTCCCCCAAATCCCCAAAGTGGACACAGGTAACTGAAACTGCCAATTGATCTCTTTCTCCTGGGGTTTGTTTCTTGACCAGAGCGTAAAAAACAGTGTATGTTTATTAATTCTAGGATGTCCCAGAATGGCCACAGAGATTTTCTGTGGCAACTTGAGACTGTTAGTTCCAACCTGTTCTTCAGTCTTCTCTCTGATTCTGTGGCATCACTATGTCCTATAAAATTCACTTGCTGCTTAATATAGCCACTGGTTTCTGTTGTAAAACAGAAAAATAATATGTGGTATATTCATACATGCTATTTTCTATGTGTATCATCTTTTACAATGTCTTGTTTTTTCATTTGTCAATTTTCAATATCTTCTTGCTTTGGTTGCTCTTATTCTATAGTGACATTTACCAAAATGTGTTCTGTAATTCAGTGTTAGGAAATGTTACAGAAAAAAAAAGGCGGGGGGATTATAGTTAAGTAAGCATGAAAAACACAGGGATAAATAAAATTTAATTTGTTTCTTTTTCTATGCACTGTGAATGTCTAAGGAAGAATACAGGATGTGGCTTTTTCTGACTTATTTATGTATGTATATAGATACAGATTTATCCTGCCATATCTAAAGAAACTAGGGTCTGCAGAACATATTTTGGGTAATGATGGTCCAGATGTTGCTGTTTACTGTCTCCAATGAAGACTTTAAAGTCTTTTGAGCTTATAATAGAGCTATGCTATTTCTTTTATTTATCTTTAACACTGATTACTCCTATTTAGTATTCATCTTTTCTATCCTATCTGTTCGTAACTCTTTTGGTTGTTTGCATTTCTTATATAGACTTTGAAAATCTTGTGGCTTGACTTGTTTTGCTCCCAGTGGTACTATGAGATATTTTAACTGAGCTTGGGTGTTTACAGCTTCGGAACATGTCCTTGTAATCCAAGTTTACAACGGGCATTTAATGTTTCCATTGTTCTTTTGATAGGTTTAGAGTTTCATTGGCATTCCTGATTATTGTTCAGTGTTTCTAATTGTAATTTTCCTGAAGCATGTAACACCAATGAGTGGTACTTCCTCTTCTGTTTTTGTAATATAAATTTCAGAATTTTGAGTGTCTATCAACGTAGGACTAGATACTTCTGATGATGATTTCAAAGATGTTCTCAAAATAATCCTGAGCCTCAGTGATGAAATCAGAATGTTAAATGATTGTAATTTAGATCTTTTATGAGATAATTTAGGAAGCTATATGTTCTTAGATTATTTTGGTAAATACCTTGATATACATAAATGTGTATGGTATAAAACTTTATCATCAATCTGAAACCAACTTATTTATAATTTGGCCATGTTCATGTTCTTTTTATTAAATGGATGCTCAATTTTTCATTTTGGTATGGAGACAAGTACCTCAAGCACAGGCTTGGGGATAAAATGATTTCTCCTGATCACATTTCTGATAGCCAATTCCCCTGAGTGCATTGGTCAATGAGAGGCAACTGTCAGCAATGAGGTAACTGGAAGGAAGCAGGAGATGATGTTGAAAGAATCTGGAACTAATCACTTTTCACCTGGCAATCCCACTTTAGCGAATAAATATTTATTGACTGATTATAGCTACATTATTCAAATACAGGAATACTAGAAACAATGTAACTGTCCACCATTTAGGGAATAGTTAAGCAAAAATTATGCTAAGAAGATGAATTCTCACGAAGTAAAATTAACATGTATGTTATAGAAACAAATAAAAAAAGTGTATAAGAAAGGAAATAAACAATGTTTTTATCATAAAATTAAAATACAGAAAATCTAGATATAATAAAAACAATGTTTGCACAGGAATAAGGACAAAACAAATATATTAAATGAGTAATATTTTCAATGGAGGTAGTCTTTTATCTGTAGGGAAACTATACTATCTGTGGGTATTGTATCTATATAAGTATGCATAATAAATACTTATATGTCTATAAGCAAACATATGGAAACAAATATATATATATATATATATATATACTTAAAAACATCGTTATGAATGAAAAAGTATACTTATTAAACACGATGCATACTTAGAGGAAATACATGCATTTGTTTCTCTTTCTCTTTGTATGCTCTATTTTCCTATTTGAGCCCAGATATAGAAGAATGCAGTCCTAATTTCCTCCAAATTGTTTCACCTCTACGTAAATGATGAAAAAAGTTAAAACCAAGGTTATCCTAAGTATGCCATGTAGAGAACTGTGAGAACACTCAGGCATTGGATACTCAAAGACAAGTATTCTAAAAACAGAAACTTGTCAAATAAAATAACATTAGTTAATTTTAGGTATGATTTTTTAAAAACATGGATTCCTTAGCTTAATACTTAGAGCACCCTAAACCAAAATGAAGAAATTAAATCATTTGGGACTGGAAAAAGAGGCATAATATACCAGATGGTCTCTTTACCCTGGCTTAGAAGATGATAAAGTCCATAATGAAGAACACAATTTAACATGTAAACAGAACAGATATACGGGACTATAGAAGCCATCTATATAACTTTGAAAAGCTCAATGGTAGAATAAAATCTAAAGAGAGAGAATGTTAAGATTGTGTAGGCTTTTTTCTTATGGCTAGAAAAGTACTTGAGAGACCAGATAATGTTAAAGCAGCTTTTCTTATTAAACATTTATTGCTCTTATTAAATTTGTTTGAAAGAGCACAGAAATATATGAAATACTACCCTAGGTAAGAGCCACTCTTTCCCCAGCCAGCATGCTGAGGCTACTGTATTTCACTGAAAAAAAGACTGGGTCTTATATTAAGGTTTGTTCCAAAAGACACATTAGGGCTTATGTTCAGGGGATGTCATCCTGAAAAATCATGCTAGAGCTTATTTTCTGGTTAGGTCTTATTTTCAGGGAAACACGGTAACAGAAATCTGATGGACATGCAATTGAAATACATGCCTGTTTTTCCTTCATGTCAGCTTTTAACACTGTCAACATAAAGTTGAGATCTGTTCCAGCAACTCTTAGTAGACACTTAGGTTATTCATAAAGCTGTCCAAAACCTTTCAAGAAAATAGCATCTATGCTCTTTATGAGCATGATACAAAAATCCTTTCTTAATCTATCAAAATAAGACAGCTAAATTAAAAACTACTGCTTTGCTCCGAGCAGGAGAAAATGAATTAAGCTTTGCTCCAGGAAGAGCTCTGAAGCACTTTACACAGGGGAATTGGCCTACAGAACGCCTCATTGGAAAGCTGAATATCTCACTCACTCCCTTATTTTCTTAAATACTGTAATTTTTATATCTTACTTGGCAAGCTTTCTTCATTTCAAAAAGTTTTTATTAAGTTAACATTATACTAAACATTAAAATAACTTTTAAAGAAAAAAATGCATCCACAAGTCTGCCACTACACTAAACCTCTTTATTTTATCCATAGGCACATATAATTTGTAGTTGTAATCACACAATATATAACATAATGGAGCCATTGTTTAATATTTCCTGACAACACGATCTGCCAAGTTTCCCTGCATGCTCATTTAATTAGTACATATTATAATGACATCCAGTATTCACTAGAGGCCCATCAAAAAGGAAAATTCAGTGGATACCCCCTAAATATATACCACAAAAGGTATATTTTGACCTAAAAATGTAATTTTAAGATACCGTAATTCACATTTACATGCTACTTTTCATTTTACCTCTTCTCCAGACAGATAGTAGGCTGACAGTAGTCCACCAACAAAGCGTATGTTTACTTCAAAAACAGAAACTTCAGCATTCTGTGGAAATAAATAAATGAGGTTCATATGTGAATGATAGCATGCAATTGAAAAATACCATTGTGATAAAGTACACTACATTGTTAAATTTTGTTCAAATCTTGTATGCTGCCCAGAGAGATTTATGTACAAGAGGGAGAAGTCCTGTCTCTTAACAGTGTGAACATATACATAAATATATAGAATAATTTTGACTCTTAAAATCAAATTATAAAAATATTTACAAAATAAAGTTACTTCCTCTCTCCATGGAACAGTAGATACAATACTCAGTATTCACTATTTGTGCAGATGCGATAGAGCCAGGGCATTCTATTTTTTCTTTTCTGTGTTCTCCGTTTACTCATTTGCTTTTTCTTCCTGAAAGGCTGGCCACTGAGACTCATTATACTTTGGCTGGCAGTTCAACACTATTCTAGAATTCTTCTCATGTTAAAAATAGCATAGCTAGAACACAAATCAGATTTTAAGTTGGGGGACTTGGTTCTAGTGCTGTTTCCCAACTTTCTGCCTGCAGCCTGGGATGGGCACACTTCTCTGAGAAGAAATTTCATCTTTGCATAAATGAGATGATAATCATAATATATGGTGTTCCTTGCTGAAACAGCTATTATTTACATCAATATTTGTTTCCTTTTGTTATTACTTATAATTTGCCATATCCTGTGCCAATCTCTTTTAATCCTCTCACTAACCCTATGAAATAATTGGTATTCTTATGTCCATTTTACAAATGGAGAAACTGAGATTTATAGTGGTTACTGTGACTTCTTTAAGGTCAGACAACTAATAAGTGGTCGAATCAGGATTTGAACTTGTGTACTCCAGTTCTTGGTCCAGGGCTCTGCTACCTTAACTCCTATGTCACCTCACATGATAATGCACCAAGTCTCTTCTTAATGATCATATACTTGTGAAAATAATTAGCATCGATTGCCAATGCTTTTATTATTTTACAATGTCTGACTATTAAGTGGATTTGCCCTGCATACTGTTACTGGGTAATCTAGCACAACTAACCTCCAATAGATGTAAGGTACCCCGCGAGCTTTAGTTAGCTTCTTCTCATGCTCACTGTGCCTATTCAGCAATTGTTCACTTCTGCCTAACATCAAACCATTTACTGATAATCATGGGGGATAACATCAAACTATAATATATGGAGTTAATATCCAGCAGATAAACTTAGTCAAAATCACCTGAGACATTATTTCCTTTAACAAACATTTATGAACCCACTACTATATGCCAGGCACTGTCCTAAGTTCTAGGGACATGGCAATGAAGACTGACAAAGTCCTCAAACTATGGAGTCTACATGGTAATAGAGAAAACAGTTCAAAGAAAAAAAAAGAAAAAAAAGATGATATACAGAGGGTGCCAAAAAAATGTATACACATTTTAAAAAGAAAAACTATTAAAATTGTAATACTCAATATATATCGATAGCAAAAGATGAATACAAGTCACGTTTGACTTCTGCAATTACAAGAGGTGCTCAAAGTGGTTACCATCAGCATCCAGACACTTCCTTTTCTTTTTCTTTCTTTTTTTTTTTCAAACACTTCTGATTATGGGGCACTACTGCTTGAGCAACGTTGACCAGAGTGTCCACTTGTATGCATTTTTTTGGTATACCCCTTCCCATCCCCTGGTATTTTCATTTAATTCCCACATGCTCTCTGTAAATAGGTATATGGATATAATAACTAAAGCTAAGTAATTGCATAAATTAAAATTTTTTTCAAAAAATTTCCTGCAAAGGGAGGATTACAAAAACGACTTAGGAGGGAGAAATACTGGATCAGAGTTAGACAAAAGCACCATAAAATAAAGACCATTTGGTGAATTTGTTTAATTGTATTTCATAGTTTATAATATGCATCTAATATAATTTGATTAAAAGTACTCTACATAGGTGCAATTTATCTGTGAGGCGTATCATTCTGAATGAGTTTATGTGGTAAAGCTTTAGTATTCTACAACATTACTGACAAGTAAAGGGGAAGGGAACCCATTAATTTATTTTGGATTACACAGCTATATTTCTTATGTCTAAGGGTAACAATATCTAATAATAAAATCTAATGAATTTAAATCCTTAGATCATATCACTCTCCATTTGCAGTTGTGTTTCTCAGTTTTTAAACCTGAGAATAGTTCTCCATTTTTCTGCCTATTGAACCCTGTTAAGATGATTTTATATTTTTTACTTCGGCTATGGGTTCATTTGACATGTATTCTCTCTTCCTCCTACAAAAAAAATTAGATAATCAAGTGTTTTATATAGACATCTGATAAGAATTACTGTGAGGTAGAGGACTGAGTCATGTCAAACACCACCCAAAATATATTTTTCAGCTAGACATCAATCACCTATTGGGTACAGTTGTTCAACTAGTTATTGATCCAGCAATGTATTCTACAATCTAAATTCTGTTTATCTTGCTCTATCTATAAGATATTGAGAGGTGACCTTGCAAAGTGCCATGTTCAAGGTCAGGTGCTTTGTCTTTTGAATGTCATGGATCTAATAGTCTATGAGCCTGTCCAAGAAGCAAATCTGGCTGTTAGTGAATCCACATGCTTCCCAGTGGTTGCTGTGCCCTTGTCTTTAAAAATCTTGCTCAGGAACGTCACATCACGATTAGTAGTACTCAACAGTCATCCTATCTTCCTCCTTTGAAAACAAGAATTACATTTGAATTCCCAAGATATATTTTTTTCTCCTTCTCTTTTTTCAAAGCTACATCTAAATTATTTAGAAACTGTAATTTGAGAGCTCTTTCAATTTTCTGGGTTATACTACATTTTAGGTCAGAAGACTGAAAGTTAGACATTTTAGGTCACTCTTTAGAGCTCCTTAGATGAAAAGGACTAAGAAGATAATTCTCCTAGTGTAACAAACTGGTTGGCTACATTGAGGGCAGCAGACTATAGAAACACTACTCTAGAGTCAGAAAGACCTGGCGTTGAAGGCTGATTGGGGAGCTAGCTGAATGTGAGATCCCAGGCAAGTCACTTATTCTGAGTCTTGATTTTCTCATTTGTATAAAGGGGCAACACATTCCTTGCAAGGTACTATGAGTCTGTGAATGTACAGCACTGTGCACAACGCCTGACACAGGTAGAACGCTCAGTAGAAAGCTGCTGTCATTACCACTTTACAGGAGCTCTGCTCAAATTACCTTCTACAGGGATTCTGGGAAAATCAGAAATTCTACAATTATAATATTCTAAGTTCTTGAATGCAAACTGATACATCTTCTCTGACCCTCAGGGGAGTCATATTTCTCAATAGCTAACAACCCTCTTTTGAAATATAATATCCTAACCAAACTTCCTTTTTGGACTTCATATATTTTATATATCTGGATTTTTCAAAAGTGAATTTCTACAGTCTGCGGGCTTCAGGCCATTTTTATAAACTTCTGATTCTGATTTCCATTAAAATAATCTTATTAAATTTATATGAATATATTCCTCCCATTAATATTCATGCAGTGTCTTTAAAGGGTTCTAAAATGTTTCCAGTTACTTACCCTAATGACAAAAGAAGAGCTGGGGCAGGGAAAACCCAAACAGGCTGTAAACACTAAAGTCCTGTATGATTTATCCTAACAATTAATGTGAATTTTGCAGTCTGCTTCATCTGTGTTTGCTTTAAAATCAACTTCCTTAACTCTTCAAGTAAGGTTGCATTTCAGGAATATGCCCCACGTATTCTATGACTTTTAGTACACAGTCATATGTGAGTGCCGGTTTGAGAAGTAGATCCAATCTTCTGTTTAAATTGCATGCATCTATTAGTAAACATCACAACTGATGAGAAGTGGAAGTTGGAAATTTTTGGCTAAAGGCATATTCACAAAAAATATAGATTGGAGGGTAAAGGGATCAAACATGGTGACGGAAGGAGATTTGACTTTGGGTCACAATGCAATATATAGATGATGTATTATAAAATTGTACACTTGAAACCTATATAATTTTATTAACCAGTGTCACTGACCCCCAATAAATTTAATTTAAACAATCAGGATTGGAGAAACTGTTCTTTCATTTCGACTTTCCTCTACCAATAGCCTTTGAATCATATATAAATTTAGTAAAATATATGGCATAACTAAGTTTACACCTAAATTCAAGACGTGAGTTGTAGAAATCATAGAAAAATTAGGCCTCAGTACTAATCTCTCATATCGTCTTGGGTATCTTATACTGATAATATTCACCTTAAGTGTTTATCACTTTCTCTAATATTTCTGTTCTCTGGTTTGCTATGTAAGATTATTAGATAGAAGGGATACAAGTTTGCTAAAAGGGAAAAGAGACTTCAACTCAATAAATCATTTTGTATATCTCCGCCAATCCTTATCATTATGTTCCACCTCTCTAGGAAAGGCTTCCTTCAAATCAATAGATCATTAGCTCATGGGCACGAAGATCCTCACCCTATCTGGGCAAGAGGGAAGGTGAATAATTCAAAACAGGTACCTGAAAGACTAACCACATCCCACTAGATAAGATAACTTTTCAAACAACTCAGAGAAATTTATTAGGTTGTATTTTTTATAAGCAGCTTATTGACCAAAATTATCTACAAATGATGTATTTTAATAGATCTCAGTATTGAAATAACGGGTTTGACCATTAGAATAACACATTTAGGTTTTGGAACAATTCAGCCAGTTTCCTTTTGATTGAGGAACTATGGAGGTTCAAGCTTCCTCTGAAGAAGAGATACACTGTTTCTTTTCACCTTCAAGCCTTATGCTAATTATTATGAATCAAACTTCTCCTTAGTTGTCATACTATGATTTCACATAGCTTGACAGAGCCGATTGATTACATTAAACTGAGAACTACTGGAAAAGAACTTTTATTTTTAGAAATATGTTAATTCTCTTTTGTTTCATACTAAGACTTGTTTAAAGGCAATTCTCTGAGGTAATTCTTTCTTTTTTATTTTATTTAATTTTTTTATTTACTAAATTTATTGGGGTGACAATGGTTAGTAAAATTACATAGATTTCAAGTGTGCATTCTATAATACATCATCTGTATACTGCATTGTGTGTTCACCTCCCAGAGTCAGTTCTTCCATCACCATATATCAACTTCCTTTTCTCTTTTCTACAAACCCCTCTTCCCTTACTCTTTGGTAACCACTAAGCTGTTGTCTGTGTGTATGAGTTTTTGTTTCTTTGTTTGTCTTGTTCATTTGGTGCTTTCAGTTTTACAAGCAAGCTGCTCCATGACAAAGCAATGCAATAACTATGTTTAATAACAACTGATCAATACAATCCAATATTAACTGTGTGTAATAAATAACTGTTCCACTACAATCCAATGCAGTAACTATGTTTAATAATAGTCTACTACTAATATAAACGATAACTACGCTTTACTGAGAAATGTGTTGGAAACAACATGAGACTTTTCAAAGCCTCCAATTAATGACAGGTAACTGCCTGTAAGCCTTGCCTATGTTTAGGTTTAGTATATACCTTTATTGATAAATGGGGCTTCCAACTGTGTGTATTATTAATGTTTGAGGATTAAGTATAAAACTCCTTTTCACAGATTAGATTGCAATATTAAACAGTGTAACTTAGTTTAACATATATCCTATTATTTAGTTTCATGTTTAAGTAACATGATAAACCTCTTAAGATGAACAAAGTGTAAGTTCTCTTTGCCACAAAGATAGGGAAATAACCATCTTGTTCATGCTAATAAGTTGGTTTTACCATGCAGGTTCAGAAGGGCCCTCACGTAGCAGCCCAGTCTATCACTCATGACTGTCAGAGAGAACAGCTCAGTATCCTCTTAAAGCCAAAACACACCTCATCCTAGGCAGGCACTGGTTAGCATTCAGATGGAAAATATTGAATAACTCCATTAAACAGGATAATAAACTTAGTTATTTGTACCCATTGGGACATAATGCTGCTCTAAGACAGACCTTTACAAGAACAATACTGAGGCAAAAGTCACTTCTTTCATGCTCTATGGCATGGAACTCTGGACCTAAGCCAAGTACTCATTCAGGCATTTGAAAAGATCCAAAGCTGCTTTTTGAGGTTAATTTCCATCCTTTAGATAGGGAATACTACAGCTTATTTCCCTGCAAAGTAGGGTGGCATTCTGTCTGGATAATAGCCTGGCTCTTCAAATTAAAAAATAAAGTCCCTTTTGCCACCAGTGCCTCCGTTATCTAAAATGTATGGTGTTCATCACAATCAAAGGCACAATCCAGGTGTGTGCCAAAGATCACAGTCTCAGTGTGTGGCTAGTTATGTCTGGAGCAAGCTAATCATCTTTCCTTTGTCATTCTCAAAGCTTAGCTTTTCATACAGAGATATCACTTAACCTCAATGTAGAAAAATGCTTTTTAAGGATAATTTTAATACAGCTTTAGCTTTTACTAAGGGTCTACATAAGAAATTGTTATCTAGAGAAAATTTCTACATACTCTATACTCCATAAAATTCATTACTGAAGATAGTTTTCAATATTTGCCATGTAAGGATCTAAGTAATCAATACTTTTTAAAAGTGCCAATAAAGAATGGGAAGCTCAATATTGAATTAAGAAATGTCCAAATGTGAAACTCTTGATCAATTTGTCCTTCTGTCAAAGATCTTCCTAAATCAGGAGCCACTACAAATCCATTCCAAAAGTAGGTTAGGTAAAAACAAGCAGAGCACTTGAATTTCAGATCATTTTAACTATATAAAAATATGAAACAATACAGCCACCTTTGTGCCCTGTCAGCTTGTCTTTTAGCTGAGTCTATTGGATAGGACAAGATAGCTTAACTTCTCATTAATTTAATTAATATTTATTGAATACCTATGGAACAATACACTTCATGAGTACTATCATCCAAAGATTACATACATAACCTTGGAAGAGTCAAATTCTCTGGCTGCCTATGCTTTTCTCAACAATTTGCATTTCCTTGCCAACAAAAACAGGGTCATTGAGTTAGGCAGACTTTGTTCAAACCACAGTTCTTACTTGCTGCATGATTTTGTACGCAAACACCTCATCACCTATAAAAACAGGGAAAATAGCATTTACCCTGTACGTTTGCCACAAAGACCAAACGAGATAACCTATGAAAAAATCCCCTAGCATAATACTTGGTATGTCTCAGTATTCTTTAAGGAGTAGTTTCCTCTTTCCTGTCTTCCTTGTGAAGAAAACCCAACCCTACCTAGAGAAGTACTATGACTACTTTTCCTTCTAGACTATAAGTTCCAGGAGGGTAAGTACCTGACCCTTAAAGGGTATTTATTAAATAATTAATACATAAATAAATTAATGAATAAGTAATGAATAACCAAGGGTCTGTTTTAGAGTCTTTGTCCTAGGATTATGTTTAAATTATAACCAGAAAATTCACCCACTGGAGTGTATATCCTTAGAGTTTTCTGCCCAGATCTACGCACCTGTACAGCTGCTTGAACTGAATACAAAATTCCACCTGGGAAGCCCTTGCTCCTACATACTATCCCAGTGATTTATTTTAAGCTACTTATTAAACCCATTTGAACTTTGTGCTACCAACAAGGGAAACTGAATCAACTTGCTATGTTTTAATTAAAAGAAAATGAGTTTTAGTTAATGATAGTAAAAAGCATTTCCTTTACACCTTTAAGTGATGCAAACTGAATATTTTACATATAAATAAATTCATTCTTGACTGTAACATGTATTTATATCCCGGAGAGCCACAACATAAACTAACTCTCAACAATAGTGTTTCTATTTCAGTTTGATTCTTATTTTTCCCTTGCAATAAAATTTGGATGCATTAACATTTTTTTTTTTTGCAATGACCTCACACTGTTAATTAAAATAGTTTATTAGGAAAAAAATGTTAACTTAAAATATGAAGTAATTTATCCGAGCTGGAGTGATACTACATGTTATCAATAAAAATATAATGTTTTCTCTGTCTTTGCTTAAGCTTTTCCAATTTCCCCTTCCTTCAGATAAAAGGGAAAATGTTCTTAGTGTTTTCAGAAAGAAAACTGTGTAATTGTGGACATTATCAATTAAATATCTGGATAGAATGAGTGAATACAAGACAAGTTCTCGTATGTGACATATTAAAATCAATTAGAAAATTGGAAGTTTGAGAACTGTATAATGCAATGACTATGGGAGTAAATAAATATAGTTTTCTTGATTTTATATTCCTTACTAATTTTAATATGGGTACTATTATTTGGAAGTTATAGGTAAACTTTTTTTTAAAGCAAAATATGGCAATACTCAAAAACAGAACCGCAACAAAAATGTTCCAAGACTCTCACATTAGGAATAGTATAATAAACAGAAATTTGAGACCCATGGCTCTGAATTTTAATAGTATATTTTTAAAGTTCATTTTCAAAGGTAAAGTCCAAGATTATCAATAGCAGTTCTAAAATCATATTTTGCACAACATTCTATCAATTAACTGGATAAAATCTTACAAAAAAAACAAAAAAATACAGTTTTACATAAATGAAGAAAACTTCAAAGTTTGAGTATCTTTGCAATCACTCCATGATGGTCTAATCCCTTTATGTTATAAGTAAGGAAGCCAAGGAATTTCCTCTTTTCTTCTACATGTTCTGCTAACCTTATTAGAATCCCTCTGCTTCCTCATAGGTCCCCCAAGTCCGAGGAATGCATTGTCACCTGGTCATGGTCTGAGACCAGCCAACTACCTTCTGTTACCTTGCTGTTACCCGGAGAGGCCTTTGTGCTTAGTCTTTTTTAAGTAAATGATTCCAGAGTTTTTCAGACAGCCAGCCGGTGGCCATACAAGCCAAAAGCTGCTACAGCGGTGGGGGAGGAGTATGGCAGCAATTATCAGACTCATCCAAGAATCAGCAAGGAATGTGGGCATCGCTCAGGTGCAGTGTCACTAAAGTTTGCTTCCCTGTTATCCATCATTAGATGATGGAGGAATCTGGTTATCATTCCCCCACACCTTTTCTCATCAGGGACACACACACACACACACACACACACACACACACACACACACACACACACTATCCATTCTCTCGCCCATATATAGCTGAAGACAAAGCCCATAACTATTTAAAGGTAGGTGCCTGAATATATTAATAAATAACAAGGCAGGACAAAAGTACTATTAAGAGAAAACAAGCCTGCAAAAAAAAAAAAAGAAAAGAAAAAACTCCAAAAAAACAAAAAAATAAACAATTTTTTTCCATTGCCTTAATTTTTCATACGCAGTTCTATTGGCAATATCAAAGCTACCAGAGGTCAGTCCAATCAAATAGCTGAAAAACCTTGAGCAAATCACTAGCTCCTTGGGCCTGTTTTCTTGTCTTTAAAATAAAAGGTCTGAAAGCATTGATCTCCAACGTCGCTTTCTATTGGAATACTGTCACCTTTATATTCTAAATTCAATTATAAGTCAGATTAAACACACCCTCATCTGCTTGTCCTTTAAGGCAGTGATCTCCAAAATGACGTATACATGGCAATTAATTAGAGGAGTAGGAACAAAACATTAAAACTTTCAATTTATATATTTTTTAATCCAAAGAGACAGAAAAAAGACTCAGCTTTAATGATCCTTAACATTCTGAATGACATTGGTGTCCTTATTTGTTCTATGGGAGAACAGGAGCTCCAAAAAAGCATGATACTCCTCAAAAAATTAAAAATAGAACTACCACATGATCCAGTAATTCCACTTCTGGATATTTACTCCCCAAAATGAAAACACTAACTTGAAGAGACATATACACCCCTATGTTCACTGCAGCACTGTATACAATAGCCAAGATATGGAAGCAAACTAAGTGCCCATCAATAGATGAATGGATGAAAAAAATATAGAGACAATGAAATATTACTCAGCCATAAAAAAATGACATATTGCCATCCCTAACAGCATGGATGGACCTAGAGGGTATTATGCTAAGTAAAATAAGTCAGAGAAATACAAATACTATATGATTTCACTCACACATGGAATCTAAACAAACAAAAACAAACAAAACAAAACAGAAACAGAGCCACAGACACAGGAAACAAATGTTATGGGGGGGGGGAGAGATGAGGGGGAAGGCAAAACAGGTGAAGGGGCTTAAGAGGTACAAACTCAGTTATTTAAAAAAAAATAAGTCATTGGGATGAAATGTACAGCATAGGGAATGTCGTGCGGGAGACCCTGCTCGCTGCGCCATTTGTCATGTAGGGAGGTGACCTGCGGGGTCGCTGCTCCCGCTCCCCACACAAGAATGCAGGATATGGTGAGGCCAAAAAGGAACACCCACGGAGCCATAGGTAGGGGAGTCATACCACTATATTCTCTCTGGCGGCACTATACTCTCACTGGAGGCTGGATCCACACTGTCCGCAAATCGCCATCCACACTTGCCAGCCCAGCCGCCATCTTCTTGCTAGCCCCCATTCTTTCTGTCTTCCTTCTAGTGTAGCCACAGCAGTTATATTAGTGGCCAATGGCTCACTGGTTACAGCTGACGGCCAACTAGCCACAGCTGCTGGCCATGCAATCACAGTTGATGGCCATTTACTACCTGAGCCAGCACCTGTCTATGTGAGGCTGAGAGCCTGGAAACTACTTTCTGGGGCTCTGCCCCCACAGGGAATATCATCAATAATATTATCATAACGATGTATGGTAATAGACGGTAACTAGACTTATTGTGGACATCACTTTGTACTGAATATAAATATTGATCACTATGATGTCCACATGAAGCTAATAGTATATTGAACGCCAATTATACTTCAATTAAATATAAAAGAGCTCCACAAAACAGAGGGATCAACAAGGAAACACTCTTTGTCCATTCTCCACATACAGTATGTTACTTGTACCTGGTTATGGGATTTACAGATATTATTGAGTGTTTACCAGATAGACAAGAGGCTTACAAGGATTTCTGCAAAGTAATTTCAGATTAAAAATAATACCAATAATGCAAACATATGAATAACTAAAAAACGGCAGGGCTGACATCTTAAGCTCTCTGTCAAACTCATTATGAGGTAAAGCAATGACTATGAAATTAGATTAGACCTGACCAGACACAGTTCACCCAAATCAAAATTATCAAGACATATCAGAAGTGTCCACTATCCTTAATTCTGAACCTTTTCCTTGATGTACAATGAGTTTTGAGGCATTTGTTATGAATAATAGTACACATACAAACTTCTAGAAGAATATTTTAAATATATACTAGCAAAATTTTATACTGGCAAGGGCATACAATCAATCAAGTTTGAAGTCTTATTTAAGGGAAGTGGATGCAGCTATTGATGGATGTATATCGAGGGTTTAGCAAAGCTACTCCATGGTATTACTGCCTCTGCATCCATTTTGTCTGGCCAAGCAGCCAGCAGGTGCCTTGAAATGAAATCAGCCTCTCATGCACACACATGCCCTAGAGAACAGCCCACAGAGCTCCAAGCAAATCTAAGTTCTTGATGACTCCTCCAATGGCCCTTGTCATCAGTCTCCCACATGGCCCAAGGCCTTCCCCTTGTGTGCCCCTTAGAAAAGACTCCCATGGAGCTTATCAAGACCCTACTTTTTGTTTGTTTGAATTGACCAACTTGGCCTTAGCCTGGGAACTCCAACGCATTCTATGAAGCCTAATAAAGGCATATGCCCCGGTCCTGCCTTTCCGGCTGTAAGCTGTACTCTGCCTTGACCTTCCTGTGTGGCCCCTGGGGGCACACCTCATACCTCCTTGGGATCTGTGAATAATCAATTTCTCTCTTTCAATTTCCCTGTGGTCTTTTGTTGAACTGCAGCTCTCCACGTGGCACTCTGCGCTCCATTTAACATATGTTAATGTAATAAGGTCGTAGCAATGCACCATGGCACATGCAAACGTGTGAGCATTAGAACCACCCAGACCTGCGTGAGACTCACAGCTCTGATGCCCAACTACTTGCTAGGTCTGGTTAAAGCCCTTGAAGCTCTGACTTCTAATCTGTAATGGTGTGAAAAAAATACCTGTCTAAATGGGTTGTTTTGGGATTTTAAGAATACTTATTTGGCACAGGTATTTTTCTTACTTTTAACTTGCCAAAAAACAATGCTATGTATTTGAGTAGTAAGGGAGGGCAAGCTGAGACGATAGTGTGATACTATTCAAAAGTTGCGTTATTTGGTTCTGCTAGGGTACAACACAATAATCTGCCACACAACACACGGAATTTCTCCATATTACTGAGATTTAAGAACTCAATTGGCAACTTTTAACTTACCACATTAAAATCTAGATTTTCTTCAACCCATGATTTTGCCTCTTCAAATTCATCTTTCATTTCCATAATAAAAAGTGTATCCAGAGCATCTACTATTGTTGCTCCTTTGATATTACCTGAAAATATCAGAAACATTTTTATTCAATAAATTACTTTTGACAGATAAATGCATGCAAATTGACCATACCTTGGAAAGGGAGAGGGTAATACTGAATTCATTAATGAACAATAATACTGAATATAGTCTAAAATTCTTTCAGTGAAGGAAAATTTCAAAACTGCACCAAAGCCAGGCTAAAAATTATCACAGGCTATAGATTGATACACTGATCTTTAAAGTTTCTTCTGGGCTGTAGAAAATAAGTATCTTAGAAATTTCATTTGTGATTACATTCTCTAGCAAAAAAAACAAAAAAACAAAAAACAAAAACAAACAAACAAAAAAAAATTGACCTAAAATAAAGGTACAACACACATACTAATTTTAATGTAATTATATCGAAGTGCATCTGTGCAAAACTGCTTAAATAGAATTAGATATAAAATTGTTTAGCAATAGCTCTAAGAATCCATTACTCTAAAATGGAATTCCACTCCCTCTTTGAAGCCCGGACTAATCCTAACCTCCCCTCCCACCATCCTGCTAGTCCTGGGTCTGGGATTTATTTCCTCAGAACTCCCTTGTCTTTACCTTGCTCTTGCACTTTCTGTCTTCTATTATAATTACTTGTATGCATCTCTCTTAGTCTGTAGACTTCTTTAGAATAGAGAAGTCATGCCTTGTTCATCTCCACATTCCATAGTAAGAGATTTAGTAGGTTTTAAATGTTCAGTAATAAATTTAAAAACCATCCAAGTATTAACAGAGAACCAAATAACCTGTTTGATTATGGCAAATTTACATGTAAATGATTTCTTAATGTTACAAGAAACTTTAATAAAAGCACAACTGGAATTACATTTAAAAAGTTACTGTAAACAATGGAAAAATAGAGGCTTCTGAGTCTGCGTGAAGTTTCCAAGTTTCTCTCTTCAATTCCCATTGCTCATCATCCTTGTTAATTGGTGACCATGTCCTGAAAACATTACTTGAGAAAATTCTGAAATCACTTCAGCTGCCACTACTCCAGGTTTAGGCTCTCTTCATCTATAAACTGTGTTACTGTGACAGATAAACCAGTCTGTCTTCCACTCTTCCCAGCTCTGTGCTTGCAATGCCCTTCTCTCTACCTAAAATCCTACTGGTTCCTCAGAACTTCATATGATTATTTATTGAACCACTTAATGCTTTGTTAATTCAGTATTTACACACAAGTCTTATGCAGTATGCTATGAACTCTGAAAAAACTGTGTTTATTAACAGCAGCGCTGAAAGTAGAGCCAAACAAAAGGAAGGTCCTAAATAAATGCAAAAGCATAGTGTGGGGTCTAGGAACGCACACTCTGACCTTAACCACACCTGGGTTGAAGTCCCAGCTCAGACAGTTAATAAGTGGCTAATGCCAGGCAAGTTAGTCTCTAGCTTCACTTTCTCATCTATAAAATGTATATATTAGGTTGGTGCAAAAGTAATTGCATTTTAAAAGGTTAAAAATAATTGCAAAACCTGAAATTACTTTTGTACCAACTTAATTATAATGAGGTTAAATGAGATGATGCACAAATGGCCCTTGGCACTCAGTGTTAGCTGACACTGTTGTTATAGGATTCAATACTATTTAACAATTTCAGTTAAAGTATAGAAAATCACGTTTTCTGTGGTGAATTTGGAAATATCAGGGTAAGACTGCATTCCCTTCATCCTGTTACTTACAGACAAAATTATGGGGGCTAAAAAAAGAATTGAGTGCAGTGGAAAGAACACTGCGTAGCTCTGTGACCTAGGGAATCCATCCAACCCTTCTGTTACTTACTTCCTCACCTCCACAAGGGTATGTTAATACCCACATTACAGAGAGATGCTATGAGGACCAAATACAATAAAGAATGCCAAAGTTGATAAACAGAAGTTCAAATAATCCACCCTTTTTCTCTTCTATGGCACAAACAGGAAACACCTAAATCCAAAGCTGAGAGTCACTGAGAGACAAGGACGATTACCATGGCTGGCTGCCATGGCCAGCATATTGATAAAAACAGCGCTTTCACCTATAGGAGAAGCTAATGCAACTGACCAAATGCTCCTCTGCTGGGTATCACTCTGGGATCTAGAAATCATGATGCTGTACCCATATCCATTAAATGAGAATCTTTGGAAGTGTGTGCCCGGTATCAGTATTGTTTTCAAGGTACGTGGGTGATTCTAATATGCAGCCAGTGCTCTGTCTGAAGGACACACTACGCAGGGTCCTTGCAGATAACTCTATCAGGTGTGCAAGTTTCCTAGCAACATGGCCTGGAGGGTCATACCAATTTCTCCACCACCCACAAGTTCAGTCAATTAGAGAGAAGTTACTGTCCCTTGTATTGTGAAGTGACATAAAGCATATTCCACTCACCAAACAAACTGCTTGAATGGCCTTCTTTTGAAATAGGTTTCAGTTCATTTAATCCCCAGGCATAATGTTTATAATTATCCCAAGCATGTTTCATCATCTGAAAAAAGAAATTAAAATGAGGTTATAATTTGAATTTGTTTTTGTTGCAAAATAGATCACATATCAAATACCTAAAGGTTAAAATATTAAAACTTACTGCTTAGTTAAAAAGATGATTAATTAAAATGGTGACAATGGTATGAATAAGCTAGGACACGCACATACCCACATATCCACATCACTCCTTTATGTTTATAAATGGAGATTTTTTTTGAATCCATTTAATCCTATTTAAGGTACACATCATTTTCAAAGGTTAGTTTCCAGCAACAGAAATATAGCTTATTCCTAAGAGGATGAACTGTTCTTACATATATCTATTTCATTCTCATGAAAGATTAAATCTGCAAAGACAATATATTTAAAATTTGTATTTTTATACAAGGTTCTCTGTACTTTGTCAATCTCAGCGTATATCACAAACATCCAAGATAACTATCCAACGTTATCATTTTAAACACTTTGTTGTATCTTGACCAAGTCTATACAGAGAAGTATTTTTATATATGTACAGGAAATAAAAAATAAAACTCTGGTTACATCTAGATTTTGGAAAAACTTCATCTTATTTTAATACAGTCAATCTCTATTGGATACATAAGTGCGCATACCTACGTAACTGAAGACTAATCCTGTATATTCCTAATCTACACTCCTTGTATCAGGAATGGAGTCTGGATTAGAGGCCAAATTTCTCTGTCACCAATTAGTTGAGGCCAAACTTCTTGAAGGCCAAACTTTTCTGTCACCAATTAGTTGAATAATTTTTTCTTTTATCATTTTAAACAAAATTAATTTATCTACATAAAATGAAAACCGAATTATTTTTTCCTGGCTTATAGACCAAGTTCTGATCTACTATGCCACACATTAACTCTAGCAGAAAGTGAATGGTTTTCAAGGGGAGAAAGACAGGCTCTTCTAAGAGCCTGTCAAAATGGTTTTATAACTATTGTATAATAGTTGTATAATTTCTTTTCAATGGCTTAAAGAATATATGTAATTATACTTGTATGCATTTTTTTAAAAAGGGGGGACTCCTCACCTGTCTAGAACTTATTCATAGAACTATTCCCAATTCATTAGCAACAGTAATTACATTATGAACATAATCTGAAAATGTTCTAATATGCCTAGATATTTTAAAATATCTTAAAAAGTATCACATAAAGTTATAAATACTATGTAAGGGCTGTTTATCACTGAAAATCTTCAGTGAAATCTATACAATTTTATTAATAAGAAAGTCTTCATATGTCCCTGAACACAATAGTTAACATCTTTCTTTAACCAATTTGCATATCATCTTCCTATCTCACCAATATTGCTACTAATCATAACTACCAGAATCTGTATCCCCGATGTTCATTGCAGCATTATTTACAATAGCCAAAATATGGAAACAACCTAAGTGTCCAACAATAAATGACTGTATAAAGAAGATATGGTACATATGTACAATGGAATACTACTCAGCCTTAAAAAGATTAAATATTGCCACAGGAATAGATCTTGAGGGTATTATGCTAAGTGAAATAAATCAGACAGAAAAGGACAAAACCCATATGATTTCATGCATATGTGGGATATAAAACTAAAAGTAACAAACAAACAACAAAAGCAAACTCATAGATACAGAAAACAGAATGGTTCTTACTGGAGAGGAAGAGGGTAGGGAAAGGCAAAGTGGGTAAAGGGGTCAAATATATGGTAACGGAAGGAAACCTGACTTTGGGTGGTGGGAATGCAATAGAGTACGCTGATACTGAATTATAAAGTTGTGTACTTGAAATGTATGTAATTTTATTAACCAATGTTACTCCAATAAATTTATTTAAAACACTTAAAAAGAAAAGGGAACTACACTATCTGCTGGGACTTCTGCTAAATGTTCTACATTCAGTATTGTACTCAGTATTGTTACAACCCTATGAAATATCTTATATTCCCAGTGTTTGGTAGATTAAAAAACTAAGGCTTGGAAGTTAAAACACAAACAACTTTATACAAAGCCATGACATTTTTCCACGGCTGAGGAGCCAGGGTTCATCCTAGTGTGGGCCTGACTTGCAAGACCTTGGTATTACCCAACACACTGCATCATCTTCCCGTAATGAGTCAGTACCAGAATCTTTCTTTGATGAGTCAGACTGTTGATCTTCCAACAATCAACAAAATGTGTATAAGGTAGTGTGTTAAAGATTTTTTCCTTATAAATTAATTTTATTGAAAAGTGTAATAGATTTGTGGGTAAAATAACCTGAATTATCATCCCTGTAGTACCATATACAAGTCACACAATCATGGATGAGTCAGTTTTTATGAGACTCTATTTGAAAAATTGGGATAATAATTTCTCACAGGGTGTATGTGAGGGTTACATGAACATGGCCTGTGTGATCACACCTAGTGCACTGCTTAACACATGGTGGGTCATCACATGTTTATTGAATTTTAAACCTATACTGAAAACCAATTAAATTCACATCACAGAAATAGAAACCAATGAGCCTCTGAAAAGACTAGGTATATGCTATCCACAAAAACACCTTGAGATTACATATGAGTTTGATTTGGTTTTCCTATTAAATGAATTATTACATTAGGTAAATTTTCCATTCCTGTAAATTTCCAAAGATACTTTGTAAATTCAAAAGCTTTTAGAATACATCTGACCCAAGAATAGAAAAAAGGTCATGATGATTTGTTTGAGTTCCAAGACTGAATGGAAGCCAGTGCTATATACTATTAAAGACTCGAAGATAGCATAAAGCTCTTCCATAGAAGACTGTTGCTTTGTCAAAAATTATCATTTATACAATGTACCATTATTAGAGAAGCTACTTGAGTTACCTCTGTAGTATATATTAACTTTTCTTATTTTTGCCCCCAAGGGAAAATCTGACACTAATTGCTTAGCTTCCTGTATTTCAAGTTTCTGTGACATGTTTCTCAAAATGGGTTCCTCATCCCATGAGACTTCTGAGTTAAAGTTAGAAAAGAAAAAGAAAACACGGTGGGTCACAAAATGCCCTGACTGGAGCATCAAGAGTGATTTCTCCAGGAATCTGTGAAACAAAGAGGAACAGCCACATTGCTAACTAAGTGCAGTGATTGGTCTCCTCTGGAATGATTTACCACGTTAAAGCCAAATGCAAGACTGCGTGTGCATGCCCGCACACACAGAACAGTGAGATTGAATTCACAAGTCATACATAAAATCAATTTTGTAACCTCGATTTATGACTTATACACATATCTGAACACATCAAAATGCTACTAGCTCCTAATTTTAGAGTATTAAGCCACTAACCAGGTCAGGGACCATGTGCATAAAGGCATTTAATCTCTCCAGACTCAGTGTGTTTGTGAGGTGACAGGACAAGAAGGTCACTTCTAAAATTCAACTACTAACAAAGAAGTCATGGATAGGATAAATCCCCCCTTGTCACAAGCTCCTTAATTTTGTTTTGTAGTCCTTCATCAATTTAATTAGAGCTCTACAGCCTGACATCCCAAGTAGAAGGGTTAAAATAGGCTTAAACTAGATGTTCATTTGGACTTCAAATGTAATACTGAAACCCTCATGAAAAAAAGATCAATAGAAAGCAAACCAAAAATTTATTTTTTCCCCCAAATATTTATATTTGCACTGGTGGAAGGTACAGCTAACATATGGTATCAATGGAAGTAAATAAGAAAATGATACAAAATTTCATAACAGAAATCCATTATTTTTACCCAGAGAAGCTGGGGTTAAGGTATAAAATATCCAAAGAAATAGCATTACTTCTCCTTGACTCCACGCTTATAGAAGATTCTTCAATTAGCACTTTCTACTCAATTGGCATCAGGGCTGAATAATTAGGCAATGTCATTTATTAAGGGTCTGCTACACTATGAATAGTAAGATGCTAAAGGACTAGAAGGAAAGTATACATGACTCTATCATGCTTATAATCTAATAGGTAAGCTACAGAAGCTTAACATTCTTTCTGCTTATATACTCATAAATGTGTACATGTATATAACAAGAAGAAAGCTAATTAAATGTGCTCAACTCTACTGTTGTACCTAATAATTTGTTTTCAATTTTATATCCTGACCTAATCAAGAACATGGGAAGCCATAAATAAAGAAAAATATGCTTGAATTTCTCCAGGTATGTGTAGATTTCATAACTTACATTTTTGTTGCTGGAAAATACCCTTAGCAAATATTTTTATTTGCTGGTGCTTTAATCATATGATCTTAAGTTATTAATAACAGACACATTAATAAATCTTTTCGAAAATCACACTGTTTTTGCCAGACAGGTCACCATATGACCCAGCAATTCCACTTCTGGGTATTTATGTGAAGAAAACAAAAATACTAATTTGAAAAGATATGTGCACCCCTATGTTCACTGTGGCATTATTTATAATAACCAAGATATGGAAGCAACCTAGGTGTTCATTGATAGATAAATGGATAAGGTGTCTATTGATGAATAGATAAAGATTGATATTGATATATATATATATAAAGATTGATATATATATACACACACACACACACATATGTAGTGGAATATTATGTAGCAATGAAAAAGAATGACATATTGCCATTCGTGACAGCACAGATGGACCTAGAGAGTATCATGCTAAGTGAAGTAAGTCGGACAGAGAAAGACAAATACCATATGGTTTCACTTATATGTGGAATCTGAAAAAACAAAAAAGAGCAAACAAAAACAAAATAAAAACAGACTCATAGAAACAGAGACCAAAGGGATTGTTGCCAGAGGGGGTAGAGATGGGGGCATGGGTGAAAAGGTGAAGGGGAATATAGTCAATAACATTGTGATAAGTTTGCATGGTAACAGATGATTACTATTAATAGAAAGGGGTGATCACATTGTAAGGTATAAAAATATCGAATCACTATATTGTACAACAGAAACTTATGAAACTAATATAATATTGCATACTAACTATACTTAAATTTAAAAATCTAGGTAAAAATAGAAATTCCAACTTTCAAAGACTTTGGGCTTTCACTATCGCCTTAAAAAAGGCTACAGGTTCAAGTCCCACTTACAGCACCCTCTTGTGGGGTCTTACACAAAATTTCCATCGTTTGTACAGTGTGATCTTGGTCCCTGGCCCCAGCTGACTGACCCAAAGGCAGACCACTGAAAGGTGGCAGTGAGTCTTGGAGGTGAGGTGCCCTGGTGTCAAGCTCTCTCCAATGGATGGACCTAATCATCCACTCTACATATGGAAGTGTAACTGGGAGATATTTACAGAGACTGCAAAGGCCAAAGTGATATAGAAGCAGAGAAATACAAATACACAAAGAGAAAAAGCCATAAAAAGGAGTCAGGAGGCAACTGAAACCATGAGGAGAAACCATGAGACAGAAGGCAAGGAGAGAAAAGTAAGAGGAGGCTAGAAAGCAGACATGGGGTACACAGTCATTTGCATGGTGCCCCCGGGGAATTATTTAGGTCTGTAGAGCTGTTGAAGAACTACCAACAATGCTACTGAATGCTGAAAGTTGATGAATTATCTTCAGGAAACGTGGCTTTTTGCCTGCTGAGGCAGTTGACTTACTTCTCTATGTATTCTTATAGAAAATCTTCTCACTTATTGAAAAATGCATCAGAGCAGGTCACAGGTGTAGACATCTGACAAACTGGATTCACATCCGAGCTCTTCCATCACTAATGTGTCTCTAAGTGAGGCAATTACTCTATCTGAGCCCACTTTCTGCACCCATAAAATGTAAATAAATAAAAATACCAGTCTAATTGGTTATCATGATGATTTAAAAAATGCATGTAAAGAGCTTAATATATCACTTGACACATAGTAAATGTTTGATAAATTATAGGCACTATAATTATTTTTATTAAACACCCAAGCATGTCTCTGATCTTTGCAATCTGAAAGAGCTTCCTACTTTTTCCTAGTAACAGATTTAAACAGGAGAGGCAAATCTACACAAAACTAGACAAACCTGTACAGTACACAAATTCTTTATAAATGTATACATTTAAAACATATACAATGATTTGGTATCCAAAGGTGGAGGAAGAAAGAATGAAGACCCTTTCTACAAAGGTTCTGCTCCACGTGTGTGGCAGTGTGGGTCAACTTTGATTCTGAAGGTTCACATACTGGCTTTCCTGAAATCTTGGTTGTGCCAGGTATACTTATATAGGGGGTGTGCTTGAGGAATTTGGGGGCTGATTTATGCCCATCAGGGGAGGTAACACACAGCAAGCTTTATTGGGTGGTTTTGGACAGCGTTGCCTGAGAGGGGAAGTCTCTCACAGCATGAGACTGTACAGAGGATTAAGGGGAGAGGGTCACCATCCAGAGGGGGAGGAGAGCAAAAACACTCGTGTGGGAGAGGTGGCTTATATGTTTAAGTGATGTCACTCAGAGGCATATTGGATGTCACTCAGTCTTTGGATCAGAGGACTCCAAAGGGCATTAGTAGCATGAGGTCTTATAACCACAATGCCCTATCTTATCAATGGCCAACATGTGCTAGATAAGGTTTCATGGGGTATGTAAAGCAGGCAGGCTCTAAATGGCTAAAAACTCTGCTTGCCTGGTAAAAAAAAAAAATAAAAAATAAAAAATTGGTATGTAAAAGTTTGAATTTGGTGCCAGCTAGCTTTTGAGCTAAGTCTCAGCCTGCAGTGAAAAAACTGAGCAATCTAGGGGCCAAATGACAGTGGCCGTCTTTGGCTCATTTATGTAACAGCTTGTCATTTGGCACTACAGAAAGGGAAGGAGGTCTGCAGTCTAGTAACACTCAAATTCCACTGTTCTAGAGAATATGAAGGGCTGTGTCTGGCTTAGTGAAGTCTAGGGTGGAAGGTCAATCTACCTCACTGATTATTATAACAGAAATTGACGGCCTTCACTCATAAAATTATACTCAGTTGATGTTTTGAAAACCACTGATTTTAAAAGCCTGAGAGTAGTTTCAGGACAAAATTTGCCTGAAATTAGTTGATTATCAAGTGAAAGTAACTTCTAGAACTTTCAGAACAAATCTCAACATAAAACATTTTTAGGGTCGCTGTATCAACTTTCTTTTAATCTTTGGCGGAACTGGCAAATGGAAGAAAGGAAAGATGATAAAAAGTAACTTGAAGGAATCAAGTCACAGCTTCTCCAAACCCTTGCTGATCTACTGGAAAAGAATTTCCAGATAAGTGAACATCAGACAACTATCTAGCCACCCCTTCCTCTCATCTGATGCTACCTTACGACCTTCGTTTCCCTGTGGGAGTGAAGACTGATGCGAGGAGCAGGAGCGCTGGGCCAGGGAGCGACCTAGAGCTGAGGACGGCTGTCACAGGTGCTAAGACAGGTCTGGTCTCTCAAAGCCTTACTTTTCTCATCTTTAAATAGCAATAATTGTTGGTAGCAAACATACCACTGTGCTACATTTTAATAGTAGGGGAGGAATAGGGTATGTTGGGGCAGGGATATATGGGAACTCTCTACTTTCCACTCAGTTTTGCTATGATCCTAAAACTGTTCTAAAAACAGAGGGTGCCAAAAAAAAAATGTATACACATTTTAAGAAAGGAAAAAACTATTAAAATTGTAATACTCAATATATCCCGATAACAAAAGATGCATACAAGTCATGTTTGACTTCTGCAATTACAAGAGGTGCTCAAAGTGGTTCCCATCAGCTTACAGACACTTCTGATTACAGTGAACTACTGCTTGAGCAACGTTGACCAAAGTGCCCACTTGTATACATTTTTTTGGCACTCCTGGTATATATGTATATACATATATATTACACATATATATGTTCTTTATTCTATAGATGTATAAAATTATACATATATAAAAGAGGAACATTATTGTCCTCACAGCAGGATCTGGATAATGTGCCTGGCTCATACAAGACATCCAGTGAGTTTTCCTGGCATTCATCCACACCACCTCCTCAACTGCCCTCCCAGGCCACAGGAGTTAAACAGAGATAAGGGAGAATAGCCCAAGGGAGGGAGACATGTAACTATACTCAGAGTGGCCAGGACAATCCAGGGAGAAGTGAATGAACAAGATAGGAAGGAAAAAGGCCAATGTCATGTAGAGGTGACAGAATGAAGAACTTAGAACTCTGCATTCGCAAAGAATGCAGGCCTGGAGTCTACCCCAACTGCAGTGTTTAGCACCCTCTCACTTAGACAGCAAGATGCTACTTCAGATAGTTCTGGGAACGATCCTCCCCGTGACACAGTTCTGCACTGAGCAAGGCCCCCAGTCCAGCCACCTTCTATCTGTCATCGCCCAGCTGGGAGAAAAACACTCCCCACCACTAGTTTCCAATTTTACCTCATATCAAATTAAAGCATTCATTCATGTGCCTTGATCAATTTATCTCCCCCAAACATTGAAATATATTAGTTCTCTCTCCTTTTCCCCAAGGCTGCTAAGGTTCTACTTCCAAGATTCTTTTTCCCAATGTTACAATGACAATCACTACTTATTAAGTTCCTACCGGTGGCAGAGTATGAATTATAAATGAGGATAGAGTACGGTACCATATTTAGGAAATAAAAAGATTGCATGGGATATACTTACACCAAAAAAAAAAGTATTTATGTTGATCTAACATGCAAATTAAACGGAGTCCTAAACTGTATCTGGCAACCCAAGGATAGAGGGATAAAACCCATTCAATAACTGGTTCTGTGAGCAGGGCCAGCTCTGTGGTTTGTGTCATGCTTTGTCTTGGGCTTGAAAGAGGGGCTGAAAACTCAAGGACCAGACAGAAATAGATTGTCCCGGTCTAGGGCAACTGGAAATGATGGGGAATTTGGCAAAACAAGAGTGAAGGCTTGACTAAAGTCATTAAAAAAAAAAAAAATACTGTGAAAAAATAAATACAAGCTTGTTTTCCAGGGATCTAGGAAAAAAACCAAATTGTATGCTAGCTAAGGGGAAAAAACATATCTGTGAGCCACAGACAGCCCACAGACTAGCAGTTTGTACTGCAACCCCTGGTTTATAGGCACATGTGTAGACCGCTCTGTGTGGAGGCCTGTGGGCATGTCGCTTCCCTCCAGCCTGCTTCCCACAGCTCAGCCAGCAGCACCCAGCACACTTCTGGCACAGCTTGCCCTCAGTGCCTGCTCTTGGAATGCGCTGGCCCCACCATCAGTGCTGTCTCTTTGCCAAAAATTAGTGAGGTCCTTGAGACTTGACATATATAAAGCATTATGCATATACTTAATCAGTAATTCTCTTCTTTCTGGATGAGTGATAGTTTCACATTTTAGAAAGCCATTTAGAATTCTAAATGCTCTGTTCTGCAAATGAAACCATGGGAGCTGTAAAGGAGGAAGTGACTTAACTTTGTCAAACACCAACCACAAGGCATTGTGGGGGAAACTTGAAACAATTTGGGACACACTTAATCCTCACACCACCCCTTGGGTTATTATTACCCCATTTTACAGATGAGAAGGCATAGCGAAGAGGATGAGCAAGGCTGTAAACTCTCATTCTGATTCTTTCTACTCCATCTCTTAAGAGAGTCCTGACTTTTTTGCTGATTACAAACTTTTAAGATGGTCAGCTGCAGCCTCTGAGCTTTTCTGCTGCCCCCTGTACAGAGGGTGGCCCTTCTGGGGTCCAAGAAGACAGGCTGGGCCTGGCACCAAAATGGCACACACCAAATCAGGCTTGTGAGCTGGCTCAAGGAAAGAACTTTGCAGCACCTCTTTTTCTTGCCTGACTTGCATGCTTCAATCTCATGACCTTCCTTCCTCTCCACTTCAGCTCTTCCCAGCTCTGTCCCCAGCTCTGCTCCTCCTGGCTCTACAGGCTACTTGGGCAGAGACGGTAGCTCCATTCTACTCCTGTCACTGGATTTATGGAGAACCGTGAATCTCTCTTTCACAACAAGCTTCTGACTGTACCTGTACCAACACCTGCTCTCTTTAGCTGTAATGATTTCCTGAGCTTTATCACCACCAACGGGGGCTAATGTCGGTCAGTTTTTCTCTCCTCTTCTCCACTCACAGTGACTCTACTTCTTTCTTGTCTCCCAGTGTGCAATTTGTTTGTTACCAAGTATTCGTGGCCGCCTCTTAACCACTGAGTGGATATATATGTGTGCATATTTTCTTCAGATTCATATGTCCTGAATTCTCCCACAGACAATTTTAGTATAGTTTTTTTTTTTTTCAGACAGTAGGAAATATATAAAGGAATAATTATTTAATGCCATTGTACGAACCCTAATGGGCCATTGAGCATTAATTCCCCAGTGAATTAAAAGAGTGGTTAGCAGCAGCAATCTCTTTAGAAAAAAGAGTCAGAATGCCTGATAAAGCCAGTTTTAAAAATAATGAGAATTCTAGTTAATTGCTACTTGTAGAGGACAGATTGTCCTATTTCTAGGAAGTATCTCATTCTCCTAAGAAAAAGCCAGTTTTTCTAGGTCTAGCTCAGGGAATTGGATCACATGCTACTTAATGGTTCTTACTTTGTGATCAAATTCTGACGTTATTTTATAAAACTTCTGTGTTATTACCAAATAGAAGAGGGTATGGGGCAAAACCAAACAAATGCCAACTTCCCTACAATAAAACCCCAAAACAGAAAACAACCCACAAACTTGACTAAAATATAAGTACGTATCCTTAAAATATTCTAAAGGATAGTAATTTAGTATCTCAAAAATTAGAGGTTAGAAAAAGGCTTGTTCATATGTGAGTATCTTTTTTGGAAAGAAGCACTATTGCTGAGAACATTCACGGTATATAAAGCTATGGAAGCTTTACACAGACAAGCTTTTGTATCTGCTGAGGATCTATCACATGCAGTTATTTCTTCATTAAAAACATTTGTCTTGTGATGAACAACTATGGTCTCTTTACACAGAAGTTGTCATTTGAGTATAAAGATTCAACCTCAGGGCTTTTGGTCTGTTTGTTTGGTTTTTAAATTTTTTCATTTTTCAATTACAATTGACATTCAATATTATATCAGTTTCAGGTGTACAGCATAGTGGTTAGACATTTATATAATTTACGAGGTGATCCCCTGATAAGTCTAGTAACCCTGACACCATACATAAGTATTATTAATACACTATTATTTACTATATTCCCTATGCTGTACTTTACATCCCTGTGACAACTTTTTAACGGTCAATTTGTATTACTTAATCCCTTCATCTTTTTCACCCAGCTCCCCCAACCATTTGGCAACCATCAGTTTGTTCTCTGTATCTACGAGTTTGTTTCCGCTTTGTTTGTATTTTGATTCTACCTATAAGTGAAATCATATGGTATTTGTCTTTTTCTGTTCAATTTCACTTAGCATAATACCTTCTAGGTCTATCCATATTGTCACAAATGGCAAGATTTCATTCCTTTTTATGGCTGAGTAATATTCCATTGTAGATATGTATGTTTGGTTGATTTTTAATTGATCTAACACTGCATTCATAAGATTACCCCTGCTAAGACCTCTGTGGTCAATTGGAAACCAGCAAGTGGTGCATCAGTAGTTATAGATCTTTCCTAGAAATCAAAAGAAAATGGTATCCCCTGCTGGGATATCATGAAGCTCCCTTTAATTTAAAAAGGAGTTCTAAAAAATTATCCCATAGAAAACAAACACTGTACTCATGGAGTGTCTCATCTCAAAATATTTTTTTTTCAGTTTTAATGTTTGTAACTAATAAGCAAGACCGAACATTCTTTTCACCCATGCATGTAATTCTACAGCTTCAAATTTTCACATTTATCTTTTTTGCAATAGTGACACAGTGATTTTATTTTTAGAACTAAAATATGCTCTCTTTAAGGAATTTGTTTATAGATCTGTCAAATTCATAGACTAATAACTTTTTAATTTGTTCTTTAATGTTCTCATTAAACTTTACACATACTATGAAGTTAGAACATAATTAATGATAAATAAAAAGAATTAGTTTGAATTTTATAAAAATGAGCAAGAGTCAGAGATACTTACCTTTTCAAATTATATTCTTTTCTGTTTTTTTGTTTTTTTTTAATTAAATTTTTTAAGTGAACTAGCCCTATAGAGTCAAGTCCCATTCTGCTCAGTTATCAATAGGGTTGCAGAGCACAAATGTTTCTTTCCTTTTTTTCTTTTTTTCTTTTGTGTGTATGTTTTTGAAAGAGACTTAGTTTTTAGAGAAGTTTTAGGTTCACAGAAAAACTGAGTTCAAAGAGATTTCCCTTATACCCACTGCTGGAACATAGTACAACCTCCTCCACTGTCAACATCATGTACCAGAGAGGTACATTTGTTACATCAATGAATCTACAATGACACATCCTAATCACCCAAAGTCCACAGTTTATATTAGGGTTCATCCTTGTTATTTTACATACTATGGGTTTTGATAAATGTATAATGACTTGTGTTCACCATTATAGTATCATAAAAAAACAACTTCACTGCCCTAAAAAAATCCTCTGTGCTTTGCCTATTCATCCCCCACCATCTCTTGACAGCCACTGATCTTTTTACCGTCTCCACTTTTTTTTTTTATGCCTTGCCTTGCCCAGAATGTCATATAGTTGGAATCATACAATATGCAGCCTTTTACGATTGGCTTCTTTCACTTAGTAAATATGAATTTAAGGTTCCTCCATGTCTGAATTTTCATGGCTTGATAGTTCATTTCTTTTTAGATTAAATTATATTCCATTGCCTGGATGAACCACAGTTGATTTATCTATTCACCTTCTGAAATATATTTTGCTTACTTCAAAGTTTTGGCAATTATGAATAAGGCTGTTATCAAAAAGAGAGTTGCAGGACACAGTGTTTCCTTTTCAAATTAAAACCAAAAATTACTATTCTGTCAACTAAAGGATTATGAATAGTAATTTTATAAGCAGCTTCTATTTGAAGGTAGAATTCATAAAAATATAGTGGCTATAAAATGTCACATATTATATGGAAAGGTTTTCTTTTTAAACTTTTGAAATAATTGCCCTTAAAATTTTCCATTATTAATAAATAATTGGGATGCCCACTGTCATTCTAGAACCCATGATTTTATAAGTTTTTCTGAAAGTAAGTCTTTTGTATATTGTAGATAACAGTTTTAGACATTAACTGGGCATAGGAATAACAAAAATGTTGTATAAAAAGTGGTATTTTAAAAATTACTTGTGAAATGTAATATTTATAAGTGTTAAATACCAGAAATTCTGGTTCCTAAGCATAACCTAGTAGCAACTAATGACTCTGTAAGACTTAAAATCCATAGTTGATGTGTCACAAAAGCACTTAATTATCATCCTTAAAAACTGAAAGAGCTAGCATTTATTGAACACTATGTGTCAGGAAATATGTAATACATTTACATATTCTCTCAAGTCTCTCAACAACCCTACAAGGAAAGTCGTCTCCCCACTGAGATTCCCTTGTACAGATGAGGAAATCGAAAGGTTATGTAACTTTCCCAGGGTCAGACCTCTAGCAAGTAGTGGAGGATGGCTCTGAACTCAGACTGACTCTGAAGCCTATAACATAGTGTCTTATACACTGTCCTGAGCTAAATATGTGACCCATGCAATCTGGGGAACGTGCCTTCCAAATAAGCTTCCAAATAAACTGCTAACCCCTGTGTAATTGATGTTTTCTGTTACCTATTCAATTATTTGAGGAAATTTAACTTTTAATAGTGCGACTTTGGGGAAAATGACATGCAAAACCACCTGCCAATCTCTCTCTCTCTCTCTCTCTCTCTCTCTCTCTCTCTCTCCTCTCTCAAAGCCTTGCTGATACAGAAGAGAAACATTAAATATAGTAGATTAAGGAAAATGGGAATAGCTCTTGCTTCTAGTGCCCTGTAGGATAAAGATATCTTATGTAGGTTGAAAAAGAATTTTGCTTTACATAAATTTTAACATCTAAAAGTGCCTTCCTTTGAAAGATATTTGTTTATCTCTATTTGGGCATCTTATAGTGTTATCTCATAACCTTTATTCTTGGTTTTATGGATGACATCTTATCACCAACAGAACACCCTAATGATTTTGTTTTGTGACTACTGTAAGAAGACATATTGTTGACTGTAAGTTCAAGTGCCAATAACATTATAAATTGTTACTAAACTGGCAACATCAGATTTCTTGCTAAACACCTGCAAAAAGACAAAAAAAATTACAGAGATACTGATGATTTTTCAAGGCTCTTTCTACTATAGTTTCATTTAGACATCTACTATATTATTAAAGTTATTACTAAAGAGGGAAAACAATTATCTAGGACTATATGCGGTACCACTTTTAAGGCAAGCATTAACATCTAATATGCTATATAATTTGACCCTATAAACTAATATTTCCTATGGATTAAAGATCATCTTAGATGTTCTGTAAGTGATGGGAAATAATTTCTGAGTCTGAAAATATATTTGTAACCATTCTGTTAGAGCTTTAAAATGTGATAAAGCCTGATTGTTGTTTCAAATTGTAGAGAAATATAACCATCATTCATTCTACTGGTGCTGGATGGCAAGTGCCCAGCATTAAATATATGCCAAATTCAGTGACCTGTTACGGTAAACTGCATTACTTAGTATTATTATAGCTTTGGGTACAGTGAGTTCCAATTTTGTTCAGCTATTTTACAGCTTAAAAATCAGGCAAAGGCCTTCATAAATTTAAGAATAAAATAAAACAACAATGTCAAGTTTATCAGCAGAGGTCAATTTATTTTATTATTCAAAAAGATTACACAATCTTGCAACACAGTAATAAAAATGGAAAAAAAATGAATATATATATTACCTATTGCAGATACTATAAATTGATTCATCCCATACTCAAATATCCTTTTCTCTTGCTTGTCCCTGGAACAGAAGTTGTAAAAACCAACTGTGTGTTTTGCTAGCCTCTCTAGAGCTAGAGGTGGCTATGTGACAAAGTTCAGGCAAATGAAACATTTTGCCGGAGTCCACAGGCAGCCCTGCTTCCCCTCTGTTTTCCATGAAAGAAGGTGTGATACAGGTGGATGTGCTACCACAGTGGCTATTCTGTCCTATAAATGAGTTTTACAATTGGATTTAGACCCAGAACTACAGAAGCATCATACTGATGGAGGAGACAGCAACAGCCTGTCCTCAGTTATGGTTTAAGCTCAAACTGAAGTTCTTTTGTTACTTACTCATGGACACCCCACCACTAATGAATTAAACATTTGAGTCGCTATCCTTTGGTTGTTGTTTTAAAACAAATGACCAAATCAAAATTGGATTTATACCATACCCCTAATTTGGAGAAATTATTTCTTTTCATAATACTGCTAGGTAGCTGAAACTACTCTAAAGGTTTGCTCAGAACAGTTGCATAATAATAAATAGTGTGACTTACCAAAGAAATTATGGTAGCCGAGTCCTTACTCAAGCTTTAATGACTGATGTATTACAGGGGTTAGGGGGAAGTTTAAAAAGGAAGATACATGTGGTCAGGGCTCCTGGATTGACCCATTAAACTGTAACTTCATAGAACAATGAGTTGTTTTGCTCTATCTTGCTCGAAGAAAAAATTGGCATATTTGTTCAAAATGGGATAAATTATTCAAGTCAATATTATCAGACTGTTTTATTTTTGGATGAAAATCTTAAATATTAATTAAGGCATCTTCCATAATATAATTTATCCACAGTGCTGGTTAAATAAAACAAAAAACAAAAAACTGATATCCTAATACTTTCATCTCATTCTTATTAACTGTATCAAATAGACTAAGGTATCTGAAAAAGGATCTGGTTAAAAAAAAACTATAAATAGTGTTTTCACTAAATACTGTTCTTCTGTTTAGTAAATTAACACTAGCTGAAATGTTTAATTTTTATCTTATTTTATAGTGCATCACAGCTGTTACAATTTCTTTTTCTCAAATGTAAAAACTCCATCATATATGTGTGTGTGTGTGTGTGTGTGTGTGTGTGTGTGTATATATATATATATATATGAAAGAATATGTTTTTCACCTTTGTTTTATTGTAACTACACCGAGTCCTGTTTAAAATAGGTCAGTATACCTGTGATCTTCAACACTCAATTTCCATATAAACTGACTCTTATACTGTGTATTTTCTTCTCACTGTTTGAACAATATTAGAATTCCATGGCCTTCATTTCTGGAAACAAGACTGTTGTTCTACATAGAAAAGTATGACCTTCTACCATTGACAGAAAATATCTTCCTAGTCCTGCATATAAAATACTGTCCTTGGCTTAGGCCTCTCTAACTTGATTTACAATATCCTTGTTTAAAATGCTTCTCAGAACCAGGAGATTATTTTGCCTTTTTCCAGGGTATTGTGTCAGGACTTATGAGGGGTTTGTCCATTCTGCCTGCTTCCTCAGCCCTGTCATAGAAGGATACCCTCCCAGCAACTAACTATTCACCTTTGAATTTTATTGGCAAAGATCTGAGGTCCTAAAATTTAATAGATCAAATACAAGGCCTGCAAATGTTTACCCCGGGCAATGATGAGGATGCCTCAGACCCCCATCACACCAGCTGTTTTCTGGAGAACGTGCCCTCATAGAAGGAAGCCGACTAAACCTTTGTCAGCCCTGCAGACAGCAAATTCCAGAACAGATTCAGCTGGGCAGTGGGGTGTAATGGCTCAGCTGTCTTGTATTGAACTCTTTGGACCCCAATTCCCAACTCCTTTCCCACCCGTTCCTTTGTGCCAGGCTGAGCAAACATCTGCACACCTGTAGCTCCATGGCCAATATTACATTCAATTCTTGTCCACAAGGGACTAACCTGTGCACAGCTGTATGTGTATATGTCTTCTCAGGGTTACTAAGTGCTGCATTTCTGGTTCCACTTCTGCTCCTTTCTCTGTTCCCTGACTTGGACCTCTGGGTGCTGGTCTCTGCTCACCTTAGTCTCATGACTACTATGATATGCTTTCCGGCTATCTTTTGAAATCCAGTCTCACACCTTAACGCTATTCTCAGAACTACTAGTAGCTGTCTCTTGTAAAGAAACTGCCTTCCTAGCATGATCTATATCTAGCCTTTGGGCCCCTCTAGCCACTGGCTCAGGCCATCACAATAAAATACTATTGTATTGTATTGTATTACACACCTACAAGGGTATATACACACCCACATGGCATGAAGCATAATCCCATGATGTTTGCTACTGAGCTAAACTTGTTTGCAAGTATTTTCGTATAGCATAACATACATAAAGGCTGATTCATGGTCATCTAAGCTCCCCCTCCCTCAAATCAACTAACTCTCAATGGAGAAACTGCAGCATTTCCCCGTTTCACTGGTAAAGCTATTGCGTTTTTCCAAAACATCTTCAGCACAAGACTCTAAATTATGAAGTAGCAACATAAGATTTAGGTAACCGTAATTTCAGAATTGAAAGAAGACCTTAACTAATTTTCAGCTGCTATGTAGCTTGATCTTTGGTGCTCAAAGAAGCAACCAAAGCTATCGCAAGGTGGCTGTGGACAGTGGCTGAGGAAAGTTCTCCATCCTAATAGCCTGAGAGCACAGAAAATGAGATGGATTTTGTCCAAACCCTTGAAAGATTCCAATTACACTTACAGCTAATCCTTCTTAATCACAAAGTCTGTGAAGAAGTAGTTATCACTGTTCCACCACTTATAGAGGGTGTCACAAACTTATGATGTTTTACATTAAAAAATATAATTCTGTTGTAAACGGCTTTTCCCAGTTTCTAGCCCAGATGACAAAGTATGGCAGATAGGGTTTGGATTAAAAGCGTTTTGTTTGCTCCTCTTAAATAAAGTGCCTGGCTGTTTTTCTTTGTACCTATAAGTTCAAAGCTGTAACATAATGACTCACAAAGAATGGAGTGGATGTCAGCCTAACTCCAATTAATGCTTTCCTTTTGGTGATATTTATATGAGCCAAGAATATGTTAACTACAATTAAAAATATATTTCCATTATAATATGATCACAATCATATATTTTACCAATACTTAGTAACTGTACCATATAGTCATGTAATCAATTATCAAGTATTTTTGAGCACCTTATTGGTACTCACATATCAGTGTCCCCTTAAACCATTTTGTTTTGTTTGTGTCTTGTGGTTCACAGTTTCTCCAGGTGCATAGAAAGTGGAAGGTATGGGAATGCACCCAGATTCTTCCTCATCCCTCCCAGGATGTCAGGCTCAGCAGTCTCTGGGCCCAGTGGTAATGCTGGTGTTGAAGACTAACTGATGGAATGATCAAAGGGACAAATTCTAAAAAATGAGAATGGATCAAGATAGCTTTGGATAGAGAGAAAGACAACTCAAATAGCTAAACTCGAGGTAGAGGGGACAGGGGTGAATGATAGAGAAAGGAATAGTTGAAGAATATTCTAAATCATTAGATATGTATAAGAATGGGAAGGAGGGAGTGACGACAGCAATCACATAAGTCTTATATAACATTCACAAATAAAAATGACACTGGCAAAAACATTTCAGGCCTTTCCCAGCCATACGCTACAATGTAGGTAAATTCTAAACAAGTAGCTATAATGGGTGATTATTTCCACTTTTATAACACATGTAATGACAGCAAGTTCCCAATTCAAGTAATTTCTTTCCTACGATCTTCAGAAGAAAGCTCACTGGATTAAGAAAATTAGAAATTTCACTCAACTTTTCACAGGAACAGAATATTTCTAACACCTAGTTGTGTATTCTAGAAGTTAAGCATGCTCTTGTGAAATCTATGTTACATATAAAAATAAACAAATAGATACACAGAGTAAACATTCTTTTTTAACAGTGGGAAATGTTTGTTTTTTTTAATTTATTTTTTATTTGATTGTAGAACTCAGAGCCTCATGGCTATCTGGCATGAATATCCTCAGTGTTAAAAGTCACTAATGAAATATGAATATCTTATTTGTAAATGAAGTTGCTTCTAAAACCATAAAAAAGCCACTGGTTTAAAAACAAGGTTTCTTATCCTCAGCACTACTGAAATGTTGGGTGGATAATTTTTTGCTGTAGGGAGCTGTCCTGTGCATTTTAGGATGTTTAGCAGTATGCCTGGCCTCTATCCACTAGATGCCTCTAGCACTTACTCCCAAATATGACAGCCAATGTCTCCAGACATTGCCAAATGTTCCCTGGAGGACAAAGTAGACCCAGGTAAGAATCAATGGTTAAAAGAAATGGTTTGATTACAATAATAATCCTAATACTTATATAGCACTGTTCAATTTGATCCTCAATAACAACTCTACAAAGTAAGCCTTATTTTGACCCTCATTTTACAGACAAGGAAACAGTGGTACAGAGAGGTTAAGTAAGTCGCCCAAGGTCATTGCACACATAAGTGGCTAAGGAAAGTCTAATCCAAGGAGTCTGGCTCCAGAGTTTGTGCTCCTAACTTCTATACTATATCTGCTGTGATATGGAGGAGAATAAACAAATCAGAATTATTTTTCATTCAAGATTTTTGGTAGTCTTTTGACATTGGGAACCTTGTCACATACCCGTACTGAGTTCAGAATACTCCTTTGAAAAATAGGAACAGTAATGAGATTAAAATAAAGTGCCTTTATCCAAGGCACTTAGTAACGCCTCAACAAAAGCTCTAAGAATAAAAAATAGAACATTCTTCTTATTTATCAATACTCTTTACATGTGAATACATCTTTGGTTTCTCTTCCCTGTTTATCTGCATATAATAATAACAGTAGGTTACACAAAGAAACTACTATAAAACCTGGCTTCTTTTGGTTTAGATTACCCCTACGAATAATCTGTGGCATAAAATACCTCCTGGGTAATAGCTTAGCTGATCACAAACCACAGTAACAGGTCACACAACTTGCCAATAACTGTTGAGTAGCTCTTGCATGCAAGGGACTTCACCTGGCTTCACATACTGCATCACACATAGTACCCACAGCTGGTAAGTAGAAATCCCGCAATGATTCCTTTCTGAAACACTGAGCTCGTGGCGTAAAGTCGAATACCTCAGTCAGTGGCACGGAAATATCATTCGACTATGGATGAACGTCACAGCAAACACGTTAAAATAGAGAGCTACGCCTGGCACATCCAGGTGGAGCCAATCTAGTCACCTGACCTCTTAAGAGCAGAGAATGTTCTTTAGCTGGAGACAGGAGGGATGCAGCAAAAGGGAAAGTCAGATTCACTGAGCAGCACGTAAAGGGGCACTGCCGGTTTGCAAAGGGAAGGGCAAAGGGAAGTTGAACATAAGGCCGCCTTGAGCAGCTGAGAGGCTGCTGGCTCCTAGCCAGCAGGGAAATGGGACCTCAGCCCTACAGCTGCAAGGAACTAAATTTTGCCAACAACCTGAATGAACCTCTAAGTGGATTCTCCTCCAGGTAAGACACAGGCCTGCCGACACCTTGATTTTAGCTGTAGGAGACCAGTGGAGAGAAACCAAACAAGCCCACTCAGACTCTGACCTACGGAACTGTGAGACATTAATTTGTATCGTTTTAAGCTGCTATCTTCATGATAATTTGTTACAGCAGCGACAGAAAACTAACACGGCACCCAACATGCTTGAGACAAGGGCAGTGACTGGACCACTGACACGCCATGAAT
The DNA here is from genome assembly GCF_036562045.2 of Rhinolophus sinicus. Taxonomy (NCBI): domain Eukaryota; kingdom Metazoa; phylum Chordata; class Mammalia; order Chiroptera; family Rhinolophidae; genus Rhinolophus; species Rhinolophus sinicus. Next base: position 146,222,349 of record NC_133755.1, read on the forward strand.
TAGCAAGTGACAGATGGGGTTTAGAAATCTGGCCTTTCAACCCTCAGACGATTTCCCTAAATAATTAAAATCTGCATCACAGTGGAAGTAAATCATTTTGCATCCATTCACTCACTGGCTCCTAACAACCACTGAAAGGTAGGCATTATCCCTTTTACAGATAAGAAAGACCCAAAGTCACTGTGTACTTACAAAGGGTCAGACTGTTAATAAGTGACAAAGCCATGAGCTCTTTCATCTCTTTGCCTTTGGATATGCTGCCTTTAACAGTAAAAATGCAATAAGTATATTATAGAGGATTAAACAAAGCAAGCCATAAAAGCACAGAAAGACAAATGCTTTTCTGCTGAAGGGGAATAGGAACAAGTAAGAATTGTGTAGCTGATAAGATTTAAGTTGGATCTTGATTGACAAGTATTCAAAAGATGAATGCTAAGACCTGATTTTTTGGAAATACAGAATCAAATTCTGGTGTCTGTGTGTGTTTGTGTTTGTGTGTTTTAACTGGTGACCATTAAAGCGTTTGGACTTCATCACATTAGGAAGCAGCGATATGACAGGTTGTTAAACAGTGAACATCTCAGGGCAGGTAGGCTTGGTTCATGAACTGATATTTTGCAGACATGTTTGTATCATAGTTAATGGAACAACATGAAAATGCTAATGTCGGTGAACTGTCATTTCAAGAAGACAGAACTTTCTCTAGTGAATATACAGGAGAATCCCGGGCAATCTGCCTCTAACAAGTAGTTGTACAACAGAGAAACTTCCAATAAGATAAATATAGCAAGGTACAGCAGAGATAGTGGGAGAACTCTGCAGCCAGCCAGCCCTCTCCTCTCTAACAGTCAGGGAGCTCTGTACCACGGCTACAGCGGTACTAAAAATCAGTACTCCTTCCCTTGGCCATAGTTGATTTGACACCTAACTACAACTTGGTCAGATTCTCCATTCCGGTAATTTGGAATTGAGCCTCCGGGATGCTTTCTAGAACCTCTATGAGTACTTAAACTCATTGGCCATGTAAAGTGGAGGACTCATTCCTAGGGAGCTTGTCTGTGGAGGAAAGAATAAAGCAGGTATGTCTACAGAAGTAAGATTAGCTCAGGATAGAAAACTGGAGGAATAGCAGTCTTGGTTCCAGGTGCCGTGCAGATTCATAGTTCCAGGCCCTGGGAGGTCTTGCTGTGCTGCTTGACCTGGATCCACGAGACACCCCCCTCTTATCTTCATAATAAATATTCCTCCCCACTTTCTTTAACCTAAGTTGAGTGAATTTATATTCTTAAAAACAGATGATCCTTGTATCAGATTTTCGAAATGAGCACTAGAGACCATGTGTCTTCTTTCTGGTCCAAATTTAGGAAAACCCCAAGATTAGGTCAATCTACTTGTCTGCCTTCTCCAAATATATCAGAGTGGCTGAATCCTGCTAAAGAAAAATCAAACAAGTGAACAGATGGGGCCGTAACAAATCCACAGCTGCGAACCCCAACTGTGTGCTCAGCCGTGTCCAGCAAGCTGCCAGTTCTACTCAACCTTCCCATTGCCCCCGTCATCCTGTAGCTACCACCCTAACTCTCACGTCCCATCCACTGGGGCATTCTGCAAAGAGCTGTCTCTGTACTTCCTTACCTCCACTGCAATATGGCCTCCACCAGACTAGACCACTGACTGCTCCAGGAGGGGGTAACTTCTATCTGCTTGTTACCAAAGCCAAAGGCCAATTCTCATTCCTTCTTTTGTCTTTCAGCAGCATTTGACACTACTGAGACTCACCCCTTAAAATACTAAATATCCAAAAATGCTCCCAGGTGCCACACTCTGCTAGTTTTCTTCTGTGCTTCTGATGGCTCCTTGTCTGTTGTCTCTTACTCTGTGCGTCCCTTAAATGTTGATGTTCCTCAGGCTTTAGGTGCTGCCTCTTCTAATAGGACACTCTATCCCTGAGGGAGTTAATTTACTTCTATGGCTAGATGGTCTTAAGACTGGTATCTCTAGTTTAGACCTCTCTTTGCGGTGCTTATTGTGTATTTCCAACTGTGTATGAAAGACTCTCTCCACTTGGACATTCTTCTCATCTAATGCAAAACACCCCAAATTAAGCCTATCTCACCTCTCCACTCCTCTTTTTCACCTGAGTCACCACCATCACCCAACCCCTCGTACAAACCAACCAAGAACCCAAGAATCTTCTTTAACTCCATTTCCTCCCTCTCTCTCCATGTAAGTGCTCACAAGGTTCTGTAAATGTTATTTAAAAAATATCTCAAGGATCTTTATGAATCCGCAGGCCATCCTCACCTCTCACCTGAATTACTGCAGAACCTTTGATCATATATCCCTGACTCCAGTCTTATCCGAAAACGCAAATTTGATATAACTTTCCCAACCTAAAACCCTCCCATGGCTCCCAATGACCTCAAAGTCTAAAAACCTCATAAGACTCATTCTCTGATTTACTTCTCCAGCCCATTTCTTAGCACTCTTTGCAGCCACACTTCCCTGGTTTGGTTCTCCAGCTCATTCTCAGAGCCTTCACACAGACCACTCCCTATTCCTGGACCCCTTCTCATCCTGCCCTTCAACTGGCTAACTCCTACTCCTCTTCAGGTCACTCTAATATTTAACTACTTTTAGAGAGTATTCCTGACTCCCCCAAATCTGAGCTCTCTGTCCCCAACATATTCTTCCACTGTACCCTGCATTTCACCTACTAAAGCAATTATCACACTGGCTTTACTTTTTTTTTTTTCATTTACTATTTTTTTGACGTAATACTGCTTAATAACATACAAAGTTATCGCATTATAATTTGGTATCTGTATGCTCACCACCAAAAATCTAGTTTCTATTCGTTACCATATATAGTCGATACTCTTTACCTGCTTTGCCCCCCACCGCCATCCCCCTTACCCTTTGGTAACCACCACTCTGTTGTCTGTTATCTATGAGATTGTTTTTGTTTTATTTTTGTTCATTTGTGACTTTTTTGTTTTATATGCCACATTTTGCAACCACATGGATGGATCCTGAGGGTATTATGCTAAATGAAGTAAGTCAGATGGAAAAGAACAAAAACCTATGACTTCACACAGGCTTTTTACTCTTTATCCCTTTGAATTCCAGAATGGCAGTGGTTATATCTGTCTTGCTTACTGTTTGTCTCTCCAGCGCTTTGCTCAGGGTGATACTCCTAAGTATTTCTGGAAGGAGTATTGTTGGAAATGTTTCTTAATTTGATTTATTAAAGGAAAATAATATTAAGATTATTTTTTAAAACGTTTGGATATGAATGATTACTGTATTGTTCCATTTGCATATACTTTAGAAAGAGTTATATTACCTGGTGTATTGTTGCTTAGGACCAGCTAAACATGCTTTTGTTGTCACTTCTATACAAAACCTGAGTGTGTCAAGTCAGTAACAATGTATTACTTTGACTCACAGAATCTTTTTTGGTAATAGTCCTCATTATGAATTTAAAATTCACCTTTCATTTGAATTAATATGGTCACCCTTTATAGAATATCTCACTTAAGAATTAAATAATGGCAAGATTATTTATTCTAAAATTTGAGAGCTTTACTGGCCCCAGGAGTAGAGGACGAAAAGGAAGCAAATTTAGACTTTCTTTCAGAGACTATCTTCTTTCTCTTCATTTTGATTTAAACGACTTTCCAGAACTCCCAATTCCTTTTATTAATGTTTGAAGTATTATTCCAGATAATTATATATACACACACAGTCATGTCCATATTTTGTTCTATACATATCATTAAGGTGTACACATACATTAATCTACATTAATAAACATGTGCTTAATGTTGAACACAGTATTACTCTTAAGAAAAGCTTTTCCAAACAAACTGATGATAGGTTTTACTTTCAGAATTAGGTTAAAAAACATCCCAGCATGTTTGCCACAAGCTGAGATGGAAACAGAGGCACCCTCACGCCCCTGCTTCCCTTCTATTTCTCAGGCAAAGGAGTGACTCTCAGAAGTCCCTTTCTTTAACCAAGATGGCTAAGGTCCTCAAGGGTGCCGAGGCAGGGGGTTAGGGATGGGGGGCTGAGGGGCATTCTTGGGGAGTGAGTGAATTGGGAGGGAGATGTATGCCAAAGCCAAGGTCAAATTCTAGGTGAGGCACTCAGAAGCTCTGTAACCCTCGGCAATTGGCTTGACGCTTCTCAGCCTCAATTTCCTATGTATGAAATGGGGAAACAATATTGAATTCACAGCGCTGTTTTGAGAATTAAATGAGATTATGTAGAGAAAGTGGTTCGCGTGGTGCCTAATAAGAAGTAAACACTTAACAAATGGTATGCGGCGATCATTTTCATACTCTTCACCACTCTAGAATTAAAATAGAAGGAAAAGGATGCAAAATATATGCAAAGATGAGATTGAAAACATCTAGTTATTGGTTGCTCTAATTATATTTAGATCAAGCTACACAGTAAATCACTTAAGGAGACTGTTCTCAGAACAAGAAGAATGACATGCATTCTTCTGGAAGAAAGAAAGGAGCATATTTTAGAGTATAACTGAGAAGTTGTATTTTTTATTAAATGTGTGGTCTTAACTGCTACTTCTATTTTAAACCTAAAGAAAAAGAAAAAAATTATCAGGCATTGTGATTGTTGTTGTTATCCAAACCAAATATACCTGCGAATTAATAGCTAACGTTTAAGAGTCAATTAAGAAATAAAAATCTTATTTTAAATAATAAGGCAAAATTCTGTTTAAAAAAATATCTAACTGGGGCACTTGTTACATAATGATGGAAAACTCTGGGGTGCATTCTATACAACAGACACTCTCTTTTATGTCCACTAATGTGTTCTGTGCCCCTGGGGTTTGTGAAGACAGGATATATTACAGAGTGAAGTACAAGAACAGTGATCTCACCTAGAGGTGGAGGAAGGACCTTTCCTCCCTGCCAGTTTGGTCTACCATCTTCAGATTAGCTCCTGAAAGTGCTACCTGCAAAAATCCCTCAGTGCTTTGGAAAACCCTAGCAACACTATGGTGATGCATGAGATTTCAAATTAATCAAAAGGCATTCCTTCCTGAGATATCTTTCTAGCAATTCCACTGAGAGCCAAAGGCCCACAAATATGCTAACCAATCATGTAACTAGACAGTTTTCTCCCTCAGGAATTCTAAAACGTAGCATCGAATGCCCAGCCGGTCAGGGAAAAGGTGATCTGTCAGAGCTAACATCTAGAATTCACCTCTCAAGGTTCCAGGAAGCAAGAGTGCTGCTCAGTCCCTGCTAACCACAGTTACTTCTGATTATTAACTAATCTGACTAGTAATCTGACATGTGTAATACATATAATCCCACTTCTGCTACTCTTCTACTCTCTACCTTTGTGTCTTTAGCATCAACTTTCTGAGAGAAAACACAAAAGGATGGAAGATGATTAACAGAATGGGTAAAAGAGCATGATAGAAAAAGACAAATTAAGCCACTTTAAAACAGCTAAAACTAATAGCTGATTGCCTGTGGCATATTTGGCTATAAAATCCTAAACCTCAACTACCACATGGAAGTCAAGGGAGAGCATTTAGGTCAAATCTTTTAATTCTTGCGAATACATACATCCAGAGCAGTTTTTGTAATGAGGAATCTACAACTGGTTAACTCAGACCTGGTATTATAGTTTGTCAAAGTTCTTCCTAGTCCCCAAAAAAGTTCCATCTAAATTTAGCCTGAATTCTAGTGCCTTTACCTTAAGAAAACCTAGAGTGTAATTCTCTAGATCACAGGTGGGTGGAGAACTACAACCACAGAAGCAAATACACTAAATCCTAGACTTACAGGCATTTTCTAATGGCACTACATTAAAGAAGCATTAAGAAAGAAATAGATGAACAGCACCCCTCTTCCCCACGCCCCTGAAGGCAACCTCTGTATCTCAGTTCATCATGGAATAGGATTCTTGGAATATATATTTTAGAAGAGGACTCTTTCCTATTTATAAAATTACAGTCTGTTTTCAATCAATTTTAGAAACATTTGACAAGGCATGGGAAATACAAATATCTTTTGATATTAACTTTTCCTATTTTCCTTACCACCAAGCAGATTTAAAATTACAAGGTTGAATACAGTAGTTTGGGGAGGAGGGGATTAAATAAAAAAGCTAGAAAAAGAGGAGATTAAAACATATTTGTGGCCAGGAAAGAATACCTTCGCCTCTCTGTATTAATCAGTTTTTTATTAAATAAATCCTACTTTGAATCTGTCATGAAATAACTTAAGAATAAAAATAGTATTATAGATCAAAAGCTTTCTATTATTTTAGGTTGAATCATGTTAAGACGAAATTCAGCCAAAATAGTTTTCAGGAAATCTTTAAGAATATAATGTTGCAATAAAAGGGAGTAAACTTTTAGAACATTAACTGGTGTTGTTTCCAAATCTAATCCTCCAGGCATAAACTACAAAGTTAATAAAGAGCAGATTAAAACCAACCAAGAACAAATTATTAATTCTGTTTTCCATTTCACTCTTCAATTCTTGTTTTAAATGCATTAGGAATCTCTGCGGCCATCGTAGTTAAAGCCGCAGCAGCTCTAATATTCAACGGATCTTATCACAAAGGGTATAGACACTTCCTAAATGAAAGCACCATATGCCTAATTATTGAGCTAAATTTATACCCGCAGCTATCTCTGAATGAAACATTTTCAGCTCACAAAATATTTCTTTCTATGCCCTTAAGATATTTCTCCAGATTTCATTCTCCTCTGCTTACCCTTCCTCCCTTGTCCACCAAATCTGAGCATTTGAATGACAGCAGTAAGGAAGCCAGAGGAAACTGGACACTGATGAATGGACACCCTCTCCCTGGTTTTCCTAAGGATGAGCATCACTTCTTTGAGATAACAACTGAAACAAGGCAAAAGAATGCTTACTTTCCTGCCACAGGAAGTAGGGATTTTGGCAACAATTAAGGATGGTGGTAGCAGCAACAAAAACTATCCGTTCACACAGCAATACTGCAGCCAAAACTTTCTTTTCTTTCCTGGAAATGCCTTCTCAAATCCAGTTACTTATCACCAACCCGTTTTCTTAAGAAAACTGCAAGCTTACTGTTTCAGCCAATCCCTAGTTGCTAATAAGTAAATACTGATTATTGGATAACGCTACATGCCAGGCATTGTGCTGAGTCAGTCACATACATTTTCTACTTTAAGTCTTACAACAACTCTACAAAAGAGAATTAGCACCATTTTACAGATGTGGTAAGAGAGGCTCAGAAGGAATTTCCATTCTGCTGCATTGCCTCACAGTCTGACTAGAATTTTTGTGATATACTTAAATTGTTTCTCATTTTGGTTATACGACGTGTGACAATTAAGTTCGCGAACTTGTTGCAATGATGTTGCTTTTTTTTTATATCAGAGGGATTATTCATTATGAATGTGTACCAACTGGACAGTTAACCAAATTTACTATTTGTAAGTGCTGAAAAGGTTGCGTGAAAAAGTGAGATGACCTGAACTTTCTGCCAACAATTCATGGCTCTTGCATCACGACAACGCACCAGCTCACATGGCACTGTCTGTGAGGGAGTTTTTAGCCAGTAAATAACTGTATTGGAACACCCTCCCTATTCACCTGATCTGGCCCCCAGTGACTTCTTTCTTTACCTGAAGATAAAGGAAATATTGAAAGGAAGACATTTTGATGACATTCAGGGCATCAAAGGTAATACAACGCCAGCTCTGATGGCCATTCCAGGAAAAGAGTTCCAAAATTGCTTTGAAGGGTGGACTAGGCGCTGGTGTCAGTGCATAGCTTCCCAGGGGGAGTACTTCGAAGGTGACCATAGTGATATTCAGCAATGAGGTATGTAGCACTTTTTCTAGGATGAGTTCGCAAACTTAATTGTCCTACCTTGTATTTAAGACAAACTGCCTTCCACTTTTAAATTCTGGGCCATGAACCTATGGGATAGAAAAAAATGTCTCCACACTTACGGGATCTAGTTGGAAGATAACATATACACAGGAAATTATCAAAACACACACAGGCCAAGGATAGAAATAAATGCCACTGGGATTTGGAGAAGAGAGAGATGAGTAAAGGTTGGGAATGAGAAAACTCCATGGAGGACATGGAGTTTGAGCCAGTAAGAAGATACTGTATTTGAGAGGCATAAAGTAAACAAGGCAAAGCTGTAAAATATGTGTGTTTTGGAGACAGTAACTATGCAAGTTAGCTAAAGCACAGAGTCCCTCCTAATTCAAGAGACATACTCAAGAAACAAAGTGAGGCAGATTTGTAGAACACTGGTTGTCAGCCTAAGAAGTTGGGACTTCATTCGAGAGCCATGTTTTTTAAACTTTAGTCATTGTACCAGTAGCATCTGTATCACCCATGAACGTGTTAAAAATGCAAGTTCTGTGGCCCACACAGACCAACTGAATCAGAAAATTTGGGGGCTGAAACCAGCAATGATTTTTTGAATCGCTCACTACTCTATAGGAAATGGAGGCTCTGTATCGATAAAACCGGGCAACAGAAGAGAAGTGCTATTTTAAGATTAATCTAATAGTGAGATGCAGAATGAGTTGGAAAAGGGACCATTTATAAATTCATAAAATTCATAGAGCCTGGACCATATGATTATTTATTTGAGACAGTCCTTTTCAGAAGATATAATATTAAATAAATTAGGAAAAAGAAGACCAAAGTTCTTTCTCAAAATATCATACCATCTTATAGGGAAAATTTTTTATTAAATTATAATTTCTCTTGTGGAAAATAACACCTAACCTATGACTTTTCATTTCAGTGTAACACTGTAAGCATTACTTACAAAAACACCATTGTCCCTCAAAACTTTCTGCTGGGATAAGGAAAAAAACACACAAATTCAACCTTTAATTAGGTACATCATGTGTAAAATTGAAATACAAAAAGACAACTGTTATTAAATGTAGTCCACAACGCTAGATAAAAATAGACAGAAATGAAAGAGGACTTTACCTAAATTAAAATCACACACAGTAGTCCCCTTATCCATGGTGGATATGTTCTAAGATCCACAGTGGATGGATCCCTGAAACTTCAGATAGTACCAAACCCTATACAGTATACTGTTTTTTCCTACACATATGTACCTATGATAAAGTTTAATTTATAAATTAATCATGGTAAGAGATTAACAATAACTAATAATATAATAGAACAATTAGAACAATATGCTGTAGTGAAAGTTATGTGAATGTGGTCTTCTCATACTGTACTCACCCGTCTTGTGATGATATGAGATGATAAAATACCTATGTGATGAGATGAAGTGAGGTGAATAACAGAGACACGATGACGAAGCATTAGGCTACTACTTACCTTCTCATGATAAGGGTTACTTGAACACAAGCACCTTCATTGGGGGAAAGTCGATCTGCTAACTCAGTCGGCTACCAGGTGGCTAATGGGTGGGGAGCATATACATGTGTGGAGATGCTGGACAAAGGGAAAATTCACATCCCACTCGGGATGGCATGAGATTTCATTCTGCTGCTCAGAACAGCATGTAATTTAAAACTTGTGAATTGTTTATTTCTGAAATTTTCCATTTAATATTTTCGGACTGTGGTTGACCGCAGGTAACTGAAACCGTGGAAAGCAAAACCACAGATAAGGATGGAAATATAGAAGCAGACAAGCTTCTAAACGAAACAGAACTTTTATATTCAAGTAAGTGTAGACCTTCAAAGGAAATCTCACAAGTATCTACATTTATTTCAGTGGTGTTGCATCTGCTCAAAAGATTTTTTGTGAATCACCTTCACAGTCAGTTTACAAGTCATATAAGAAAATGAACACAGTTTTGCATTTTATAAGTCATTCTAAAAACAACTTTAAAACTGGAAAATGTGTTTCCTACATGGATTACTCTCTTTATTCACTAGATCTGGCTCTGAATCGCTTTTAACTGTTATAAAAAAATCAAGTCTCCCCTCAAAAGACAAGGTCTTGGAGCCCATGAGGATAGGTGAAAGGGGTTCTAAAGATGAGAGGATACCACTTTTGGATTTTGTGATTATATGTCTAAAGGTGGGAGAATGTCATACTTAACCTGAGTAACTCCTCTTGGTATGTTTGTTTTAAAAAAGACATTCATTCAACAAATATTTACTGGGTCATATCATGGGCAAGGCTAGCTTATCTGGTGGATGAATAAGGAAGAAGCTCTTCCTCCGGCTCTCAACATGGTAATTCTGGAACAGATTCACGGCTATAAAGAGCCAATGTCATGGGGATTCTGTACTCTTGGAGCAGGAAAAACAGAAGTACTAACCTATGTTATAGTTTTATCTTATTACACTTAATTAATCATGCTTTTTATTCACCCTAACTGCTAAAGCAGCTTTCACCAGTATTTAATAAATCATCTTCATTTTTTATGTCCTCAAATTACCTCCCCCCCCTTTCATTAAGCTACTGAGTTCTTTATCATGCAGTCAGAGATAAGTAACGCCTAAGTGGATTAAATAATAAAGATTAACAAAAATGCTTAATATGAATGAATGTACACAAATTACTAACATATGCCATTTATAAAATATGCTTTTTACTACATAAAGTTCCTTTTACACGCAATAAGAATGCCTTATAAAATTGCTGACTTATGCTAATAACTCCTGAAAACACAATATGAACTGTTGAGGCATTTCTATTCATTCATTCATTATGAGATGAAAACATGTAGTTGACATTATAACATTTTACAATGCCAGTTGACTACAAAAATAACATGTCACAGAGAACAGCATCCTAAATATTCTAAAATTACTGTCATCTCAAACCACAATTTATAAAAATAATATAGTGTATTTATTCCAATCATTATTCACCATGTTAATGCAGTCTCGAAAACAAATTTAAACCCTTCTGGCGTTCAGCAGACTTTTGTGAACTAACAAGGTCAGAATATAAATAAATTTTGAAATGTGCAGCTCTTCACTATCTTAAAAAAGCAGGACTAAAAACACATTATTACAAGGAATCAGCAAAAAATAAAATAAAAAATAAAAAGCTCAAACTTCATAAACAAACCATGCTTTTCTTCTAAAATAAAATACTTTTAGACGAAATGCACATTTATCCTATTTAAAACACTAAAGGCCTCTAACGTACGAAAGAAGTAAACATAAAGATGCGCCCTTCAAACATAAAGATGCACACAGTTATTGCCATGAAATCTTATGAACGATTTCCTTTTGGTTAATTTTTCTCCTTTAAAAATTCAGCTTTGTAAGACTTGCCATTTTCTGGCATCACTAAAATCACTTCTGAAATTCTATTTAGACTATTTTTGATTGTCAACTATGATCTTAAAATATTAAAGACAGCATCCTGATGAATTCGAAGAGAAAGCTCTCTCCCTGCTTCCCCAGATATCAAAGATGCCATACCTTCCTCCAACACCTGATGCAAAAGCCCAACTATAACTTAACAGTGAAGATGAGCCAATGGAAGCTAGCTGGGTCTCAGCTGAAGTAAAGCAAGCTCTTCCAAGGTGCTTGGTCAGTAACCCCCTTTATCCATGGTTTCCGTTACCCATGGTTAACCACAGTTCAAAAATATTAAATAGAAAATTCCAGAAATAAACTATTCATAAGTTTTAAATTGCGTGCTGTTCTAAGTAGCATGATAAAATGTCTCACCTGCTCAGACCCTGGCATGAATCATCCCTTTGCCCAGGGTAACCAGATGGCTGTATTCGATCTCCGACCCCACCGTTAGTCACTTAGTAGCCCTCTGGGTTATTAGATCAACTGTTTCAAACTGTTTCCTATTGCAGTGCTTGTATTCAAATAACACTTATTTTACTTACTAATGGACCCAAAGCACAAGAGTAGTGATGCTGGCAATTCATATATACCAAAGGGAAGTTGTAAAATTCTTCCATTAAGTTAAAAGGTATGTATGTATAGGAAAAAACAAAGTATATATAGGGTTTGGTACTTATGTGTGGTTTCAGACATCCACTGGGGGTCTTGGAACGTATCCTCCGTGGATAAGGGGTGAATACTATGCGCCCATTAATAAAGAGTACTTTTTATCCTTGATGTCAACCCAAGGAAGGAGCAAATTTTGTGAGTTTTTGTAAATAAAATACTCTCCAGTGCCTTTCAGGACTTTGCCTCCTTTGAGAGTCCATGTCCCGCTACCCAGCTTGTTAGATCCACCTTCTCTGATACCCCACTTCACAGGCCTCCAAGTTCTGCCTTCTTCCCAGTCCTGCTCCTTTAAAAACTTCCCCCTTCTATACAACTCACAATGATTAAATGTAGCTAGTCATCCAACACAGTAGAAAATGCTGAAAGGCAAATTAAATATACAAGATACTGTTTCATCACCTATGGAATTAATAGATTCAACAGACTACATTTGTTGTGGGAGGTGGAAGTATACATTGTTTTTGAAAAGTAACCCCTCAAAATGTACTATGATCCTTTGACACATTCATTTCCCCTTTTAGGAACATAAGGGCAAATTCTACTATGGGGGTGGGGGCAACGAAAAATGAGATGAAAACTTAATGGACAAAGGTGTTTATCACAGCATTTTTTAAATAAAAACACAAACCTGGAAATTAATTGTTCAGGTCCAAGGAAATGGTGAAATAAACTATGAGGCTTCTTTTCATATAGTATGCTATCATACAATGGCACTTTAGAAGAAAATGAAAAAACATATAGGGTGGTTACAAATGCAGAAAGAAATAGACTATATGTTGGGGTGGGAAGTAGTGTTGACACTACTTGTAACTGAATGATAGAAGTGTGAAGAATATTTTTTTATTTTTTCTACTCCTCTGTACTTTCAAAATGTTCTTTCCTAAGCAAGCATTAATTTATAATGAAATAACGCAATGAAAGATACTTGCTTCTTCTACAAAGCTATTCTCACTCTTGCTAAGACAAATCTCAAAATATAACAATTTCTGCTGGGCAACTTTAGTGATGTACTTTGAACAGCATCCTTTCAGAAGCAATACATCAACAAAAGGGAGGCACTGATGGTTAATTTTAGGCAGTTGGGAATGAGATTTTGAGACTGAGAACACACTCTGGTGCTGCCTTAATCATTCCACAGGTCTGTCCATTTACATTATACCCTGACAGACAGAGATACAGTGAGGAAACACACTCTTTTGTAGTTCCAGCATATAATCTTATGAAAGAGAAACTAAGGTCAGACAGTCATGCCCAAACATCAGCTCAGGAAAGCGGGACATCACCCCGAGCATGGCCTCGAGCCCTGGCCTTCTCTCTTTTGACCCTTTTGTCCCTTAGAAGAATCAAGTGTTCTTCATAGGACTTTGAAAAGATAATTCGATGAAAAAGGATTTGGCAGATAAGGAGATTCCAGCAACAGCTCTTGGCCTCTGGAGGGCCTGAATTCACGTCTCAACTACAGTCATTCACAGGCTGTGTACATCAATTATTGCCACACCCTTTCTCATAAACTATTATTGGCCTGGGCAAACAGGCATCCCCCACCAGTGTCGCAACTAAGATAGCTTTATTGTGGAGTGTGCTGTTATTAAACCACCCCTGCAGAACTCGGCATCCTTCATCAGGTTTTGTCCCCTCACTTCAAGGCCTGTCCCATACTGATCACCCTCACGCTAATAACTGGAGGAAGAATAATCTAATGGAAGGCCCACATATAAACACATGAAAAAGTGCAAATGAACGTTAACAGAATGTGGCCTGAGTGTCATTCATTGTATGAAAGGATGTAGAGCAAGAGTGATCAGAAAGTAGTGGAAGGGGGGTGGGGGGTGGGGGGTGGGAGATGAGGGTAAGGGGGATCAAATATATGGTGATGGAAGGAGAACTGATTCTGGGTGATGAACACACAATGGGATTTATAGATGATGTAATACAGAATTGTACACCTGAAATCTATGTAATTTTACTAACAATTGTCACCCCAATAAATTTAATAAAATATATTAAAAAAAAAAAAAAAAAAAGTAGTGGAGCAAAGCAGAGCCTAAGCAGCTCTTAGGCTTTTGGTAAGCTTAAGAGCCAGGGAGACAAATGGACTGACAGGAAAAAGGAAGTGAGGGAGGCCTTCTAGTTACAAAAGTTAAATAAATACAAAGGATATGTGGGCTTTTAAATTTTATTATCTCTGTTCTGGATTAACTGAGGGACTGCGGGGGTTCTAAAGTACCTAAAGCAACTGTCAGAGTATTCATGACAGAAAAGAGGGTTACAACTTTTAAATGCTCTTTACACCTTAATCTCATTAGGTTTTCTTTCAGGTACCTAATGATCACAGAGGTCTTTATCAGGACTCAGTGGGAGGTGGGCAGTGCTGCTGCATCCTTCACAGCAAAGGAATTAGCCAGTATTGCTTTCTCAGGCAATACTTTACCCAGCAAAGATGTTTCATCTCCTGTAAGGATGGTCTTGGCGGGGCTTCTCTTTGCTGGTCTGCCACTCAGGGACGGGGAGGAGGAGGAGAGAGGGCCAGGCCAGCCAGCCTTCAAAGCATAAGTTCTCATTAGAGTCAAGCTATCACAGGCTTAGCAAGGTCTGGGCACTAAGAGGCAGTTCCCATCTCTGTCCTTAGTGCACTGGGGGAATCTCAGGAAGTCACACCTCACAGCCCTGTTTCTCATATGTAAAATGAGTACTGGGCTTCAGGATCTTTGAGGTCCTTCTGGGCCTAAAGCCCTAATAAGTCTAAATCCAAAGCTCTCAAAGGAGGCCAAAATCTTTGAGTTACACAGTACAACTGATTTATATGAATTTTGACTACCAGGTGATAGACTGAGCTCTGCTTATAAAATTGATCATAATTATATGTTTTTGCTAAGTCTGAAACCATCTTCTCACATTTCTCCAAAGACAGGACAGGTTTCAATGAACTTTACTCAATCTCTGTATTTGGGGGAATGATTTCAATGCATAAGAAGGTGACTCAAGAACTGTGATTATTCTGAAAGATAGTACATCAGTAACAAGCACATTTGACCGTGAGAGAGACAAATTCTTTAACACGTGTTTTGAAGGACAGAAGCTGAAGACGTATATAAAGACACCGAAAGTTTCTTTTGGAATTGGGCAGAAATGAGATCAGAGTTGACAGTAGTACGATAAAAATGCAGCTGCCTGGAAAGATCATCTTGATGAACTGGAAATGTATCTCTATAAGAATCAAACTTATTTGAACTGTTTTTGATAACTTTTTGAAACTTCATCACCCACTTCCTTGGTTTATACGAAACAGTTTAATCTCAGCTTGATGGTTTCAGCTAGTGACTAATAACAGTAATAATAGCAAATGATATTTATCATATACTCACTGCATGCCTGATACAATTTAAGTGCTTTGTGTGGACCATCACATTTAAGCCTTCTGATCCAAAAAAGTGAGTCCTATTATTACTCCTGTTTTACAAATGAGAAAACTGAAGCTCTGAACGATGAAAAAAACTTAAGGTCACAAAGCTAGTAAATGGAAGAGGCCAAATTCAGACATAGGTCATCTGACTCCAGAACCAACTCTTTTCACCATCACATTGTTAAGAATAGGTGGAGCAGGGAAAGGGCATCCAGAGAATCTCCAGGACCTACTTGGGTGAAGATAACAGTGTGCTCTCCCACCGACAGACGGGTGGAGAGATGGGCGGAAAAGGTGAAGGGAGTTAAGAAGTACAAACTGCCAGTTATAGAATAAGCCAAGGGGATATAAAATGTAGCCTAGAGGATACAGTCAATAATATCATGATAATTATGTATGGTGACAGATGTGTGCTAGACTTATCATGGTGATCACTTCGTGAGGTTTATAAGTGTCTAACCACTGTTGTACACCTGATCACCATGATAAGTATGTCAACTGTAATTGAAAAATAAATTAACAATGAAAAAGCACGCACATGTATAGTTTGTAAGAGCCCCCGCATTGTCACAACCCTTTTCTCCAAGCCAACTCTCCTCCCTTCTTTTCTTCCTTCATTTTTTTCCTCACCTCTCACTGTAAAGAATGTCCAACTGAATAATTGCAAATGCCTCTGATTCCTGCAGAGATGTTTATAAAGAGAAAAAAAAAGGGTCATATCAAACTTTCTCTGGGCAGCTTTAAAAAGAAGAAATGTCCTAAATCATGCCACTAGTAAGATTGAAAAAAAAATTCCTATAGTTAATGTAACTTAACTAATAAGTCAAATTTATAATTCTGCAGAATTATACTGTGTGTGTTTTGTACTCATTCTACATTAGGGTCTGCAAATAATTAATATGGACAATCAATTTATATACTTCTTTGGCATTTTATTTAGGAGGCAAGCCATGTAAGGATAGTGAACAACACTCACCAAGGATCGAGCTTCCATTCTCAACTCAACTCTGCCACTAACTGGCAATGTGATTTCCAGAACATTCTTTGTGCTTCAGTGGCCTCTACTGTAAAATGAACAGGCTGAACTAACTCTAATTGTACCCATACAGATACAATAATTTATTACTTAGAGTACGTTTACTTTTAAAATTTTAAAGTAATAATTTATGACTTAGAATATATATTTACTTTCAAAAATTAGTTTTTAAAAGTAAACATATGGCATATTGTTGGTAACAGAAAAAATAATTTGCAGTTTATGTAAAGGACCTTTAAAGAGACTTAAGAATGAGGGGTGAGAGGTGGGGGTTTAGAGGTAGTTCAATAAACAAGGCACGAGGCTAAGAACACTGAGGGAAAAATCAAGACTTAGTTTCCCCAAAGAAAGAATCTCTTCCTTAAACTATCAAATACTGGTTTCTCCTTTATCATTTTTGTCTGCTTATGGGAAAGACATTTCATACTCTCTCTGGACCCCACAGGGTAGCTGCTCCTATTTTGACCAATCAGAACTCATCTTTGACAAACACATACATTTTTATGATTCTGTAGGTTATAAAGAACTTCAAAGGCTACAGGTTCTCTACTGGGCAAGGGAATATAAGCAGGCTGCAGCACAGTTCTGACCTAACCACGTACAGGCATAACCTGTTTTATTGCATTTCACTCTATTGCTATTCACAGATGTTGCATTTATTTTTTACAAATTGAAGGTAAGACCCTCCACCCGCAAAAAGACTACAACTCGCTTTATTGTGGTGGTCTGGAACTGACACTGCACCACCGCCGAGGCATGCCTGTATACTTAGTCCTCATCACTCACAAGGAACTGTAGTATTCCTCCCCTGTGACCTTGAGACACAGGCTTTAAACTCTTTAATACAGAATTTGTACTACCATAAGTTATGAAATAATTCAATACAAATATGTAAGTTCTCCACTGAATTCCAACAAATTCAGATCTTATACAAGGTCCTTTTACACATACTAGGATATGTGTAAAATACTATGGATACTATACTTGAATACTTGAAATACTAGGATAAATTTCTCATGATGGTTTAGTTTATTAGCTCACCTAATACAGATGCATTGACTCAAAACTGCATTTTTTTTTACAGACGCATTGATGCAAAAGTGCATTTTTTAACCTCTTTTCATACCTTTAATTAGGTTCTAAGTCATAAATGCAGCTCCTTTATGTGAATCTTAAGTTACCTAATAAGGGGAAGACAGAATACTTCTCTCAGACAAATTATCAATAGCTTATAGAAAATTAAACTGAATATCATTGATTATCCATTAATAATCTTTTCTTGCTTTTGTATATTAATGTTCAAGAGTCAGCATCTACTTCAGTACTTACACTATTGAAATCTTAATTTATTCAACTACTTGTTAAAGAGAGACACTTTACAGTCCATGACCTACCTGATCTGAGGAAGGTCCTAAGAGTGGGGAAATCTTGCATTTGCCCATGTTCAGTGGGTATGTGTCAAGAAAGGTGAGCAGAACAGGCAAGGCAATAACCCAAGGGTATCCAAGCTCCTTTAGGTCTTCAAATTGTGGTTTTTATTATTTTGCAACTATTTTCCACACCTGAACTATGCATACAAATAAATTGGAAAGTTTCAAAATAAAAGTATTTTGTTTTAATCTGTTAAGGTAGATTAGTCTTACATCTGATCTTTAATAAAAGGTTAATTGTCAATAGTTAACATAAATTATAGACTCAAGAACAACCTAACGCTAGTGTAAGGCATAAAAATGTATTTTAGCTATTAGTCATCAACATGAAAATTTTCTTTAAACTTATGATTATATAAATAGCTCTGGGATAAAGAACTAAAGCCTGTTTTGAGAAACCTAGAGAAGCCAACAGTGATTCCACAACTACCTAGTCTAACGCCTTACCTGACAGACTCAAAGCTGGATGTCCGACCCCACCTCCACCCCATTTAGGTTGGTGGGGACTTCAGTCTGAGAAGGGAGGAATCCCCTCTGACAATTTGACTGTCTTCAGCCCCTATTACTCAGGGAGTCCCATAATTCCAGAAAATGAAAAAAAAAAAAAAAAGATTAGGGTGCTAATCCTAAAGGAGGACAGTGCAAGTCTTTTGTGTAGGCAAAATAATAATAATAATAATAATGATAAAATTCTAATTTTAAAAAAGGGTTGGGGTCGAAGGGGAAATGGACAATTTTTCTAAAAATTCCATGGTGCTATTTTAACTTCTGTGCTTCATTATGCTAACATTACTTTGTAAGGCTAAGGCAAACTTGGGTACAATTTTTAAAAGATCAAACTCATAAAAATATGTACTACATATATATTATAAATTTCAGGAAAATTCCAGAGTTTATTTACAGATTTCATGGAGGGGGGGGCTTAATTTCAATTTTAAGTTCTACATCAAGATTTACCATTCATCAAATAAGTACTGAAAAGCAGGTAATGTCTTTTATTATAAAGGGAGCTAGGCAACGTCCTATTTACAATTACAGACTGTCTCCCCTAGGCCCAAATTTGTTAAAAATTTACCACAGTACCAGTAACACAACTGTGTTGGCAATGTAAAAATAGTGTTGGCTATCTTTAAACCAAATTTACAAAAGTTTGGCTCAGAAATTACTGTCCAAGCTCCCAACATGTTAGACTTGCCTATATCTTCTAAATTTTAACTGCAGAGCTATTAGTACATTCAGGGATGATAAAGAACCTAAGTATATAAAAATAACTAGAAAATATAGGAACAATAAAGATCAAAACTAAGGCATGAGCCACTGGTCCATGGTGGTGCCTGAAACTGAATCTAAATGTTTCAAGTCCAGGGATTATCCTACTGAAGTGGGCAAGCACTCCTTCCTCTCTAAAAAGAAACATTGACAGTCCAGTTTTGGAATCACATAAGTTACCTTTTCTTTCTTTTGGTTTACAAAGGAACATATCTGTCTGAACTCATCTGATGAAGAACCAAAATCCATTTCTTCCCATAAGCCTTTGACTGAATACTGAAGCCAATTGTGTTTACTTTTTGGGGAGGGGAGGGGGGAGGTTCTTACTACCACATGGAATTAAAGACCACATTGGGTTCCAGTACTTTATGTAAGACTGGGCAATTTCAATATATCTAGATACTAAGATGTTAGCACCACACAGACACAGAAGGCTACATGAATTTCCTTTACATGGTTAATTAAGACCTTTTGATTTAGCAACGCATATAACATGGATCTAATAGGAACAGATACCCATACTATTGATGTGCTGTCCTGAATTGACTGCTACTGTCCCACTACTTCAGTTCTAAAGGCACTTTTAATCACTATTGGTCAGTACCAACAGCTTTTTAATAACCACGCATCGTTATTATTTAAAATAATTTCCTTGGACAACAGTGAGCTGCACTACTGGCAGTCATAGGAATTTAGGGGCATGATACATGTGAATTACACGGCTTCAAACTTAAGGAAAATATAAGCAGATACAGACTTGGATGTAATTTACCTATGGGTTTTGATTGTATATATTTTAAGCAGGCTGGGAGGTGAAGAGGGGAGGGAGATGGTTGGCAAGAACTAGAGCTTTTATCCATCTTCCTGGTTTGATAGCCCTGACAGAATTCCATGGTGAAGGGCAACTGCTAGACAGAAGTTGTCAGAGGGAGTAAAATCCATTCCCTCAAGTCTGAGAGGCTTCCATGCCTGAGAAAGGGTCTCAGAGCAGACAGGCTGATGCGATGTGGAAGGAACTATCTGCATAGGAGGGATGGAGGCATTCTAGAATATCTAGGATCAACTGAAATGGGCTCAACTCGACTTTAACTTGCCCAATTACAGCTTAACCAAATTCATCTGGTCTTACAGTAAAGTCACAAATCCTATGACAAAAGGGCTGCTTCTATTCTGTAGTCACTCAAGCTAAATATTTCTTCACCACCTCAAAATTCTGTTTACTGTCTGAAAATGGGGGAATCAGGAAGCCCCTTCTCCTGATTTACCTACTCAATGTCAAAACACAAAATGTATTTTCACAGAGACTGCGAAATTTTTTAAAATGACAAAAATATCGCTTCCATTCATAATGTATTTTAGAAATCTGAATCAAGATTTGGGATGAAATGTTTTTAATATGGTTTCTACAGCTCTTGGACTGTATAAAAATCATGTTGGCACAATTTCACATAGGAGAGTAGCTGTGGAAGGAAGCACGTCCAGAGAGCCTGGTGATAGGTAACTGGAAGGAAGTTACAGGCTTCAAGTGATGACTCCAGCACTGACTGGTTCTGGAGCTCTAGGCCCTTCAACTTTCATCTTTAAAATGACAGTTGGAAATTATTTTAAGGTCTTCAGCTTTAAGCCAGTCATGAACTAACCACATGTTACAAGTTCTAACTGAAAATTACGAGAAAGAAATTACAAAAGACTTATCAAAGTCCATGTTTGTCCTAGATTAAGTTTGTCGTCATTAGGTCATCATTGTGGAGGCAAACTTGTTGCATCACATGGAACACTTTTTTTCTGACTACACTAGATATACAGGAGGCAGTAGACTGGCTTTTTCAATTTTTCAGTTTGTTTTTAAGTAAACACTGTGCCCCCTATGATAGCAAGTTTCACCTTTATAGTCTGTAAGTACACACAGGATGCCACTTGGCAGAATGGGGCCACATGTCTGAACGCTGGGGTGTGCTGGCTTGCTGTTAGAATCTTTTTATTATGCATGATTGATGCTTTGCGTTTACATTCAAGATTGATTTCAAAGCCATGTCCAAGTCTTATCTGAGGCTGTTTGGGACCGTCACTGTCACTGTTCTCAGGAACAATGAAACGTGTATCAGCCAGTGAAAGAGGAAGTTTGCACACTATGTGCCCATGTATTGCATGCCTACCTCGCGTGGCTTATGTTCACCCACACATGCAAGTTAGAAGCAACGGGATTCAACCTCAGATGGTAATTGGCTACATCTGCTATGATAGTGAAAAAAGGAAAACGAAAGAGCCTTTGATACTGCACCTGGTGTAGGTGCAGTGTCCCCTTACATTGTAATATTACAATCTTAAGAGTTTCAAAGATTTATCGTTTCTCCCTGAAAACAACGGCGGTCGGGAGGGATTTCTACCATGGTGCACTCACCTCTTTGATCTTTGCCCTCTTCTCTCGGATGGCTGCGTCGGCAGGCTCCCGACCAACCGCTCCGATGGGGGGCACGAAATCCACCGGGGGGAGCCCCCCGAACATCGCCTTGTCACGCAGCTGATCCTGGGCCACCTTTTCCTTCTCCAGCAGTATGTCTCTTTGGATCTCCTCCGGCAGCTTCTGCAGGGTCTCCTTGGCTTCCCTGAGAGCCCGCTCGTGGTTTTCACGGATTCTGGCCAAGTTATCTTCCAGGGCGGCGGCAGGGTCTCCCGGCGCTTCCTCATCACCTCGCCGGGCTCGCCCTTCTGCCGAGTCCTCGGGGCGCCCCCCGGGCCCGGGCTTGTGGTCAACGGCGGACTGCAGGGCGGGGCTGGAGTGGAACAGGACCCCGCTGAGCAGCTTGGAGGAGTCAGGCAGGAAGAAGATCGCTCCGAAGCAGAGCGTGATGAAGGCGCTGAACACCAGCAGCAACACGAACTTCTCCGTCAGACGGAAGGCGGCGGGGCCCGACCCCTTCCTGCCACCGCCTCCACCGCCGCCGAGACCCCCGCCCAGGCCGCCGCCCGCAGGGCTGCTGAAGAGCGGCAATAGGCCCCCTACCGGCATCGCTCCCGCTGCTGTGGTTGCCCGGCTGCCCGCTGTCCAGTGGCCCTGCGCCGCGCCGCTCAGCAGCCAAACTTCGCCGCCGCACGGCGTCAGCGGTTGCGGGGCTGAGTCCTGTGCATCCAGGCCGCCCAAACCCCTCGGCTGGGCTGCAGGTATCCCCTGGGGAAACAGCTCCCCGCTGGGTCTTCCTGGGGCGGCTCCTTTGGCAAACAAGTACGCGCGACAGACCGCTGGATGCAGTCCCTGCGGGGAGAGAAACAGTAAAGCGCAGTATTTACGATGATGGTGATAAAGTTTCCAGCGGGTCAACTCCCTGCGACGGCCGTGCAAGCCGCTAGGACAGCTCCCTCTGCGCGGAGACGGGAGTCCGACTCCGGGCAACGCCCTCGGAGTCCACTCTTTAAACTTGGGGTGAAGTTTTCGGGTCCCAGGGAGCGGGGTGTCCCGCGCACACCTGGAACAGGGCCGCGTGAGGGCACCTCCTGGAGAGGGCAGCGCACCTCGCGGCAGGAGGGGCGCAATGTGGGGAGGGGGCTCGTCAACTTCGCCCACTCCCCATGTCGGAGCTAGACTAGCTGTCTCTGTTACCCAGGCAGCGGTGAGTGTGCAGCGTGGCAGCCCCGCAGCCTGGTGCGCGGCTCGGCTGGGTGAGCGCGCCGACCCGCGGGCGAGTGGGAGTGAGCAAGCTAGCACGGTGCCCTCCGCCGCGGCCCCGCGAGCACTAACACCACTGCCGGTCTTTGAGCGGTCGGAAACGGGGGCGGTGACGCGTCCGGAGAATGATGGCATGGCCGGGCCAATCAAGCGCTGCTCAGGGTCCCTCGGGGGCGGAGCTGAGGCGGGGAGGTTGCCGCGCGGGGCGGGGAGTTTACGGGAAGCGCTGCCTCGCGGGGGCCCCGGCGGAGGGCAGGAAGGTCGTGGGTCCCGGAGGCGCGAGGCTGGCGGAGTGGTAGCGGGGAGGGCTGTCAGAACCGCGGTGGAGTCCCAGGGCGCTAGGCAGCGGGCGGGGTTCGTGGTCGGGGAGTTAATCCTGCGCTGGCCTCTGGCCCGGGTCCGGCAGGAGGGTGGTTGTTCTTGAGTTGCTGGGGAGGCGCCTGAGCTGACGCTGGACCTCCCTGTAGCCCACTCGACCCGTGCGGTGCCAAGTGGTGCTTGCCCCGAGGGGGTCCCGAGAAGGGCAGGGTCTCCAAGAGAATCGCCGGACACTGAGTCCTTCGGAAGCGTGTCTTCAATAATTACCCTCTTTTTGCCCAAGGCAAGGATTCCCCGGTGCCCCGCAGCATTAAACCAAAAGTCCCTAGGTGAGAAGCTGTGATCCGGGTAGCTTTTGAGCTCTCTGGTCTAACACCCTAAGTCTCTTAGTTTTATGGTTGGTTGTTTAGGATTGTTCCTGTGCATCCTCTCCCACTTAAAAAAAAAAAAAAAAAAATGTGTGCCTCCTCCACCCACTCCCACTTTCAAAATTCATTTACCTCATAGAAGTTGTTCACATTTTCCATTTAAAGAAGACAGTTTTATGTTGCCACAGCTTCAAGTAATAAATTTGAATATTGTGTTGAAATTAAGTCTTGGATTTGACTGCTTCCATAGAAGTAAGGACTTGGTCCAATAGAGACTGTTTTCGAAACAGTCTTACAATTTTCCGAAATGTGTTTGTAATTCCCGTGCAAATAATTACTCAGCAAATAAAAGGTTATCAGAGAGGAAAAAGTTGTCTGACTTCCTATTTCTGAAACCAAGTTTGTAGCAGGCTTATCCTATCTCTCACCCTTCTCTGGAAAGGTGATTTTAGGTCTAATTCTGCTTGTTGTCTTAAAACAAAGGAAACAGCTGGCACCTTTCAGGAAGGTGTGCACAACACAGTTGCTTTCAGGTGTTAGACTATATGAGAAAATATAAATCAAAAATCCTTATGACACTTTTTACATAAGTATTCATCTTAACCATCATTATATGCTGTATGTTTGTTTTGTGTAAAATGAGTCATACATCCAGTTTCTGTTGATAGGAAATTATTGTTTCATTAAAACTGATATTATGGCTTAGTTATTTTGATAACTGCTATGAAATTCTATGCCCAGAAGAGTGCAGCATATCCAAGCAGGGTAACAAAGTTTAGAAGGACCAAAAAAGAAAACAATGATTTTTTTTTAAATAAAGGAATGGTAACTTTTGTTTCAAAGTTGTGGATAGACTGAAAAGTTTGAATCACTGTGAAATAGTATTGTTTCCAACAACATCCTTAAAGTTCAGTTACCTCATGGGTAGATAGATAACAGATAGTAATGATAGGGATAATTATACTATACTAAAAGCCAATCTCATGATCATCTTTTTTGGAATGATTTATTATTTTAACTGTTATGTTTTAAGAATGGAATTATTTCTTATACCCACACAAATATTTAGAAACTTTGATTTAAAATTGATATTACTAAGTATTCCAGAAAAGCATTAAGATCTACTTTTAAGTGTGTGTTAAAATGGTGAGTTTGAGATTCTTAATCTGGCTCTTTGAATATAAACAGTGTGAATATCCATGACATCTTTAGGTCCTCAAGTTTCTCCCAAATATTAACACGTGTAATGCATTCTATTATTATGATACTATCATATCTTGAACAGTAACCAACAAGAAATTAAACTATCAAGCATCTAAAAGTATCATCCATTTTACATTCTTAATACTAAAATCCACATATATCTCTATCAAGAAATGAATTTCAATATTCTTAAAAGTAAGTAGCAATTATAAAGAATTTAGTGTACTTACATCATCCTAGAACTAGTTTCTTTTATTCCATTGGTGCTCATAGGGTAAATTCCTATAAGAAAGAAAACGTAAATTTGTGAAACTTTTCAATTAACTAATAGGCTATATATAATGTGCCATTAAGTACATTTTATTAAGTGCATGTAGTTTCATCATTTCCTTCTCTTTGAAAAAAGTTTTAAATTAACATAAACTGCTGGTGGGAATGTAAAACAGTACAGCTGCTTTGGAAAATAGTCTGGCAGTTCTTTAAAAGGGTAAATATAAATTTACCATATGACCCAGAAATTCCAGCCCACAGTATATACCCAAGAGAAATGAAAATGTTTATGTACATAAAAACCTGTACGTTACTGTTCATAACAGCATTGTTCATAATAGCCAAAGGAGGAAACAGTTCATTAACTGACCAGATATGGGATACAATGGAATATGATTCAGAAAAAAAAAAAAAAAAGTATTGACACATACTACATACAACATGGATGAACCTTGAAAACTTTATGTTCAGTTAAAGATGCCAGTCACACAAGACCGCATATGGTATGGTGCCCCTTATAGAAATGTCTAGAATAGGTAAATCCATAGGGACAGAAAGTAGATTAGTGATCCTTTTGGTCTGGAGTCCTGGGAGAATGGAGGGTCACCACTAAAAGACACAAGGTTTCTTTTTGGGGGTGATGAAAATGTTCTACAATTGATTGTGGTCATACTCTGTGAATATACTAAAAACTATTGAATTGTACACTCTAAATTGGTGATTTTTATGGAATAAATTATATTTGAATAAAGCTACTACAAAAAGAATGTTTTCCTTTCAAAACTGGTTTATAAGAATCTTTCTCAAGAGCCATGGAATACCTTAAGCAAAATAAGATAAAAAAATAACAAGATGAAGTTGACATTACACTAAATAGTATTATTAAATATTTAAGTCTGAAAAGTAGTAAGTAGAGAGTATAAAGTCAAGAAAAATTTTCAGAAACAGATGAAAATGCTGTAATTTCTTAGCTTGAGAAATACATATTTTTACTGAGTGTTCAAACCAGAAGAATGTTTTTAAGTGATGAAGCACTCTGTACTCTACACTCTTTCTTATTTAGTAAGAGGTAGACAAGTAATATCATTCAGTTGTTGACGTGTGAAAAATTTCTATTAAATTAACTGTACTTCACAGCTCGATAGTGACCAAAATGTTTCCAAGAGAAGTTAACTTAACTTGCAAAGTAGGCAGCTTAAACTAAGCAAAATAATGCAGGGGCAAAAGAGCTGGATTAGGAATCAGATGACCTATTTTTATTTTTATTTATTTTTATTTACTCATTTATTTATTTTATTTTCAATTACAGTTGATATTCAATACTATATTAGTATCATGTACAGTATATATATTATATAACTTACGGTATATATATATATATATATATATATATATATATATATATATATATATATATAACTTACGAAGTAATCTCCCTGATAAGTCTAGTACCCATCTGACACCATACACAGTTATTATAATATAATTGACTGTATTTCTTATGCTATACTTTACATCCCTGTGACTGTTTTGTAACTGACAATTTGTACAGAAGACCTATTTTTAAAACTAGCTCTGATTACTTGGATCCTTTAAACACTCAGCGTCAGTTTCTCCTTCTGTAAAATAATAGGGACTCCTAATTGAAAGATTATTGTGAAGATCAAATTACTAGATATCATATGTATATCAGAGAATGATCTATGAAGTATTATAACAACTATTAATAATAAAAATATTATTAGCACAATATTATTTAGTAATAATTATTATTACGCATATGGAGAGCCTAGCATCAGAATTCCAATACTACTGTGTTTCCCCAAAAATAAGACCTAGCCGGACTATCAGCTTTTATTAAAGCTCTAAACTTTCTCATTTTTAAACATGGTAACAAATAGGAAATGAAAGTTTTATCACTGGTTTCCTTTTTCTAATCACTAACATTTTCTGTTTATGCTGAGCGTGTATTTCTCTAATGTCATTTGATGTCAAATCATTTAAATATGGTAGCTTTCCTTTTTTACTACAGAGACATGTTTTTATAAAATATTGGGAAATTAAAAAAAATTAAGAAAAAAGAAACCAACTATTTCCACTACATTGAAACAATCACATGTAATATACTTTTATATCTTTCTTGTCATTAAACAAATACACATAAAGAAAATATTTAAACCCATAAATGTAAAACATCTAAACATTCAGGTGCTACTTCTTTTTCAAACCGTAGAAATTCAGCATGTGAAGAGAATTATCTGTGCTAGTCCAGGATGGTTTTTCTCACCATTGGCTCTTCTTTTTATGTGCCTATTAGATTCAAATTATACAAACCCTGTTTGGTTGACTAAAAGATGCTCTTCAATTTTGATTATACTGTGCTTTCCCCTTTGTTTGGAAGTTGTTTAGTTCAATTTAAATTAAGCTTTTTTGTTTGTTTGTTTGTTTTTTCTTTTGCCTTACCCCTCATATGCTATACACAGTTAGAAGAAACTGGCTCATTAGTTCTTTCCATTTCTCAAAATAAATTTTGTTGTTATTTTTTCCCTTCAGTGTTACTGGTCTTTCCAAAAGATAAAGGTTTAATTCTGGGCACTGACCTACAGTAGCCTTACAAGACATTTAGTCAACAGTCTTTAAGGAAAAACAGAGAGAGTCCTTTGTAATTTCGTAAGTGCCTCACTGTTTATGTATAAGGGATTTTGAAGTCTGAAATGCAAAGGTAAAATTGTAGCAGTTTTCAGACTTATCTCATGAAAAACCAAACATGATGGAAACAATGTGATGAAATTAGGCTACCAAGTAAAAAGAACCCGTATTATTTGTTGTTTAATCTTATTTCCTTCACTTAGTACAGGAAGAAGTGATGATGTAAACTGTTTTTGAAATAAATGTGTGAATGTGTGTCTTTGTGTGTGTGTGTGTGTGTGTGCATGTGTGTATGTCTCAAAGATGTTTTGGACAAAACTTCATGTCTAGCTCCTAAAGTTAATCAATATTCTTCTTTAATAAAAGAAAAAAAAATTGTCACTGCCCTCCACCCTCTAACCTGCCTAAATTCTGTGGTACATAATTTCAATAAATGCTTTGTCGATATCCTGAGCCCTTTGTCGCTATGTCTTCTTGTCACATTTCTTGGGCAAAGCCTCAAGGAACACAAATATCCACTTTTTCAATGCTTGCACCCTGGCATTCAGGCTTTGTTTGGTAGAAAAAGTACAGTATGGCAGGTTGATTCCACAAGGACTCATATCCAACCTCAAATGGGCCTTGGCATTGCCCAGCAAACCTCTTAATTCTATGTGGTCAGTTTCCATGCCCACCCTACACAACAGTTTCAGACCTTCTCCATTCTCTTTCATCCTCTCCAGCCCAGTAATTCTCAATGGTGGCTATTTTACTCTCTTCCTCCTACCCCCAGTCCCTGCGGGACATTTGGCAATGTCTGAAGGCAGTTTTGATTGGCACACATGCAGAGCTGGGGGTGGAGGCAGGGGTGAGGATTGATACCAACATCTCATAGGTAAAGGCCAGGTGTGCTGCTCGATACTCGTCAGTGCACAGGACAGTTCCGCACCCTGTAGAATTATCTGGTCTACTAGGTCAGTAATGCTGAGGATGAGAAGGCCAACTCTAGTGACTTGTGCTCAGCACATGCTTTTCTTCCTTTACAGAGAAAATTGCAGCCAAATGTTGAGAACTCCATCTTTTCTATTGCAAACAAAAAGCACATATTTCTGCACAGAGCTCCCATCTAATTACAATAGAGGAACTAGCCCCTTCTCCTGGCTGAGGCTAAGACCACCACCTATGCTTTAGATGTGAAAGCTTCTCATTTTCTCCATAACATTGTAGTATTTATTACTCATTTTTCTCTTTATATTTTCAATCTTGCCTTCTAGGTTCTTCTTTTTGACTTTAAACACAATAAAGTTTCTTCGACTAAAAGAAACAAACAGAAAAACAACCCTCCTCTCCCTCCAGATACTGCCCTGTCCTCTCCCTTTGCAATTACATTTCTCCAAATAGTTGTTAATAACTCCACTGTCTATAATTCCTCATCTCCCACTCACTGCTCAACTTACTGCAGTCTGGCTTCTGGACTCATCAGTCCATTAAAACATCTCTAATGACGGTCACCAAATACCCTCCACATCATAAATTCCTGAGATCATTTTAAATCTTCATTTCACTTCACCTTTCAGTAGCATTCAACAATGTCTATCACTCCCTGCTTTTTGAAACCAGTCTTCCCTTGATTTCTGTGACACAACAATCTCTTGGTTTTCAACACCTCTGATCAATTCCTTGGTTTCTGGCTTATTCATTCTCTTCTTGGCCTTTAAACATACGTGTTTCCTTAAAGCTCAGTGCTGAGACTTCACATCTTCTTAATTTTCACTCTCTTCCTAACTAATGTCATTCAGACTCATTGCTTCATTTAGCATACATATGCAAGGTATTTTCAAATTAATATTTCTGACCCAGACCTCTCACAGTTTTAGATCTGTATATCCAGTTACCTGCTGCTTATTTCCCCCTTCCTTCCCTTCCTTCCTTCCTTCCTTCCTTCCTTCCTTCCTTCCTTCCTTCCTTCCTTCCTTCCTTTCTTCTCTCTCTCCCTTTCTCTCTCTCGCTCTCTTTTTTTTTTTGGAGGTCTCAAAATATTTCAATGTTAACATATCTCTAATTGACATCTGCCTCTTTTCTTAGACCAGCCTCTTTCCAATATTCCCCTTATAATTTTGGGGAGATGCCCCAGTTTGGTGAGAGGAAATGCCCAACCTTGTACCACTAAACTTAGAAGAGCCTGGTCCATCATCTCCCTGATGATCCAGTTCATAGATGTGATCAAGTCTTTTCCAATTACTTCTATGCTTCTTGAATAACTGATTTATTTTTTTAATTAAAAGGTATTGGGGGTGACAATGGTTAGTAAAATTACATAGGTTTCAAGTGTACAATTCTGTAATACATCATCTATGTATAACGTTGTGTGTTCACCACCCAGATATGACCCAGCAATCCCTCTCCTGGGTATATACCTCAAAAATCTGAATACATTTACCTGTAAAGATATATGTGCTCTGATGTTCATTGCAGCTTTATTTATGGTGGCCAAGACATAGAAACAACCAAAGTCCTTCGATAGATGATTGGATAAAGATGTGGTATATATACACAATAGAATACTACTCTGCCATAGGAAAAGGTGAAATAGTGTCATTTACAACAATATGGATGGATCTTGAGATTATTATGCTAAGCAAAATAAGTCACACAGAAAAAGTTGAATAACAGATTGAAAAGCCAAGAGGTATTCATCATTCATTCCAAGTTTAGATGGTGATAATGGTATGCTGCTGCTGTAGTTTTGGTGTTCTGGCCAGATTGTTGCTCCCAAAAGATGTTTATGATCCCGTGTGGTTGTAGGACCTCCAGGGTGACCTTAGTTCTTGTCTGTTTTCCAAGCCTGGTCAGTCAGAAAAGTGGGGTTTGCTTCTAAGGACAAGGTTGCTTATCTGGATGGGGTCCTTCCCTCTGCGCTCATCCACATTTTTTTGTTACCACTCTTTCACAATTAACTCTTATTTTCATCCAAGAACCGGATAGATGGACACTGAAACATGGCAACCCAGAAAGAATTCAGGTTGGGAGTTGGGGAAAGTCTGGTTTTGGCTTTGGTTTGCCAGAGATAAAAGACTGTTAGCCCAATGATCGAAAGTTCCTAGGTTTCAGTTCATACTGTGAGCCAAAAATTTAGATATTTGATTTCACCATCTCTTTCTTTAAGACTTATAATGCCAGCAAAAGGACAAACTTCCACTCATGATCACTGATTTGGTTGAATCCTTCACTGGTGGTGGCGACATTGTACCTTAGATCTTTACCCCTATTGGGAACTTGAGTTCAGGTAACCAAAGATTATAATTACCTTTTGGTCATTGTATGCCACAAACTTCTAGATTATCTTCCTTATAATATTAAAGAGGCTTTTGTGTGTCTCTGTAATGCCTTACTTCCTGGTTCCAAATTATTTTATTAGTTAAGATGCTTTTGATTGCAAATAGCAGAAAGCAATACTGGCCTTATTTAGCCAAAAATAAAAGAGGAAAGATTTTTTAGAAGGATATATAGGGTTCATGGAAGCAACATGTGACTATTATTCCCTTAAATGAGGCAGTTATGTTGCTAGAGGGAACTAGAATTATTTGCAGACTTGTATCCAGAGTTAGAACACAGAAAGCCCCAGGACACCAATTATAAAAGTGAAACCCGAGTGGAGAAGGCTTAGATATCAAAGATTATTGAACTTTACCAGTTTACATCAGCAATAATTTCAAGTACAGATATAAGAATAGAATTTTAGGGTAGATGACCAAATGTGGAGAAACATAATTTTAGATTAGGCTGAATGTATTGACATAAATTCATTTATCAGAGATTTCTAACGCCATGTGATGGTAAAAAGCTGGGCTGGTTAACATTAACTTAGACTTACAAATGAACTTCAGATATCAGAAATGTCTTAGGATAATGAAGAGAAATAATGTAGAGAAAATAATCAGAGATTGGAATGACTAGATTTGAACATCCAGTAAGTATGTTCCTCCAGCAGGCCCAGGATGCATTCCATTCACTAGAGTTTTGAGACATATGTTGTGATTGAAGCTCAGGCATATTACAAAAGGGATGTAGTTGTTGTTCTCTGGAGGCTGTGGGAGAAGCTGGGTTTCTCCAGAAATGGGTTTCCTGATTTCAGTAGGCACAGTGAGTCTCTAAGGTATTAGAAGCCAGATAGGTCACTCACCATTAGAGGAATGGTGGGCCTAATTACTATAATGGCAGTAGGGTATGAAACGAACCGACTATGGGGATCTTTGCCAGTGATGAATAAAGCATAGAATCCTTGAGGTTGAAATAGAGGAACAGTCCATTAAGGTCATTTTATTTCTCCAGCCAAAACCTATAGGTCTTGTGAAGAATACTTTATACTCTATACTAGAATGTAACATATATGGCTTATTGGTGGTGGTAAACTCTAAAATTTATCCTTTAGGCTACAGAAAATATATCACAATGGGACTAGCGGAGAAAGGGACATTACCTGGTGTTTGTGGACTTGTGACAAGATAGAGTAACTGATAAGACTTGGGATTATCTTCATTTGGAAAAGGAGTGTGTTTTTGTGGTACCAGTAATGTATTCATTATATTAGGAGGAATAATCTTTTGGGACGTATAATTTTGGGAAGAAGGATATGAATGAATGTTGGTCTGACAAAGGTGTCAACTGTGGTGTTCATTTTTCATTTTGTTTCTGTCTACCATTTAACCATGTCCCTATTTGGGGCATTCCCCAGTGAATACAGTCGTAGGAAGGAAAAGTACCCCACATCCTACATAAACACTGAAGGTGTCAGTTCCTTTCTTGGGCATATGACCTAGGCAAACAGATACTGCTACCTTGGGTTGTAAATTTGCATATGAAGTACATAAATGAAGATGGGATGAGGATTTACCTTTGGTAGCATAGTGACATGATTCTTGCAGTGTCAGAGGTATTCTGGTCTGATTATTTGTGTCAAAAGACATTTCTTATGCCCCTTCTTCTTGGACTTCTAGACCTGAGTTGATTTCTGCCTGGTTCCCAGACCTTGTCCTTCAGCATCCTTTGATTTGGTGAGCTCTTGGTAGCGTTTCTTCTCCATTTTCTTGTACTAGATAGTCAGAGTTCATTTATATTACTTGCACATGTTATTTGTATCCTAATAGACACAACATTTAAATGCTAATGCTCTTTCTTCCATAACCCTGGTCCTCTTCAAGTATCTCCTGTCTCAGTGAATGGCACTATTATTTATTGAGTTGAACAAGCCAAAAGCTCAGGGTACATTATTGGAAATCCCTTTCTCTCAACCCCACCTCTAATCTATCACTAAATTTTATTGATTTTTTTCCTCTTAAATATCTCTGCAGTCTACCTACGTCTGTCCAGTTTTACCACTATCAATATCAATTCCCTCGTCCAAGCCACCATCATATCTCACCTGGATTACAACAACCTATTTCATCTGATTGTTTTTTTTTTCCCTTCCTCTAATCAATTCTTTTCTAAATGTATAATCTGATCATGTTACACCCTGCCCCACTACCCGGGTACATCCTCTCTCTTTTAGTCACCTGGGAACTTACCTTGCTCTTTTCTACCTCCAGGCCTCTGCATATGCTGTTCCCATTCCCTGCAATTCTATTCTTCTCCTATTTCCTTACATAATTTCTACTCATCCCTCACATCTTCTGTCACATATCCTTTCTTCATGATGGCTGCCTGATCTTGTCTGCTCAGGGGACTGTCACAAAATGCAACCGACTGGGTGGTTTAAACACAGACATTTATTTCTCACAGCTCTGGAGGCTAGGAATTCCAAGATCAAGATGCTGGCTGACTTGTTTCCTGGTGAGACTTCTCTTCCTGGCTTTCAGACAGTTGAATTTTTATTGTGTCTTCACATGACCTTTCCTTGGTGCATAGGCAGGGAGTAGGGTGAATGGTAGATCTCTTCCTTTTCTTATAAGACCACCCCATCCTGGTAACTTCATTTAAACTTAGTTACCTCCTAAAGATCCTGTCTCCAAATACAGTTACATTGAGTTTAGGGCTTCAACAGATGAATTTGGACTGATACATTCAGTCTATCGCATTATATCCCTGGCACCCCAAAATTCATGTCCTTATTGCATGCAAAATACCTTTATTCCATCCCAACAGCCCCAAAGTCGTAATTCATTCCAGCATCAACTCTAAAGTCTGACGTCTGACCTAACTATCTCTTAAATCAGATATGAGTGAGACTCGAGGTCTGATTCATCCTGAGCAAAATTCCTCTCCAGCTGTGAACCTGATCAGCCAGACAAGTTATGTGCTTCTAAATACAATGTTGGGACAGGAGTAGGATAGAGAGTCTCATTACAAAAGGGAGAAACAGGGAAGAAAGAAGGGGTGGCGGATCCCAAGCAAGTTTGAAACCCAACCAGGCAAATTCCATTAGGTTTTAAAGCTTATGGATAATCTCCTATGGTTTGATGCCCTGTCTTCAGACCCTAGGCAGGGCTTGCATCCTCTGGGCTCTGCCAGGGAGAGGCCATCTGGCCTGATGAAACTAAGGATGATCTTTGAATCACCTTTGAGGGCATTCTTTCCTTATCTTGAAGGATTAAGTATGCTTCACAGCCAAATCGCTCTATGGTCCCATCCTGTAGAGGTCAAGGAGTCTGACAGCCTTCTTTCCTTTTGTCTCAGTTTCTCTGCCCACTTTGGTTTAAACTTGCAGTGTCTGTCTTGTGTATGTAACACCACCCCTATTTCTGGCTTCTGCTGAGATGGCTGATTAAGTCCAGGCACCAGAACCATCATCTCTTTATCAGCCACACCACTAGCATTCTCTTTAGAACAAGTTTTCAATCTCTCTGTCTCTCTCTCTTTCTCAATATGGATAGTCTTAGAATGTTCCAAATCTCTAAATTATGGTTCCTTTATGCTTAAAAATTCTTTCTTTAATTCATCGCTGTCATGAGGGAGACCCTGCTTGCTGCGCCATTTGTCATGTGGGGCGGCCTGCGGGGTCTCTGCTCCCGCTCCCCACACAAGAACGCAGGATATGGTGAGGCCAAAAAGGAACACCCACGGAGCCATAGGCAGGGGAGTCATACCACTATGGTCTCACTGGAGGCTGGGTTCACTGGACCTGTGACCTGCTGTCCGTTTTCTCTGCAACCGACCGACAACTCTCCTCCACTCTCCTCCACTCTCCTTCATAGCCGCAGCAGTTATACCAGTGACCAATGGCTCAATGGCTACAGCTGATGGCCAATCAGCCACAGCTGATGGCCATCCACTACCCGAGCCAGCACCCCTCCACGTGAGGCCGAGAGCCTGTAAACTACTTTCTGGGGCTTTGCCCCCACAATCGCTTATTATTTTACTAAAACAGAAAGGAGGAACCAGGCTGCACCTTCAATACTTTTGAGAAATCTCCTCTGCTTATATTCAATGTTATTGCTCAAAACTTCTACCTTTCACAAAATACCAGAACACAATTCAGCCAACACAATTTTCCACTTTATAAGAAGGGTTACCTTTCTTCCAATTTCCAATAACCTTTCCTCATTTTTCTGAAACCTCAGTAAATCTGGGTGGGGTAGGGTATGAGAATTTGCATTTTTAACTTGCAGAATCACTACTGTAGGCTATGAACATGCTTCTCAAATATTAAGGTGCATGTGAATCTGTCATGCGGGGTCTCTGGTCCTGCTCCCCGCACAAGAACACAGGATATGATGAGGCCAAAAAAGAACAACAACGTAGCCATAGATAGGGGAGTTCATACCACTATATTTTCGATGGCGGCTGGTCGAGACACAAAAGCAAACATTTGCTAGTACCCCAACAAGGGTCTTCTTGCACCCCAGTCTCGCTGGCGGCTGGGGGAGACATAGGCAGTAGGATCCACACGATCCACAATCCACCATCCATGCTTGCTAACCCCACTTACTAGCCGCAATCCGCTGTCCGCTTCTCTGCCAACCAAACAAACCCCCATTGCGTAACCACGGCAGTTATATTAGTGACTAACGGCTAACTGTTTGCAGCTGATGGCCAACTAGTTACAGCTGATGGCCATCTGCTACCTGAGCCAGCACCTTTCCACGTGAGGTCGAGAGCCTGGAAACTGCTCCCTGGGACTCTGTCCCCACAGGATCCAAGGTCATCTTGTCGAATGCAGATTCTGTTTCTTTGGATCTGGGTAACGCCAGGGATTTTGCAGTTCTAACAAACTATCGAGCAAGTAAGAAACTGCTTCCAGGAGAATTGCATCTGCATTGTCTGAAAGCTTATTATAAATGCAAAATTTCCATCAGATCTCCAACCTTCTAAATCTGAATCGGCATTTAACAATGCATTTTCACAACATTCATGTTTATTACTGTTTCAAAAGCAGTGCTCTAGTTAGTTTGTATCATCAGGAAATATAGGGAAACTGCTATGAAGGATATGATAGGCTTGAGTTACAGAAAAGTTGTGGATAGATACTTTGTCTATGACAGATGGTGCTTAGCTAGACAGTCCATTCACTTTTAATACTTTCACAGTTTATAAGCCACTTCAAAAAATATACTACTTTCTTTGATCTTGGCAGAAATGTTGTTATATAGGTAGAACAAGTGTTTCTATTTACATTTTGTAGTTAAGAAAGTAAAATTAGTGTAGCTAAATCACTTATTCAAGGTCACACAGCTAATACATGAAAGGTCTTTAGCTTGAACCAAGTCCAGTGTCCTTTTGCATTAAATCACGCTTTGAGATTCTTCTGTTAAAAACAAACAAACAAACAAACAAGCCCCCAAAAACTGATTTGGCAAGTGTATTACCTGAGAGAGGGAATTGGTCTTTCCAATCAAATTGTTTCACATGATTTGTCAGACTGCCCCTTCCGATTCTTCAAAAAATAGCCTTTCCCTGACTGTCATCGGCATGTTCTTCTAAGATGTTTTTCTCTGTATCTTTTATTTTTTGACCTTTGGAACATGGCTGGAAGGAAATAAAGAGAGCTCTGCATAGCCAAGATAGGAACACAAAGATCAAAATGCTAAAGCTTATGCAATGTACTCATAGGTAAATGGTCTCTGAGGTAGAAAAGCCCCTGGAGCCCTCCCCTAGGGTTGGAATACTCTGGAACTGGTCCTAGAAATATGGACATTTTTGACGTCATTTCTTTCCTCCTCTTCTACTGAAATCTGAAGCATATAAAAAGCAGCATTTGGAAGGGGGCAGTTCCAGTCATAGGCAGATACAAGGAGGTTAAAAAAAAATAAATCTTGGACCATTTGCAATAGAAAGGAGACAGTAGTCGAAGAAGAAGGAGGAGAAGGAAGAGAAGGAGAAGAGGAGGAAAGGGAACTCTCGACTGCTTAGTAATATGCAGCCCTGTAGTACGCCATGCAGTCATCATTGTTCTACACCAGAGTAGAGTTTTATTTTAAAATAAAGGTGATTGTACATCATCCAAGAAAAGGTTAAGTTATATTTAGAGTACTTTGTTTAAAAAAGCAATAAAATATGTAATACAATTCAAAAAGATTTCCATAAAGAGATTTAAGTGAGCACATCTTCAATATTTTAGAGTGACATATTTTCTAAGGATTGCTGATAGATGAGATTTATTATATTTTCTTTCTTTTGTCTCCCTTTTTATTGTAGCATTTTAGAATATGGAGAAGACACTTACATATCACTTACCCAAATTCAACTATGTGTATCCAGGAAAAGAAAAAAAAAAGGGGGGGGGAGGAAAGGAAGGAAAAATATGGTGGTCTTTCCAGCAGCCATTCCACCCAGTGAGCACATATTCCATATTTGGCATAAGCTTGGGATGGAAGACAGGTCTCTGCTGTTACTTCAATCACAGTTACTCTTAGGACTCTCCTGATGCCAGCATCTTGCTTTGTGATTATTGTGTTGGAAGGCACTTATTTTGTTTTTGTGCCACATCACCAGATACATATTTTATCTGTTGGACTGAGAAAACATTAAAATCTTCAAATGCTGGAGTAAAACTGGATTTTATTGTACTTATTGTGTTGGTTTCCAGTGTTCCGTGTCAAACACAACAACAACAACAACAACAACTAATCTGGATTTAGTAAGGACAGATTATTCAAAAGGATTCTTGCAAGGTGAGGGAAGGGCAAGCATTTCAAAAGTGAGGCCAAAAGTTTAGTTTTTGTTTTATAGAGAGGAAGAAATAAGGCTGGAAAGAACTGGGTGGGGAGAAGTGGGATGAGAAAAGTGGCACAATCTGCTAGGAGTTCAGAGAAGATTGTTATCCTTAGACCAGGCTGTTTGAGGAGGGTTGTGTGCTCACTCAGGCTGAGGAGCCAACGTTCAGGAACCTCGGGGAAAGAGAGAAGCTTAACCAAAGCTTGGTTAAGAAGCCTTTGGTTCACACTGATCAGTTGGAATGAGCAGTTTAGCTAATCATTTTTGAAGCAAAAAATGGGAATTTGGAGGGTGTGTGTCTGGTCTCTTCATAGGCAATAGGGAGTGTGGGGACAGAGCCCCAGAGAGTAGTTTACAGGCTCTCGGCCTCACGTGAAGGGGTGCTGGCTCGGGTGGTGAATGGCCGTGGGCTGTGGCTGGTTGGCCGTCGGCTGTGGCCGGTTAGCCGATTGGCCGCTGGTATAACTGCTGCGGCTACGAAGGATTGCCGAGGATTGCCGAGCAGAGCCGAGCAGAGCTGAGCAGAGCCGAAGAGAGCGGAAGAGGAGGGCCGAGGAGAGCGGAAGAGGAGAGCCGAGAGAGAGGAACAGAGTCGAGAGAGTGGAGGAGAGTCGTCGGTCGGTTGGTTGGCGGAAAAGCGGAAGGCAGGTCGGCGTCCGGTGAACCCAGCCTCCAGTGAGACCATAGTGGTATGGCTCCCCTACCTATGGCTCCGTGGGTGTTCCTTTTCGGCCTCACCATATCCTGCGTTCTTGTGTGGGGAGCGGGAGCAGAGACCCCGCAGGCCGCCCCGCCTGAAAGATGGCGCGGCGAGAAGGCCTCTGCGCACGACAAATGGCGCAGCGAGCAGGGTCTCCCGCATGACAGGGAGGGACCCCAAATTCTTATCTGAGTCATGTGAAGAAGAGTCAATCTATACAGTGAGGCATTTCCTGGAAAACAAAAGGGTGAGGATTTCTTAACCTTAGCGGTTTTCTAGGAGCACAGGTCGCAGTTAAAATTCAACGTTGTGAATAGCATATAAATATTACTACACACACTGAATTTTGGGGTTAATTTAAGAATTTTCCAAAGGTAATTTTAACTATGTATATGCTATAATCAGGGAGCAACTGCAGAATCTAACTACTGCTTCAGATGATTTTGCTATGCAATTATTGCAACCACCTATGTAAGCTGAAAATTTCAGTCCCTAGTATTAATATTTCAAAATTTCTAAAGGAATGAAATCTTGTATATCTAGATAAAATACAAAGTCATGTTATTTCCTCCAAGAAGGCTTTCTTAACACAGATCAGCTTCAGTTGTCTGTTACTTGCTTTTGTTTCTCCTTCTCAATACTAATCACATTTGTAAGTTGTGAGCTTGATATTTCGCTTACACAATAGATTTCAAACTCAATGGGCACAGGGCTCCTGTCTGTGTTGTTTGCCACTATGTTCCAGCACCGGGTCTATAGTAACAGATGCTCAATGCATACTTGTTAGATGAATGAAAGATGTTTCTATTGTTCTCTCACTGTAGAATAATCTGAGGAAATAATAAAGTTATTGTTCTTTTTTAAAAAAATTGCTCTATCCCATGCTTCTGTTGTATATTGTGTTGACTAGCCATTCCTTATAATTTAGGTTTATTAAAACTGGAAGGAGTACCTTCAGAATCATTTTACAATAGTCTGCATAAGCTAGGTAAGTCTATGTAGAACACCATCGCTTATTATTTGACAATACCTGATACTTATTAATTCTTAATATATGTTAAATGCTCTACATAAATTATTTTTTAGTCTTCAATATAATTTTATGAGCAAACTATGTATTATATAGGGATGATTTCAGACAATTTACATACAAAGATTATAAGTCAAAGTATCTAACGCCTATCATAATCATGAACATTCCTGGATCATAGAATAAAAAAAAATGCATTCCAATGTAAAACTGGTATCTTTATTTCTTGCAGTTAGTCTGCATAACACTCTGAAATGTATAAGTTCTGAAAATATGGTGTGGTAAAAGTAATTTGGGAGATAATTCTTGCTTATAGAGCTCCACCCCAGATTTACTACCATAACAATGTATAATGGTTCCTCTTTTGGTTATAAGTATGAATGTATTGTGGGTAAAAAAAAAACAAACAAAAAAAACATAAAATAGGAAATTGCTTGCATTAGATAGAATTTATATGGCAGAAATTCACCTCCATAAGTCACAGAAAATTATGACTGAGAATGATGTAAGCCAAAAATATTAAGTATAAATTAGGGACTAATAATATAACTCTAAGTAAGATCCTTTTGTCCCAGCAGGGAACCCAGAGTACAGAAAAGATGAGTGGAGATGCCATGTATACAAAGGACTTCGGTGCTGAGTTCTTTGGCTGGGTCCAATAGTACTGGCTTCTGGTCATTGCTTAATTCCTGGCCAGTTGAATGAATGAATGAATTGCACAAGCCACTCTGAGATAGAACAGCTTCACAGACTTTGTCCACTTCCAAATTCCTTGGACTCTACTCTAAAATCTGTTTGAACCTGTTGGGTTACGATAGTGTGACTAGGGGTGGGCAGGAAGCTCCTTACTTCTTCGAAGGAAGTTGGACACTTCATCCCCCTCCCCCATCGCCCTTTGTAAATGCCTTTGTATATTCAATAAATGTGGGAATTTGGGGAAGATGAAGGACAATTAAGAAAAAATCCTCTCTCATCCTTTGTTCTTTATCCTCTATTGCCTTGAGCTGGAACTTCATTATAGCTTTGAAATTAAAAGCTAGTTTATTTAGATCAATAGAAAAGAAGTTACAAACTCAAGATTGCCAAACTTGTTTGTTATTCTTGATTATTTTTCCCCAGCATTCAGCCCACTCTGGATACTTTTTTTTTCTTTTCAGATTGTTTGCTATAGGGTAATAATGGTTATCAGAATGAATTCTGGTAGGTTTTAAAGGCAATTTTCTTCCTAAGCCAATTCTATGTGCCAGCCACCACTGTTCTAGGCACTGGAGATACTTGGACGAACAAAACAAAGTTGTTTCTTCATGGAGCTTAATTCTAGTGATGGAGAAAGAGATAATCAACAAAAACAACATGATTTCAAGTAGCATTTTATGCTCTAAAAAATAAGGTAAGGTAAAGCATAAGAAATGAAGTGTGTGTTTATGTGTATGTGTCTTTTCTGATGAGATGATGTTGGAGGAGAGATTTTCAGAAATAAGAGAACAGGACAAGTGATAATTGGGGCAAAGAGCTGTTCACGGAAAGGGTAGAACAAGTACAAAAGCTTTGAGGGGAGCATGTACTTGGCAGGAGGACAGTGTGGCTGAAGAAGAGTTAAGGAATAAGTGAAAGGAGAAATTAAATCAGAAAGGTAACCTGGGGCCACACATCATATAGAATCTAGGATTCTATAAGATGGGGTAGGATTTTGGGTTTTATATTAAGTGTAATTGGACTCTATTGGAGAGTTTTTATGGAAGAGTGACATGATCAGATTTACATTTGTAAAGAAAGTCCTTTTGGCAAAATAAATAAAAATAAAAAAAATACACCAGATAAAATACTTTATTTTTTTTTTATATTTAAGCATCTCAAAAAGATAACAAACTGTTTAAAGCAAAAATGATTATATATTGTGGAATTTATAACATATAAATATATGTCAACAATGGCACAAAGACAGGGAGAAGAGAAATGAAAGCATACTGTTATAAGGTTATTATACTATATGGGAAGTGGTAAAATATTAGTTGAAGGTAAATTGATCATTTAAAGATATATACTATAAAGCATAAACAACTAAAATTAAAAGAAAACAAAGTGTCAACAAATTTCTAAATATTGGCATTTTGCAGACCACATATGACCAAAATAAAAATTAAGCTAGAAAATTCTAATAAAAAGATGATCTGACAAAAATTTTTGTCGATAGAAAACTAAGATAACATATTTCTAAATAACTCATATATCAAAGAAAAAATATGGAGAATTAGAAAATATATAAAACTGAATGATAACAAAGCATTATCTACCAAAACTTATAGGAAGTAGCTAAAGCATTATCAGAGGAAAATACATAGCCTTAAGAACTTTTACTAGAAAGAGTGAAAGTGACTGAATTATGCATTCATCTTAAGATGAAATTAGAAAAGGAAGAGCCAAGTAAACCCCTCAAAAGTAGAAGGAAATACATAATGAATTAAGAGTAGAAATTAGTGAAATAACAAACAAACATTAAATATAAAGGACCAACCAAGGTAAAAATTGGATCTTTGTTGGGCTAATAAAATTGATAAACTTGTGGCAAGCATGATCAGAAGAAAATGGAAAAAAGGCAAATAATACTAGAAACGAAGAAAGGAACATAACTTTAGATGCTGCAGGTATTAAAATAAGAAGACATAGTGAATGACTTTATTCCAATACGTTGAAAATTTAAAAGAAATGAACATGTTCATACAAAAATGTCACCTACAAACTGATGCAAGAGGATACAGAAACCCTGACTATCCTATGTCCATTAAAGGTGAGGTTGGTAAACTATCTTGCATGGGCTAAATCTTGCCTGTGGTAAGTTTTGCACAATTTGCAAACTAAGAGTAGATTTTATATTTTTAAAGGTTGTAAAAAAGAAAAAGAGAGCCCAAAGAAGAATGTGTGACAGAGACAGTATATGGCCCACAAAGTCTAAAATATTTATTATCTGGCTCTTTGTAGAAGAAGGTTGCTGATTCTTGCACTTAACTAATTGAATCACTATTTTAAAATATCTCAAATGAAACTACAAACCCATAGAGTATTAAGGATAAGTTATACCAAATATTCAAAGAATAAACAATACCAACATTACACAAATTATTCTAGAATGTAGATAAAGAACATTATATGA
Organism: Rhinolophus sinicus; assembly: GCF_036562045.2. Lineage (NCBI taxonomy): Eukaryota > Metazoa > Chordata > Mammalia > Chiroptera > Rhinolophidae > Rhinolophus > Rhinolophus sinicus. The sequence continues at coordinate 146,264,963 of NC_133755.1, forward strand.
ATCACTTTAGAAATTGGCATAACCTTGATAGCAAAACCTGACAAGGATAGACTGAGGAGAGTTACAGGACATTTTTACTTATTTACACAGATGGAAAAATCTTAGAAACAATATTAGCAAATAAAATCAGCAATGTGTAAAATGTATTTTACACACACACACACACACACACACACACACACACAGCAGAGAGAGTTCATTTTGAACCCTTTCCATTGGTTGGCTCAAGAGAGAGTCCCATGAGTGCTAGAGTAAGACTGCTGTTCTCAAACCTCTAAGGTTTCCATAAACAGTGGTGAAAATGACAGCCCAGATCCCCATTATTCTCTCTTTTCCTACACTTACAGCCCCACATCACTATCTACCTAGAGATCATCAGAACCAATTTTATTAGGCCCACTGTCCCTTTCTATGCTAGTTCAACAAGAAACCCTTATCCCAGGTCATCCTTATCTCCAACTCTCTCTCCCCATACATCTCAACATTCTCTTTCTCTTCGCCCACCTCTCCTCATCTGGACTTTCTACTGGGCCTTCTGGAACTAATATTCAATTATTAGCTGAACTTTTATTCTCAACCTTTTTGCCAGAATATTTTCTTCACTACATTGCTTTAGTGGAAACCTGGCCTTTCCAGAGGACATTATACCCCATGCAACTTTCTTAAGTGATGGCAGTTTTTCCTTCCACACTTTTCTCTATTCCCAGAAATGGACCTTGAGACTGATTGCTGTTCTAGGTCATTGTTTCTCTTCCTAACCACCTATCCAAGCTTTGAATTTCAAATTATCAGTCTATACAATCCCTACTTTTTGCAGTCATTTCCTGGGACGTTGGTCATTTAACCTCAGCCCTTAAAATTTTAGCTCCTGGCTTACCCTTTCTCCTATCTTAATTACTGGAGATTTTAATACTCACACAGGGAATCCCTTTATGACCTTGCTCTCTCAGTTCCTAGACGTCCTTTCTTTAATTATTATGTTCTTTATCCTACCTCAGCCACTTACTCCCGATAGCATACATTAGACTTTTTCAATATCAGAGTTAATACTTCCAACAGTCTCAGTTTCAAGCATCTCACTTTCTTAATGCCATTTCCTCTCTTACAGCTTTCTCTCTATAGTACTCTTACAATGTTAGTTATGTAGTGTCTAGAATAGTGTCTGACAAATTGGGAGTAAAGTATACGAGTACACTTGTGGAACGAATGAATAAGCAATTTGGCTTTATCTCAGGAATGAAAAGTTTGTATAAAAATAGAAAACAAATTAACTTAATTTCCACATTCACAGATTAGAGGAGGAAAGCTATATGAGATGTCAATAGGTACACAAAAAGGGTGTGATAATGTCAACGCCAACTAATAATTTAAATATAACCAAAATCTTCTCTTAGCTAACTAGCAACAGAAAGGGACTTTCTTAACATGATAAAGGATAGCCATTTAAAAAAATATAGAAAACATTCTTAATGGTGAAATCTTAAAGTCTTCCCTTTGAGATTAGGGATAAAGATGCCCTCTGTCTTTACTTTTATTCATTATAATTATGGAGGGCATAAACAGTACAAAAAGTCAAGGAAAATGGTATGTATATTACAAAAAAGAAAACAGTCATCATTCTCAGAAAATTTAATTGCAATGAAAAATCCAAAGAATCTACTAAAAATTTATTAGAGTTAATGTAGACCTTTAGCAAGATTTCTAGATCTAAAAATCAATATATAAATATTAATTGAAGTTCTATACAACAAGAAAAATATTTAGAAAATGAGGTTTATAAAGCGATGCCATCAACAATATCATTACAACATTCACTATAAAGGAATAAACATAATCATGTATGGGTATCACCTTCATAGAAAAAATTACTAAACTTTAATTAAAGCTACAAGGAAGACCTAAATAAAGGATAGGTATACAATATTCATGGATTGGAAGACATAATATTTTAAAGATGTCAATTCTTCTTCAATTGATATGTGGATTCAACAATGGTCCAGGAAATTCTGAGTAGGGTTTCTGTTTGGAGATAGGGGAAGTTGTTGCAAATGTAGCAAGCTGATTCTAAATTTTATGTAGAAATGCTGAGGGCTAGGAATGGTCAGTGGACACTTAAATATGAGACCACGGAGAGTATTTTCTGTATTTAATATCCAGACTGTATTGTAAAGTTGTACAGTTGAAATATTGGTTCAGTGACAAATATGTAAGTGGTACAGAAAAAGGGACCTAGAAACAGACCATGCATATAAGGATATTTGACATATGATAGTGGTTTTATTAAAGATAAAGAGAAAAATGACCTTTTCAATAAAATGTATGGGAATAATTAATTATCAATATGGAAAAAATGAACTCGAGATCTTACTTTTTACCCAACACAAAAATCAATTTATGGAGGAGCACAGATCTAAATATGATAGGCAGCATTTTAAACTTTTGGAAGAATATATTTGAGACTATCTTTATGAACTAGGATTGGGAAGGATTTTTTAAAAAGACATAAAAGCAAACCACTAATGAAAAACACTGATAAATTTCCTGCATTAAAAGTAAGTTATTCTTTTTCATTAAAGAAATATAGTGAAAAACTAGGAGTTTATAACATATATAACTAACAAAGGATTAGTGTTTAGGATAGGCAAGGAACTCTTTCCTGTGAATAAAGGAAAGAAACAATATGATAGAGAAAAAAAATCACGCAGGCTATTTCTAGAAAAGGAAATCTAAATAATCAATTAGCATATGAAAGTCTGTTCAACCTCATTAGTAATAAATAATATGGTAATAAATACCATAATGGTTTATAATTTCCAACCCACCAGATTAGGAACTTTTGAAAAGTTTCACAATGGCAAGTATTGACAAGGAGGTAGAACAATAAATTATGTTCCTGTCCTGATGTCAAAAATACGGTGGGAAGGAGTTTGACATTAACTAGTAAAACTGATGTTCATACTCAATAACTCAGACATTTGCCTCCTAGATATACAGATTTATTTATTCATTCAATGGATTTCTATTGAGTTCCCATATGTGACAGGCACTGTTCTAGTGCTGAGGATAGAGCAGTGAATAAAGCAGAGAATGAAATTTATGTCATAGTGTAACTGCCATTCTACTGTGGAAAAACAGGCAACAAATATAAAAATACTTGATAAGAGTTATGGAAAAAATAGATCGTGGTATTAGGGATTAAGAGTTTAGAGTGTGTTGCAGTTTTAAATAGTTGCACAGTACAGGCCTCTTGGAGAAGGGGTATTAAAGCAAAGGCTTGATGATTATGAAACAGTTAGCTATGCTGATTCTCAAGGGCTGCCATAACAAAATATCATAGACTAGGTGGCTTGAAAAGCAGAAATTAATTTTCTTACAGTTTTGGAGGCTGGAAAGTCTAAGATCAGGGTTCAGTGTCTAGTGAGAGCTCTCTTCCTGGCATGAAGACGGCTACCTTCTGTCTGTGAACTCAAATGGTGGAGAGAGAGAGAGAGAGAGAGAGAGAGAGAGAGAGAGAGAGAGAATGAGCTCTCTGGTGTCTTGTCATAGAGGGATATTAATCTTTTCAGGTCAGGTCCCATCCTTATGACCTCATTTGGCCCTAATTACCTTTTTATAGGCCCTATAGCAAAGTGCAGTCACACTGGGAATTAGGGCTTCAACATATGAATTTTAGGGGGGACACAATTCAGTTTATAACGGGCCCTGAAGATGGACCATCTGGTGCCTTTGAGAAAAGCAAGTTGCTTGCATGGCTGGAATGGAATTAGGGAGGAGAGGGCATTAAGAGGTGAGGTCCGAGAGGTAATAGGGGCCAGATTGTTTAGGGATAATAAGTTATTGCCAGGACTTTGGCTTTCACTGTGGGAGAAATGAGACTGGAGGAGTGACATGATCTGAATTATATTTTAACAGTAAAAATTCAGTTGCTAAACAGACCGTGGGACAGCAAGTTGAAAACAGATGACTAGTTAAGAAGCTATCATAACAGTAAGGATGGGAGACAACGGGGACTTGGACCAGGGCAAGAGCAGTGTCTGTAGTGATAAATGGCCAGATTCCTGGTGTGTCTTTTGAAATTTTGAGTCAACAGGATTTGCTGAAGGATTGGGTGAGGGTGTAGGTCAAAGAAAAGAGCATCAGAATGAGGCCAAATTTTGTGGCAAAGCCATTAAAAAGATGGCATTGCCATTAACTAAAATGGAGAAAATATGATGAAAAGGGTTTGAGGGGGAAAATTGGGGGTTGCCTCCCATAAGTTTCAGCTGCTGATAAAGCTTCCAGTAGTATGCAAGTTGGGTGAATCAGGGTCTACGTGAGTCAGCAGGGTGGAGCCACAGAGCTCAATTGTCCAATCAGGTTCATATTTGGCCTGCGGGGATGGGCTCAACACAGGAAAAGATGTCACCCACCCGCCAACTGCACTGGAGATGGGTCCCACACAGGGAAAATTGGGACTGTCCCTTCAGTCCTTGCCACAGAGTTACACAACTCAGTCTCTCCCCATATGTCTCCAGCGCCCCTACAGTTCGTATCTCTACCCCTCCTACCATTTTCGACGTGGTTTCTACTTTATAAGCTTAGTTATAAAAATTCTGTTTGGCTAGACCTCAGATGGTTCCACAGGTTGACTGTTCTATAATTTAGTTGTAATTTTGATGTGTTCACGGGATGAGGCAAGCACAGCATTTATCTACTCTGTCATCTTGGATCTCTTCTCTTTGCAGACTCTTTCTCTACATTCTTATTTCACTTATAATAATGGACATGTTTCTCATCAGTAGTAAATTTGTTTCATAGGATACAGGAACAATTTGCGAATTTCCTCTTTCATAGAAAAAAAAATGAAGACCTATATTTGTGGGATGATGATTTTAGTGAATTTAAGTTTAGATCAGGAAATTTTATACATAAAGTTTTAAAATAAAAAATATCACGAAATGCTTTCATCATCTTTCACAATACATTTTGTAAACTTATTTGCTTTGCTGTGTCTAGTTTCTCTTCCCTGAAAATTAGGTACAAATTTTAGTTGAGCCAGATGGTTGTTAGATAAGCTTGCTAAAGACTTGACTGGCAGCTTAAGTTTTTCTGACGTATTTGTTCTTAAGACACGAGAGAGAACATGGCCTGCTACTTTTCCCCTGAAGAAAGGACAAATACAATAGAAAGAAGACAATTTCTCAAATAAACTGCGTGCACAATAAGATTTCTGAAACACATAAACAAAACACAAAGCTTTAGCCATAATTTTTGTTGGGGTGCATGAATTTGAAGCTGGGCTGGAAATGACACCTCCTGCTTCGCAAGCCAGATTTTGAAAAATTTTTTTTTTAAGCTAAACTTCCCACGGTGACCTTTGTTTCCTGGGCCAGTAAAGGGATAGAACAAAAGCCTTTTCCATGCTCTAGGTCATATGAAGTTGTATGGTCATGATTAGAAATGAAAAAAAATATATTAGGACTGTGATGGAGAAAAGAATTGATGTATGAGTATCCTCCAATTCTCCCTTTCCTTTCTGCCATGTAGTCTTGGCTAGGTCATTCCTAGGCCTTTGTGAAGAATTGGGATAACAGGTAAGACAGAAGAGCAGAAGTGACCTAGATTTGCATGATTTAAATTGGAAAGAGTATAAAGTTTTTTTGGGATAAAAAAAAAAAGACTAGATTCAGAAAAGGAAGAAAGGAAGGAGGAGAAAGAAGAGATTCAACAAGTGTTGGTTTTGAGGGGAAATGTTTTGGGGATTTTTGGAGTAGAGGTAAAGATGGGAGCTCTTTATGCTATAGGAGACTGAGAGAAAGACAGAGTCAGGGCTAATTTGAAGTTCTGCTGTACATTATATATGTAACGGCTGTTTTGTTTTTACATTATATATGTAAAACCATCTTTTGTTTTTGGAGGTTGGATTGGTGAATCTTTTGAAAGGGATACGAACCTTAAAGGAGATGGGGTGACAGATGCCCCAGCTTTATTCCAGCTGTAATCACGATACCTGCCCTGCATGTGTTTGGTACATCCACTTTCAAGGGAGTTGATCGATGCACCTGTTTGCTCTGAGAATCCTTAAATTTAAGGAGGTTGGGGGTGGGAATAGGAGAGTAAGAAGGAAGAAAAGGTAGGAGAGTCAAGGAAAGGAGCCTTTTTTTTGTTTCTTTTTCTGTACCGTAAGCTATGTCTTTATCATGTTCTTGATTCCCAATTATAGCAAACAGGCAAGAGGATATTATATATTTTTCTAACACATGATTGATGAGATATTTCTAAAACCAGAAAACAGATTCAGCTGAGAGGAGCAGCAGCATTTAAAGGGTCAGCCAGTGAGAAACACCTGGGAATGAGAACCCCACTCAGATTCTTGTTTGCTGTCTTCCCCTCCATTTGACTCTGAGGTTGGTTATGAACGAAGACAAACGTAGAAAGATCATGATGTCGAGGAGCCTGGCCTCGTGCAGTGAACTGTGTTCTGTGACATTTAGGAGAACACTTCTGTTTCACATTCCTTTCTCTAGGGTTTTCCCGCTCCTTTCCACTTTTCCCAGGGCCTATCCCTTCACTTCTTCACTTACATTTTTCTGTCAATTTTCCTATTCATTGCCTTCCTTATTCCTGCACACACGTATTTTCTCTTTTCTCCTTCCTCATTATTCTCTTTTTCATATTCCCTGTCCCCTGAAGCCCACTCCCACTACTTTTTTTTTTTGCCTCCCGATATTCATCCAGGTTGATATTCATCCTGATTTGGTGTGTGCTGCTCGAAAGTGGAGAGAACAGAATGGCTGGTTCCAATGACTACTCATTTGCTTTATACTTCAGCACAGGTAAAGATCCACACTCTGGCTCCTTACTAAGCTGAGACAGGGCTGGGTACCGTAAGTGCCTGCCCAGTATTGCCCCTTCTGGGGAATGTTACTGCAGGCCATTCCTCATGATTTGTCCAATGGCTGATAGGACAGAGGGTTCATCTGAAGGCACCCTCCATATGTAAGGCCTTGACCTTGAGTGAGCCTGATGAGAAAACAGTGTCCAGCAGGAATGCTCTTTCTGTCTTGTGTCTGATTAACCTATACAGTGTCTCTCTTTTGAGAATTTGAATGTAGATTACCAGCGTGGGTAGAAGTGATCTGAAACACACTTACACCCAGAAAAGAGGAAGCATAAGGCGTGAAGCAGTGGTGGCTAACAGAAAGAGAGAGAGAGTCGTAGATTAGAGGGCGAAAAAGCTGTTGAAGCGGACAGAGAGAAACGGGTAGAGTAACTAGAGATGCTAGAGGAGGGAGCAAGTGTTCTCACTTTCGAGGGGGTCAGCTGCTTCTCCGTTCAAGATGCCTGGCACTGTAGCTGTTGAAACTGAAGCACCAGCCTTTGCATCCTTTTCCCATGCAACTTGAAAGAACCCAATTCGTGCATTATTTAATTTAATCTTAATAATTTCAATGGTTATTTCAATTTTATTGATGAAGAGACAGAAGTTCAGAAGAATTGCATGACTTGACTACAGTCTTGTTAAAAACCCAAACATTTGCTTCTAATGGAATGTTTGCTTCTAATGAATTATATAGTAAGGTAAAGTTTTTGAAGACTATATTCAAGTAGAATGACATACGATTTGTTTTACTAGTGTAATTCCTTTTCCTGTCCACATTTCAATGTAACTCTAATGCTTTATTCCCTCCTTCTGTCTGCCACTCCCTCTCTTTTCGTCTTATTAACTTATATCACATACAGACTGTTTCAGCCATGTACTATTTGATGCCAATATTTTAAAGACTTGCCTTGATAAACTCAAAGAGAGATGTTTTATTCTGACACAAGTTACAGAATGAAATTACCTGCAAATACTCAATCAGGACTACATCTGGTTCGAGTTAATTAACAGTGTAGCAGAAATATATGTGTAACTTGTGACCTGGAAAACTTAATTCCTCAATTAGGAACTAAAAGCATGATATAGTCTGTAAGGTCCATTTGGTTTAATATGTTCATTTATAATTCTTGAAGTTATCTTTCATTTAAACTCAGGACATTAGAAAACAAAATAAATTATTTGAGAATTCATTGCAATATGTATAACAAAAAATTTTACTTACTGTTCCTTCCTAAAGATAAGACAGATTTTATTTTCTGTCATCTGTCTATCATCTATCTATCTATTTATCTGTCTGTCTGTCTGTCTGTCTGTCTATCTATCTGTCATCTACCTACCTAACTACCTACCTATCATCTATCATTTATCTCTATCTTCCTCTTTCTAGGACTAAAGACCAATTCTGAGTTCTGCCCAGGGCCCTCTTTGTTTTCCTCTGATTCTCACCTACCAGTCACCATTGACATAGAATTTTACTTTTCCTAAGGGTTTTTTCCTTCATGTCTGGTTTAGTATGATGACTTGCTACCTTGTCTCAATAAATTCTCTGCTGCCAGTGCTGCTACTTTCTATTCAGAGCACTTAGGCTCTGTGTTGCAAGCCCTGGGTTAGTCTTGGTTTCCTTCCTGCTCGTTTTGAGCTGAACTGTGTAAGCTAAGTAGGCACCTTCTCTGTGGCCTCCTGAGCTCAGAAAGCAAGTCTGAGGCCCCCTTGGTTCAGTGATGGGCATTACCATTTCAGCTCAGACTGTATTGTGTTCTGTTGTGACTTTTGGACTCTCCTCTTACTATGGAGAGAAGAGCCATTATCCTGTGCCTAGACTTTGAATGGGGAGGAAATGCCTCCAGGCAGAACACCTCAGGACAGATGGTCCTTGAGGAAACATGGACATCCTGGCTCCCAATCTTTTTCTGTTTTCTCTCCCTTTCCACATGTGGCTGAGAGGATTTAAAACTATGCTGGGGCTCATGGCCATGGCTATGTACAGCTGGAGAAAAGGCTCTTACCATACTGTTCTTTAAATCCTCTGTCTCTCTTTATATGTCATAATGGTCTCATCAATAAGCTAGAACTAGAGAAGAGCTATCAAAGAGAAAAATGAAAATTAACAGATTTGTACCAAATTGGGCTATTGACATTTGGCTCTTCCTTGGATTTTTCCAAAGCGTAGATTTAAAAAGACCTTCTTCTAGAAGAAGGTCCTAAGTCACCATTTGTCAAGGATTTCTGAGAAAGAGAGGCCATCTTGGGCTGCCCCTCTGGGCTAATGCCTGTTTTTGGCATACTGGGGATGAGTTCTATTTGAGTCTCTAAGGGATTTGGAGACATCTAGCGCTGTCTGGCTTCAACTTTAACTGGAGTAGTGTTTCTAAACTCCCCAGCTGGGCTGGCTTCACAGGCATGTGGTCTAATAGTCACGTAGGGCCATACTTAGAAGGGCCTTACTCTTGCTGTAACACTCTGTTGTCATCATGTTGAAATGATTACTTTTGAACAAGGGGACCGCATTTTGATTTTGCATTGGGCTCCACATATTATATAGCTTGTCCTGTTCCCCAGACCGTTTGCCTCAGAATCAACTGGCCTACCTTTAACTCAGTTTCCTATGGTATTAGATACTCTAGGGCTAAGACGCCTGAATTAGCATTTTAATAAACATCCAATTAATTCTTTCACAAAATTTGCAAAGCTAGAGAACCATTGGCCTAAAGTTTCAAGATATCAGGTTCTAGGGCAGCTTTGCTTGTTTAAACATAATTCTTGGCTTTTATTAATATTTCAAGTAGGGGAGAAAAGGAGCATCCATAATTAGAAATGTTTTATGTAAAATATATTAGATGGTTTTGTCTTATTACTGAGATAAATATTTGGAGATATGCCTAAGTAGTTGATTTAAGAATCCCCATGTTCTTTGTTCATTCTGGCATTATTAATTTATTTTATTCCTATTTGTCTCCCACTAAGTTAGGGCAGTGCATCTCCTATAGTTAGATCTGGGAGTAATATTGCCCTGAAAATAGTTAGTTTCCTCCAAACCCCTCAACACTTTGACATATCAGAAAAAGATAGAGTCCTCACACATCTTGTAGGCTTTTGAGAAGTGTTAGTTGACAGTGTCGTAGGCAAATATATTTAGTTTTCATTCCAAATTAATTCCAAGACAGGAAAGAGCATCAGCCTCCCAGACGACTTCAGCAACAGCTGTTCACCGGGCTCCAGAAGACCAGGCTCTAGATCGAGAGTGACTGGGGACTGTTGTCCTCTTGTGGATCTTTTTTTGGGACTGTGAATATGAATATAATTAGTATCAGTTGTGCTAAGATTGTAGCATTAAATATTTAATCTAGGCTAAGTCATCATAGAGCCATTAGAAGGAAACAGCTTTTCATTAGAGTGTACAGAACACAATTGTAACCAGTACTCTAGTGATGAAAAAGTCGACCTGACACCAGAAAACCCTTGGCTCATCTGATTATAGCACTGTTGGAAGTCTAGGCTTGAAAGATCATTTTTTTTCCTGGTCATTTCAAGCTCAATCTGTGAACATGAAGTATTTTCCTTAGACACTTGATAGGTCAATAGACCTAGGTCAATAGACAATTTTGACTGCTTTTGTGTGTATTTTAAAAAAAGCATACTTATTTTGTTTTCCCTTTTTACAAAAATAAGAGAATTTCATGGCAGAAAATTTGGGGAAAAAGTTGTGTAATGTTGGACAAATATTTTGATTCCTTTTGAAATTTCATTTTACTGAGTCTATTTTACTTAATACTTAGATCTATTTATAATATATAGCTGACATCTTTGATTCAAACATATGCATAAAAAGTTTTGGAAGTTAATTAGCAATACTATTCATCCAAACATTTTACCATTGATTTTTCTCTCACTGTATGAGTTTAGATTTAAAATTAAAATCTTTTGGCATAGAGTTCATTTCTTTTTCAATAAACTCTTTTTAACCTGAACTTTCTACTGTCTTTTGATAAGTAAGTTCTTTAGAGGAGAATGAGGAAATATAGATGCATAAGTCAGATCCTAAAGACAAACAGTATAAGTGATTTCCTGGGAGCCTCCTCTCATTCTTCTGTGTTCCCTCCTGATTTCTCTGCCTTGAGGCTCAGGATGGTGGGCAGCCTCTCAGGCCTGCTGCTCATGATAAGCCCTGTAATGCAAGCCTCATCTGAACCTTTCCCAGAACAGCATTCAGGCATCTGCTCTGCCAGGATATAAGGCCAGAGAAACAAATTGAACTGTACTAATTGCCTTTATTGCTAAAGTGAATCAAACAACTGGGCCAAGGCCTTAAATACAAACACAGCCTCACAAATATCAGGGACGTCCTTTTTGTTTTTGATGTCATTGCCCAGTTAAATAGTGAACATGGTTTGTGTATGTAGCTATTCATAATGTGGGTTCTTTCTCAATAAAAGATCTGTCTGGTTATTAAAGAATAAATACAATATTCTGTGTAAACAGGTTTTATGTATTTTATGATTATGTGGTCAAAAAAGGGCAAATACTAGCAGGATCTCAGAGAGATATTTGTGTATCCAGGTTCATTGTGATATTATTTAATATAACTGAGAGGTGGATGCAGCACAAATGTCCATCAAGGGATGAATGGATAAAGAAAATGTGGTATATGTGTTCAATCAAGTATTTAAAAAAGAAGAGACATGCCCGTGTTACAACATGGATGAACCTTAAGGACATTATGCTAAGTGAAATAAACCAGTCACAAAAAGACAGATAATGCATGAATCCATTTACATGAGATAACTAGTCAAACTCATAGAAAGAGAGTAGAATTGTGGTTACCAGGGGCTTACGGTGGGAGGGGGAGAAATAGGGTGTTATGGTTCAATAGGTATAGAGCTTCAGTTTTGTGAGATAAAAAAAAACTTCTAGAGATCTGGTGCAAAACAATGTGAATATACTTAACACTATGAACTATACACTTATATATGGTAAATTTTTAATGTGTTTGTGGTTTTTTTTTTTCCTTTACCACAGTTAAACATAAAAATTTAAAAAGTAAACACTGTGATGGCTGGTTAGTTCAATTAGTGAGAGCAGGTAATAAAGTTTAACCCTAATCTTAAGCTTATTTTTAATCCAAAACTTTCTTTGAGTCAGTTAACTTTCCCTCTGTTGTATGCCCTGATACTACATGAGTCAGCTTGGACAGCTGTTTTCTGAATGGTGCCCAATGTTTCAGTAGTTCTGCATTACTACTGGGCAGAATGTTTAAATGGTATGCCTTTACAACAGCTTTATAAACATAATGGGTAGCACCTTTGCTAAATACTTTACAATTAGTGTTACATACTGTTCCAAAAGCACAGCTCTTTAATCTTCTTAAATTTAAAGATTGAGAAGAAAAAACACACAAATAAACTCCCATTCCTCTTTCATTTTTGCTTTCAAATTCTTTAAGTAATTGTTTTCACATTAAAAATAAAGTATCTTACATTTATAAATAATGAATGCAGGGGAGTGAAAAGGGAATTTTTGTTGAAATTAATCATTTTGTTTAAACTGTGCATTAGTATTTAATGTGTAAAGTTCATCAACAGATTGCCCATTTTACAATTACAAATTCATTTTCTATTATTAGGTACTGCACTATAATTAGGAGATTATGTGTGTAGGTTTCTGTTCACCAATTTAGTACAGTCCTTGTAAATACTAGAAAGCGGCACTGGATTAAATGTTTAAAGTTTTTTACCTTGACTGTTGTAAAATGAAAATGGTTTAAACTCAAGTTTGATATAGTTCAGTTACAGAAGTGTTTTGGAGGGGTAGCACCAAATTTAAGGTAATATATAACAGCAGTCTTTGCTTGGAACAGCTATATTATTTTGTACCAGTATTACTCTGATTGACTGATCTTTTGTCATTCTTAGTAGCCATTTGTCCTTTATAAGAATGAAACAGACTTAAAGAAAATATATTGAGCAAATTTATTACTTTGAGAAATGTTCTGCTCACTCTTTGTAGGCAATATAAATTTATAGTTCATTGCATTTACATTCTCAATGAATTATTGGGAGATTTCCACCAAAAGTTTTTGCTCAGATTTTGATCACTGCTTTTGGCTTATGAATGTGACCCCATAGGAATTCAACTATTAACCACATATGAAATGCAAGGTTTTTTTGTTGTTTTTTTCTCCAAATCTCACTCATGTAGCATATTTCAATTACCTCAGCTTTATATCATCAATCTGTAATCAAAACTAACCTACTGCTGTGTCTAAATCATTGTGTCATTTATTTTTATTCTTCCCTCTCAGATGGCCAAAATGAAATTAAAGTGGAATTAAAACAAAATGACAGGATAAGAGAAAAAGATGACAAGTGGAAGTGTATTATACTATAGCTCTTTGTTAAGGATTTAGGTACACTGTAATTACATTGTATTTTCTTCACGTAAAAACTAAATTTACAGTTTTCTTATTAAAATAGTTTTAGGCCCGTCTCCCACCACTAGTATTAGAAAGAGATTCCGCTGTCTTAGCAAAAAATGGAATTTACAGGAAATGTAAATATAAGGTAAGTATATGGAGATGATTTTTTTTATGTTTGTTTACAATAGTGTTATAATTTGCCTAATAGAAAGCTTATGGCTGATTGTGTAGAACAACCCTAGAGTGCCAGTGCCACTTACTGGCAGGGAACAAGAACTCAAAGGAAATTAAGAAACAAAACTTAGGGGAGTGAAAATATGCACAAGACTAGTTTTTAACTCTTTCATTTTGACAAATGTTTGTATTTGTAAAGGTATTATTTTTGCTAATAAGCTATTTACCAATAAGCAGCCAAGCATATACAGAATATATTAATTTATTTAAACCTTTAGAATTCTTTCCTAGGCCTACGTGCTCCCCCATAGTGCTCAGCAGATGATTCTGTCTCCTAAATCACAGAGCGTCTAGTAGGAGGCAGACTCCTCAACTTCCTATTTCTTTCTCCGCCCCTTTGTACTAAGATAATATTCTCTAGACCAGGATATAACTTACTACCTCCATTTTAGAGGAATTAGTTTTCCTACTGTCAGAAATTGAATCTCCATTTCTTCTGTTGATCTCACTCTTTGTGTACTTGAGGATCTTGTACCAATGATTCTCCCCTTTCTCCTGTATCTTTGTCCTCTCAGGATTTCCTCCTCAGCATACAAACCCACTTTGTTTTGTTCTATCAAACAAAACACAGGGAAACCAAACACATTCACAAACCCACACCTCCACAAAACCCTCCACTGACTCTCCATTGCCCTCTGTCTACTAGGTTATTTTTCTAATTCATTTACAGCTGGAATTCTCCCAAAAAGACAGCACTTGTCTCTACCTCTTCATCTCTTTTTTGCACTTCAATTTACTGCCAACCTACTACCATTATTTAACTAAAATTTATTATTATTTTTTTTTCCAAATCATCAGGGTCCTGATTGCTAGATTCAGCACTTTTTACTTTTTTTCTTGCTGCATTTCTCCTCAGTGTTCAGCATTATTACCCATTTTGCCCGTGAAACATTCTCATTTTTCCATCATGCTGGTCTTCCCTGGCTTTCAGGATATCTTCTTTGTATCCTTCTTCCCTTCCCTTTCCTTAAACATTGATACTCCCTAGTAGGCTATGCTCAGAACTCTTTGCTTCCTAATTTATACACTTTCTATGAAAAGCATTTTCTACTCTGCTGGCTTCAACTATGACCTGCATGATGATGAATCTCAGACCCACACTACACCCCAGATTTCTCGCCTGGACTTTTGCCCTTGATTGTGTCACAGGCACCTGAAACCAACCTGGTCAAAACTGGAGTCTCTACTGAACCTAGTTCTCTTCTGTGTGCTCTCTTGTTCAGTGGGCCAGCAGAACAAGATTCAATTCTCCAAGATAAACTGGGACACAGTTTAGCTTTCAACTTTTCTCTTCACATCATGTCTAATTAGTGGCAGAGTTTTTTCAATTTCACATCTTTACTATTTTCTGAATTCATTTCCTTCTCTTGTCACTGGATTTTGACCATTGTCATCCCTGGATAACAGTCACCATACTACTCTTTCTAAATCCAGCTCTGATCTCATAAAATCCATTTTTCACCTTAAAATACAGTAATTTTTCTAAAACAGAAATCAGATCATGTCCTTCTCAGTTTAACATCTTTAATAATTCTTTAATACCTTTAGAAAAAAAATCCAACTTATTAGCATCATAAAGAATTTCCCGTATTTGGTCCCTATCTGACTCTCCGAACTCTTAACACACTCTGCCATTTATTTCTTGCAGTCTTCACTGAAATCATGTTAAAGCTCCCTCAGTTTGGAAAGGGCCAAGTGTTCTGACTATCCTATCACTGCTGTTTGGTACACCTTTCCTATCTGTTTCATACCCATGTATCCTTCAAAGTCAGCCTGGACAGCAACTCCTCAAAGTAACTTCCCAGTGGTTTAGTTATCTGTTCTGTGAGCTCATTTTAAATCCTATGCTTAGCTCATAGCACTTTTTCATTTATATTGAAGTTATTTTCCTCTTCAAACTCCTGGAGGTCAGGGACCTTTATCTCTGATTTCCCAGTGTCTGAAAAGAGAATTCATGCTCAATAAATGAAAAAAGAATGAATGAAGATAGAAAGAAAATTAGCTGTTTTCTTAGGGCCAAATAAAGAACTCTGAGATCTTGTTCTAGCTCATACTGAGATTTGAGAGAGCCACTTGATTTCATTATCTAGAAAACAGAATCAATTGTGATGATTTCTAATTTTCTTTCTGAAAAGTTTTGATGATAGAATTTCCTGAGTATAGAATTTTAGAACCAGGATTTACTTTAGAAATTAAGGCTATGCTTACTACCCACACATATTTCAGATTTTATACTGTCAAGTAAATACATAAGTGTATCAACACTATTGAAGACTAGATGCAAGATCCTCTGATAATCTCATATGAAGCAATTTTGCTTATTAAAGTATTTTTGGCAGTATTATGTATATAAAAGTTGATCTATGGTAATGCATCTTTTCCTGATATTCTTCTAGAGAAATTAGCATCTCCCTGGCTTTATTGTAACCTGTAATGTTTATTACTATTGTATATGTTCTCAATTAACAAAAAGCAAAATAAGAATCTTTGTAACTATATAGTTTCAAATTCCAAGGGAAGAAAATACTCTTATTATTTTATGTTTGCTAAAATTCTTCACTAAGTTTACCAACCACAAACAATCAAGTTTCCATTGCCATTTTAACATTGTCTCTACCTTGTCAAATGTTATGGTTGAAAAGCAAACCAATGCAGTCACCCAAATGGTTTGTCTACTTAATCTAAGACAATGGCTCTGACTTTTGCCTCTATTACCTGAAATTGTGAATAAATCAGCCAGCAATTTTGATATCCTGCAATTATTAGGATCTAACAACATGTTGGGTGCTGAGTTGTATGCATTCATACATCTGTTTTTTAGACATTGTTAGACTTCTCTGTAATGGTAAAAAGAAATTCCTTATAATGCAAAATAAATTTGAAAAGCAGATGAAGAACTGATATGCCTAATGATGCCTTTTTCTAAAAAGTCAAAAGTAAACAAGTAACAAACATAAAAACCACAAAAACCACAAGTCCTAAAATCTACCACCCAAATATTTGTTTCCTTTTGAGAATTTCCAAGTGTAATCTTGTCCCACCTTTTTATGCAGGACTCTAGCCAATTGTAAATTCCCTCTTACTAAGAATTTTGTACACACACACACACACACACACACACACACACTTCATCAATTACTGTGTAGCCTTGCACTCACTCTTCCACATCTTCCCACCTCCTGTTTTTTTCTGTTACATTTCCCAGATTTGTCTTCCATAAGCCAGTTTGGGGAGATGTCCTTTCTTTATTCGAATGTAATACTCAGTTAGAAACTTGCCAACGTACCACTGCCTTGTTTCATGAGATTTTATGGTAACAGCTCTTAAATCACTAGAGAGAGGGTTAGAAACAATCCATCTTGCCTGTTGTCCCTGCTTAATGGGTTATCACCCAAAATGAAAGCCTCTCCATATATCGATAAATTCTTGAACAGAGGACTCATATCTTCTTGGGGATTGAGCTATATAGTTAGTCTTTAAGGCAGAATCAGAATTATTCTTGAAAATCCTTTAAATTATCTCTACAGGATAGTGTATGTGGTTTTGAGGATACAATTCAGTAGAGCCATTCTGTTGAGAACCACTAATGTAGACTAAAAGAAGAAATAAAAGATAAGACTATAGGGGTGGCTGGTTAGCTCAGTTGGTTAGAGCGCGGTGCTCTTAACAACAAGGTTGCTGTTTCGATCCCCATATGGGCCACTGTGAGCTGCACCCTCCACAACTAGATTGGAACAACTACTTGACTTGGAGCTGATGGGTCCTGGAAAAACACACTTAAATAAAAGTTAAAAAAAAAAAAGAATGCTTCTTAAAAAATATATATGTGTGTGTGTGTGTGTATATGTGCGTGTGTGTGCGTGTGTGTATGCAGGTGTGTCTAACTTACTTCCTTCAAGTTAAACATTACATTCCCAATGATAAACAGGGTGGAGATTTCTGAAGTGTTTGGGCTTACCTGCTGACTAATTCACTCTGTTTAAATATTAAGCCATTACAACTTAATACATATATAATTTGATTTGTGTCAGTGAAGATTGAATGAGATAATATACATGAATGTACCTAGCACACTTTAGCATATGGTAAACACTCAAAGAAATGTTTGCTGGATTTGAGGATAAATTGTGCTTGATTACGTGAACATATACACTGTTCTCTGAAAATGGGCCACCTGTTTCCTGTTTACCAAGTTGCTTTTCCTCTTTGGACAGCTGCCATTTTCATGGGCATTTGTCTCATGATTCCAAAGTGGAGACATAGCTTCCTCAAAGGTTAAGGTCTGAAGTTAGGCTGTCGGATAAGTGTGTGCATGTGACGAGGTCCTGTTGGGCTCTCAGCCCCATCCACACCTCCCTGTACATTTCTCTTCCAACCCAACACCCTCCATTACCCTCACTCTTGCTTCATACTCCAAAACTCTCTTTCTTCAGTAGAAAACTCTCCAATATTTGTAGCCTTTTTTTCTGACGTGTTTCTGTATCTCCTATCTTTGCCTGGCAGCCAGCTGAATCCTCTCCACCAGGAATTTCTTTTTAATTTCATGTAATTTTTGGTTATTGTTGTTTGTTTCATGTTTCATGTCCTTCAGAGCCAGAAATGGGTGAGTGTCCTTGCTTGCTAACCTTGCTTTCAGACCATTATTCCTTCTTACTAAAACTCTGCTCCTGTGAGGCTATCTTTTTTTTTCTTATCTAACAAAATCAGTTAACATTTATTGAGCCAGTCAGTGTGCTAATCATCTTGCACAGATTATTTTACTGAAAACGCATAATAACCTCATAAGGTAGAAACTATCATTATCATATCATTATGAGCTTTGCAGAGGCCAAAAACCTTGTTCATATAGGTATATGTGGATATAAAAATGCCTCACACAGTAATTGGATTACTGTAGGTATAAACATGTATAAAGTGCTCAGTAAGAACTGTGTGAGTGTTTGCTGTTATTTTTGTTGCCCAAGGGGTGTGTGTGTAAAACAGGGGCAGCTGGGATTCAAACCCTGGCGTCTGACTCTAGAATATATATCCTTAATCATTAGGCATGATAGTCTACTGAGCACTTATTCAGTAATAATATCCTTGGCTCACAGCATTTGAAGCCAATTCTGCTTCTGTTCTAGCCTTTTTCATAATGCACGGGGTGACTCATTCTCCACTGTTGTTCTCGTTCCCCTTGTCTCCTCTGCTAAAAGTCCTTCTTCTACTTCTTCACGCTACGTCAGCCACCCACTGCCACAACATACTCTGCACCCTTCACTACCTATGAAATCACTAACTCATGTATCTCACATTATCCTACCACAGCCCACTACCACGTTGGTACCTCCTCGCCGAGGCACCCACTCCATTGGTGCCACCACAGCTTCTTATCAACTATTGTTCACTTTTCCTTTTGCCCAGCTTGATTTTATGGATGAAATCATAATCACATCTTGGTAAAGACTCTCAATTCTCTTATTCACCTCTCTGCCTCTCAGGCTCATCTGGAGAACTTGAGCATGGGTTGAGCCCAACTACCCACCTTCTTTGTACCTACATCTGAATAATTGTATATGGTTGGAGAAAAATCAATAACCAGGCTGCCTGACTTTTCCACTAAATGAATTCCTCATCATATTTAAGTGCCTTAAGTAGACACTTGGCAGTGCGTGACAGTAGAGTGTTATGCTAGTAAACGCAACCACTCTCAAGGGAATTATTTTTTATTTTCTCCCCTCACCTCACATCTTGCACACTTTCTCCCTGCACACACTCTCACTGATGACCTTGTTTCTTTGTTAAGAAAATGGAAGTAATGAGATGGAAACTCCTTCAACTTCCATTATCATAACCATAAAACCACCCCTGCATTAGTCTCTTCCTTTCCTCCCTTCCTGTTAAAGCAGAGGAAGTGTCTCTCTTCCTGTCAAAGACCAGTCTCTACATCGGTTCTGGATCCTTACTGTTTTTGCAAGGAATTTCCTCCTCCTGTTTTCTTCATGTCTCTCAGCAATGTTCCCTCCCTCTCAGCAATGTTCCAGGGTGGTCCACCCTAAAATCTCCCCTGCAACTGCATAGACCCTGTCAATTTCCAGGAAGCTTAGATCTGAAGTGGACCACTATCTGCAATCTGTCTCCATTTCCTTACCCTGCATTCACCATATTCCCACCTCACTTGGCATCCATATCACTTCTCCACTGAAACTGCTTTTTCTAAAGTCACCAATGAATTCCATGCTGTCAAACCCAATGTATGGTATCTTATCTTTAGTTGATTCACTCACAGGATGGCTCCACTTTTTCTCATTCAGATTACATCTCTTTAGAGAGACCTTCTCTGATGACTCCTGCTGAAATAGTCCCTTCCCCCATAATGGCGCCATTGCATCACTGCTTTATTTTCCTTCTAACCCTTATTTGAATTTATCTTGTACATTTGTTTGTTCATTTGTTGACTGTGTTTCTCCCACCCCCACCCAAAACAGTGCCTGGCACATCACAGATGCTCAATAAGGATTTGTTGAGTGACAGACACAATACTATATTTAGAATCTTCTTTCCAACAACAAAGCTTTTGTTAACTGGATGAAGTTGGTCAGCCTGACCCTCTCTCTCATGTTAGTATTGCTATCTGGTCTCTCAATCCAGGAGCGTTCCTGGTGGGCTGCCTCATGCTTGGTGCTTGGATAGATATGAGTCTCATGTAGGACCAGCCTCATTTTGGGTCTGTACTTCCCATCTTTCTCCTTCTCATTTTCTTCCCACCCATCCATATCATCTGGCTACAGATTTCTAGTCTTTCTTTTTTACTATGATCCTTGGTTTTAAAATCTTCTTCCTTCTAGTCACTAATTATAGGTTGCTGTATTGGTGGTGATTTATGGGCATTTCTGAGCTGATTTGGGAATGTCAGTCTTACACTTGCTCTATAAGTCTGGAAAACTTCCCTGTTTGGGGCTAGCTGGCTAATTTCCAGAACTTGTCTCTAGTCTTCTGAAATCTTGAGTATCTGGGTCACTGTTATTTGCAGACTTGACTTTTGTCATCTAGCCACTAAACTATTGTGGTTACCCCGTGGAGCATACTGATAGTGAAAAGTAGAATGAGTTTCCCTACAAGAATCTCAACCTTGATGTTTTTCTAGGATGGGTTTGGCCAGTCTGACAGGACAGAGCAGCCAAAAAGAACATCCAATAAAAAAAAATCACCAACTGCCAGTCAGACAACATTATTCTTCATTCTCTCTCCTATTGTTAAACAAATATAAAAACAAAACAAAGCCCGCAAAGGTGTTTTTGAAAAACGTTTTTAATTCTAATTTTTTGAGTATTATTAAAAAATATAGCTAACATACAACATCATATCAGTTTCAGGTGTACACTATAGTTGTTCAACATTTGTATATCTAAATAAGTGATCACCATGATAAGTCCAGCAACAATCTGACACTGTACTATTCTATCACAATATTATTGACTATATTCCCCATGCTGTACATTACATCCCCATGACTTATTTGTTTTATACCTGGAAATTCGAAACTCTTATTCCCCTTCACCATTTTACTCCCCTTTTAAATATTTCAATTACAGTTAACATTCAATATTATTTAGTATTAATTTCAGGTGTACAGCATAGTGGTTAGACATATGCATAATTTAAGAAGCGACCCCCCTAACTAGTCTAATACTCACCTGGCACCATACACAGCTATTACCATATCATTGACTATTCCTTATGCTTTACTTTACATCCCCATGACTACTTTGTAACAACCAATTTGCACTTCTTAACCCCTTTACTTTTTTCACCCTGTGCCCCAACCCCCTCCCATCTTATCACCCTGATAAATCAGTACCCATCTGAAACTACACATAGTTATTGCAATATTATTGACTCTATTCCTTGTGCTATACCCTTGACTACTTTGTAACAACCTATTTGTACTTAGCTTTTTAAGAATTTCTCTGTTTTCCATCCACCCCTCAACCCCCTCCCATCTAGCAACCATCAAAATGTTCTTTGTATCTATGAGTGTGTTTCTGTTTTGTTTGTTTGTTCTTTAGATTTCACATTGCACCTGTCTTCCTCTGTCTGACATACTACACTCAGTGCAATACCCTCCAGGTCCATCCATGCCGCCGCAGATGGCAAGAACCCATTCTCTTTCAAGGCTGAGCAATATTCCATTGTATCTATTACCACCTATTATTTATCCATTCATCCATCAATGGGCACCCAGGCTGCCTCCACATCTTGGCCATTGTAAACAATGCTGCAATGAACATATGAGTACCCACGTCCCATCGAAGTAGTGTTTTGGGTTATTTATAGATAAATACCCAGAAGTGGGATTACTGGGTCCTTCTTTGTCTCTTCTTATAGCCTTTGTTTTAAGGTTGATTTTTGTCTGGTATAAGTATTGCTGCCCCAGCTTTTTCTTTTTTTCATTTTAATGAAATAACTTTTTCAATCCCTTGGAGCATTTAATCCATTTACATTTAAAGTACTTTTAAAAGATATGTAGTTATTGCCATTTTATTATTCATGTTTTTTATCTTTTTCCCCACCATCTTACAGAAGTCCCTCTAAGATTCCTTGTAAAACTGGTTTGGTGGTGATAAAACTCCTTTGGCTTTTTCTTGTCCTTTGGTTTTAAATGATAGCCTTGGTTTCATTTAAAGCAGTGCTTATCTTAGATCCTTTCTTTTCATCACCTTGAATATTTCCTGCCAATACCTTCTGGCCTGCAAAGTTTCTGTTGAGAAATCAGCTGATAGTCTTATGGGAGCTTCCTAGTAATTTATTAGTTGCCTTTCTCTTGCTGCTTTTAGGATTTTCTCTCTGTTTTTAAACTTGCCAATTCAATTATAATGTGTCTTGGTATGGTGCTGTTTGGGTTCATCTTGTTTGGGACTCTCTGTGCTTCCTGGGCTTTATGTCTATTTCCTTTGCCAGGTTAGGAAAGTTTTCAGTCATTATTTCTTCAAGTACATTTTCAATTCCTTGCTTTCTATCTTCTCCTTCTGATACTCCTATAATGTGAATGTTGTTACACTTGATGTTGTCCTAGAAGTCTCTTAAATTATCGTCATTTTTTTTTAAATTCTTTATTCCTTTTGCTGTTCTGATTGGGTGTTTTCTGCTACCTTGTCTTCCAAATTATTGATTCCATCCTCTGCTTCATCTGGTTTGCTAGTGATTCCTTCTAGTGCATTCTTCATTTCACTTATTATATTCTTCACTTCTGATTGGTTCTTTTTAATGGTTTCTATGTCCATTTTTTATGCTTGTTATCTCGTTGAAGTTCTCACTAAGTTCCTTGAACATCCTTATAACCAGTGTTTTGAACTCTGTCTCTGGTAGGTTGCTTGCCTGTATTTTGTTTCGTTCTTTTTCTGGAGTTTTCTCCTGTTCTTTCATTTGGGATGCATTTCTTTGTTTCCTCATTCTGGTTGCCTCTCTGTGTTTGTTTCTATATATTAGAAAAATCTGCTATGTCTTCCAGCCTTGCTCACTGGCCTTATGTAGTAGGTGCCCTGTGTGCTGGGTGCTCCAGGAGTGTCCCTTGTATGTGTTGTGTATGCCTTCCTGTTATAGTCGAGACTTGATTATTATTGGCATATCAATGGGTAGGATTAACCCTCAGGCTGACTGACTCTGGGGTTTGGCCACATCCACAGCTTACAGGCTGCTGTGCAGAGAGTTGGGGGTTTGGGGGTTTCTTACAACATGGAGTGGAATTTGGCCCAGTGGGCTCTGGTGCCTGTTGAGACCACCCTTTGGGTTTGCTGCTTGTGGGACTAATTGGGCAGTTCTCTGTTGTGGTCTGAAGCAAACCTCCAAGTATGTTGGTTTGGGGGCCTCTTAAGAGGGGCTCTGGTGCAGGCCCAGGTCAGCCTTTGCCTGTGACTGGCCGGAGACTACCTGGTACGAGCTACAAAACCATCTGCGGTTGGTCACTGCTTGTGCTGTACCTGGTGGTGCATGGGAAAGGCCACAGCTGCAAATGGAGGACATCTGTCACCAGTACTGGGCCTAGGGTTGCTCTAAAAAAAGCCTGGACATACCCAGGCCTGTTGCTTCCTGCTGCCGATTTCTGGGTTACTGGCTGTCGTAAGGTTCAGCTGCCAATAAAGCCTTCTGCGGTATGGAGTTGGGTGTGTTGGGGTCCCAGTGAGTCAGCTGGGTAGAGCTGTGGAGCTTACCAAGCCAATTCAGATTCAGATTTGGCCTGTGGGGGAGGGCTCAACACAGGAAAGATGGCGCCTGTCTGCTGGCTGCTCAGAAGAACTCCACACAGGGAAATGGTGACTGTCCTCCAGTCCTTGCTACAGCCACACACCTCAGTCTGCCCCCTGTATGTCTCCGACGTCCCCCGAGTCACCATCCCTCCTCCGGAGCCCAGGGTGAGCGTCTGCAAGCACGTGAGTTTGTGCACCAGCCTTTTAGGAGGATGTCTGGTTTTCCCATTGCCTTCTGTTTCACCCAGCTAGTCAGAATCCCTATTGCTTTTCACAGCCAGATGTTGTGGGGGCTTCTCTTCCTTGTACCAGTACTCTGGGCCGGGAAGTCTGGCATTGGAATGGGGTCCCTTGCTCCAGTGGGGGCAACCTGTGTGGCCCAGATATCCCTCCCAATTTTCATTTGTCACATGGAGGTTTGGGTTCAGCTCTGTTCTCACCCCTGTCCCTCCTACCAGTCTTGACGTGGCTTCTTTATATCATTAGTTATAAGACTTTTGTTCATCTTGACTTTGGATGGTTCTCAAGGTTGATTGTTTTATAATTTAGTGGTAATTTTGATGTGTTCATGGGATGAGGCAAGCACAGTGTTTGTCTACTCTGCTATCTTGGATCATCCCCTGGGGAACTCTTTTTTTTGAATTCGAATTTTATTATGTTTTCTTTAAGTGTTCATAAATTGCTTTTAATCATGATTTAATAATAATAAAAATATTGCTTTATACACATAGGCATAATTATTGCTTCAAGACCTGGACTCAGCATGGGTGTATGCTAGAAATCTTAGGTTGGTGCAAAAGTAATTGGGTTTTTTGCAATTTTTTAAACTTTTAAACCGCAATTACTTTTGCAACAACCTAATAACACTAAAAAGACCCAGAGGGGTGGACAAGTCCACTGGCTTATGCAATTTCAGCCTCTGTTCTGAGCATGCTCAGTAAAGGTGCCATATCCATGGTAATCATTTAACTTGCCATATGAACTTGGGTACTATTAATAATTATGCTGGGATAACATGAGTAAACTGGGGCTGTCCTGAGAAAATATATCCAACCATATTCCAACCATCATTCTTATGACAACTGTGGACCAGTCTAGACTCTGGCAAGCTAAATGTAGGCTCTGGCCTCTGCTGCTCTAACTCATTGCTGTCCTTGGTTTCCAGGCTTAAAAGTGTATAGAAGGTACTGTTAGTCATGAACTAGGGACTTGGGAAATTGTTATAAGTGTGTGTTTGTAATTTCACAAGTTTATGATAATACGGACCATATCCTTTATTGTGTTTTCCATCCCACCTCTTATGAAATAAAGCAGGCCCCCAATAAAAGACTTTAAGAAGGAACTGAGAGAGAGAGTCTTGAGTGAACTGACTTCCCTTTCTCTAGCCTGACCACTGTTTAACTCAACCATAGTCTACTATGGCAAGTAAAATCAAGTCTGTTTTAGAGAACATCTTACTTACAATGTACTTGCAGTTTCTAGCAGAAGAAAAATGTGTGTGTGTGTGTGTGTGTGTGTGTGTGTGTGTGTGTGTGTGTGTGTATGAAACACATGAATGAATATATTTCTTAGAAGAAGATTATTACATGGATGTCAAAAGAAAACCAATAATTAACTTAAAAATGCTTATATTCTAGTAAGATTTTGAAAAGGCCAGGACACCAAGATGTTATGCTTTCTTTAGGGTAGCACCTATGAGAGGACCCTGGTTATTCTCCTTTAATTTAGGCCCTAAGGCTGGCCCTGTGGCTGGGCACCAGCACTGTTCTCCTTACTGGCTTTAAGCTGTGAGCAGTCAATCATGAGAGAAAAAGCTATGAACACTGAGAATATGAGGCATGTTTGGAAGTAAAGAAACTCTTTCTTGGTGGCTCATGGGATTTATCTCCTCATTTCTTTATAGAGGTATGAAGTCCTATATTCTATAGATTGGTTCACCTTTGAAAGTCATCACCTCCCACTTTTCTTTCACTGGCAGTCTAGACTCATGCTGAGGTGAGTTTGAATATTTCCAGTAATAGCAAACTTGTTACCTCCCACTGGATGGTTCTGACCATTAAAAGGTGTCTTTCTTTAATTGAACTGAAATCTGTCATCTCAGGTGACCATCTGTTCTTGTTTGCCCAGCATTGTCCTGGTTTTAATGAAAAATTCTGCATCTTTGGGTATCCCTCAGTCCTGGCAAACCAGGACCATTCGTTATTTGGTCATTAATTCTCATCTGTTGGTCCTATTCTTCATCATGGGCCATGTAAAGAAGTGCTATATATTTTTTTTTCCAGACTACATCCTTTGTGCCACAATTAAAGTGCATTTCTGTTGCTCCAAAAATTGTCACCTACCATAGCTTTAGATTCTTTATCTTCCACTTGATCTGCTCAGAATGTGCTATCCTTTGTTGGGGGAGGAGCTTTTTATTCCTGTCCACATGTTTCGATACAGGAGGGGAATTTTACGTGTGTGTGTGTGTGTGTGTGTGTGTGTGTGAAAACTTTTATTGTTTCTCTGTCTGCTTTTTCTCTTATCCTTCTGAGGGGAAGAGTTGCAGCTAATTTGAATGTTTAGAATCACATCCTTTGAGGCAAGGTTCTTACAATGGCCTTGTTCTCACACTTTACCTCAAAGGTGATAAACAGTCTCCACAAGAAACTTGACTTGACTCCTCCTTCCTGCTTTCAGGAAGTGAGCACACTGGGGGCAAATGGACTCTGTCTTCTAGAGGCAGACAGAAAATTCCATGATTTTGTTGAAATGTCCAATTTTCCTAATTCTTGTGTGAGTAGGTGAAGTCAGCCATGCCCTGCAAGCCTGGCTGTTTTTAATTTAGAGTGGATGAGAGGGAGTAGGCCCCATTACTACCTCCCATATTTCTCGAGAGCCCAATACTTGTCATAACAATTACCAAGCCTAGTTCTTTGGATTCTCTTTTGGTTAATTCCTCATATCTTTTCTTCATCCTTTGCAATAGTGATGGAAAAGAGGTAGCAGATCTTCAAACCTAAAGTCCATTAAGCTAGAACTTAAGGACTCATGCCTAGAACTGAGCATAATATTCCACATGTGACAACGTGTTTTTTGTTCCAGATATCACACTTCTTTAATCCAGCCTATGATCACATCAACTATTTTACTGACTTCACTCTAGATTCCTAGTTTTCTTACTGATGACTGAAATCCTTGATAAGGAATATATTTCTTCCCACACTTCTGCATTGGTTGTTTGTACCAAAGTCCAAAAGTTTAACAATATTCCTATGTGCCACTCACTTAACTCGTGAGCCTCCTGCCCCCCACTGTTACACTGTAGCAGCTTCCATTAAGGTTACTAATGATTTTCTAGTGGGAAATGATTTTCATCCCTGACTCTGCCTTATCATTATTCACTTACCATGGGTGACCTCCTTTAAATCAATGGCTTTTATTTACCACCTATGTATTGACAATTCTCAGATCTACACCCATAGCCCAGATGTCTCTCTCAAGCTCCACATTCATGTAACCAATTGCCTATAAGATAGCTCTACCTGGATATGTTACCTGCACTTCAAATTCAGCATGTCCCAAGTCAAATTCATTACCGTGGTATAAGATTCTGATTTCAGAAACTAAACTACTATTCACATAATCTCCCAAGCCAGAAACCTGGGTACCATTCTTAATTCCACTCTCTATTCTTTCTCTACCTTCAATTTATTCCATTAATCCTACTTCCTAAATATCTTTTGCATCCCTGTTTTGCTTTGTTCTTTTGTTACTACCTTACTATGCTTTCTTGCTGCTATTGCTTCAATAGCTTCTGAACTGTCCTCCCTGTGTCTAGCCCTACCCATCCTCCTTCTCCACGCTGCTGCCAGAGTAACCTTTCTAAAAGACAAATCATATAAAGTCATACCCCCACTTTTGCAATCCTTGAACGAGCTCCTATATTCTTGAGAATAAAGATCAGATATTTTGGTTTAACACAGAATATAATTCATAGCTTTTCTCCTGACCATACTCTAGCCTCATTTCCCACCACTCTTCCCATCTCTCCTACCCTCATTCCTGCCATTCTCAATAACATGCAAGTTCCCGAATCCATTATGCTGTTCCACGCCATAGTGCTGTTTCCACATGCTGCTCCCTCTACCTGGAATGCCATTCCTCCCCTTTCCTTTTCAAGACCCAGCCCACTTGTCCTCTTGAATCATTTCAGAGGTCATACTCTCTAGAAGTCTCTGCAGATCTTATCTTCCTCCATTATCAGCTGTCTCATTTTTATGCTCCTATTAGAATACAGCTAAAACTCAGACTAAATGGATGGTCATTTCAATTCTCCACTGAGATGACTCAAACAATCGTTTTTATAGAAAGCCCCTCTACTTCTGCACCACTAACAAAAACAAATGAATAATCAGTGCCCCAAAGCTCTATACTATAGAATGTGGTGGATATAATATATCCTGGGATATTTTCAGAGTAGGAGTGCCAATTGCCTGTCAGTCATAGAGAGTTTTCAGTAGTTTGCTCAAGAAACATCTGGTTTGACAAAAGAGCTTCCCAGTGAAACTACCAAGGTGCTAAGCAAGCATATGAACGATTTGTTAGATGGAATTATTGTGTACAAACTAATTGAACCAAGGAATAGCTGACAAAAATAATGATTGTTACCTTCAGAATTATTGGTCATAACCTATTCTTTCTAATAATCATTAGGCAGCTGAACGAATTAGTTGTCTATAGATACTATTAGTACATGACAATAAAACTATGTCATCAATGTATGGGAGGGATATTTTTCCTTCTCTCAATGGCTGGAGAATGTGCTTTCAAATCATCCTAAAGGGGTTTTATTTCACTAAAATATAAGCTCAAAACATTTACATTACGATTTGATCTTTTAGGAAGCTGTCTACAGGTGCCAAGTCTCATGATAGTGCTAAAGGGAGGTTCTGGGTAAGAGTTACCAGCTTGGGGACATGAGCTTAACCTATAATTGCTCCTGGTCTACAGAGTTAAAGGCCAAGCACAATCAACAACCTTCTGTTCATACCAAAATGAATGCTTGTGTGCTGATATGTGTTGTGCTTTTGTCACAAAATGATTAGAGTTTAAGAGGCTCTACAGTGAGAGAGGGAACTCTAAAGATTATCAGCTCTACTCATGCTCTTTTAGCCTAAAAATTAGAATTGGACAATCATAAGTGTTATATGGAGTGTCTAACAACAAATGTAGCTATAGTTATGGATTAGTAAAAAATAATTTATTTTTTATAAATGAAATAAATAATATTTCACACTCAACCAGCCAGTATCACCCCTAGACTTAATGAAGACCAACACATGAGTTCTCAAGAATTGGAAACCATTGGTGAGAACAAACAAATCCATATCTTAAACATGTATTATAGAACAGAGAAAAATACTTCTCCTTGGAACAAGATGAGATCTGGACTTCTGCAGGCTCTATCAGATCCATGCCACAGATGAATCTGTCCCCAATTACACCTAAATGTTTAATGTTTAATTAAATTAATAAATGCCCCCCAAATGGTGTCAAAGAATATTTAATTACAAAAGTAGTATTGAAGAACATTTAATGGAAAGAAATACAATATTTAAGTGAAAAACTTAGCAAAAGCATAAGTAGTTTTAAACATTCATGGATGTGCCTGTAAAAACATTGGAAAAGTATTTACAAATACATTTTATTTATTTGTCTGTTTTAAAGAGTTTAAGTGAGGGGAAGTGGCCAAAATCATTTGACTATGTTTTTCAAAATCCATCCTAAGAGTTACGGTAAGAAGAACCAGACAAAACTGTGCCATAGTCCACCAAGGATAGGTGTATGAACAGACACTCTCTCAGTCTTCTTTCATGTGCAATATAAGTTTCAGGTTTTGGCTATTTTTAATGTGGACTTTTCTACATGAGCTGACACAGCTAGTCCCAGAAGAATGACATGGGAAGAGACAGTCCCCTTCTGCCACGCTGGCCCTGGCAGAGCATGGTACTCTGACCAGACAGGGCAGTTTTCAACTGTACTTTGATTGTTTATCTGTATTCTCCACTGTACAGCTGTGCTAATCATTTCTCAATGAGCATGTGTCTGGAGAAGCACAGGGCTGCCTGGGGAGAAGGCCCCATGCAGAAAGGCGTACCACTTCCACTGAACAAAGGGCAATGGGATTGGTTTGGGGAGATGAAATGATGTTGTTTCCTTGTTGCTGTCTCTGTCATATGGTTTGTGGGCAGGAGGAGGAAAGGGTGGCCATCCCTGACAAGGCTGTGAGCATATGTGTACATACGCCTGTGTGTCAGTGCTTGTGGGTGCACTAATGAGTATAAAGAGGATGCAGGAGGTTTGGCCTATAGGATCAGAGGTCTTGAGCAATGTGGGTGGACACGGCCTGCCATGATCCTAGTAAAAAGAAATAGAGAAAGGCAGGCTTTTTTTGTTTCAAATGGTGGGCTCATATGAGCGTCTAGAAATCAGTCTGTACAGAGAAGAGAGCTGGCTAGTGGTGGAGTCCTGATAATCCTGAGGGGGTGAAGGAGTGAGGCTGCATGTGAGCGTGTGTGTATGTGTGTGTGTGTACCCAGCTTCTACTGTGGCAATCCCGTGCCAACAGGCCTTAAATAGGAAATCTACTAGGGATTGTAGTCCAGTATCCTTTTTGGATGTGCACGAGGAGAAAAAGTTGGGAAGCACACAGCAGCTGGCGGAGAGTTCCTTGGCTGATTGATCAAACTGGTTGAAAGCTGTCCCTACAGTACAGTATTTATGGCACTTTAGGCTGTGGCTTTGAAGCTTTGCCTCATTTCAGCTATTCATAAAAGGAAATGATTTTTGTAAGAACAAAAAATGTATTCTTGAAGTCAAGATTTCCTTTTGCTTCTTTAAGATTTCTTGAAAAGACTGAAAAGGATAAACAGTTGGTACATGACCAAACAGCAAAAGGCACAACCCTGTTTAAAGTAAATAAGAGAGTCTTTACGAAAACAGTATGATGCATTTACAGTGGTTTCTGCATGAATCAGATTGTATGCTTTCAAAACATAATTGATATTCTTAGGTGGGATGATGGCTTGGTTCCCATTAGTGTACTGAATGGACTAGTGCCAGCCTGTAAGGGATAATGATTAGATCAAAAGAAATGACACCAGCAGAGGAGTAGAAATATCCATATTAAAACACCAGCATAAACTTGAGTTTGGGAATTATTTATAACCTTGAAATTCAAAAGGAATTGCCAGGGTGTACATATGAGCACATACAGATGATTTACCTCAGCATCTAATGAAAACATTGTTTTTCACTAGTTTAGGAAAACGGTAATTCTTAAGTGGAATTGTGTATCTTTGTTAGGAAGATTATCATGATTTGCCTGGTCTTGGAAACAGTATGTATAAAAAAGAGCAATTCATAAATGGAAGCCCTTTTTGTTTCCTTTCATTTTTCTTAGCATATATTTTTTAAAAGTAACTATTTCAGAAAGTAAAATGGATACAATTTATTGATAGTGTGTTGCAGGAAAATCTATTTTTTTGTTTACCATTCCTATGGGAAGAAATGCAAAATTCTTTTAGCTATTGGAAAGCATTGGAGTGTGATGGCAGAGCCTAAATAATGTCCTGTTTTTAGTCGGGGTGGGGGTGGGGCGTTGGATATTTCCCTTGTGTGCCACAGTAGGAACAAATGTACAAATACTTCCATGACATTGGGCTGTCTTCCTTTAAATGTTTCTGTTCTACTGTCAGTGATGTGAAGGAAAAAAAAATCTAGTAACTCATAAAAATCACATTTCTCCATTTCATTTCAAGTACAAGTTTTGTTCCAGAGACATATTTAAAGTGGAGAATAGGACAAAATATGTTTTATGTTCCCATTCATCTTTAAAATAGCCTTTCGACACTGTTAACTTGAAACTGGACAATTACTTGGCACATAACCCATGCAGACACCAACCTTGACAGAATTAAAGGGACTCCTTCTCCAAGGGTGAAGTGTTCTTGAACAATTCATCAGGAGCATTATGTGCAAATGCATTCTTTTTCTATACCTCATGCATGCCAACCTTCTTACCTGTCCATTTTCATGTGTTATAAATGGATTTGTTTCATGTTTCCTGTTTTATTTTCACATTATCCCTTCCTGTGACACACATCAGTTAAGCAGATATGGAGATATTCCGCACATGTGTAATTCAGGTCCTCTCAGAGCATTTTTCTCGATTTTTTAAGAGGGTGCTTACATGGCATTAATAATAACTTACACAATTCTTCATATGTCATGAACTCTGTAGAAAAGAAGCTTTATTTATCTCACTTTTCCACTCTTGCTGAACAAAACGCATTCTCTGAGCATGGATTATAGATATGAAGAACAGCATTTATTCCATCCCAATGCTAGACCTTACCTTATGCTCATAGTAATAAAATTAATGACTTGCCTACCTAGGAAGACTATTAGTTGCCATTGTGAATGCTTAAGGGACCAGGTAGAAACATCCTTTTCAACACACACACACACACACACACACACACACTTTATGTGCTTATATTATTAGGTAATCATGTAAAGAACTGGGGGTATAATCCTAAAAATGTCCTGATAAGCATGATGCCATTAAGTGCTGCCCCCCAACGTCCTGCCCAAGAAAACACACATGGGTTCTCATCCCCTTTTCCTGTAGCATTTTGTCAGAGAACATTTCGGGACTCAGTCTCCTGAGCTCATTCTCTTACTCTTGCCTGTTCTCATTTTTTTTAGACTTCTAGCTTCAGATCCCATTTTTTTTATGTCGCCTTGGTCAGGATGCTTTAGAGCTTTCTTTAGAACTTCCTAAAGTATAGAAAGTGTTCAACGTGTTTTTTGTTATGTTAATGAGGTGACTTTAGGAAAGCCCTTGTGTAACCTAAGAATGGAGGCTGGTTGCCAATGGAACCAACCTTGTAATTAGAAGGTTAGAACTTTCAGTACTTCCCCCCTTCCTTCCCCCCACCCCCAACTGCCACAACGCACCCAGGAAAAGGAGAGGGACTGGAGATTGAATTTAATCCTCAATGGCGCATGATTTAATCAATCTAGTCTATATAATGAAGCCTCTATAAAAACCCAAAAGGACAAGGTTCAGAGAGCTTCTGGGTTGGTGAACAAGTAGAGATGCAGGGAGAGAGATGCACTGGGAGAGAGAGTGCATGGAAGCCCTGGGCCTTTTTCCCATACTTTGCCCTATGTGTCTCTTCCTTCTGGCTGTTCCTGAGTTATGTTCTTCCATAAAAACTGGTAATCTGGTAACAAGTAAAACGTTTCTCTGAGTTCTGTAAGCCACTCTAGCAAATTAATAAAAACCAAGGATGGGGAAGACGTCATCAAAATGGGAGCGTGAGGTAAGCCTCTGTAAATCTCCCCTGGAATTTACAACTAATCGAACAACAATAACTCACAAAGGACTCCCTGCACAGCAGACAGATAAGATGAAGAGGCCCACTACAGAATTCACCTAAAGGTGGACGAATCGCGCGAGCGGGGGAGGAGGGAAGAGAGAAGTATGGAGACGGAGCCACGTGGACGCAGGACGCAGACCTAGCTCCGTGCTCCAAGCTTGCTGCTTCCCGAAACTATCGCAGCTGCAGGAGAGGGAAGAACTTGGACTGCTAGGGCTCCGCTTATGGCCCACAGGGCTGAGGGGCAGCATATAACACAGCTGAACCCACCGCTCACTGCAGAGACCTAGGAGAAAAGACTGAGGGAAGAAGACTGAAAACGGTGGTTTAAGCCCTCACTGCCGAGCAGAGAACGGAAACCTTAGGCACTGAGACTAGCCACACCCTCCCTACCCTCCCAGAGCTCGCCCTGCCCCCACCTGCCCAGTGCTAGAAACGGAACAGTAGCAGTGTCAGATCAAAAGAACAGAATATTTGCTGTTCTGAGAACTGTGGACCGCAGACACAGATTTGCAGCCCAACTAATGCCAGCAAAGGGGAGGGAGCTGTGGAAGCAGGACCGGTTGTGGTGGTGGTTGCCACCATTGCTCTGGGCCACCTCTCACAACTCACCCCACCTCTGGCCCCACCTATTTGGGCGGATCCCTGCAGGAGTAAACATACCTGCTGAAACATATGGTCTCTGAATCTGGTGCAGGAAGAGCTTTGGAACTGCAAAAGCTCTCCACATACCCACACGGACACTGCGCCCTGTGACCCAGGCAAACTATTAACAGAGGAGAAGCCTGTCTCCCAGGGAATCCCCCCATTGTGTGAGAAGCTGGAATAGTGCAGAGAAAACATAGCACTACCATGTGATAGAGAAAAAAAAGGCTGCAATTGGAGAGAAAAATCAAACATTCTACCAACAATTACTGGAAAACAAAAGAAAGACCTCTTTCTATCAACCTGTTGCAGAAGCCACTCCTGCAGATGTCTAGGAAGTGAAACAATAAATCAGTAATTGCCATGAATAACCAAGGCAACAAGACAGCTCAGAAAGAAAGTGAAAACTCTCCAGAAAAGGAACTTAAAGATATGGAAATATGTGACTTAAATGACAGAGAATTCAAGATTGCAGTTCTGAAAAAACTCAACGAGATGCAAGAAAACACAGAAAGGCAGTTTAATGAACTCAGAAACACAATCAAAGAACAACATGAGCATTTTACGAAAGAGATTGAAATTTTAATAAAGAACCAAATAGAATTTCTAGAGATTAAGAACTCAATAGAAGAAATTAAGAATGAAATAACCAGTTTAGGTAATAGAGCTGACTAGATGGAGGGAAGAATCAGTGACAGTGAAGATAGAAATCTGGAAATTACACAGATGGAAGAAGAAAGAGACTTGAGACTTAAAAGAAATGAAAGAGCTCTACAAGAACTTTCTGACTCCATCAGAAAGAGCAATACAAGAATAATGGGCATACCAGAAGGAGAAGAAAGAGAGAAGGGAACAGAGAATATATTCAAACAAATTGTTGATGAGAACTTCCCAAACTTGTGGACAGAACTGGATCCTCGAATCCAAGAAGCAAAAAGAACACCTAATTACCTCAATCCCAACAGGCCTTCTCCAAGGCACATTGTATTGAAGCTGTCTAAAATCAACGACAAAGAAAGAATCCTCAAGGCAGCCAGGGAAAAGAAGACGGTAACCTAGAAAAGAAAGCCCATTAGATTATCATCAGATTTTTCAGCAGAAACTCTACAAGCCAGGAGGGAGTGGAACCAAATATTCAAACAATTGAAAGAGAGAAATTATGAGCCAAGAATACTATATCCAGCAAAGATATCCTTTAGATATAAAGGAGGAATAAAGACCTTTCCACACATACAGAAGCTGAGGGAATTTTCTAATACACGACCTGCACTACAAGAAATACTAAAGGAGGCTATTCGACCACCATCAACAGGGACAATTTGTGGAAACAAAAACTCAAAAAGGGGGAGAGTAAAGGCCTGATCAGGAATATGGGAATGGAGAAAGTAAGTGTGCTGAAGAAAATGGAGTACTCTAATTATCAAACTTTCTTTTACATAAACTTAAGGGTAACCACTCAAAATAAATCCAGAATTGAAATATATACTGAAATAAAAGAAGAAACAGAGGGAAACATCATAGAATACCACCACACAGAAATAATAGACAACAACAAAAAGGCAAAGAAACAATGGAGACACAGCCTTACCAGAAAACTAAAGATAGAATGACAGGAAATCCTCACATATCAATAATCACCCTAAATGTAAATGGACTGAACTCACCAATAAAAAGGCACAGAGTAGCAGATTGGATCAAAAACTAAACCCAACCATATGCTGTCTCCAAGAGACACATCTCAGCTACAAGGACAAGCATAGACTCAAAGTGAAAGGGTGGAAATTGACACTCCAAGCAAATGGTACCCAGAGAAAATCAGGTGTAGCCATAATGATATCAGATGAAACAGACTTCAGGGTGAAAAAGATAACAAGAGACAAAGATGGACATTTCATAATGGTAAAGGGACTGTACAACAAGAAGACATAGCAGTCATCAATATTTATGCCCCCAATCAGGGAGCACCGAAATATACCAAGCAACTACTAACAGAACTAAAGGGAGAAATTGACCAAAGCACAATTATACTAGGGGACTTAAATACATCATTGACAGCTATGGATAGATCATCCAAACAGAAAATAAATAACGAAATAGCAGCCCTAAATGACACATTAGATGAAATGGACATAATTGACATATATAGAGCACTTCATCCTAAAACATCAGACTATACATTCTTTTCTAGTGTACATGGAACATTCTCAAGGATAGACCATATATTGGGACATAAAATCAGCCTTAGCAAATTTAAGAAGATTGAAATCATACCAAGCATATTCTCTGATCACAAGGCTTTGAAATTGGATATCAACTGCACAAAAAAAGCAGGAAAAAACACAAATACATGGAGATTAAACAACATACTTTTAAAGAATGACTGGG
Organism: Rhinolophus sinicus; assembly: GCF_036562045.2. NCBI lineage: Eukaryota > Metazoa > Chordata > Mammalia > Chiroptera > Rhinolophidae > Rhinolophus > Rhinolophus sinicus. Next base: position 146,301,155 of record NC_133755.1, read on the forward strand.
TCAAAGAAGAAATTAGAGGAGAGATCAAAAGATACATAGAAACAAATGACAATGAAAATACATCCTACCAAAATTTTTGGGATGCAGCGAAAGCAGTTTTAAGAGGGAAATTTATATCATTACAGGCCTATCTCAAGAAACAAGAAAAATCCCAAATAAATAACCTCATGTTACACCTTAAAGAACTAGAAAAAGAAGAACAAGTGAAACCCAAGGTCAGCAGAAGAAAGGAAATAACAAAAATCAGAGCAGAACTAAATGAAATAGAGAACAAAAAGACAATAGAAAAAATTAATGTGACAAACAGCTGGTTCTTTGAAAAGATTAACAAAATTGACAAACCCTTGGCTAGACTCACTAAGATAAAAAGAGAGAAGACACTAATTAACAAAATCAGAAATGAAAAAGGGGAAGTTATCACGGACACCACAGAAATACAAAGGATCATCCAAGAATACTATGAAGGACTATATGCCACCAAATTCAATAACCTAGAAGAAATGGACAAGTTCTTAGAAATGTATAGACTTCCAACGCTGAACCATGAAGAACTGGAAAATCTAAACAGACTGATCACCAGTAACGAAATTGAATCAGTCATCCAAAACCTTCCCAAAAGCAAAAGTCCGGGACCAGATGGCTTCACTAGTGAATTCTACCAACCCTTCAAAGAGGATCTAATACCAATCCTTCACAAACTCTTCCAAAAAATTGAAGAAGAGACAGTATTCCCTAACTCATTTTATGAGGCCAACATTACCCTGGTACCAAAACCTAGTAAGGACAACACAAAAAAAGAAAACTACAGACCAATATCTCTGATGAATACAGATGCAAAAATCCTAAACAAAATTCTAGCAAATCGAATACAACAATGCATTAAAAAGATTATTCATCACGACCAAGTGGGGTTCATCCCCGGGGCACAAGGATGGTTCAACATACGCAAATCCATCAATGTGATACATCACATAAACAAAATAAAGGACAAAAATCATATGATTATATCAATTGATGCAGAAAAAGCATTTGACAAGATACAACATCCATTTATGATTAAAACACTTAATAAAATAGGTATAGAAGGAAAATACCTTAACATAATAAAGGCCATATATGACAAGCCCTCAGCTAATCTCATAATTAATGGTGAAAAATTGAAGCCCTTTGCTCTACATTCAGGAACACGACAGGGCTGTCCCCTATCACCTCTGCTTTTCAACATAGTGTTGGAAGTCCTTGCCAGAGCAATCAGGCAAGAGAAAGAAATAAAAGGCATCCAAATTGGGAATGAAAAAGTTAAATTATCACTCTTTGCAGATGACATGATGCTATATATAGAAAACCCTAAAGACTCCACCAAAAAGCTATTAGAAACAATCAACGAATACAGTAAAGTTGCCGGCTACAAAATCAACGTACAAAAGTCCATTGCATTCCTATATACTAACAATGAAATCTCAGAAAAAGAAATACAAAAAACAATTCCTTTTGCAATTGCAGCAAAAAGAATAAAATACCTAGGAATAAACTTAACCAAGGATGTGAAAGACTTATATGCTGAAAACTATAAGACATTTTTGAAAGAAATTGAAGAAGACACAAAGAAATGGAAAGACATTCCGTGCTCATGGATTGGAAGAATCAACATAGTTAAAATGACCATATTACCCAAAGCGATATACAGAATTAATGCAATCCCCATCAAAATCCCAACGGCATTTTTTGAAGAAATAGAACAAAAAATCATCAGATTTGTTTGGAACCACAAAAGACCCCGAATAGCCAAAGCAATCTTAAGAAAAAAGAACAATAATGGAGGTATCACACTTCCTGACTTTAGCTTGTACTACAGGGCTACAATAATCAAAACAGCATGGTATTGGCAGAAAAACAGACACATAGACCAATGGAATAGAATTGAGAACCCAGAAATAAAACCACATAAATATGGACAGATAATTTTTGACAAAGAAGCTAAAAACATACAATGGAGGAAAGACAGCCTCTTCAATAAATGGTGCTGGGAGAATTGGATAGCCACGTGCAAAAGAATGAAACTGGACTGCTATCTGTCACCATGTACCAAAATTAATTCAAAATGGATCAAAGACTTAAGCATAAGACCTGACACAATAAACTGCATAGAAGAAAACATAGGTACTAAACTTATGGACCTTGGGTTCAAAGAGCATTTTATGAATTTGACTCCAAAGGCAATGGAAGTAAAAGCTAAAATAAACGAATGGGACTATATGAAACTTAAAAGCTTCTGCACAGCAAAAGAAACCATCGACAAAATAAAGAGGCAACCAACTGAATGGGAGAAGATTTTTGCAAACAGTGCCTCCGATAAGGGCTAATATCCAAAATATACAAGGAACTCATGCAACTCAACATCAAAAAAACAAACAACCCAATTGAAAAATGGGCAGAGGACCTGAAGAGACATTTCTCCAAAGAGGACATACAAATGGCAAATAGACATATGAAAAAATGCTCAACATCACTAATCATCAGAGAAATGCAAATAAAAACCACAATGAGATATCACCTCACCCCAGTCAGAATGGCTATCATCAACAAGACAAATAGTAACAAGTGTTGGAGAGGCTGTGGAGAAAAAGGAACCCTCATACACTGTTGGTGGGAATGCAGACTGGTGCAGCCGTTATGGAAGGCAGTGTGGAGGTTCCTCAAAACATTACGAATAGAATTGCCATATGACCCAGCAATCCCTCTCCTGGGTATCTACCCAAAAAATCTGAAAACATTTATACATAAAGACACGTGTGCTCCAATGTTCATTGCAGCTTTGTTTACGGTGGCCAAGACATGGAAACAACCAAAATGTCCTTCGATAGATGAATGGATAAAGAAGTTGTGGTATATATACACAATGGAATACTATTCGCTGGTAAGCAAAGATGATATAGGAACATTTGTGACAACATGGATGGATCTTGAGATTATAATGCTAAGCGAAATAAGTCAGACAGAAAAAGCAGAGAACCATATGATTTCACTGATATGTGGTATATAAACCAAAAACAACAAAAGAACAAGACAAACAAATGAGAAACAAAAACTCATAGACACAGACAATAGTTTAGTGGTTACCAGAGGGAAGGGGGGTGGGGGGGTGGGAGATCAGGGTAAAGGGGATCAAATATACTGTGATGGAAGGAGAACTGACTCTGGGTGGTGAACACACAATGGGATTTGCAGATGATGTAATGTAGAATTGTATACCTGAAATCTATGTAATTTCACTAACAATTGTTACTCCAATAAATTAAAACAAACAAACAAACAAAAGAAACAAACAAAAAGAAAACATGGATGGGGTTGTTGGAAATCCTGATCTATAGCTGGTAGATCCCAGGTAGAAGTACAGGTAATAACCTGGACTTGAGATTGCCATTTGAAATGGAGTGCAGTCTTGTAAGACTGAGTCCTTTAACCTATGGGATCTGATGTTATCTCCAGGTGGATAGTGCGAGAATTTAGTTGAATTGTAGGATACCCAGCTGGTATCCAAGAATTTGGTGGTGTGGGAAATCCCCCCACACATTGGAATTGGTGTTAGAATCATACCATATCTAGGATGATTGCTTCGTTTTTATCATATATCCTGCTTTCCTGGGTGACTTTCACCTTGGCTTGGCATCAGAGTTCATTTCTCCTCGTTTCTCATTCAGTAGCCCGCTAGCTGCTCACTCCCATAACCAACCACAGCCCCAAAGGACTGTGGCCAGGGTCAGAGCTAAGGCAAGGGGAGTTGGTAGAGGAAATAAAATGCTTTTTCTCTCCTCCCCTTTGTTCTAATCATGGCCATGATCATCTGTGAACTAAGTGTAGAATTCTAGCCTGTTGTGGGTACCTGGAAAGAAAGATATTTAGACAGAAGAGCTTTCTCACTCATTTACCTATGACCCATTTTAAGTCATCTCTCACTCTATAAATTAGAACACCCCACAATGATTTCCATGCATTTATCTTTTATTATTACCCATGGAAATGCAGCATCTATGGTTTCTGTGTCTCAGTGACAATTTTAGAAAGATTGAATTGAGGTGCTGCTCCCCATTTGCTGCCTTCTACGACATTTCCTTGTGCTCAGCTTTTTCTCAACAGCAGGGACATGGCTGCAAGATTATCATCCCCAAAGCAAGCTGACATCAGGAGAGAGACTCAGGCAAGCTTGTCCATCCATGGGAAATGTGCTCTTGCGCATTCACCCTTTGCCACACCTTCTGGTGGTTTGCAAAGAGCTCCACCATGCTCCCCTGAGGGAGGAGGGTGAAGGTCAGGGTCAGGCAAATCGGCACAGAAAGCACCCAGTGTTCTTACAAAAGTGGGGTTCAAAGATTCACAACATTTTAAAGTTACAAAGAGTTGGATATTAGGATTCCACTGTTGCAAAGATTATCAGAGGAAAAAATCTTGCTGCGTAGTGGTATAATAAGCAGAAATCCTTTGAACTCACTGGGCAGACTTTGTCGTAAGTGATGATAGTGGGATCATTTCTCTTATAAAAATTTTAGCTTAGAATTGCAGAACTATTAAATGATTATACAGTTCAGATAGGTATGAAATCCATTCCTGTTTGCAGCACAAAAATTTTAAAAAGCCCATTAATGTCTTCCTAAAGGCTCCCACTAGTAACAATTTTAACCAAGGTAAAAATATATTTAATAGTGTCATCTAAGGTTTCAGATTACTTTTGTTTAGAAAAAAACCTTTCATGGAAGTAATTGTTTGAAGTGTGCAGTCGATTTATACTTACATAAAAGGCAGTTTTGATATTTTTACCATAGCATCTTCGCCATAGACTTCTTCACCACAAGTATTTTTGCTGCAAACATTTTCACCACATAACTAATTGGCTGCAAGGCAATTTTGCTGTAAAAAAGATAACTGGTTGACAGGTTTTTTTGTTGTTTGGGTTCTTTTCTCCATGGACAAATCAATCAACTACCCTTAAAAAAAGATAAACTAACTGGTGGACAGCTGGGTTTTCTTTTGTTTGGTTGGTTTCATTTCTCCATTAACAAATCAACTGCCTTCAGCACACTTAATGTATTTAAGCTAGTCATGAGTTTGGTTTCATTTTTTCATTGATGACGTTCTTGCAGTTACCTCCATTTTTATATTATATGTAAATCTTAGCTGGCCCTCATAATAGTCTATAGAGTGATAAGTAAACTTCGCGGTAGGGTGGTCTTAAAATAGTTAATATTCCTTCCGGATGAGGATGATTTGCCCCAAGAGTTGATTTCTTATTTTGGAGCAAACTACATTGGGAAGAGGAAGAGAGGCAGAGGCCCTCATTGAAGGTGCAGAATCGAATCCACATTTCCCTTAGAGTGAAGAGAAGTGCTTAGGTACAATCCACAAGATAAGATCAGTTATTTGTACAATGTTGCCATGAATCTACGTTTATTATAAAGAAAGTCTTTTTAATTTTGTTATTCACTTTTTTTGTGTTTCACTATGCCCTTTTTAGTGTTCCTCTGTTATTTGTCATGATCATATCTTTTTTTTAATGGCAAAATAGCCTTATGGCCAACTAGTTACTTGGTAAAAATGTTTGTGGCAAAAATGTTGGCAGTAAAAATGTTTGTTGAAAGGATGTCTATGGCAAAGGTGCTACAGCAAAAGAACCCAGAACACTTTCTCTCTTCTCTTATTAGTGGGGATTGCTTAGTGGTATTGAAACTGCAGGAGGAGTATGATTTGATACAACTCTGACAGAGGGTAGACCCTGGCCAAATGGGTTGACGTAGTACTGCAGCATCATCTCTACTTGAGCGTTGGCCCTTTAAATCAGTTCTAATCATTGTGTACCACACCTATGCTAGTCTATTTCTTTAAAAAAATGTTGCAGACACTGATGTTTGATTGATTCACTACTAATTTCTTTCTTTTTTTTGGCAGATTTATTACTTTATTACACAATCAGCAGTTAGTTCTCATCCACATGAACTGTTTGTAGATTTTTGAAAGTGGTGACAGGTATGTAGGCAACCAATATATAGAGCTTATTTGGTGAATCTTCATCCTCATTACACTTTCTGGACAACTGCACCCAGATGTGGTATGGACAGTCCTTATTCCTTTGGCCCAAGCAACTTGGTTGAGTCAGATGCCAATGTGCATATCTGGGGTTCCCATCTCCTTCATGGAAAATTTCTGGATATTTTTGAGTGCCGGAGGGGCACACTTCTTGAAACCCACTCCAAGGATGCGCTTGTGAACATTGATGATGTATTCCCTGGTCACTACCTCGTTGATGGCAGAATGGCCCTTCTTCTCCTGCCACGCTTCTTTGGGGGAGCCATTTTGCTGGGCCCAGGTTGGAAATGTCACTACTAATTTCTTGAGCACTTACTGTGTTTCCCCCGAAAATAAGACCTAGTCGGACAATCATTTCTAATGCATCCTTTGGAGCAAAAATTAATGTAAGATCCGGTCTTATTTTACTATAATATAAGACTGGGTCTTATAACATAACATAACATAACATAACATAACATAACATAACATAACATAACATAACATAACATAACATAACATAACATAACATAACATAACAATATAATACCTAATCTAATCTAATCTAATCTAATCTAATCTAATCTAATCTAATGTAATATAAGACTGGGTCTTATATTAATTTTTGCTCCAAAAGATTCATTAGAGCTGATTGTCTGGCTAGGTCTTATTTTAGGGGAAACAGCGTAGTATACGCCAGCAGCTTTGCGAGGACCCTGGGATAGAGTAATGAACAAACAAATGAAATTCTGCTTTCACGAACCTGTAAAAAACACAACTGTTGTACTTGCTTATTTATTTATTTATTTATTTATTTTTTCCCTAATGAACTCTTGGCTCCAAAACCAAATATTGGCTTCTATCATTTGGGAAGCACACCATGTTTGATTTTTGCACACTCCCTTCCTGGCATTTGGGATCTTTGCACACCTCACCACTCCAGTTTTGTTCCTACCTTTGACTTCTGCTTTCCCCATTGCTTCAGGCTACGACTTAATGCTGGTGACCCTGGCCCTAAAATGCTTGCTCATTTTCACTTCCCCATGCCATGGCAGTCTTAGAAACCAAGAAAACTTGTGCTGTTACCTGGATGGTGATCCTTTCTGTGATCAGAGTCTGCTTGACAGTGACGTGGATCTGTTTCTACTTCTATAATCTCAGGTGGGACTGTAGCTGAAACCTCGCTGTAGCAGATATTCAAATATGAGACAATGATGACAATAAATTGGAAGAACATCTGACTATACTATACTTGCTCTCCTGACAGTTTCATTTCCTAGAAGTGAAAAAGAGAACTGCTGCTCTGGGCCTAATTCTGATGAATAAGGGAAGATTAATTTCTCAAGAGGAAGTGACTATGTTATGATATATGTAATAGCCATGGCAAAGAACTGTAACTTCTAGGGTGAGACATGTTTCTCAAAAAGCATAATCCCTAAACCTGAGATTCTGGAAGAGAACCAAGAGGCATGAGTGGCTATTAAAAAAGAAGAAGAAAGAAAAAAAGAAAAAGCCAGAAAGAAAGAAAAGAAGTAAAAGAAAATCTGACAGACCTGTAAGAAATAGTTCTTATGAAGGGTAAAATTAAGTTATCTAAAGCAATAGTGAGGTCTCAGGGGTGAGCGCATATTTCATAAAGGACGTGCTCCAAGCATGACGACCTGCTGAATATGAATTCCATTCTTGGAATCTGAAGTGAGGGTTGATAATGAGCAATTAATTGTTTTATCATAGCCTTTTCTAATCACACTTTTTGTTTCCCTTGTTTGCTTTTTAATGTTTCCTCTGGCTTTTGATCTCCTTTTGTCTAAGAAATCAACTGTGTGTTTAAATTAATCTTTCTCTGTATCTCATTCCTGTCAATTCTTCTTGGAATTTCTCTTCTTGGATTTGACCCTAAACTTACATAGGTTCTCCTTCCCTGTCAGGGTCCTGGGGCACTCTTACTCCCATACTCTCACCCCCTGCTTTTTTTTTTCCCTTTCCCAAACCCTCCCTCCTGATTATGATGGCCAGAGAAACTCCACAAAAAGAATTTACCCCCAGCTGGAGTGGGAACTGAAAAAGCCCAAAAGATTTTTAAAGCAATGCTTCCTTCCCTTCAATGACCACCATCCCCAGCCTTAGTTTTTTTGACATTAGTAGCAGAATGCTTACTTAAAAATCAGAAGATAATTTAAGAGTGAATTTATTCATTTAACAAAGTACAGAGGGATTAGAGGCCCTTTAAGTAGCATCTTCTCAAGTGTTTGTTTACAGATCATTAAATACTTAACTTAGTAAGAAACTAAAAGCTGAAATGTTCCAAACCACTGATGATTAAACAGCAATCTGGAATTAAGATAGGCAAATCTAAAATTAAAATAACAACAAATTTGAAATGTTCATGTTATCAGATAAGAAGCTAAAATACTTGCATGTCTGGTTCAACAGGAAACATCTGGCCAGCCCCGGGCTTGCATTTTCTGGTTGCTGAGAGCTGGTGCTCGGCTTTGTGTCCTTCTGATACCTGTGCTGCTTAGACCGATGGGACCTCCTCAGGGCAGGGGGACACCTGCTCCCTTCTCAGCCTGGCTCCCTAGCTCCTTCATCTCTTCACCTGCTCTCCTTTGGCCAGGATACAAAAGACTGAAGGAGGGGCTCATTGCCAAGAAAGAATATTCCTAAAGTGGCTAAAAATGTAAGAATATAATCAGCAAGTCTAAACCTTATCGTGATAAGAATGCTAAAGGTGATAGAAAAACAACATGCCAAGCTGTATTTTTCACGCAAGCATCAGGAAGGGATAAAGACTCCATGGAGTAGGGACGGGTGGTCGAAGGCTACATGATTGAGAGAACAAAGTACTCAACTTTGATTTCACCTCTACTTTTCTTCAAGGAGAATGGACTTCACGTTAAAAAGAGCAGAACAAACATCCTTAAAAAGGACCAGAAACCCCAGATAAGCAATATTGAGGAAACACTTAGCTGTCCTAAAGGTGTTCAAATTTCTGGGTAAATGGTATTCTAGCAGAATTAAAGTGCTTACTGGTGTGATTATGAAACTACTCTTGATCATGTTGGAGCATTTATGAAGAGAGGTATGCAAAGTCTGGAATGGGTAAATATCCTGATTTTTAGTAAGGGAAAGGTAGATTTCAGACACTAAAGCCTGTGCATTTGAAGTCAGGATCTAGAAGGGGAAGGGATGACTCCAACTAACAGTGTGGATTTAGGAAGAAGTTCGTTTTCTTTTTCCTACTAGAGTATTTAACTTCTTTTTATGAAATTTACTGGACAATATGACATAATTCACTTTATTAATTCACACATTCAATAAACATATATGTTATTAAGTGCCTAATTGGCTCTGAGGCCAGATATAGAGATCAGAGATAGTCAGACCCTGACTCTGACCTTTAGAGCCCCATTCTCGCCCCCCAGTCTCTCTGAGAACATACGGAATTGAGAAGGAGAAACAGATGTCAGGGAGCAGCATGGGTTTGATCTTTGGCTTGTGTTGACTTTGAGGGGCCACGGGTCTTCTGAGTTGGGATATTGAGTTGTCAGTTGGAGATGTCTGGACCTCCAGAGAGCTCTTGTCTGGGAATGAGGATAGGTGGTAGGTAAAGCTGTAGTCATGGGTGAGAAGAAACAAAGATGAATTATGGAGAACACTGAAAAGGCAGTTAATGGGGGGAAGAGCCAGTTAAAAAGACAAAGACAGAATCAGCAGGAAGGTGGGAGCAGCATCATGAAAGGGGGAAGAGGAAAACCAAGGAAAGAGAGAATGTCATGAAGGAAAGAATACAGAGGCTAGAAAAATGAGAGCTGTAGAGTCCACTACTTTTGGAAGCCAACTGTGGCAATCTAAGGAGTGATGAGATGTGAGAAATTGGAGACAGGGAATGGAGATTTTTATGGGTTTGGCTATGAAGGTCACAGTAAGACAAGATAGAGGGAGAGACTTTTTCTTTTTAAGTGATGACAGAGATTCAGACTTTCCTAATAAGTTAAGCAAATATTGCTTCCATTTATTGAATATTTAGGCTTTGTACTAAGTTTTTTACCTACATTATCTCATTTAATCTTCATTTCCACCCACAGAGGTAGGTATTATCATTCCTGGTATATAGATTAGAACATTGAGGCTTTGGGAAGGTAAGCCAGGTGACCACAGTACACAGGTAGGAAGGAACACAGCAGGGATCTGGACTCAAATTTCCCTGGCTGCAAAGTCCTGTTTTTACTCAATAAGCTGACCAGTGATTCTCAGATTTAGCATGCCTGAGAATCACCTGGAGGGCTGGTTAAAACACAGATTACTGAACTCTAGCCATTCCCCCTCCACAGTTTTAATTACTAGGTCTAGAGTGGGGCCTAAGCATGTGCAATCTGACAAGTTCCCATATGCTGCTGGTCCAAGTATCGCATGTTAAAACCATTGGAACTTGTTAGAAATGCAGTTTTTTGGTCCCCAGGAACCTGTGATTTAACAAGCCATCCAGGAGATTCTGATGCGTGCTACTGTGCTAGGCTGAGACGCTGGTGGAAAGGAGGAGGTGGAAAACAAAGATAGAGGAAACATGATGCATTAAATGATGTAGAAGGGATTAGAGGTGCTGGGATTCATGGCACAGGTGAAGGGAGTAGACCCTGGCACAAAGAGTGACTATAATTTCAAGGTGGGAGGAGAGGAGGGGAGGAGGTGAGCATGTGTGCAGAGGTAGCTAAGAGTAAGAGGGGAGTGTAGAGAAGAAAATCAAGGACAGAGCTAGGACTTTCAGTGTTTTGAGATTTTAGCAAGACGGCTGACAGTCCTCTTTATGCTTTTGTAGAAAGGTGAAGAAGTGAGGCTCACTGAGAGTGAAGCTGGCTTTGAAGCTGGCTATCTCCTAGAGGAAGTTTTAGGGATGTGCCACAGGGCTCTACAGAACTTTTAATAAACCAGTGACAAAGCATGGAAAGCACATTGATCAAATCTGCAGGTGACATGAAGCTGGTGGCAACAACTAAGTCTTTGGATGACAGTGTCAAGATTCAAAAAGATACTGACAGGCTGGACTGATGGGCCAAAAGAAATAAGATGAAATTTAATAGGCATAAATATAACCTCCTGCACTTAAGTTTGAAAACATACCAACCTTACCAGCTGACAAGAAATTTCTAGAACCTGAGGTCAGTAGCTCAGGCAGCTCAGCCCTGTATGATCCTTATGGCTACATGGTTCCATAACTAAATTTTTGCCTTATTCCTTATGCCAAATTCTTTCCTTGTAAGCCACTTCTGATAACATGGCTCTCTGGTTTTGCCCTTGTGACAATACTCCTTGTGCCTCTGTTTTACTGTGTCTAAGTTTCTCTAAAATTGGGGTTTGGTTTCACCATTGCAAATCCTCCCTGGCCTGAACTCCAGGATTCCAGCACCAGTGCCTGCCCTTCCTGACCTCCAGCCCATTTGTCCAAGTCTTGGTGTGTTTTCTGTCTGTCATGTACCATGACTATTGTTTACAGACCTGCCTGTGTCCTATTCTTTTTTTTTTTTTTAAAGGAGACATTTTATTACTTTTATATACAGAAAACGCCAGCAGTGTACACTCAGCCCAGCTCGGTGGCAAGTTCATTAGCCTTTGTCTTTTCCAGCTTGGCAATGTGAGTCCCTGATTTGGGGCCCAGGACGTTGCTCCCTGTCATGCGGAGACCCTGCTCGCTGCGCCATTTGTCGTGCAGGGAGGCCTGCGGGGTCTCTGCTCCCGCTCCCCACACAAGAACACAGGATATGGTGAGGCCAAAAAGGAACACCCATGGAGCCATAGGTAGGGGAGTCATACCACTATATTCTCTCTGGCGGCACTATACTCTCAATGCAGGCTGGATCCACACTGTCCGCAAACCACCATCCACGCTTGCCAGCCCAGCCGCCATCTTCTTGCTGGCCCCCATTCTTTCTCTTTCCTCCTTCTTCTCTCCTCCGTAGCCGCAGCAGTTATATTGGCGGCTAATTGGCTAACTGGCTACAGCTGACGGCCAATCAGCCACAGCTGACGGCCATCTACTACCCGAGCCAGCACCCCTCCACGTGAGGCCGAGAGCCTGTAAACTACTTTCTGGGGCTCTGTCCCCACACTCCCCCAGTGACATTGGATCTCATCTGTCATTGTGATTGGTCCGGACAGCTTCCACCAGCTTAGCCAGTGCTCCTTTGTCTTCTGAGTTCACCTGTGTGAAGGCAGTGGGGGTGCAGGTCTTCCTGTGGGCGAGATGCCCCAGCCTGGCCTGCCCCTTGGTAATGCAGTAGGGAACCCCCATCGTAAGGCACAGGGCAGGCAGGAAGACAACCAGCTCTACGGGATCCCGGTCACGTGCAGTCACCGCCAGCTGAGCCTTCTTGTTCTCCACCAACATGGTGACAATATTAACCCCCGCTCGAAGGACCGGTGCCCTCTTGGTGGGGACCTTCACCTTTGCTGGCATCTTTTTTCTCAGCCTGAGCCAGTGATCTCTGCTTATTCTCTTGCTTTGTCTCTGGTCTGTACTTGTGAGCCAGCTTAGGCAGTCTGGCGGTGCAAGGTCTGGGGGAAAGGGTTAATGGCAGGAAGCACTTTTAGGCGTTTATAGAGAATAGCTCTATGCTCCTGCAGCTGAAGGTACTGGGGACACTCGACAAAGCGGATGAAGTCCCTTTGGGGCTGGATGTTGTGGGCACAGAGCCCCAGAAAGTAGTTTCCAGGCTCTCAGCCTCACATAGAAAGGTGCTGGCTCAGGTAGTAAATGGCCATCAACTGTGATTGGATGGCCATCAGCTGTGGCTAGTTGGCCATCAGCTGTAACCAGTGAGCCATTGGGCACTAATATAACTGCTGTGGCTACGCTAGCAGAAAGAAATGGGGGCTAGCAAGAAGACGGTGGCTGGGCCTGCAAGCGCTGGAAGGTTGCGGATCGTGTGGCTCCTGCTTCCTGTGTCTCCAACCCAGCTGCCAGCGAGACTATAGTGGTATGACTCCCCTACCTATGGCTCCGTGGGTGTTCCTTTTGTGCCTAGCCACATCCTGCGTTCTTGTGCAGGGAGCAGGAGCAGAGACCCCGCATGACTCCCCGCATGACAAATGGTGCAGGGAGCAGGGTCTCCCGCATGACAGATGTCCTGTTCAATGCCAGAATTCTTGGGCCTTTCCTCAAACAGGGGATTTACCTAGCACCTTCTTGGCCTCCTGCTTCTACCTGACAGCAGGGGCTGGCTCCACCTGCTTCCCCGTAGCCTTCTTCCCTTTCGACATTTTGGGCAGTGGGAGGAGAGACTGGGCCATATTCCTGATGGGTAGTGTTTCTGATATCACCTGCTTGACTGATGCCACTTCCTCCCTTTTTCTGCTGCTGAGTGTACCCCAATACCTGCAGGAAATGAGTAACTGTGGAGATTTTTAAGGAAGTTTCATTTTGAAAGAGTGAGAGCTTTAGTTTCGATTTATGTATAATTGTGCACAAAAATAAAATTCTGCACTCACATTGCACTGTAAAATGTATGAAGTACTTTCATGTACCTTTTTTTTTTTTTTTCATTTAAATTTGGCCATAATCTTGCAGATAGGTACTGTAATCTTCAGTTTATAGCTGAGGAAATTGAAGTTCAGAATGGTGAAATAACCTGCCTCAAGCTACACAGCTTCTAATTGGTAGATGTGGGATCAAAACCCAGGCCTTCTCATGCTGGCTAGCCCCTCACAGCTGCACTTGTTAATCAACTTTTAATGAAAACTCAAGTTTTCTCCCAAGTAGTAGCTTTTTTAAAAGGCACATTTTGGGATAGTGTCAAGTAGATAAGGGCTCCAGTACATTAAAGAGAAAGGAATATAAGGCCTTGAGAAGAAAATATTGTGTAATATATCAGCTTTTTTGAAAAGTTATTATTAAATATGTGAGCAACAACATTACCACTTAAGCTCTCTAAGTAACTTAAACAGATAATTGTCTTAGGGAAACATAAATGCAGCTCAGTTCAGTGCTGAGACATTATCCCTATTCCACCATCCCTGTCTGCGCCCTCATTAGGCCATGCTTGGATTTCTGTATCAATTGTGGGCGGGCGCATCTGGTTCCATTCTCTTTCCAGCTGTAGTTCATCCTGCATCGTACTGCTAGGAGAATATTTCTGAAAGATTGCTTTTATTCTTGCAACACATCTGATCAAACACCTTTATTGGCTTCTTCTTACCTGAAACATCAAGTTTAAACTACTCGTGTGGCCCTTCTGACCACATTCTACCTGGCAAAAATTCTTCAGAACAGATCAGCCTCTTGTCTCTGTTTTATTCATGCTGGTTACTCCTCATGTTCCCCAAACTCCCAGATCTAATTCACCTCTTCACATATTTTTAGTATTTAACATGGGCAGTGCCCTGTGCTTAGCTCTTCATACTTCAGTGAATAATTGCACATTTAGCTAAAGTGTTGGCTGTCCAAAACAAGTACCCATAGTAGAAAGTGTGGTTCTCAGGCATCATCTGAGAAAATTTCCTTGGAAAGAGCACATATTGTGAGACTAAAACCAACTCGAATAAAGAAATACAACAAAGAGGAGGATATTGTTTGAAATTTATAAAAAATAGTGATTATATAGAGATCATGGAGTCTCTTATTTTTAGGAAGGGACATAATAGGTCAATTATTTTAAATGAGAAGCACAGTGTGCTAGAAAGAACATGAGCTATTGTGTCAAAATATCATCTCTAACATTTATCAGCTTGTTAACTTGGGTCAGTTACCGGCCCTCTCCGAGTCTCATTTTCCTTATCTCTGGAATAGAAATATATATAGTAATAGAGAGGATTAATGAGAAGTGGATTACATAAGTGTATACAATAATTACCGTGTAAAGACAGAAGCACAGTCAAGGAAATGCCGACGGATTCCAGAAGCTAGAAGAGTTAAGAAACAAAATTTCCCCATGAACCACTGGAGGGATTGTGGCCCTGTTGACTCCTTGAGTTTGGACTCTGTCGTCCAGCACTGGGAGAGAATACATTTCTGTGGTTTTAAGCTACCAAGTTTGTGTTAACTTGTTACAGCAGCCACGGGAAGCTGATACAGTGCTCAAATCCATCTGGCTTAGAGATCTGCCTCCCAGAAAAACCCTGAGCAAATGCTCTCTCATTTTTATACTTGAAGGTGGACATTCTTTGTGTATTTAAAGATTGACATAGAATGACTGAATTTTAGAATAAAAATAAGATCATAGAGATAGCCTAACTGCTTTACACATGAGGAAATTGAGGTCCTCTACTCGAGGTTGACAACTAAAGACCTGGCCTAAAAAAGCTGAGAGCTGGGTCTCTGCACTCCCATTTCAGTTCTGTTTCTTCTAGTCCATGCTGCCTGTTCGTAAGAGCTGTTTCTTACGTCTTTTTGTTTCATTTATTCATCTATCAATTATGTATTGACCACAAAATATGGGCACTCTTCTAGGTACTAAAGATATGATAAAAATATATTCTTTTCTTTATAGTATATTTTAGTGTGTGTGTGTGTGTGTGTGTGTGTGTGTGTGTGTGTGTGTGTGGTATTGGAAGGGGATGGTAGGAGAGAAAGCACAGAACACAACAAAACCACATTTTAAAAATGTAGTGAAGAAGCATCTAAGCCCCAAGCATAGTTGCTTCCACAGAGTAGGTATTCAAATGATTATTAATATCTGTTGACTTAAGTCCTCTCTTCTACCCCCAAATCCTAAGGAAACTCCCAGATCCTTTTTAACTTCAGGAAGCTATATTCTACAGCTGCAGGCTCCTAACAACATTTCCTTCATGCATGACTGTGGTTTCTTGAGAATAGTCTCCTTTAAAGCAATATTTATATTACATTTTAAAAGTGTAGCACTGGCATTTTGAAGTCCAAAGACAGATGTAGTCCCCTTGGACCCACCCATTATATCAACAATGATGACATTTACAATGTGAAAAGCATGCCACACACAAGCCTGGTAAAATAA
Organism: Rhinolophus sinicus; assembly: GCF_036562045.2. NCBI lineage: Eukaryota > Metazoa > Chordata > Mammalia > Chiroptera > Rhinolophidae > Rhinolophus > Rhinolophus sinicus. The sequence continues at coordinate 146,317,177 of NC_133755.1, forward strand.
TATTCTTAACGTGATTGCAATTTAATAGCCACATTGTGAATCATATGTTCCTAGGCATTGCACTTAATTTTAAGTTTTTTATAGTGGATAAATATTCTCTAACATGTTACATTTTATTTCTTAGTCATTCTTAAACTTCACGTATGCTAGTGTCTCACTAACTGAATACATAAACTCCAGCTTTCTTAATACCACTTCTAACAAAATTGTCAGTTAACCTACTTATACCTGTAATTAGCATACTTTGCATTTTTTTTCTTTTAGAACAGAGTTATATTAGTAGTTCTAGTAGCATTTTAAAAGAATTCCAGTTTAATCCAATAAAGGCCATTAAAATTACTTGGACAAGGAGCTGATTATATTTCTTACGTAGGCAAATAATGAGACACAAGGAACACCAGAGAGACAGAAACAGGCTATGGTTACATGACTTCAAACACTTAAATGAAAATTGTATATCAAGCTAATTTTTGGTTACCTGGATGCTTGCCACCTTTTGAATTGTATTACATTTAATGGAGTTAAAAAATATTCTAAAAATCATTCCATTCTGTAGACTGTGAGCATCATGAGAACAAGGTCTAAGTCATTAATATTTATCTGTGTGACTTTAAACTTACCCTCTTTGTGTGTCAGTTTTCTAATCTGTCCAATTAGGATATCAATAGTATGTATTTTAGTCGTTGGTGAAGCTTAAATGCCATGAATATGTAGAGGAACTAGAACACTGGCAACTGGCATAGGCTCTTTCTTGGCACACCTGCTGCTGTGACTCATGACTGGAACACAGGAGGTACTAAATACATGTGTGTAAGTGAGTATAGTCAGTGACAGACAGAGGGAAGTACATCTATAGAGACCTCCCACAAAAGATGGCTTACACACATGTTTATAAATATGTTTCTTTATCCTAACACAGCAGATACATTTTCTTCCTATCCACCATCTGGTTTTTAGACCCTAGCTGGATAGGAGACAGAATCAGGAAATTTTCACCAATCAATCTTGTAATCTCTTAACCACTCTCAAGACAAAAGTCAAGGAGGTAAAGTTTACTGGTTACCCTCCCATCTGCTATATTCGTGTCCTTCTAGGTCACTCAATGCTCATGTAAGAGTCACTAGTAAAGTGTTAGTGGGCTAGGATTGAAATAAAAAATTGTTAGCATTTATTGAGTATACATAATATACTGGGAACTATATTGTTTTACCTGTTTTGTCTCATTTAACCTTCACAACAAGTAAATGAAGGAAGTACTGTTATTTTGATCACTTTGTAGAAGAAGAGACAGAGGTTGAGAGAATCTCTAATTGACTTGCCCAAGATCATATAATTAAAAATTAGCCACGGATGGTCTTCCACCCACTCTGGGCCACTGCAAAATTTACTGGGTATTCCACACATGGATGGCAGCCCCATGACCTTGCACTCAAGAAAGTTGGGATCTCACTCGACTTTTCTCCCTAGGTTTAAGGAGGCAGGAGCCAAGGTTAGCTGTAAGTATACCTATGATTATTGTCCCCATTTTGCTCAGTATGGCTAAATGCTTTTCCTCTTGAGAGAGAAAATGATATGTATGAGTTCCCAAAGGAGTATTGGATACAAATACCTTAATATTGTGTGTGTGATTAAAATACATTCTTACCACTCTATTCTCTAGAAGATAGAGTACCTGAAGTTAGAGAAGTATAACAAAGTTAGTTTTCTGGTGCTTATGCAAATGAAGGATGTTTTACGTCACATTCTCAATGATTTCAATTCATTAAAATGTGTTGAGATCGACTTTATAACACATTTTGTCATCAATTTGGATAAATGTACCACACACACTTGAAAATAATATGTATGGTTATATTGATAAGTATTCCATATATATTGATTAGAAGTGTCAGAGAAAGAAATGTAACAGCAGCAGAGGTTGGAGCAATGTGATTGCCAAAATGCGGCCACAAGCCAAGGAATGCAGGCAGCCTCTGGAAGCTGCAAAAAGCAAGGAACAGGTTTTCCCCTAGAGCCTCTGAAGCAACACAAGTCTGCTGAGACCTTCATTTTAGCCCCATAAAATTAATTTCAGATTTCTTGCCTCCAGAATTGTAAGATAATAAATTTGTGCTATTTTAATCTGTGTTTCTGGTAATTTGCTACAGTAGCAATAGCAAATTAATGTCGTTAATAACTGTGCATTCTTTTATTTTTAGGCTATGTGCATCCTTATATCTAAATTATGTTTCTTGTAAATAACAGCATTGCTTGTTTCTGTAATACATTGGACAATCTTTGTCTTTTAATTGGAGTTTTTAGATCTCTTTCATTTACTTTAGTTATTGGTGTACTTAAGTTTATAACTATCATATAACCAGGTTTTCATTTATTGCATCTGCTTTTCTCCTCTTTTCTTCATTTTTTGCTTTTCATAGGACTTATTTAGTATTTGTTTTATGATTCCATTTGTTGTCCTCTGTTAGTTATTTTCAATTCCTAGACTATATTGCTAATTTTTATATTTCATCCAGCTTTTCTAGCCATTCTCATCAGAAGCACTTGTCGGCCATACACTACTCTTTCATAATCAGTCTTAGGATTGTTTTTCACAACTCTTTTTTTTTTTTTTTTTTGCTATGGTAACATTGTAATTAAGTTTGAAATCAATAATAAAATGATGACTAAAAAATCCCCAATGTTTGGAAATAGCCCATGGGTCAAAGAGGAAATAACAATGGCAATTAAAAATACTTTGAATTGAATGATACTGAAAAATATAACATTTAAAATGTGTGATCATTTGATATATGACAATGTTGACACAACAGTGAAGAGAAAAACAACTGATTGCTTCAATAAATGGAACGGTTCAATGAGCTATCCATATGGAAAAAGTGAATCTGACCCTTACCTCATGTCACACATAAAAGTCAAATCCGGAGGATTTTGTATCTCAGTGTAACAGGTAAAACAATGAAGCTCACAGAAGATAAAGGACAATATATTTATGACTTTGGAGTAGGCAGATAATTCTTAAAAAGAACACCAAAAGCACTAGCCATAAAAAGAAAGATTGATTCATTAAAATAAACAGCTCTTCAGAAAACACAGTTAAGAAAATGAAGGGCAAGACACTGTGGGAGAATATATTTGGAATACATATATTTAACAAGGAGCTCATGTCCTCAACTTAAAAATAACTCACAATTGGAAACCCAATTAAAAATGTGCATAGACTTAACATACATTTGACTTAACATGCATAGACTTAACATGCATTTGAAAAAAGAGGATACTCAAATACCCAATCAACAATGGACAAATAAATTGTAGACTATTAGTAAAATGTAATAGTATATAGCAATGAGAAGACAGGAATTACTGCTACATACAACAATATTGATGAATTTCACAAGCACAATGTTGCTTGAAAGAAACCAGACAAAATAAAGTATGAACTGTATGAAAAGTATTTTCAGGTTTTTACGTAAAGTTCAAAACTAGGCAAAAATTATCAATGGCAATTGATGTTAGAGTAGTGGTTACCTTTGGAGAGGCAAAGTGATGGGGAGGGAGCACAAGGCAGAATTCTGAGATGTTTGTAATGTTTTATTTCTTGATCTGGGTCGTAGTTACACAAATGTGTTCACTTTGTGAAAATTGAGCTGGACACTTATGATTTGTTGCCTTTTTTTCTGTGCATATGCTACAATGAAAAGAAACTTGAAAAAAAATAAGATGACGTGATATAACACACAAGTGCAAAGTTGAACTTAGATTAGATCCGATAATATATATACTTGGGACAACACAGGAAATTTAAATATTGCCTGGATATTACATTACATCAAAATATTTTTTAGTTTTTTGAGGTATAATGGTCTGTTTTTTAAGGAGAACATTTTAATTTCTATTAGAGGTAAGCTGAAGTGATTATGAATGAAATGCCATGATATTAGTAACGTACTTGCAAATGGTTCAGTGAAACAAATATATACACATATAGAAATATATACTAATGAGTGTGTACACACACAGATAAAACAAATATAGTGATATGTTTAAAATATGAACAGTCGTCAAATTTAGGCAGTAGGAATAATTATGATCAATGTACCAACCTTTCAACTTTTCTGTATGTTTACAAAATTTATTATAATAAATTGAGGGAAAAGTACTAAAGCATTAGTTAGCTGGTATTGAGCTACATGTGGCTTGTGGGCCTGGAGTTCTGTGCAATGGCTATACTGAGCCAGAATGATGTGTAATTTTTTGTGTCCTCCCAGTCTTGCCAGCTCATTTTACATCCCCGGAGACAAGAGGCAAGGCCTAGGCCAGCTGCTGCCTCGCTCAGCCACTCACGCCACCAGATGTCAGGCAGCCCTTGGGGGGCTTTCCACTTGGCCACCTCTCCCTTTTCCTTTCCTTTTTTCTTTAGGTGCAGCCTTTCTTTTCTTCAGCCCTTTCTCATGGCACCATGGGGTTCAACTCCATTGTTTTGGAACCAGGAAAGGAGAAACAAGGAAATCAAATAAATATATCACCCGAAGACACTGGAGGGGACTCTAATTGAGCAAAATGAAAACAATTCCTCTGTAGCCAGCGCCACAGCACGAGCTTGGCTTTCCACCACACACAAAACACTCTGTGTAAATATTTCCAAATTGCCTTGTTAAAGAAAAGTGGAAACCTAGGCAGAGTCATACATCGTCCAGATATATTAGATCAGAAGAATGAAAGTACAAATGGTCAGAAACACTTTCTGCAGAGGAGAGAATGTCTTTATTCCGTATAAACGGCAGAACGAGGTTTCCATAGATGGGGGAGACAGATTCTAGTAGGCTGCCTCTGGAAAATTAATTGAGCATTGCAAGGTGCAAGCAGACAAACCTTGACCTCCGATGAAAGCGTCGCATAGAAAAGAGGAAAGGCTTCAGTACTGATATTTTGTATGTCCTGTAAGGGCTAGAGGTCCTTCCAGCAAGCATGAGACTGTTTATTAATCCTAACTTCCCTTGTGTACATTATACAGAAACACCAATAAAAAAGTTTGTCCAACAAGAACAACATTTTGATGTCTGTCTGTCCTTCACTCCATTTTAAAATTTTAAAGGTGGACTTGAGCCAGAATGCCTTGTAATTCAGTCTCCACTACTTTTTTATTAATGATGTGACCTTGGGCAAGTCATGCCTGTCTGTGTCCCCCTTTTGTTATTTATAAAAGTGAGGGTATTATTAGTGTGTACTCCATGAGCTGGCTTTTAGTGTTACCTTACTTAATATGTGTAAAATGCAGACTAAGTGCTGTCACTTATAGATTATGATGATGGTGACGATGAGGAGGAATTGCAGCAGAAGGAGGAGGCTTTCCTAGGTATTATCATCCCTTCAACAATCTTTTCTTACCTACTTCTATTTCTGAAACCACCATTTCAGCCTCTAACCCCAAACCTAGGAGTCACTGCTTACTTCTTATGTTCTCTAAGAGTTCCAGAACTCAATCAGTTAGTTGACAAGTTCTGTTGATTTGACCTTATTACATTTATCACATCTCTTATTTCATTTTATTATCAAGGCCTTCACTCTAAGCTTGCTTCTTATCTGTAAAATTGACAATGACTTCTTGGTCTTACTGTCCTTCTAGTTCCCTCTGCCCCAGGAGGTCTCCACAATGCCATCAGCTTGGGCAATGTCAAAACCCACCCAAAACCTTTCAGTGGCTGCCCATTGCCTGTCAACTAAGCAGAGTCCTTAGTCCAGCTTTTGGGGCCTTGGAACATTCTGACCCGCATTGCCAAACTTAGTTCTTTTTATTTATCTGTATATGCTAAATGCTCTATTCAAACTGGATTTTTTACAGTTACCTGAACTGCTCTCAGTTTCAGATTGTGCCACTTTTAGCTATATGGTCTTGGGCAATTAACCAGAGTTTCAGTTTACTCTTTTGTAAAATGCAGATAATAATAGACCACTTCACAGTGAGGTGATGGTTACACCAGATAAAGGACTTAGCACAGTGCCTAACATAAAGTGAGTACTTAGTGCCAGTCACAACCATGATGATGATGATGATGATGATGGTGATGGTGATGGTGATGGTGATGGTGAAGTCTATTGTTTATGCTGTTCTTCTACATAAACTTTCCTTACTTGTGTCCTTTTGACAACGCACTAACCATCCTTCAAGTCTTAATTCTTTTCTCAAATCCTGCCCATTTATAAAGTCTTTTCTTACTCCATACAACCAAATACCTTCTCTCCCTCCTCTGAACCCTCATGTGCTCCCCTTTCTTTTGGAACTTATAGTACTCTGTGTCCTACAATTATTTTTGTACTTTATAAAACATATATCCATCCTCTCTCAAAAACCACAACAAAAATTACCAATTAACCCAGACTGTTACATTACGTAACTTTGTGACCCTGCAATATCCAACATGATCACATGCGTGATCCTCAAATGCCCCTTGAATTGATAATTTAATTGATAAAATAATTTAAGCTTAATCGATAAGTCCGATTTGTAGGATTACTTGTCACAACTTCCAGAAATCCTAGATTTGTTGATGACAGCCATAGAGTTAGGTGTGAACTACTTCCTAAAGCTCCTGGCTCCCATAGGGGAACTAGGAAAGCCTTAATAGGAAAGCCTAGCCTTAGGACAACCATAACACTGTGGTATCTAAAATTCTTGGGAAAAAGGTTCACATTTTATATTTCCTTGTTAAGTGATGAAGATTAAAGTAATCAACACGAGGAATCAGAACTTTCTTGATATTCCTTTACACATATGGGGAGTGGTGAAAGGATTGCACTGTGATATTTTCTGTGTAAGCTGTAAAGTTCTTAGCCTGATCTTATTTTTAACTCCTTCCAGCAAGGAACTTTGCTCAAACTTACCTTATTTTTTTCCCCTCTTTTTATTCTTATGCTCCCACTTGTTTTACAGTTGGGTGTGGGGTAGTGGTGGAAATGTTGGTTCACAACCTCAGAAGTTGCCTGAGTGAAATCTGAGACTGGTCACCCAATACACAGAGGTCAAGGAGAACCCAAAGAAAGCAGACCACTCCAGATGGGTAGGTGGCAGTTTTATGTATGAGGCTTGTCTTCGGTGCCGCAAGGTAAGTCGGTCTCCACACCCATCAGCCAGAATCTTGAAGCTTTATATAGAAGCCTTAAGTGGGTCAGTCACATATAATAAATCAGTGGTTCGGATCATGGGCCTTTGGTGGAAAAAATTGTTAGTCACTTTGGGAATCATTACCTTAATCTGTGTTTCCTCTTGCGTGTACCTCCACTGTGGTGTCTGCCTTCATAAACATGCAGCCAGATAGCAGCCACATGAGCGTCCTCCGTGTTTATGAAACCCCTTGCTGACCATTCATAGCATATTGCAGAACAGGGGTGTATAAGATTGTAAGGGCCAGTCACAGGTGGTGGAGTGGTGGAGGAGGTCATGGAGAGGACCTGAGCGCTGGTTGACCTGCGAGCTGGACTCAGGCAATCAGAGGCTGCCCACAATCTCACCTGTCCTTGGAATGTAATTTCTGTCCACAGTTCTCACAGTGGGAGCTGTTCTCAAGAACATAGGCTTGAGAGAATAATGTGTTGTTGAGACCATCTGGATGGACATGACTGAACACAGTTACGGCTTCTAGATAAACTTCGAGATTCTGGTGGGTGGGTGCTTCGATCTAATCTTGCGGCGTCCAAGGCAAGCCTCGTATGTAAGTCCCCTTGCGTGTTAAGAATGCCACCTTCCAATCTGGAGTGATCTGCCTTTCTTCAGTCTCTCCCTGACGTTTGTTTACCGGGGCTAGTTTGAGAACCAACAGACTGGCATAAAGAATGAAGAGGATCCCTCCTCATGGGAAGAGTTTCTAAACTAATTCTCTGAGCTAATTCCCTTCTAGCCACCTGCCATCTGAAAAGTTTTGGATGCAGAAAGCTGCTGATTCTAGGCTTCAGATGAAAATCTACAGTTTTCCTCAACCCAAACCAGAAACTATCTGGGTGAGTCGTTAATCTCAGACACTGGATTCCCTGGAGCATCTTGAAGCAAACCAGACCACTTAGGCAAAGTTTTGACAAACCAGAAGGGGAAAATAATGGAGGACATATTTGTTTTTAGATTTATGTTTTTAATGACATTCTTCTCTAGATTTTATATCTAAGAATCCATGCCCCATAAATGGTATGTGAGGACAAATCTGTCTCAGCCTACAGCTTCAAGGACTGGTGATTAGAAAGTCTCCCTGGTAGGACCAAGGAATTGCTTATGCAGTATCTACTGTGAAAAGGCAAGGTCATAGCGCCTCTTACCTGGATCTCCTACAGATTCATGATTGAAAATTTATCACTTACACAGTTAATAGAATCTCTTTAAAGATATCTTTCTAACATATTTACTTTCCAGACAGCCAAATGCCAGGCTGCTAACAGATGAATTGTTTGTACTTTAAAAGTTTACTGTTTCAGTTAGGACATTCTTGATGGCATTTTATATTCTCTTTATAGTGTAGCTAGCTGATTCATGCTGTATTCTGAAGGTTATGAGTCTCCATGTGATGTTAAGAACTGTACGTCTGAACCATTAAAGAAGGAGTGTATAAAATGCAGTGTTGCTCAGAGTAAGTATATGAACCAGAGGTATTTCATTTTATTCCGTGGCTCTAGTTATGTTTGTAGCTTTTGAGCACTGGTAGATCTACTTTCTTTTACTTTTGGAGTTACAGCTATCTCCTCTGTTGAAAAACATAGAACAAGGTTTTTACCAGATGAGTTCTTTGTATTTACTATATGTGTTTTCAGTTCAACTTACAAATGGCACTATTTACTGAGTTACTGCTATATGTCAGATTTTCCATTAGCTACTGAGAGGGCTGCTAAGATGATTCAGGTATAGTCCTGCTCTTCGGAAACTTACAAGTATACACATAACTGAAATGCATGATAGATGTGTTAGAGGTTATTAGAAAAGTACAAAGGATTAGAAAGATTAAAAAAGGAGGATAGCATATTTGTTTGTGAGATCTGGGAAAACTGCATAAACATATCTTTTGAGATGTGCACTGAAAGATGGGTAGAGACTGAACAGACGAGGCTTATGGAGTAAAGAAAATCCAGGAAAAGGGAAAATCGTGCATTTGGCCATACAATCTGGGAAAGTACCATGTGCCATTAAAGGACATTGGGTTGTCATGGGAGCTCAATCGTAGGTGGATACCGCCCCCTTCGGGAGTGGAGGGGGCGGTGTCCACCCAAGATTCCTGTTCTCTTCTAGAGCATGTTGTTGCTAGAGAGTGACCACCAACCAAAGGCTACATTTTGCAGATTCTCTTGGAATAGGGGCAGAAGTGATGGGTTATTTACAAGCATCAGTTGGATACTGATTCTGAAGGTGACCTTGAAAGTCCCATACTGCTGTTGGCACAGCTTCTGTCAGCTTGGACTCTGAATGACTGAGTAGAGCAGAGCACTCCCTACCTTCTGTCTCTGACCCCTAGTGGGAATACTCACATGTACTTAGGTGAGCAAGACAGAAAAACTCTTCAATGTGTTTAGCCTCTGAGATAATGGTAGGCTAGAAAATATGGATTTCAGTTATTCATTTATGTACTTATTCATTCATTTCATATTTACTGAGACTTTTATAGCCTGTCAAATCTTGAGCTAAATGCTGGAAATGCTGTGATTAATAATGCATAGTTCCTGGCCTTACAGAGCATACAGTGCAGTGCAGGAGAAGTAAACAACAGCAACAACACAACAACAGGCTGTAATGATCCACTGGAATGCCTTAAACCAGAAGTATTGCATCACGTAGGATCTTGTTAGAAACACAGAATCTCAGGCCCTGCCCTCGAATCAACAGAACCATAATCTCCATTTTAACAAGATTTAACAAGGAGATTTGAGTGCACGTTAGGGTTTGAGAAGCACTGGTAAAATGAGTGCTGTGGTAGGGACACGCGTGAGGGCAATGGGGACTCAAAAGAAGGACCAATAGTTCAGTCTTGACCGAGACTTTTTAGAAGGCTTGTTAGACTAGGTGATGGTTAAGCTGATCTGTGAGCAGCATGTTTCAGTCATAATCATTGTGTGAGTTTGGGTAAGCTACTTCCTTCCAGCTTTGGTTTCCTTCTCTTCAAATATAGGGATAGTATTCAAGACTGTTTTGCATCTCAGGACTTTCCAGGGTTGTTTTGAGGCTCCAATAAGCAATATGTAAATGTGCTTTGAATACACTAAAGATGTACACGAACAGAAAACTTTTATTTTTTCAGTTGTGGTGGCGTATAGGATAAAATTGTGTTCTTTGGTATAATAATTTATTTAAAACTCTTCAGTAAGAAAAAAAATTATCCTGTATGGATTATTTGTTTCGACTACATGAAGAAATTAAGATTTTTTTTTCCTCCTACTAATCACAGAAGAATATAACATTTGAAAACTAGGTCTACCATGTTCTTCAAATAAGGTGTCTCCTGAGGTTGAAGTGTTAATTCCTTTGAGGCTTGTGAGGTCTGAACTTCAATCATTTCTGCCCTTGTACAGAGTTTATCTAATACAGAGGTAGTGGGGAGGTACTTTTTTCTGACTAGGACAAACATTAATTCCTTAGCAAACACAGGAAAATCGAACTGAGTTTATTCAGAATCAATAGGACTGCAGAAGTCCTATTTTTCTTTCTCTAATGAAAAATAACAAAGAACAGTAATTTATGAATGATATCAGTGATCTAGTAATACAGTCCCCACACAGAACTTCCTCGCCAACAAGTATTGTGTTTATTAGGTTTCAGGAAGGCTGTAGTTGTGTATTATGGTCCAGTTACACAAAGTGACCTGTTCTTTCATGTTTAGGTGCCTTTGCACATATTTTTTTCTTTGCTTGGGGGTATTCTTCCTTTTCTGGACCACCTGGGCTACCTGGGCTGCTTAATGCTTTCCCTAAAGATTCCATTCAGACATCATCTCCTGACAGTCTGAAGCTTTTATTGATCATTGTAGGCTTGTTCACACTCATCTTCCTCTGTAGTCCCATGGGGGCAAGGAGAGTATACTGAATCACACTGTGATCCTTCTCCACGTGTCTTCTTTCCTTCCTATTTCTAGCATTTGTTGCAGTGTCCAGGGCATACTAAGGCTTAAAAATCTATTTTCTGAATGAATGTGAGAAAGGCCAACAACTTTAAGAATGAATAAATAAACAAAAATCATGCATACTAACACTGATAGAAGCTTAGTTACTTGTTAATGTAGCTTGGGAAGTCTGTCAAATAATAGTCTAAGAAGACATAAAAACAGGCAGTGACTCACAGTACTTAGATGTTCTATCTAAAATATGCTTAGATATTAATAGCTATGTAACATTACAAATTCTTTAATACAGAAATTCTGTCATAGGAATTTACCCTAAAGAAATTATGAATGTGCACAAAGATCTAGCTACAAGTACTCATTTTATTCTATGAATAATAACAAAAAACTGTAGATGAGCTAAATGGCCAACAATTGTGAATTTGTTAAGTAAATTATGGTACAGAATTAAAAGTGATGATGTAAAATAAAATACATTTATTAATTAGGAAAGATATTTATGTTATTTCAAATGCAAAAAGCATGTTACAATTTCCTAAAATGACATTTTATTAAAAAGAAAAGTCTGGGAAGAGATATTTACTAAAATGACAATAGAGATTTTTCTCTGGTTGGTAAAATTATGGGTAATTTTGATTTTTATTCTCTTTGCCTGTAACTATTCAACATTCTCACACTGAAATTTATTATTTGTATAGTCAATCCTTAAATTATAAAAGAAATCATAAACATTTTGGAACAAATCATCCTCCTGAAGGCTTCGGGAGGGCTCATATCTTTTACTTTTCCACACATTCTATTGCACATGTCTTCCTCCTCGTCCAGTGGATTCCCAAGAATACGCTGGTGAACAGAGAGGATGGAGTTAAGAAACAGGAAGCATAGGAAACTAAATCTCTGTTCATATTTCCCAAGTTTATCTGATGGATTCAATCTCCAGGAGTCAATTTTGGGGCTGGCTGGGCTGTCCTTTTAGGTCACTGATAGCAGGACTTGGAGGGGATAGGAAGATGTAAATCAGGTGCCAAAGAGACTGACAAATGAGGGGGTGTACAAAACAGTGCTTAGATATGATAAGGAGGAAAGGAAGAGGGTAAAACAGCAGAAAGTCATGTTCTTTAAAAGAATGTGGCTTTTTTGTTTTTCAAGACAGTGAGGGGATATGGTTCTGGAAGCAGCAATGAGGAATAAGGCAGGTGCCAACCATATCTAGAGATTCTGAGGTATGTGAGGTGTGAGAGAGTGACCACCTCTTGAGTCTGTCACTGGGTATACAGAGTTTTGGGAAGGCCAGGTTTCAATTAGAGCAGGGGATGTTAGACTCAGTAGTCTCACACCTCAAGGTCAAGGGCAGTGGATATCTCAAGTGTTGCCCAAGAAGGATTAGACATGATTCCTGGCTTTAGTTAACTTGCTCCAGCCAGGAAGCCATACCTAACATATCCCAAGACACCTAGAAAACGTTTTGATGCTGATTGTAGCTTTGGGCTGTTAGCCCTGGTCTTTAAAAGCAGTCCAGCAGGATCTAAGGTTTTGATCTCATCATCCTTTGAGCACAATCCCTTCCCTTAAGTCCTTCCTCCTCTCTTGGCTGGTATCTGACTCAGCAAGCTCAAATTCCATGGCATGAAGAAGGAGTTAGATTGTGACTCTCAGAGCAACAAAGACTTAGAGAAGACAGATTAGAGTGTCAGGAAAGAGTTGAAATGGGGATGATGCATGAGATTGACTTAGCCAGTTCTTAAAAGGTGAGTAAGTTTGAATTTCTAGACACTGAAAACAATAAAAACAAAGCTATAACAGTAGGGGTGAGCCTAATATGAATAATATAATGTAATACTTTTTGTATGATAAAATTTTTTCTGTTTTTCTTAGCCCATGTTTTAAAATTAAGTTTATTGAAGTATAATTTATGTTCAGAAAAATTAAACCTTTTGAGCATACAGTTTGAAGAGTTTTGTCAGTGTATATAGTCACATATCCAATACCACAGTCAAGATTCAGAGCAGCATTGTCTAATAGAAATATAATATAAGCTACATGTATAACTTCAAATTTCTAGAAGCCACATTAAAACAAAGTAAAAAGAAACAGGTGAAATTTACTTTAATAATATATTTTTTAACTAAATACATAAAAATATATCATTTAATATATAATCAATATAAAATTTGAGATATTTTACATTATTTTTTCTACAAAGTCTTTGAAATCTGATGTCTTTTATACTTATAGCACATCTCAATACAGACTAATCACATTTCAAGTGCTTAATAGACATATGTGTCTAGCAGCTACTGTAATTGAAAATGCAGATATAGAATACTCACCTCATAGCAAAATGTTGTCTTGTGCCCCTTTGCCGTCAATCTGTTTTCACCAAAACCTGGGCCCTGGCAACTACTAATCTTTTCCAGAAGTCCCCTAATAGATTATGCCTCAGTTTTCATTGGTTCGAATTACATCAAATGACCAAAGCAACTGATAGCAAGGACAGTGGGACTCCCTTAGGTAGAGCATTCAGAACACACTCCCTTGGGATGAGGCTTATATAGTTTCCTCTAAGGACATGACTGTGTAGAGGAGAGTGGATACCTGAACAAAGTCTGGGTTTACCAGGAGGGTAAGTAAATGGATGTTGGGTAAACAAAGGCCACTGTAGTAGTAAGTCTGTCCTTTTACACTGGTTCTTCTGTTCCTAATTCATGACACACTTTCTGAATTACTTGCACATCTACGTATTGCTCTATTTTTACGAGAAAGTAACAATAACAAAAAGAAGCTCCAATCCCATCCTTTACAAGAGATAAAAGAAAATTGTACTTCTTTCACCTTCAAGATTAAATTATTTCAATCACTTATTCAACAATAATCGGTGGAATCCCTCTTCTGTGGAAGGCTTTGCATGGCAAGTAAAGAAGGATAAAAATGATTTTTTTCTTCTCTTATCACTTTACAGTCTAGTTTAGAAGACAATTTCAAAGGGATAAGTTCAATAACCACAGAAGCTATAAATAGTGGTTATACATAGCTGTGCAGAGCAGGCACAGACAGGACAATGATTCATGGTTAGGTGACAGCAAGCATCATGGCAGTTCAGAGTGGGACAAGATACCTGAGGTCTGGAATGGGCCAAGATAGTTTTCCAGAAGCAGAGGGGTTATCGATGGGTCTTGGCAGATAGGATTTGCAGAGACAGACAGGAGCAAGGGAGGGTCCCCGATGCAGCATCAGGAACTATTGGAACAGCATGGTGGAACAATGAAATATTTGCTTGTATCCAGGATGTAGAGCAGGGTGTTCAAATATATTTTTTTCAGTCATTCATTAGATAAATAGTTTTTGTGTGCCTATTTTGTTCCCAGGCCTCACTCTCAGAAGAGAGGATACTGTAGGAAACTGAACAAACATTCCTGTCCTCATAGATTCTGTGTTCTCGTAGAGCCAGATAGACAGCTACGTAATAAAAAAAATATATCTTATGTCAAATATTAGAGAAAAATAGGGAAAGGGGAGTGCAGTACAGTAGAAAAGGGTATTATGATTCTGGGGATGGGTCTAAAGCTGGAGGTCTGAACTAATTTCTCTGACATACGAGGTTGACTATTAAGTTTGCAAACTGGTTGCAATGATGTTACTAATCTTTTTTGATGTCAGCGGGATTAGTCATTATGAATTTGTATCAACTGGACAAACAGTTAACCAAGTTTCCTATTTCAAAGTGCTGAAAAGTCTGCATGAAAAAGTTAGATGATATGAACTTTTTGCCAACAATTCGTGGCTCTTGCATCATGACATTGCACCAGCTCACACGGCACTGTCTGTGAGGGAGTTTTTAGCCAGTAAACGAATAACTGTATTGGAACACCCTCCCTACTTGCCTGATCTGGCCCCCCATGACTTTTTTCTTTACCTGAAGATAAAGGAAATATTGAAAGGAAGACATTTTGATGACATTCAGGACATCAAGGGTAATACAACAACAGCTCTGATGGCCATTCCAGAAAAAGAGTTCCAAAATTACTTTGAAGGGTGGACTAGGCAATGGCATTGGTGCATAGCTTCCCAAGGGGGTTTCTTCAAAGGTGACCATAGTGGTATTCAACAATAAGGTATGTAGCACTTTTTCTAGGATGAGTTCTCGAACTTAATTGTCACACCTCTGCATGTGCACAGAGATACAGGGCAAGGTGAGACTGGCCTCAAAGATTTCCAGGTAGAGGGTGGTGGCAAGGGTGAGTGTGGTGAGGGAGGAAAGGGTGGAGGTCTTGACAGAAACATGAAGGGATTGAGGCTCCCTCCTATTCCTGCCAATAGTAAGGGGGAGCTGGGGAAAGTTCGGACTTACCCAAAGCTCTTGGTACTCCTGGCCTCTTCTGTCATGGGGAAGGCGAAGTTGTGAAGGAGAGCCTTATTGTTTACAAATAGTAGGAGTTAAGGTTGGAATAAAAGGTTGGAGCCAGGTTGTAGAAGGCCATAAAAAGCAGGGTAAGAAGATTAGATATGTTCTTGCTAAGCTAGGTGATGGTTGAATTCTTGTTTGCTTGGACCTCTGTCAACATGAAAAAAGCAATGTTTAGAATGGGCCCTCTCAAGTACCTCTTAGGTCAAGTATCTCTTAAATTTTTTTAACTTCCTGATGTGTTTACAAAACAGAAGAAAATCCAAAATAGGTTAGCAAAAATTGTGGTCTATTTAACGTTTAAATTTTATAAATGTTTTATCAGACAATAATATAATGCAATATAATAGTGCTTCTGATAAGATATTACACAATTTATGAAAACATGATTTAGTTCAAAGTGTACTCGGTGTGGTCATGGGACTGATAATTAAAGTTATATGACAAGTACCTTCTCTCAATCCTCTCAGCTTATCTGTGCATCTGTGTGTGGAACCTCATTTGGGCATAATAACTTTCCACTTCGGGCTAAGCCTCAACTTTTGCTGATTTCCCATTCGCTCATTGTTGGGCCTTTCTCTGGCCTCTGCTGTCAGTGTTCTTTTGACTTTTATGTGTTTAATGACTTTTGACCAACCCCGTTACTGCCATGACCATCATGTTTTGTCTATATCCTCGTTTCCTGGTTTTGGCTCCATGCCTGGATCCCTTGACCTTCTGCCATTCACAGCCTGACATGACAGATGGACATAGGCCAATGGCAAGGGCGTTCCATCAGAGCCTTGGCACTGTAGTCATTTAAGATGTGTGACAGGCAGCAGAGAGGAAAACACGAATAGGTACCATGGTGCTTTTCATGGCTTCTGTGCAGTGTCAATTCTTGGCTGGACTACTTGTAGTTTACCTAAATGAATCGCTGTGAACAGATTTTTCTCTTTACATCATATTGCGAATTATTTTAATGCAGTACATGCTTGTTGTAGGGCAGTCCTGAACACTGAGGGGGATACAAAGGTGACATGACAGTTACTGTCCTCAAGGAGCTTATAGTCCAAGGAGGGAGATGCCCATGAAGACAGCAAATTATAGTATAAATTAAGATGGGAAAGTCCTGTGGCAGAGATCCAAACTAAGCTGCAGAAAGCACACAGACAAAGCCATGAACTTGATCAGGTGAAGGATTTGCTGATGGATCTAGGTTGTAGTTGCAGTTATGATATGTGTGTGCTTCTGGGTCTTTAGAATCATATACACAATAATCAGTTCCCGCTAAATACTCTGAATAATTGATCAGATTCAGGATTCCAGGAGAGAAAGGAGCATTTAGATATAGTTGCCATAATAAATAATTTATCCTGTATGTGAAATTCAAAGTTGGGTCATATTTATAGTAAAGGAGAAAACAATGAAAAAAAGGCAAAGAAAAAATGGCTCATTATGGTAAAACCATAACATATATTAATCAACCAATTTTAATGCTCAAGGTCAAACAGTATGCAGAATATTTTGATCACTCCATGTCATAAATCCACTACATCAACTTCAATAGTTGTTTAACCGTTTCAGGATGCAACTTTTTCACCTGAAAACAAAAATGTCTGTCCTCTATTTACTATATGTTGTCAAGATTGATTAGAAAATGGTCTCAAAAATGCTTTGAAGTTACAGCAAAAGATTTTTCTTCTTGGAGAAATATACCATATTAATTACTTTAAATGTTGCAATTAGTATTCTTAATATTTATTGGAAAATAACTGTCATAAAATGAAACACTTTACTTTTTCATAAAAACAAACAAAAAATGATAGTTTTTATCCCACAGGAAATGTATAAGAAGTGTTTTGTTTGCTTGTTTTTGTAAAATATAGATTTTAAACACCAGCTGGTTTCTGTATTTCCTACCAATATTTACTCAGAGAAATGTTCTTAGTATATAAATTCATGCAGGTAGGCATATGCATCTATATAGAAAAGAGATATCATCCTGCTTCATATTATGAGCCTCAATGTGTATACAAATTAAGGTGTGCAGGACATAGAATTTTATTTTGCTAAAATTGTAATTTCTATTTCAGCATCCTATTTTCTGGGATGGTGGGAATTTGATCTTATCAATCTGGGAGTTCTTCCCATATCCCTCAGGGTCATGAATAAGGTCTGAGGGGTCTTCCTCTGTCAAGATATTGGAAGGTAGGTTCTCCAGTGCTCAATGCTATTTGTCTATCCATAGAGATATTGGAAAAGATGTCGCTTATTCCTGTCCTGAATTATCCTAAACAAACAAACAAACAAAACCCCAATTTACATCTTAAATTATCCCTATGCATTAAATAATTTATCATTTTACTGAAGTTTATTCTTTTAGGTATCTCATTAAGTATTCATCCAAATAGTGTGTACATATGTCATATCTCCATGAAGCAAAATAAAACATAAATACAATTTAAATTTTAGTTTATTTTTAGATATAGCTAATGGAGACATTTTGAATTTTTTTTGGAAGTAGGTATGGATATAAATAAATAAAAATAGCCATATGACTGATAAATGTATAAATTTAATTATTTATAATCTTATTTTCTCCGGAAACAATTTCAGGAAGCTAACAGAAATGAATGCAGTAATATATCATGATAAAATAAATAGATAAAAATAAATCATACAGTAAGTTTATGGAAAATTGCTAGAACTGGATTGTAAATTTAATTATAAGTTTTGCAGTGGCCAAAGCAAAGAGAACATTGCAGGCTATTAAAGGATTCCTGTGTCATCACAACACTCTTCAGAGATGACACAGCTTCCCCACCACTGGGGCCTTAAAGTGGGATCTCCAATAAATCTTTATCCATAGGACCTTGTGATGTTGTGGGTAATGTCCTCAATGTCATCCCTAAAACCAATCTAATACTATCATGTGCAGTTCATCCAGGGCGGTTCCATAAAGCGCCAAAGTACTGAGTTCTCTCGGCATGTGGCTTCAACCAGGAACAGTATTTGAAACACCCAGAGGAATAGTAGTGAAGTTGGCATTTAGCTCAACTGAATATTTCCATCCGTGATTGAACAAAGGTTGTGATATACATCTAACAAAAGCAACCCAGACATAATTTTGGTGCTTAGGGGTACCTCTCCCTCATTAGTTGGCACTCAGTTGTTGCAATATTTAGTTTAGAGTGAAAAACATTCACTACGTGACCTTACAGTTCAGAGCAGAGCAATTCAGAAGCCCAGGACAAGCAGAACGGAAAGCAAACTCATCACTTGTGTAATTTGTGATGTGTGGATTTCAGACAGTGCTATCTATTATCAGCCAGTACCATTTGGTCCTTGCCTATTTTTACTACTTATTTTTGCAGCTACGTGCTGAGCTCACCTGTTTCTGAGTTACTAAAAGAGAGTATATACTGTAAACATGAAAATGTGGTATGTGTTAAAAGGAATAAATTTAACAATATTTATTATTATTATTATTATTATTATTTGCTTCCTATAAATTTTGGTGACCTAAGACAAAGGCTCAGGTGCTCTAGTACAATGTAGTAACATCCCAAAGTAAGCTAATTAGGGTTCTGGGAATGTCTCCCATTTTAGATCCAATGTTTTGTATACCAGACACACTGGTACCTCAGAAACAAGAGTAATAAAGTCTTTGTTATCCTAATGCTTCTTATGAATGGCAAACATTCATCAACTTATCTGATTCTTCATTATTTTGCAAGCTGCCTAAGATCAGGAGTATTTATTTTACTTCAATATATTTAAAAAACATTTAACATCAAAACATTTCAGTTTTTTTGTGAATACAAGCAAATGCAGAGAATAATTCTTTGCCATATATCTACCAATGAACATTAACAAAAGGTGACATTCTGTTATATTTTCTTACAGTTTTTTGCTGGCATGGCAGAGTGTTGAGGTAACATTTATATACAGTAAAATGCATAGATCTTCAGTGTGCAGTGTGAGAGATTTTGACAATTAGATATACCCATTTAACAACCGTTCCAAACAAGATATAGGTCAGTCCCATGAGTCTGAAAAGTTCCCTCAAGTCATGTTTCCACCTATTCCCTCAAATCAAGAGGCAACCTTTCTGATGTTCTTTCTGATTTTCTATCACCACAGATTAGTGTTACCTGTTTTTGAACTTCATATAAATTAAATCCCATGGTATACGTTCCTTTGTGTCTGGCATCTTTCACTCAGAACAAATGTTTTCTAAAGACATCCATGTTGGCACATACTACAAGAATTTGTTTCTTTTCATTGATGAGTAGTATTTCAGTGCATTTGTTCATTCTCCCTGTTGATGTGTGACATTTGGGTTGTTTCTAGTTAAGGCTCCAGTGAAAATTTTTGTACAAATCTTCCTGTGGAATATTTTTTTTTTTTGGAGGGGGGTAATTATTTAGGAGTGGGATTGATGAGTCAGTGGGTAGGTGTATGCGAAAATGCCAAATTCCTTTCCAAAGTGACTGTAGCATTTTACACTCCCACAGCAATGTGCAGGAGTTCTAGTTGATTCACATCCTCCTTGACATTCGGTATTGTCAATCCAGTTTTAGCCATTCTAGTGCTATTATTTTGCATTTTCCTGATGACTAAAGATGTTGAATACTTTCTTATGTGCTTATTGGACACATGGATATCTTTTTTAAAGCGTCTGTTCAAGTCTTTTGTTCCTTTCTTTTTATGTTCTTCTGTTTGTTTGTTTGTTTGTCTTAAATATTTTTTCCCAGTCTGTGATTTCCCTCTTCATATTTTGCCTCTCCCAATTTGTAACGATAGACTTCAATGTTTTCTGTTAGGAAATTTACCATTCTAGTTTTTACTTTTAGGCTTACTACTCATCTTGAATTAATTTTTGTGTATAGTTTCAGAGAAGAGGTCAGAGTTCCTGTTTTCTCTTTCTCATGGATATCTAGTTATCATAGAACCACTTATAGAGAAAATATTCTTTTCCCGTTAAAGTTGCCTTGATGTCCTTTTTGCAAATCAATCGAATGTTTCAAGTGTGGTCTATTTCCAAATTCTTCATTCTGTTGCATTGATCTCTTTGTCTGGCCTTATGCCAGTACCAATCTGTCTTGATTGGTGCAGCTTTTGATTAAGTCTTGAGGTTACCTAGAGTATGTCTTCCAGCTTTGTTTTTCTTTTTCAAGATTGTTTTGGCTACGGAAGAACATTGTATTTCCAGGTAAATTTCAGTATTGGCTTATAAAGTTTTACAAGAGTCTTTTGGGATTATGATTAGAATTGTATTGAGTCTATAAATTAATTTACGGACAATTCACACCTTAATAATATTGATTCTTCCAATCTAATACCATGGTATGTCTCTTTATTTATTTCTGTCTTTAATAATTTTTCTTAACAATTTTTTTTTGTTATTAATGTAGAGGGTTTTTCTGATACTATTAGCAATGGAATTGTTATTTAAATTTGACTATCCAATTGTTTCCTGCCAATATATAGAGATATAACTGAATTTTTCATATTGACCTCTTACCATGTTGCTTTGTACATTCCTTAGGATTTCCTATGAGACAATAATTTCATCTGAAAATAGCAGTTTTACAAAACTCCTTTGAATTTTCATGCCTTCTGTCTTTTTGATTTGCTTTATTGAAAAAAGGGTAATATTTTGTTATATTTTCTTCAGGCCTTTTTTCTTTTCTTTTTTTTTTTTTAGCCCTTTCTTTCACCTTCCTTGCTCCCATATCCATGTTACCTAATCTATGTTCTTGTTCTAGCTCTAAAATTATCTTCATTTTTAAGACATCTTCATTTCTCCTTATAGGTTAGTCATATTCTCATTTATACTCATTTCGTATTTTCAAGTATTCATGTTGACAAAGCTCAATGAGGTGCCTTTTCATCTGTGACTAATTGGAGAATGTTAAAGTACACATTTTTTTTTGGAAAGACTATACCTCATAGCCAGGAAATAACAAAATTGGGTATTGAATTCTAAAGTGGGAAATTTAGTGCAAAATTACCCGAATAAGTGAATTGCAAATAAATTCAGAAATGACTATTTATTATTCAGAAGTGCCAGGTTATTTCTGAGGGCACCTTGACATGGCCTAATTTAGAGATTTAAAAGTCCTATAAATTGCAAATCATTGAGATAATGGTTTTATTTGGTTCACTTAAAACATTAAATTGATAGAGAAATTTTGTTCATTGCATCAGATGCTTCCTTATATCACAACAATTATAAGGAATACCTCATTTCCACCAAACAATTACAAAATATGTCCTTTGCATACAATTTGTAATCATAATTTTACATTAAAATTTATAGTTGATTTAATTCATTAATGAGGTTATATTTTTCTTTAAATGAGTTTGGATTCAGTATAGAAACAATATAATCAAGTGATAAATTAAATTGTTTTACTAATGTTTAGTTCATGAAACAGAAATCTCTTTGATGAAATACTGATAAAATGATGAAAGCTCATGAATTTTATGAATCTATATGTCTATCCACTTATCTATCACAATTCATATTTAAAATAAAACTAATTAATGCTACTATAAATATACCAGGATTCAACCTTTTGATACAATTAATTTTATTTCTTAAAAATTGATTGATGACAGTGGAAATTTGTGAGAAGGCAAAAATACATTCCATTTCACATCTTACTATCTAATATTAATGTGCAGTTTTCACTGTATATTGATTAACCTGATTGTGTGAGGACCTGTAGCACCTGCATATGAAACATAACCTCTAGGATAAAGGTTTTCATCATTGATGCCGCATTAGAATCACCTGTGCTATCTCTAAATATTTTGATGTCTTATCCTGTGAGACTCATACCACTTGCTCTTACCAACCTCTCCTCATCCTTGTCACTGTGATGTGTTGTATTAATGTGCTTTTGCTGTATAACAAATTACCACTAACTTGAAATAAGACCCATGAACTAACACACAGTTATGTAGGTCAAAGTCTCGTTAAACCTGATTGGGTTCTCTGCTCAGGGTCTCCCAAGGCCATAATCAGCGTTGGCTGGGTTGGGCTCTTTTCTGGAGGCTCTGGGGAAAAGATATGCTCCCAAGTTCATTCTTATGGTTAGCAGCATTCCGTTCTTTGTGGCTGTAGGACTGAGGCCCTGTTCCCTTGCTGGCTTTTGGAAGGGGGTTGATGTCACCTCTTAGAGATTGCTCTCAGGTCCTTGTCATGTGGCTCCCTCCTTCTTCAAACCAGAAATGGAGAACTTTTCATGTACTGAGTACCTTTGTGCTTCTACTCTGTGACTAACTCTTTTAAGTAGTTGGAGAAGACTTTTTGTTTTTAAAAGGCTCATTTGGAAAATGATTAAAACACTTAAATACATCTGCAAATCTTTTATGTTGTGTGGCACAATTATGGGACACTAGGGGCTAGATATCATGGGGGCATCTTAGAATTCTACCTAAACTACCCACCAACCTCTACCCACGTCTCTCTACCCATTGACCACTTGAGCATCAGACTCATTATCTTCTTCCCTATCTTCTGATGTCTCAGGAGGGAACAGTATTTGTTCAGATACCCTTGTTACACATTTATCTTCAATTCCCTTGACTCTGTGCAAAAGATAGTCAGCTGCAGACTTTATTATCATCATCAGAAATATTGTATATCTGAACTCTGAAAGCTGTTTGTCAATCTTGGACAACAACATTCTCCTAATATTTTTGTTATAACTCATATTGACTTTACCAGGAGACATAATGTGACAGAGGGGAGGAAGCTGGCAGTGGGCAGGGCCAGGGATATAAGGACTGACATAGTAGGAGGGTTGGAGAGTTTAGGCCAGCAGAGAAGTAGTAGATCATTCACAGTGCTCAAGGAGGCAAGGTCTGGTGTTGATACCTAAGAATTATGAGTGCTTGTTTGTGTTTGGAGTTTTTGGCTTCCATGAGACTGAAATCAGTGAGATAGTCATATTTTGGCACCAAAGGTGAGTCTGAATTGAGGTTCCATTCAAAACTAGCAGGTGATAGCAACTAGGGTCCATGTTGGGTGAGAGGACTGTTGGGGATTAGGTATGCTGTTAGCACTACAGGCAGTCCTTTGGCATCAGGTCAGAACTCTAATCTCAGTCAGAAACCTACTAGACAGCAGAAATTGGGACATAGAACTGAGCAATTGTAGAGGGAGTTGGGAGAAGGCTATGGCTGAGGTGAATACGGAGACTAGGCTTTAGGTAGTAATATTATTTTAGATCCCATATGATGGAGAAATAATGCTTCTGATAATCTGGGCTTGTAGGCTGGACCCAGGGACTGACTGCCTTAGGTTACCTGTAGTATAGTTTAAACTTCCAATTCCTACAACTGGATGGGGCTAGGAAAGGCAGGTCCGATATTTTCTGGCTTTCCCAGTCTCACTGAACTTCTCACTCTGTCATCTCTTGCCCAGTCTTTTTCCCACGTAGGAACTGGCAGAAGAGTCTTATCTTCTAGTTGGTCCTACAGGGACTAAGCAGGTTGTGAGGTCCTGGGGGCCTCTATCCCATGGTCTCACAAGTTGGAGGTCAATGAGAAAGTGATAAGTCAGGTCCTGGATAGACAGAGCTGAAATCAAAACACAGAAAGTGAATTCAAACGTAGGTGTCTTGAGAGGGGGCAGCAGAGAAACAGTAGTAGGGTCACAGGGTTAAAGCAAGGGGTTCGAGAACCAGGAAAGTTAGGGCAGCAGGAGGACAGGAGGCAGACTGGATGCAATGCCGAGCTGCAGCCCAGTTCCTTCCTCCCTCCCTCCCTCCCTCCCTCCCTTCCTTCCTTTTAGTATTCTAAGCACGTTTTAGCATGAGTCATCCAGATGGGGTGGGCACATCTTTCCATTTTACTCTAGTGAAAGCATTCCAATTTAACTTTTACATCCCTGTGTTTTCTAGGGTTAGAACATTTTTTGGAGGGTACTTAATGCTAATGTTAATTTAAATTTAAAAAGAAACAAAATAGAAGGGAAAAAAGATCTTGTCACAACTAGGGCAGAAACATTGTCTAGCCTTGTCTGGCTAGGATTTTACCAGTATCTTGTTGGAAAATGATTGACAGCCAAACAGTAGGCCCAAAGTGCAATTTCTGTGGGTTTTATTGTATTTTCCTTTGTGAAGTTATAGTTGAGTTAATCATTGTAAATGAATATGGTTTGTTACATTGCAAAGGTGAAATTCCTTTCAGCCCATCTTATTCTTGTTCTTACAGAGCTCCAAAGTAACTGCTCCTCACTCAGTACTATTATAAAGAAGCACTTGAACAGTGTATGCTCAATTGATTGTTTTAGTGGCTCTGCTGATGTCCAGACAAGTACTCCCCCTTCCTTTAGAGATGAAACTCTGGAGGTGCCCATGAAGGATCATTAGAGTGCTGTCTACCTTTCAGAACAAACAAACAAGTATGATTACGTCATGGTGATATCCCATCATGCCACATCCCACGGGACACACAATGTTCCAATTAGGGTATTAGAGGTTTGCAGAGCTGGTCAATAAATGTTTATTGAGGGCTTTACTGTCTTCTCTCAAGCAAGAATAAGGGAAAACACACAGACCCACATGTGGCCCAAGGACTGCAGCATCAGTGCCCTTCTCCTGCCAGATGTTTGCTTCAACCATGCCTTTCTCTTACCTGGCTGAGCAGTTGAGCTGGCATGAGAGCGCAGGTCTCATTCCTGTCTAGCACTCAGTCATGCTGTCAGAAACATTTGTGTATCATCAATTCCCTAATCATTCCTGAGAGACTGATGCATTTCCATAAAAGCCCGATTTACATGGTGTGACTACAAATTAAAAAGATGGATTTTGTTCTGGCTTTGTTGAAATCATTCTTTAGAGACAATGTTTGAAACAAAATTTATCAAATGGTCTGTGGTCTACTTACTCCCAGATATTAATCTCTGCCTACAGTTCTGGGAGGCTCTTTCCCTCATGAAAAAATTCCGTTCTTGTGAATTCAGTCCTTTCATGTGGAGTCAACCTTATAGACTATTATTGCTTTCTCTTTTTTGAGGAAATAGAACAAAAAATGAAAAGGCATTGGCAACAGATTGTGTAGCCCGGTTCATAGAAAGGGAGACAAATGATCTTTTCTTAGTCTTTAAAAATATACAAAGCTCTACTAAAATAGGACTTAATATTACAGGTTGCAGTTATTAACTTAGGGGGTAATGGGGTTTCTACTTGCTCATGATAAAAGCTTCCCATGTTAATACCGCCTGCTGCATAATGTCTTGGCATGATGTGCAGAATTTTCTGTTATATAGTTAGCAAATGGCAACTTTTCCCTCATGCGTTCCAATTTTTAGGGAAAGATAACTCCATGAGTTCTAGAAATGTGAGCTTGTGTTCTCCTTAGAAATAGTGAGCGAGGCAGGAAAACAGATACTATTTTTAGATTGCTTGTTAATATCCTGTTTTAATATAGGCCACATGTATATTATCCAGAAAACTTTCCTAAGACATAAACATGAATGAATACTATTATTCTTTACCACCAACTTTAGTTTTCTGGAAAAATGTGTGGTAAATAAAACAGGTTTGGCAGAAAGCTCATTGCCTTCATTCTCAGTCTTCTTGGCTCCTCACTCAACTTTTATGAATCTATAACGTCATCTAAACCCTATCCCCTTTTGAATCAGAGAGTAGAAGAAATGGATGTGACTGAGGAGTCTCATACTTTTGGAGATTCTGAAAGCTTTCCATACTGGATGAGGGAAGTGAGTACCGGGGAAAGGAAATGTGTCTCTAACATAGGAATTGATTTGAGTTATGCAAGTGGGAGAAGAACTATCAAATACATTCCCCTGGCAATCTCATTCCCTCTGGAGAATGAGATCTGCAACCATCTCATGATGAAAATTCTTTCCATCTTCCTGGGAATTGTGTATGGTCTTTCCACATTACTGCTTAGGGAATGTCTATTGACCAGTCGGGCCAAGGGGTGGTGGCAAAATATTTCCAACCAAAGAGCTACAGATCCCCACTTTGATTTGTGATTAGAGGGAGAATTGAGGGGCTATTAGATTTTCATAACAATTGGAATGTTTTAAGTGGTGAAGAAGTGCTTTTTAGTTTTTAAAATGTTTAGATTTATATTGCAAACTAGAAGAGACTTCAGGAAATGTTGATGTGCTAACAAAAATGTATAAAATATGGTTCTAAATGTCTTTTGTATAGAACATCAGATCCATGAAATCTAGAAATTGTGGAATCAATAAGCTCTTATTTTCACTTTTAAAATATGGGAGGCATATTTTACTCCACTTGTTATAGAGTAAATGGAAGGATAAAACATTGAGAATATTATACAGTCTTGTGTTTCTGACTTAAGCTACTATTTAGAATGCTGATTGTCATTCACATTTTATGTATAGGAAACAATATGAATTTTATAAAATTACTAAGTTTATGAGAGGATTAAGCAGGTTTTGCTTTTATAGTCATAACATGTTCAAATGCATTTGCATCAAATGGGAGATAAAATTTCTCTTTGTAATTGAAATTTAAATCCCAGCATAAATATGGCACTTAGAAAACTATTTTATGGGACTTTCTTTTATAAAGAATCTGCACTGAAAGAAGGTTACACAGCTGGAGATTGTTTAGAGACAATTAAGACTTATTGGCTTTTCAGCTGGTGATAAAAGCAGAGCTCTGAGACTCTAGGCATCTTGAAATTGTTACCCAGGTGAATTTCCTTTACAGCACTAAGCTCTTTAGTATTCTTAAAAGAATTATTTAGCATCAGAGACTTAAGGGGATGATCTATTGGAGTTTAAGTCCATGATGAATGCAAAGTATACATTTTCCTTTAACATGATTCATAAAGGGTGAACTTGAGAACCTAGCCATCATTTTGAGACTATTATTTCTTTTCCTGAGGAAAATATTGAAGATTCGTTGTTTGTAGCACTCTCTACTTCCTATTTCTAGTCCTTCTGATATGGTATCCTACCACATCTGTCTCTTTCCCTTCTCTATTCTATACTAGGAAAGAGGCTGCCTGATACAACCACCCTG
This sequence comes from Rhinolophus sinicus, assembly GCF_036562045.2. Lineage (NCBI taxonomy): Eukaryota > Metazoa > Chordata > Mammalia > Chiroptera > Rhinolophidae > Rhinolophus > Rhinolophus sinicus. The sequence goes on from NC_133755.1 coordinate 146,344,689, forward strand.
ATAAGTAAGTGATTTAGTTTCATACCCAAAATACTGCTGACAGGGACAAGGATTTTATGGATGACTTTTACTAATGAGGAACTTTCAGAATCCATTGATAACATATCTTTAACTGAAGGGATCTTTCTGATGGCTCACAAATCAGATCACATAGAGGAGACTTACTTTATGAATAAATTTGTCTATATTTTCACAAAACCCCAGAGGATATAATCTTTTATAGTTAAACACTTTAAGTTGGCAACTGGCTTGATCACCTTTTAGCCAAAACACAAGCGGCCACAACACTCCGTTGTGAACAGATAATCCAAAGTGATCAATGTTTTGAATTCCTTTATTAATGTAACTAGTAGGAAATTTGACTTGACTTATTTTCATTGGTGTATGGATATTACATAGGTAATATAATATAATTTATGCTCCAGAAATTTGATTTCTGACCTGAGATTTTTTACCCTTATTTGACTTAAATTTCTCTACGTTTTAATGTGACAAAATTTATTTCTTGATACATAGTTAAAGGCTGGCTGAATACAAAATTAATTTAATTTGTCCTATTACACTAGTACTTTGTGTCTATTAACTTTAGAGGAACATATTGAACTTGCCTTTGATTTTCTATTTCATGCAGGGATGAGAGATGGTGTCATAAATTCTTCCATCTTTGTACTTTGCTTCTGCTTGACATAGTTTTATTTTCTTTGACAGACATTCAGTGGTTAAAAGTAGTGTAATTATTAATTTCCCACTTGACATTGTGAACATTTCAATGCTAAGTTAGCAGGTAAAAATGTCACAATCCATTTATATTATATCTATCCATAGAACTTAAAAGAGCTCCTAGCAATTGGTTCTTGAGTAGGAAAGAAGACTGACATGCAGATACCAAGTGAAGTTAATTTTGTTAACAGTACTTGACCTTTCTGTAAAATACTCAATTTTGTCAGATACTTTCCTTCATAATGATAGTTTGAAAAACAATTAATATTCATCACCTTATATTGCTTATGTTAACTGAAAGAAATTATTTTAGCAACAGACCTTCATTAATCTCTCACATATTGAGTAAATGCTACTCCCTGGGGCTATAATGACCACCAAGCTGTAGTAGGTACAGGGAAATAACGACCTGCTTTTCTGAAGTGATATATGGTAAGAGACAATTGCTTCTTATAAAGCTACGGCTGATTAATTGACCTCAGAGTTACTGCAGTGGTGAAGAGCATTGGGCACAAAAGTGTGGGGAGGGAACATAGCTTTCAGATTATGGTGACTCTTATAGCTTAGCCCAGTAGAAATATAATGCTTGCTGCATTAAAAATTTTCTAGTGGGCACATAAAAAGTCGACCCTGGGGAGAATTAATTTCTATAACATGTTTTATTTTAATCTCAAATATTGTCTTTTCAACATGTGGTGCTAGCCCCGTTTCCAGTGCTGAATAGCCACATCTGGCTAGTGGTTACCATACTGGCCAGCTCAGCTCTTGGGACTCTCAATCTAAATGGAAATCTATGAACCAAATGGGAAGAAAGTGGGTTATCTGAATCAGGTTACTGTGGTGGGAAGCATCCTGAGATAAGTGTTCAGAAAACTCTGGGTTATTTTGAGGGTCATTTACGAGTGATTGGGACAATTCATGTTAACTTCACTGAGATTTAATTTCCTTATCCAAAAAATAGAAATAGTCAGCTCTGCCTATCATCGTACCATGTGTAGGTAGGCATATGAAAGTACCTAAAAAAAAAAATAACTGTAAAGAAGTAAGTAATAAAAGGTACTTTTGGCAAGCTAAAATCATTTGAGACAAAACGTAATTCTTTGGGAAACCTTGACTGAGGATTCCATGCTGGATTACATACAATTCTTTGGTATGAGTCTACTTTCCACCTCTGGTTCCTGCCTCAATTCCTCTTTTAAATTTCTGGATCAATTCCCATTCCCCTTTAACACACTTAGTTTAATTTTTAATTTTTAATTTTTTTATTTAACTACCATCTACTTGGTACAGATGTTGGGCTGGGTGCTTTGTATAATATATATCACCTCATTTAACCCTACAGACAACTCTACAGGTTTTTGCCTCATTTTCTGGAGGAAGATGATTTACAGGGAGATTAAGTAACTTGCCCAGTATCCCACAGATAGTAAGCTGCCGTTTCAGGCAGGCCATCTGAATTGAGAGTCCACTTACTTATGTTTTAGCTGGTGCTGCTACCCATCTCAGACACTGATGTTGTGTGCTCTTGAATGTATCGTACACATATTTTTTGTATTTTTTATATTATGATCTTTAGACATCTTTAAAAAATCTTTCTGGCTGGGAAGAGACTACCCCTCCTGGGGCTGGCCAATTCTTAGAGATAAGAAGGACTCAGCTGGAGCATGTTTTTGATATGTAAACTAACCAATGTAGAGCCTTCCCTCCTCTATCTGGCCCACACACCTCAGGAAGCAATATTTCTCTGCCTTAATCATCCCTGGGCCAGGCACTAGGAAACTAGAGACCACTCCTATAGCTTAGAGCCCACTGAAATCATTCAAACCAGCCAGTTCTAAGCTGTTTATCCTGCCCTGCCCTGCCTTCCCTGCAGAGAAACCAATACAGGCCATGGTCTAAGCAACCCCCTCACTCCTATCTGCCACCTGACCAAAGCCTGGTGCTTCCCCTATGGTTCTGTGGGGCATGGAATGACCTCACACCCCTCTCCAGGACCTGTGAGTGTAATTAACTTTGTTTTCTTTTGCCCCTCCTCTGCTTTCTCCTGTGACTGTACTTCATTGACCATCACCTAAGAGAACACACAACAATGAACCACAGCAGTTGGGCATGACAGTATTCAGTTGATGATAAATTTTCGACTGACAGCTTGTAGTTTTCCAACACATAGGATAACTATAAGAGGAGAATAGATAACCAGGAATGGCCAAAATATGAAAATGACGAGATTTCCACAAGTTCCATGAAGACAACTCTATGTGGAAAGAAGCAAAATACTATGACGTTTGAATGGAGATGGCTTTTCTGAGTTTTTCTTAGGGATGGGTAAAATTATAGCAGTCAATATTCAATATTAGAGATGTTGTAAAATTGGGTCAGTTCTTAAAATGTCTATGGGAAAAAAATCTAATTTGGGGAAACAATATGGGTGTGGATGATCGATATGAGTTTAATATAGAGTAGGGAGGAAAAGTACATCTAGTTTTGTCTAAACTGTATCTGTAAAATAAGGAAAGCTAGCAAATTAACCAGAGTTTATTGAGCACATGCTCTTTTTAGGGCACTATTGGATATACAAATATGACAGGGATATCACAGGCACATGCTACCTTATTTGAGCACTAAAATACACTACATGAAAAATCAGTAATGCAGAAAGGAATAAGAGAGGTGGGATATGTTTACTGGTTACATGGGACTCAAGCAATACTTCCTACTGTGGTCAGGGGGAGGTGAGAGCACTGAACAGGAAATACAAGGGTGAGACCTCCAGCAAGAGATGGGGCAGGTGAGGGCCAGGGAGATAATGTAGGGTTTGGAGAGTCTACAAGGTAAAGAGAAAGTAGTTCAGATACTTAAGATAGTATGAAATTAACTTTTGTTTCATTGTTAATCATAGAGAAAAATTGATACCGAAAACAAACAGATGAAAGAGAACAAAAGAGGAGTGAATAAATAGTGTAGCAAAACATATAATGACATTAAATAAAATGCACCAACTTTATGTATTTTACCATGTGGGGAAATTTCAGAAATATTAGTGAGTAAATGATATGATTGGCATAGTATGATGTATTTATGTATATTAAAACATAAAATAACACTAAAGAATTTACATGGCTACATATCCATATATTTAAACATTTAACAAAAATTAATGGGAGGATATAAATCTAATTTTTAATAGTATTTGCCTCAGTATAGTGCAGGAGTAGATCAGAAGTAATGATTGAAGAAAACTTTATGAGTAAAGTCTCTAATTATTTGTGTTAAAAATACACCTATATTCCCATTTCCAATAGTTTGTAAAACATGCACATGGGAGAAAAAAGTGTTCATGAGTAAACTAAATCACAAAAAGTGGTTAATTCTGGAAACTAGCAATATAGGTGCTGGTTATTTTTATTTCTTTTCTGTGCTTTCCAAATTTATAAACATTTTTTTCAAGATAGTTTTACCAGAAAAATATCATTAAGGAAAAATTCTCAACCGATTAACTTTAAAAACCACATAGCCAATATGAAAATTAGTAAGCAGAGGAATTTATATGAGAAGCAGAATAAGGGGACAAAGAGATTTAAAAAAAAAAAGACACATAAAGGAATAATTAGGAGACAAGAAACATAGCTTGTGAAGTTCCAATATCATTCGTTTCATAGGAAATGAATACAGTAAATGGCAAAGAAGCAATATTTGAAGCAATGAAGTCAGAGAATTTTCCAGAACTGAAAAGTACATGAGCCCATTGATTAAAAATGCACATTGAATGCCCAGTAGGACCAATAAAAACAAATTCACACCAAAATACATCAAGGTTAATGAGAATATCTTATTAGCTACCGGAAACACGGGGCAGACTATGTATCAGAAACAAAAGGGAAGATAATTAGAACGTCAGCAAACTTGTCATCAGCAAGCATAGATGACAGAAAATAATAACAGAGATCTCACGAAAGCACTAAGGTTAAAATCTGGGAACCTCAAATTCTATGCCTAGCTCAACTATTACTAAGAAGATAAACGTATTTTCTGACATTGAAGGATTAAGGCAGTTTTCTGCCATATTTTCACTGAAGAGTGGGAGGCTTCCAAAGCAAGAAGAAAAGTCAAGCTAAAGAGCCAGAATGGACTCATTTCTTTTTCCTTTCCTCTTCTCTCAAAAACATAAAGCTTCTGCTTAATAGTCAATCAAATTTCCAGTATTGTTCCTTTGGAAAGTTCATATTCCTCTAAAAAGTTATGTTGATAAAACTTTATCAAAAGTTTAAAGTCAGAATATTTGACTGATGAAACTGATTCAGTTCATGGCAGTATACAGTAATTGTTAGTCCTTGACCCTAATGAAGACAGACATAGAAAACAAAGTAAAAATGACATGTAATTTTTGTTTCATTACCAAAAAAGAAGTTTAGGTATGTAGAGAGATGCTCTATTTGCACACTGGTTACCAAGATATTCTTTTATTTGAAGTTTTGTTTGGCAAACATCTTTCCTATTTTGAAGATGGGAGCACTGTGGAGGTTTCAAAGGGACTTGAAGGGAAATTGTAGTGCACAGAACCAGCAACTGGCTACCTTGAGAGTTGTTATTACTTTTTTTCTGTTTTGTTTATTTGTTCATTTTGTTCTTTAGGGTCCACATATAAGAGACATCACATAGCATTTGTCTTTCTGTGTCTGACATACTCCACTTAGCACGATACTCTCCAGGTCCATCCATGCCACCACAGATGGCAAGAAGCCAGTCCCTTCCATAACCGAGCAATATTCCATTGTATATATGTACTACTTTCTCTTTATCCATTCTTCCATCTACAGACACCCAGGTTTCCTTCATATCTTGGTCATTGTCAACAATGCTGCAATGAACATCAATTCCTTGAAGTAGCATTTTGGGTTTCTTCATATAAATACCCAGAAATAGGATTACTTGGTCTTTCTTTGTCTCCTGTTACAGCGTTTGTTTTAAAGTCTGTTTTGTCTGGTATAAGTATTGCTACCTGAACTTTTTTTTTTCCATTTCCATTTTCTTTTTCCATTCCTTTACTTTTTTTTTTCCATTCCTTTCTGAAATATCTTTTTCCATTCCTTTGCTTTCAGTCTGTGTATGTGTCTTTCAATCTGAAGTGAGTCTCTTGTAAACAGCTCATGTAAGGATCATGTTTTCTTACCCATTCAGCCATACTATGTCTTTTGGTTGGAGCATTTAATCCATTTACATTGAAAGTAATTGTTGTATTATTTATTTTTTTAAATCTTTTTCTTTTTTTCTTTTTTTTTTTTTGTCTTAAAGAAGTACCTCTAACATTTCTTGTAATACTGGTTTGGTGATGATGAACTCCCTTAGCTTCTTCTTGTCTGGGAAGCTCTTTATCTGTCCTTTGATTCTAAGTGATAACTTTGCTGGGTAGAGTAATCTTGGCTGCAGGTGCTTACTTTCCATCACTTTAAATATTTTGTGCCAATCCCTCTGGGCTGCAAAGTTTTAGTTGAAAAATCAGCTGACAGTTTTGTGGCAGCTCCCTTATAGGTAACTAACTGCTTTTCTCTTGCTGCTTTTAAGATTTTGTCTTTGAGCTTTGGCATTTTAATTATGATGTATCTTGGTGTGGGCCTGTTTGGGTTCATCTTGTTTGGGACTCTCTGTGCTTCCTTGGATTATATTTCTATTTCCTTTGCCAGGTTAGGGAACTTATCTGTCATTATTTCTTCAAATAGCTTATCAACCTTTGCTTTCTGTCGTCTCCTTCTGGTACCCCTAATGCTGCAAATGTTGGTAAGCTTGATGTTGTCCCAGAGGCCCCTTAAACTATCCTCATTTTTTTGGGGGGCGGGGGATTCTTTATTCTTTTTGCTCTTCTGATTGGGTGTTTTCTGCTACCTTATGTTCTAAATCCTTGATTTGATCCTCTGCTTCATCTAATCTATTAATTCCCTCTGATGTATTCTTCATTTCAGTTAGTATATCCTTTATTTCCGACAGGTTCCTTTTATGTTTTCTATCTCTATATTTATGTTTCCTATCTCTTTGTTGAAGTTCTCCCTGAGATCATTGAACATCCTTAAAAGGAGTGTTTGGAACTCTGCATTTGGTAGATTGCTTGTCTCCATTTTGTTTAGTTCTTTTTCTGGAGCTTTGTTGTGTTCTTTTACTTGGGATATGTTTCTTTTTCTCCCCATTTATCTGCCTCCTTGTATTTGTTTCTATGTATTAGGTAGGGCTGTTCTTCTTTCTGGACTTAGAATGGCCTTATATAGTAGGTGTGCTGTGGAACCCAGTGGTGCAGGCTTCCTGGTCACCAGAGCTGTGTGCTCCACGTGTGTATCTTGTGTGGGTTGTGCATACTCTTCTGTTGTAGTTGAGCCTTGCATGCTGTCTGCATGTCATTAGAAGGGACTGACTCTTGAACTGATTGCTTGTGTGGATGGACTGCACCTGACTACAGTGGAAGAGCTGTGGTATAAGGGTTCACCCTAAAGAGCACAGTCTATTTTAGTGGGCTCTGGTGCCTGCTCAGTCTTCCCTTTGGCTATGTCACCTTTGAGGGCAGTGAGGTGATGCTCCGGATTGGTCCAAAGCTGGCCATTGGGTGTGCCAGACCTGGGGCTCCCTGTGAGGTGTCACGCTGCAGGCCAAGTTCAACAACAGCCTGTGCCCTGCCTGGTCCATGTGATGTGAGCCATAGAACAATCTGCAGATGGCTGCTACCCACATTGGGCTTGGAGGTGCCTTTAAAGTCCAATCTGTGAACCAAGGCTGGCTGTCACTAGTGCTGGGCTGAGGGCTGCTCAGCCAGATGTATGGACTTGCTGAAGACAGATACTGCTTGTTTGGGTTTTGTGAACCTTTGAGAGATTTTAGGAAAGTCTGCAGCATGAGCTAAGATAGGTCATTTGTACAGAAAAGCAAGTGGAAGAGGCTTGGTTGTGCTGGAAGTTGGGTGGGTCATGGTCTTAGGGAAACATTGGGTGGGTAGACAAAGTTGATAGGCAGTTTGGTGGAGACTCATATAAGGCATTTGCATACAGGGAAAGGGGAGGGCTTAACAAAAAGTGATGGTTTCCATCAGCTCCACCCTCCAGGAGAAAGCTGCCCCTCCAGCCCATGCCCTAAAGGTAGAGAGTTGAGTTCCTCGCTGTATGTCCCTGATGCCTTTTGAGATGCTGCCCTAGTGCTGGAGCTCAGAGTGAGTCCATCAGTAAGTAGTTCCATTTGCAGGACCTTTAAGAAGAGAGCCTGGGATTCCAGCTGCCCCCTGTCTCACTTAGCCACAGCGTTCACTGTTTTTCACAGCCAGAAGTTATGGGGACTTCCTCTCCCCAGCATGTAAACCTGGGCTGGAGAGCCTGATGTGGGTCTGGGACCTTTCACTCCTCCAAGGAGTGGGGGGTGTGGAATGCACCTCCGCAGCTGAGATATCCCCTGGTTTTTAATGGTCACATGTGGGTATGAGACCAACCCATTCTTCATCTCTACCCTTCCTACCCATCTCAAGGTAGCTTCTTCTATATGTCCATAGTTGTAGGGCTTCAGTTCAGCCAGATTTCAGGTGATTCTCAATGATGGTTGTTCTGTAGTTTAGTTGTAATTGCTGTGGCTGTGAAGGGATGAGCATCACTTTTACCTACTCCACCAGCTTGACCAGAAATCTTGCAATTAACTTTTCTATGTAATGATTACAGCACCTTCATAACTAAGGTGATTCAAATGCCTTCAAAATGCAGAAGAGTGAGACCATTGAGCAGAGAACAGGAGTCACTGAGACAAAACTTTGATTTATCCTGATTTAATAATTTCTCCATAAGAAAGTTACATTCATGTGTAACCTAATTTTAAGGAGGATGGAGCTGAATGACCAGGAAGAAGTTCAAGATACATCTCAATTTTTGAAAACATACCCTCTGTACGGTTGTGAAGGAAATGCAGAGGTCTTCTGGGGTCATGCTAGGGCATGATGAAGTCTTACTAGTCTTGGAGACTTCCTAGTCCCCAAGCTTGCATAACTGTAGTGATTACAGTGACTGAGAGGATGTAATTTCCATTGCTGTCCTTAGCAGGCATTCTTCCAATCATTGTTTTCTGGTTTCTTCTTCATTGATATGTTAGTTTTAGTGCATGTACTTGTCACGAATTGAAGGCATAGGAAAATATACGAAATGATTGAAACTGCAGATTGTAGATAGGCAAACTTTATTTTACAAGCCCAAGGGGATAATTTACTTGTCATCTCCTCTTTCTCTCTTAAAATAGAGAACCTCCAACAACTGGTATATAAAGGAAAACAGAGCAAACAGAAGAAGGAAACTTTGCAATTTATTAACTCAACCATGAAAATACAGAAAATAAGAAAGGCTCAACTTACTTGGAAAAATAAGACTGAACCTATTGCATTAAAACATGGTGTTGCATTAATCTAATGAGTTTTCAGGCAAATGAGGCATGAAATTTTGTCAAAATATAAAGTTAGTAAAATATCCAAATTACGCTTTAATGCCATTATATGTTTTATGTTATTGGGAGTTGGTAAAGAGTAGATTATTTCTAAATCTGCAATACTAGGAAAATAAGTAAAATTATTTTACAAAAAGTTTATTATTCAGATAAGTTAAAAACGGCAGATAGAACTTAAATTCCAGCAAAGGTACATGTATACCTAATTTGTAGGGAGGCATTAATAAAACAGAATGCATTTTCACTTCCATCATTCATTTCCTAGGAATTCAAGATAATGCTGAAGGAGGTGAAACATTATAGTATATACCAAATGTTAGGCTGGCATAAAATAACTAAGGACTGTGATATAGTTTTTCAGAAAAGATAATTATTTACCAGACATGTTCATAAGATTTATGTAGAAAATAATAAAGATAACGTCTTTACTATAGAACTTATTCTAGAATTATTCCATTAAATTGTAGATATGGTTGAATATAACATTTCCTGTATTTGAATAAAGCTGAGTGGGATTAGTGAAAAGCTTTGGATTATGTCTTCAGTAGTGAAAAACAGAAATGATTTATTCTAGAAACACTGATTGTATTATAGTGCTGTCAATTATTAAAATATTGCCAAATTATGAACAGTTTAGTAAAAGATGGCAGCTCATGAATTTTTAAACTCCTTATTTATATGGTTGTTTGAATCTATTTATGTACCATTTGTAGTTATTTCTAATGATTAGTACTACTGGCTATTATGTCACAAACCCTTTTTCAGAGAAAAAATTAATCTTTCATACTTCACGTCATCAAAGCCAACGTGTCAGTTTAAGGCATTTTAGGTGCTATCCAGTGGATTTAAATTTGTGTTTATTCTGCCTACGTGAGGCAGGACTAACTTCACAATTTTTATCTCTACTAGCTATCATCCAGTGTGTATTGACAGTTCATTTAGTTTCAAATGATTCTAAACGATTCTTCACACTTGGGTAGATGTACTTATCTGTGAATAAGCAGGTTTCTTGTGTGTCACCTTGTGCTGATTTAAATGCCCTTGGTGCTCTAGAATCATATTATAGTGGGAGGACATCAGAAAAGTGAGCTGGCCCAGCAAGAAGCAGAGAATTTTTCCTTTCTCTGACTCTCTATTTAGACTGAATATCTGGTTTTGACAGGAATGAGAGGTTGCTTGTTTGGTCTTCAGTCCACCACACAGCTGGTGGTCCCACCAGAAATTCCATGGTCATCCACAATTCTCCCTCACCCCTTCCTATGCCAGGCCAGCCAGCACTCATCTGATCTTTTGTATTCAAGCCATTGTCTTCATTTTTGCTACTAAATTGGGACCCTCATCCTCCCTGACCTGCCTTGTGTGGCTTTGACCTGCCTTGTGTGGCTTTGTCAAATAGAGCTAGTTGGCACTTCCCCTTCTGAGTTGTATTGTTTCCTACACCTCTTCCAAGGGTGAAGCTAAGACTATTGCAGCTCATGCATTCCATCTGCCCACTTGGGCTTTAAAGATCTGGTGAAACTGGAGATACAATTTTCAATTGATCACTAAGTTACAATACCATTAGCATACCAAAAAAAAACCCCAAAACCAACAACATTCTTGAATAGAAATTTGTCTGAACCTCTTTAAAACCTGCCTATGACTTTATAGTACTTGAACACGATTTTATTTGCCATCGAGTCTCCATGACAAGAGAGTGGGTGAAACTCCCTGAAATTTTCAGTGCATGTCTGTATAGTGTGCTTCTCTTATTGGTTTTAAATGCTAACTGTTTTTAAGAGCTAACTGCTTTGGAGTTAAGTGTGGGATGAACAAAACAAACTTTCCCTGTGCAAACGCATTTGTTTGTTTAACTGTTAGACAAATTTAAGCAGATTTATTTACTGATACAATTCTTATGTGTTAACAAGCACTGTGAATCTCCAAGAGGAAGACTTCATTAGGCAGTGTTTCCTGAGCCAGTATGAACATGCATATCTCTCCTCAGAACACAGGCTGTGAAAGACTGCTCTACCAAATGGCCTATGGAAGAGTTCATAAGTCTGTCTCTCTGTGGTAAAATTTAAGCTCCACCTTCCTGAAATGTTGAATAGCCAAACTATAAACGCCAAATCAAATATCCATGAGAGTATAATCAATACCAGATACGTTACTCCACTTATCAAAGTTTTCCTGATATAATTCAGGCTTTTCTGTTCTGTATATAGAAAGGCCTCTCCGAAATTAATGATACCATAAATCATTAAAGAAAAGCACACTCTGTCCGGGTTGTTAAAATGTGGCATATTTTCCCATAGTTAGGGAGGGGCAGCGATTAGGGCCCTTATTAGACATGTTATCAGTTATGCCACTGCTACTTACCTTTGCAAATGTTGTTTTCTCAGTCTTTAATGTTATAAATAATGTTTTTACATTGGCTGAGACTCAATGTAAAAAAACCTGGGGAAAGAAAGGAAGAGAAGTTATTGGCTCACATAAATTGAGCAAAGCAGGGAAGGGCAGGAATACAGAGGAACTAGGCCTTGGATAGAGCAAGGACTCTCCCAAGCTGCCTCTGATCTCTTTTGTCAACTTGTTGGCTGCATTCATTTTTCTGCACTCCATTTCTTCCACGTGCCTGGAAAGTGGCTGCCAACAGCTTATTGCCTGACATTTTTCTCGCTTCACTATCAGAGAGCTACGGCTCTATTATTTTTCTTCTAATTTAGAAGATCATGAAGGAGGATGATGACTGGCCCATCTTGGATCGCTTGTCATCTGGACCAATCACTGTGGTCCCAAAAGCAGGCCCATTGAAGAAGATGGCAGTTCCCCGTGGGAACATTCCATGTAAGAGTTGGTGAGGGTGCAGTTCTCATAAGAAGCAACGGAGGTGAACAATAACTCGAATAATAAATGTCTCCCTCAAATGCCCTCCACCTCCCTTTATTGACTAACTCCACCTCATTCCCAGGTCTCACCTCAGGGAAACTAGAAGCTTTCCCCAGACTCTCTCTCCCAAAGTCCAAGCATTCTGAGAGCTTGGGAGGGTTCAGTGAATGAAGGCAAAAGAAAGCACCTACGAAGAATGAGCAGAGCAAACTATGTTCACTTCACTCCCATACTTAAAGCCAGTTATGTTTCGGGAGCCTCCTCTATGATATTGGTATGTGTGAAACAGGAATATCCGTCCTTTAACTTTGCTACTTGCAAGGGACTCCGTTTTTCAGCGGTAATTTGTCTGTCTGGGGTGATTTCTTAAATCTCTTCCACTCCAGTGATTCTGATAATTGTCCTTGTTCCTGATGTCCCAGCACTTGTGACATTTAAGCTCAATTTCAAATTAGTCTCTTCTCTCCTTTCTCTTCTGGAGGAATGAAGAGAAGGGGAAGGAGAGATGAAACTTCTCTGTCTTTTCTTTTATCTGAACATTGCCAGTTGTGGATCTCTTGTACTTTTATTGAAATTGCATTATGATTCTGCCACCTCTAGAACTTTGTTAGCTTTACTTGCTGTCTGTGGCTGGACTAGACTTGTATAATTACGACAGATTAACAAATGGAGTTAGGCATTTTATTTGATAAGGTTTCATTTGATAAATTAAGACACAAATAAGACATTTTTAATATTCTATTTCTACTAATGCCTATAGCATGATAATATCAGTGAATATTTCATAAAATTTCAGAGCGATAAAGCTATGTGGAAATTTAGAAATCACCTGAATCAATACCTTGTTTCTTGAAGATGAGAAAATGGATGCCCAGTCTGGTGAAATGCAAAAGTTAGTTGAAGAAGTAGGTATCTTAGTTCTCTCCAGTCCAGGGATTTTTCTAGTTTATATTGATGCTTCTTACATCTTAAATCAAGTGGGTAATTAGAAAACTTAGGTTCCACTAATTTATTCAGATTAATCAGTGTGTAGAAGCGTAGATCAGTGGGTACCAAACTGATGGTAGTAAATGTAGAAACAGTGTTAAAATAAGACTTAGCCTCAGGGTTCTCTCTTGAAATTACTTGATTATAAACAGAGTTTTAAGTTCCTCTTATCTTTCCAACCTCTCCCCTCTTGTTCCCAGTCTTCCTTTAGTGTAATGATCATTTCAGGTGATCAGTATACATCTTGGTATCTGGTTGACTAAAATTAAACATATTTCCCCAAGAAATTACTTTTGTTTTCAAGAAGAATACTGTTTAACTTAAGGAGAACAAATACATTCACCTAACAAGATTTGTCAATAACGGATGAAAATCACAGAAGCTTGACATGGAAACTTCTCTCATTATTCACTTCAAAGCTGTAATGGATTTTTAGAGAAACAGAGCTTATATTTGCTTTGTAGAAACTTTTAAAGACTGTTAGGGACCTTCATAGTTATATAATCTTATTTGATTAGGATCGCTAGATTTAGGTAAAAAAATAGAACACCCAGTTAAATTTGAATTCTAGATATACACAAAAATTTTAGTGTAAATATGTTCCAAATATTGCATGAGACATACTTACACTAAAATTTGTTTATCTGGAATTTAAATTTAACTGGATGTCCTGTATTTTATTTGGTGACTCTATATTTGATCCTCTGATAATTATGTTAAGTTGGTAGGACAATGTCTCCATTATACAAATGGGAACTTTAAATCTGAGTGGCCTGTTAAGTGTCAGATCCTGGGCTATTCTTGAGCATTACACGATACATAATTTTTAGATCCTATCTTTCAGGACACTACAGTCAAGTCAACAGGAAACAACTCATCAGTGTTATGTATGAAAGAGAAGGATAGGGTTCTACTATAGAGTCCTGTAAAAAGGGTATCTAAACCAATGTTGGCAAATTGGAATACTTCCTAAAATGGTAACATCCTTATTGAATCCTGAATGTGGAATAAGAATTAGGTCCAGATTAAGAATTAGGGGTTTAGGAAGGAAGAAAGAAAGAAGAGAAAAGTTATTCTGGTATCACTTAAGGAACTGCACATTGCTCGGTATGACTGACTGAATGTGGAATAAGAATTAGGTCCAGATTAAGAATTAGGGGTTTAGGAAGGAAGAAAGAAAGAAGAGAAAAGTTATTCTGGTATCACTTAAGGAACTGCACATTGCTCGGTATGACTGACTGGAGGATGTACTTTTGAGTTGGGGACTGGTGACAGGTAAGGCTAGAGAGAGTGAGCAAGTGTCAACTCATGAGTTGACGTGCATAATGCAATTTGTTCTTTTTCTTTGGGGCAGCTGTTACTCTTCAAGGTGCAGTGAAATGATCCAGTCTGAGTTTTGGTATGATTACCATGTTGCAGTTAGGAGACTGGATTAGAAGGGACCAGACTTAAGGAATAATCATTCCTTTGTTCAATAAATTTTTATGGAGTGCTAACGCAGAACTAGGCACAACTTGGGAGATTTGCAGTAATTTAGGTGATAAATGAAGGTGTTGAGAACTAAGATAATTGTCATTAGGATGGGGAGATGTAGCTCTTTGGAGAGATATTAGGAAGTAAATCAACAGAAATTGATTATTAACAGGGCTTGGTGTGTGAGGGAGAGAAATAAGTGAAGCTGATGGAAGCTGGGTGGATGAGGGACATCATTTGTTGATATAGAAAATAATGTTACATGGGAGGAGAAAAAATACTTGTCAGTTTTAGATGTATTCACTTTGATGTGCCTGTAAGGCTTCCAAGGAGAGTTATTAAGGGGGGCGATTTACTTAAACATCAAACCTAGAACAGAGATCTGGGCTGAAGATTCTTCATGATTAATGAATAATGAACTTATTAGAGCTGCTTGTTGAAATTATAGGTGAGAATGAAATCACCTAGGGAGTGGTTGGTGTCAAAAGAGTGGTTGCCAGATGGAATCCCCAGGGAAAGTCAACATTTAAGAAGCAAAATGGGCAGAGGAAGCTAACAATGCAATAGCAACTGCAAAGGGAGCTAAATGAGAATGTCTGAAATAATAGAGAAAAACCAAGAAAGACGACTTTTTAAAAGATATAGAGGTCCAAGTTGCCAAAAATTGAGGACAGATATACTAAAATGAAAACTGGAAAAAACAAACAAAAACTGGTCCATCTTTAGCCATACAGTAAAAGTTGTTGATGACCTACATTTAATGAGAACCATCTCAGAAAATGAGGTGAATTGTACCTATAGGAGGTGAAGTGAATTGGACCACAGGTGGGACCCACTTGTAAACAGAGTTGTAAGGAGTTTAGGAAGATCAGAATAGGCCACAACACTTGCCTAACTCAGTTTTTTGGAGCATTCATACAGTGAGAAGCAACCTTAAAACATATCTGGAGCAAAATAAATTTGGAAATATCACATATTATGTTTAGCATATTTAATATTCTGAGGTCTGAAACAATGAAAGCTGCCTAATTTTGCTTATCCTAGTATTTCCCATATATATTATTTTTTTGTGTAATAACAATTAATGTCATGAAACAGTTTAGGAAATTCTTGGCTAGCAGAAATGAGGCAGTGGATGCAAAAAAAAAAAAAAGAATAAGATTGTCTTAAGGAACACATGAAATATTGACACAGACTTTTAGCTACAGTTGTTTTGACAAGGATACATTTTGAAAAATTGTACTAATCAACCAATAAAGTGATTCACCCACCCCCAGTGAAAATTAAGAAAAACACACACCGAAAAACAGAAAAAAGGAGGGTGTTAGTTTAACCACAAATGATTCAAGCATTATTATACGTTATATAAAAAGAAAATAAAAATCTATAATCCTACAACTCAGATATAACCATTTCATATACGTGTGCTGGAAAATATAAAAATGAGAACACATTGCTCATATAGTTTGCTGATCTAGATTCTTCCCACCCTCATCAACTATGATCCTGTGTGCCAGGAGACCTTTAGAGACCCCAGAATTGCATACTGTGGGGCTTCCTGGTAATAAGTCATGTGACCATTTCCCCTTATTCTGGAAAGGTTTGATTGATAAACTGATTCAAATCGTTGGTCTTGGGCTTTACTATTTTATCTTACAAGATTCATTAAACTAGGATGAACTCAGAAGCATAAAATATTCTGCAAAATTCTACTGTCTCTTGTCCAGGAAAATTGTGCATGCTTGCTATTTTGTAATATTTTATTTAGAGAAGAGCAGTGACCTGGCTGTCCATGGAGTTTGGCCACAGGTGAAACTCTGCTGGTGACCGGAAGTGTGCTTCCTCCTGTTAAAATTTTTCTTAAAAAATTATCTCCCCCAAAGAGGAGTGAGAAATAAGCATGGTAATATGTGGTCTGAATCTTTTTTTTTTTTTTCCAAGTCAAGTTGTTGTCCTTTCAATCTTAGTTGTGGAGGGTTTTTGTTCAGCTTCAAGTTGTTGTCCTTCCAGTCTTAGTTGTGTAGGGCACAGCTCAGCTCCAGGTCCAGTTGCCAGTTGCTAGTTGCAGGGGGCAGAGCCCACCGTCCCTTGCGGGAGTCGAACCGGCAACCTTGTGGTTGAGAGGACACGCTCCAACCAACTGAGCCATCCTGGAGCTCAGCGGCAGCTCAGCTCAAGGTGTCGTGTTCAATTTTAGTTGCAGGGGGTGCTGCCCAACATCCCTTGCGGAACTCGAGGAATTGAACTGGCAACCTTGTGGTTGAGAGCCCACTGGCCCATGTGGGAATCGAACCGGCAGCCTTTGGAGTTAGGAGCACGGAGCTCTAACCGCCTGAGCCATCGGGCCGGACCCTGTGGTCTGAATCTTGATCTCCCAGTCATATGTATATTTACAAAACAGTTGAACTTGGCAAAGAAAAGGTCAACCTAAAAACCATGGGCATATTTTTAACTTTCTTCATATAGATCAATGCCATCATGTAAAATTTCTAGGGTATCCATTTTAGAGAACGACTTTTTAGCTTATTTAACCAATTTCTTGTTATTGGACATTTAGAGAGTTATAATTCTTCATTATTATGTATAGTACAACCCCCAAATCCTTTTATATAACATACACTCAAATATATACACTTAAATGCACACACTAGTGATATTTTCTCATGGTTCTCTTTTTTTCTCCCTTGGTGAAAGTTTCAGAAGCAGGAATGCTGCGTTAAAGGTAATATACGCTTAAATTTCAATATTATACATAATGCCAAATGGCTTTCCTGAAAGGCTGTACCAATCTAAATATCTAACAGCAGTGGGTATTATTAAGTGTTTTAATATTTGCCAATATAAATAAAGTCAAATTTGTTTAATTTTTATTTCTTTTATTCATAATGGATTTGAACATCTCTTCACATGCCATTGGACTATATTTTTTCATTCACTTCTTTTGGAATTACTTGTACATATTCTTTGACCATTTTTTCTATTGCTGCATTTGCCTTTTTTTTTTTTACTGATTTTTAGGGCCCTTATTACATTAAAAATACTAATCCTCTATTCATTATATATGTTCTAAATATTAATATTTTTACTCATTTTCCATAATCTTGTAACTTTGTTAATAATAATATTCACTGTGGCAATCAACTCTAGCCATCTTTCCTTTATGATTTTTGGCCTTGATATTTTGCTTTAAAAATATTTTGACATACCAAGTTTGTAGTCATAACAATATTTACCTAAGTTTCCTTAGTTTTCTGTTTCTCATGCTTTTGGCCATAAAAAACACTGCCAACCCATCCTTCAGCTTCAACCAACTCCCATTTTCATCAGGTGTGGCAGCGTTGGAAGATGCGATAGAGTTTGGAGGCATCAGTTTGACTTCATATCTTGTTAAAACAAAACAACAAAAAAAGTGTTTTTATATCTCTTGGTTATCATTTTTGTGTAGCCAAGTCAAAATATCCATGTTTAAAAACTGCCAAATGTATTTAGGATTCCTGGGGGAATAACTTTTTAGTAAGGGAATTGTTATGATTTCTATTATCAAGTTTGTGTAACAATAAGTGTAATCTTTTCCCCCTATATCGGAACCTCTCAAATGACTTTCAGGTATCTTGAAGGCCCACACGAGGAACGTTTTCATTGCATAGTGCAGAAGAACAGAAATACATGTTCTGTATGCCAGGAAACCTCTGCTGAGTACATGGAAAGAATTAGCACATAGTGCGATGACAATAGTAGACATCTGTTGTGTTGGCTTGCTCACCACTTTTTCCTCCCTCAGTGCCAGCACGCCAATTTTCTTTTGGGAAGTATCCTCTCCTCAACTCCATGTAGTCCTACAGGAGTTCTTTGTCATGAGGTACTTCCTCTTTTCTCTGCCTCAGCGTTGGCTTTATGACCAGAATGGCCAATTAGATCACACGTTCCTTCCCCTTGGTCTTAGCAATTTGTTCAATGGTAATCATATGCCCAAAACTAGGTTAAGTATTCCCAAAGATTTGATATGTGAGCCTTGGGTTGGGGGTGAGTTGGGGAGTGGAAGGGATGGTCACATTTTCTTTTGGATGATAAATTGTATTGAAAACACAAGTTAGAGCTTGTTGAAGTCAGTTCTTTGCTTTTTCTGTGAAAGAAATTTGAGGTTAACATGCAAAGAAGCAGAGAAAAAGATGAAGTGGAGGATTGGAGACCTGAATCTAGCTAAGCCTGAAGTCAGTACTAAGCCTTCAACTTTTAGATAATTATCTAATAAATTAGTTATTCCTCTTTTTTAAGTTAGATTGAATTGTTACTATTTTTTGTCACTCACAACTAAAAGATTGTTGATTAATACCTCAATAAGTCACAGATTTTAAATTCTGTTAGTAATATTGTTGAGTAGTATTATTGTTATTAGTATTATTGTTGAGAAGGCATTAATGGCTAGATTTCATGCTTTGATTTTGATCTGGAAACATGTATAAAATTAGAAAGCACATGGCTGTAAAACAGTGAGACAGTACTCTGATTTCATAATGAAAGGACCTGAGAATTATTTTCAGATTTGCTATTGAATGGTTGCATAAATCTCTTCTGAAAATGGCTACGCTATTAAAAAATGATATTGAAATGATGCTAAGACGACTTTGGTAAGTCACTAAACCACGGTCTCCCACAGTCTCCTCAAATAAACAGTAGATACTTAAGATGCACACTATCAAGCACAAGTATTGTGATAGGTATTGATTAAACGATTTCAATCAGCTGAAAATCCCTAGAGAATGTGGCCATTTAACAGATGGGGTCATGTAAAATTTAAGTAATTGAACAACTTGGATTCAATTCCTCCCTCCTTCCCTCCCTCCTCCTTTTCTCCCTCCTCTTTCTCTCCCTTCCTTCTCCCCTCCCTCGCTACCTCCCTTCCTTCCTTTTTATTTTTTAAGAAAGCCGTAATAATTTATCTGTGGTACTGGTTGCATAGCTATTTTTAGCTGAAATGAGTGTTACATTCTGGGTTTCATTGTTGTTTTATTGTCCTTATAAACCCATTTTCTCTTCTCATGAGATACCTATTATCATAGAACATCACTTCAGAAATGTAGACTAGTATAGAAGAGTGAAGATGAGTTTATGACATCTGCTTTGTATTTTCCCATTTCTTTCAACTAAATGACTGAATAGTTTCAGTAACATTTCTCAGAAACTTCATGTGCCACTTGGCAATGACATGTTAGAAACAGAACTGAAAGGGGAGAGGAAGAATGATGAGATAAACAAAAGTTTAAGACAAAAATTGGTATGGGTGTGGCATTATTTTTCTTGAAAATATTTATTAAACTATAAAAAATTAAATGAATTGATTCATTAATGTTTACATTTCTAGCACTTCAGAGGCCTCCCTCCTTTCCCTTCCAAGTCAGTACCCCATAATGATAATCATTCTGACATTTGTCATCACGAAATTGTGTTTGCTGTTTTTGAACTTTTATCAATGGAATCATATAGCATAAGGATATTTTTGGCTACTTATCCTCAATATTTTGCATGTGAGATTCATCATTGTTGTTGAGTGTAGCTATATTTTTTTCTTTATAAGAATATGCCACAATTTGTTTCAGTTGTAAGAAAACACTACAATTAGGCAATCCTATAATGAAAGTAGATTAATGGTTACTTAGAATTGAGGATGAGACTACAGATTAACTATAAAGGAACATGAGGATCTATTGGGATAATGCAAATATTTTAGACTAGACTATGATGATAGTTACACAACTTTGTAAATTTCCTAAAAATCATTGAATTGCACATTTTAAGTTGGGTGAATGTTTTGGTATGTAAATTATGTCTCACTCACGTTGTTAAAAAAATACCACAATTGATTTATCCATTCTATAGTTAATGGATACATGGATTAGTTCCAGTTTTGCACTATTATGAGTAAAGATGTAATAAACATTGTTAAATATGTCTTTTAGTGAACATGCACTCATTTATGTTGGAGGGAAATGGTTCAGTCATAAAGCATATAATTTTCTTTTTTCTTTTTTTTTATTAGTTTCAGGTATACAAAACAATGTAATAGTTAGACATATACACCCATCTCCCCAATCTACTACCCCTCTAACATCTTATATAGCTGTTACAATTCCATTGACTCTGTTCCCTATGCTGTACTCCACATCCTGTGAATATATATATATATATATATATATATATATATATATATATATATATATATATATATATAAAATTATAGTTGACATTCAGTATTATTCAGCTTCAGCTTCAGGTGTACACTGTAGTTGTTAGGCATGTACACCATCTATGAAATGGTCTCCCTAATAAGACAAGTGCCCATCTGATACTCTATAAAATCTTTACAACATGATTCAACATTATTGATTATATTCCCCAAACTGTCTTTCATATGCCCATGGCAATCTGTGGTTACCAATTTGTAAAGCACATTATTTTTATGTTTATTACTTTTTGTAATACTTATTATAATGCAGTGTTTATTTATTGCTATCTTTTACATTTTTATTGTATTATTAATTTAAAAAAAATAAAAAAACCCAGGATAATCATACTTACCTACTATGACTGAAAACCTACAGTTCCCTATCATTTGCTTTAGATATTTTCCTTTCCTCTTAAAAAAATGAAATTTTATGGACACAATTTAAATTCCTTTCTAATCTTTCACAGCTTTTAAAAAACTTTTGTTAGTTTCAGGTGTACACATTTATCATTTATATCCCTCACACAGTGATAACCCCTCTCCCCCAACTACTAATTTTCTGACATTGCATGCAGCCATTACATTTTCACTGTCTCTATTCCTAATGCTATACTTCACTTCTTGTAAATATATATATACGTATATGTATATGTATATGTACATATACGTATATGTATATGTATATGTATATGTATATATATAAAATTATAGTTGACATTCATTATCGTTCAGCTTCAGCTTCAGGTGTACAGTGCAGTGATCAGGCATCTACATTATCCCTGAGGTGGTCTCCCTAATGAGACAAGTGTCCATCAGATACCCTACAAAATCTTTACAACGTTATTGATTACATTTCCCAAATTCACTTTCGTATCCCAGTGGCAATATTGTGGTTACCGATTGTGCTTTCCAATCCCCTCACCTTCCCCCTCATTCCCAGCCCCCATCCCATCTAGCAATCCTCAGTTTTTCCTCTATGTCTCTGAGATGGTTTCTGATTAGTTCGTTCATTTATTCTTTTCTTTAGATTCCACATATAAGTGAGATCGTATGGTATTTGTCGTTCTCTGTCTGACTTATTTCACTTAGCATAATGTTCTCTAGGTCCATCCATATCGTCTCAAATGGTAAGATTTCATTCTTCTTTATGGACAAGTAATACTCCATTGTATAAATGTACCACAGTTTCTTAGTCCAGTCATCTACCGATGGGCATTTCTGCTGTTTCCATGTCTTGGCTATTGTGTATAGTGCTGCAATAAACATCGGGGTGCATAAATTTTTTCAAATTAGAGTTTTGGATTTCTCCGGAGAGATATCTATGAGTGGAATTGCTGGGTCATAAAGTAGTTCCATTTCAGTTTTTTTTGAGATATCTCCATACTGATTTCCATAGTGGCTGCACCAGTCTGTAATCCCACCAACAGTGCACAAGGGTTCCCTTTTCTCCACATCCTCGCCAGCACTTGTTGTTTGTTGATTTATTGATGATAGCCATTTTGACTGGTGTGAGGTGACATCTCCCTGTGGTTTTTATTTGCATTTCTCTAATGATTAGTGAGGTTGAACATTTTTTCATATGTCTGTTTGCCATCTGTATGTCCTCTTTAGAAAAATGTCTCTTCATGTCCTTTGCCCATTTTTAATTGAGTTGATTTTTTGTTTTTTTGGAGTTGAGTTGAGTGCGTTTTTTGTAAATTTTGGATATTAACCCCTTATTGGATATATCGTTGGCAAATATCTTCTCCCATTCGGTAGGATCCCTTTTTGTTTTATTGATGGTTTCCTTTGCTGTGGAAAACATTTTTAGTTTGATGTAATCCCACATGTTTATTTTTTCTCTTACTTCCCCTGCCTGAGGGGATATATCAGTAAAAATCTTACTCCAGGTATTGTCTGTAAACTTCCTTCCTATATTTTCTTCTAGGAGTTTTATGGTTTCAGATCTTACATTTAAGTCTTTAATCTATTTTGAATTTATTCTTGTATATGGTGTAAGGAGGTGGTCCAGCTTCATTTTTTCTGCATGTGTCTGTCCAGATTTCCCAGCACCATTTATTGAATAGACTGTCTTTACCCCACCATAAATTCTTGCTTCCATTGTCGTAGATTATATGACCATATAGGCATGGATTTATTTCTGGGCTCTCTATTTTGTTCCATTGATCTATGTATCTGTTTTTATGCCAGTACCATGGTGTTTGATTACTGTAGCCTTGTAGTATAATTTGATGTCAGGTATCATTGTACCTCCCACTTTGTTCTTATTTCTCAAGATTATCAAGGCTATCTGGGGTCATTTATGGCTCCATATAAATTTTAAGATTATATGTTCTATTTCTGTGAAAAATGTCCTTGGTAGTTTGATAGGAATTATGTTCAATCTGTATATTGCCTTCAGCAGTATGCAGATTTTAACTATATTAATTCTTCCTATCCATGAGCATGGTATGTGTTTCCATCTATTTGTATCTTCTTTAATTTCTCTCTTCAGTGTCTTAATTATCTGAGTACAGATCTTTTACTTCTTTGGTTAAATTTATTCCTAGGTATTTTATAGTCTTTGATGCAATTGTAAAAGGGATTGTTTTCTTAATTTCTCCTTCTCATATTTTATTATTGGTATATACAAATGCAACTGATTTCTGAATACTAATTTTGTATCCTGCTACTTTACTAAATTCATTTATCAGTTCTAATGGTTTTTTTTTGGTGAAGTCTTTAGGGATCTCTATATATAGTATCATGTCATCTGCATATAATGACAATTTTACTTCCTCCTTACCAATTTGGATGCTTTTTATTTCTTTTTCTTGTCTGATTGCTGTGGCTAGAAGTTCCAGCACTATGTTGACTAAAAGTGGAGAAATTGGGCAAACTTGTCTTGTTTCTGATCTTAGGGGGAATGGTTTTTAGCTTTTCCCCATTGAGTATGATGTTAGCTGTGGCTTTATCATATATGGCCTTTATTATGTTGAGCTATGGTCTCTCTATTCCCACTTTCTTAAGAGTTTTTATCATAAATGACTGCTGGATTTTGTCAAATGCTTTTTCTGCATCTATTGATATGATCACATGATTTTAATTTTTCATTTTGTTAATGTGGTATATCACATTAATTGATTAGTGGATGTTGAACCACCCTTGCATACCAGGAATGAATCCTACTTGATCATGGTGTGTGATCTTTGTAACGTATTGCTGAATTCTGTTTGCTAATATTTTCTTGAGGATTTCTGTATCTACGTTCATTAGGGACATTGGCCTATAGTTTTCCTTTTTGTAATGTCTTTGTCTGATTTTGGGATCAGGGTTATAGTGGCCTTGTAAAAAGAGTTTGGGAGCCTTCCCTCCTTCTGGATTTTTTGGAATAGTTTGAGGAGTATAGGTGATAATTCTTTTTTGAGTGTTTCATAAAATTCACCTGTAAAGTTATCTAGTCCAGAGCTTTTGTGTGTTGGGAGCTTGTTGAATACTGATTCAATTTCCCTGGTAGTAATCAGTCTATTCAGGTTTTCCGTTTCTTCTTGAGTTTGCCTTGGAATGTTGTATGCTTCTAGAAAATTATCCATTTCTTCCAGGTTGTCAAATTTGTTGGCATATAGTTGCTCATAGTAATTTTTAAAGATTTTTGGTATTCCTCTGGTGTCGTCACTTCTCTTTCATTTCTGATTTCATTAATTTGGATCATTTTTCTTTCTTTCTTTTTTTTTTTTTTTTGATGTGTTGGCATACATGTTTGTCGATTTTGTTTATCTTCTCGAAAAACCAGCTCTTGGATTCACTGATCTTTTGTATTGCTTTTTTGGTATCTATTATTTATTTGTGGTCTGATCTTTATTATCTCCTTCCTTGTACTCCCTTTGGGCTTATTTTTCTGTGATTTTTCCCAATCCTTTAAGTGTAAGGATAACCTATTGATTTGTGATTTTTCTTCTTTCTTTAGGAAGGCCTGCATTGCTATGAATTTCCCTCTAAGGACTGCATCCCATAGATTTTGGGTCATTGTGTTTTCATTTTCATTTGTCTCAAGATATCGTTTGATTTCTTCCTTGATATCATTGTTGACCCATTCATTATTTAGTAACATGTTATTCAGCCTCCATGTATTTCTGTGTCTTCCAATTTTTTTCGTGTAGTTGATTTCTAATTTCATAGCACTGTGGTCAGAGAAGACACTTGGTCTGATTTCAATTTTCTTAAATTTATTGAGACTTGTTTTGTGGCCTAACATGTGGTCTTTCTTGGAAAATGTTCCATGTTCACTTGAGAAGAATGTGTATTCTGCAGCTTTGGGGTGAAATGCTCTGAAAATATTAAATTCTAAAGGTCCAATGTGTCATGTAAGCCTACTGTTTCCACACTTATTTTCCGTCTGGAGGAACTGTCCCTTGTTGTCAGTGGTGTGTTGATGTCCCCTGCTATGATAGTGTTACTGTTGATCTCTGTCTTTATGTCAGTCAATATCTGTTTTATATATTTAGGTGCTCCTATGTTGTGTGCATAGATGTTTACTAGGGTTATGTCCTCTTGTCGGATCGATCCCTTTGTTATTTGTAGTGCCCATCTTTGTCTTTTAATATAGTCTTCATTTTAAAGTCTATTTTGTCAGATATAAGTATTGTTATTCTAGATTTTTTCTCATTTCCACTTGCATGAAATATCTTACTCCAACCCTTCATTTTCAGCCTGTGTGTGTCTTTTGATCTGAGGTGAGTCTCTTGTATACAGCATATGCAAGGGTCTTGCTTTCTTATCCACTCAGCCACCCTATGTCTTTTGATTGGAGCATTTAATCCATTTACTTTTAAAGTGATTATTGATAGGTACATAGTTATTGCCATTTTTTAAATTTGTGGTAAGATTGTTTTCATCTTTCTTCTGCTTACAGAATCCCTTTTAATATTTCCTGCGATGCTGGCTTGGCGGTAATAAATTCCTTTAGCTTATTCTTTTCTGGGAAGCTCTTTATCTCTCCTTCAATTTTAAATGATGTCCTTGCTGGTTAAAGCAATCTAGTTTGAAGGCCTTTGTTTTTCATTACTTTGAGTACCTCCAGTCACTCCCTCCTGGCCTGCAAAGTTTCTGTAGAAAAGTCATTTGATAGTCTTATGGGAGTTCCCTTGTATGTAAACTGCTGTCTCTCTTGTTGCTTTTAGGATTCTCTCTTTGTCTTTCATCTTTGCCATTTTAACAATAATGTGTCTTGGTGTGGACCTCTTTGGCTTTATTCTGGTTGGAACTGTCTGCACTTCCTGGGCTTGTATGTTGGTTTCCTTCACCGGGTTAGGGAAATTTTCGGTCATTATTACTTCAAATATGTTTTCGATCCCTGCTCCCTCTCTTCACCTTCTGGTATTCCTATGATGCACATGTTGTTGCTCTTGATGTTATCCCAGAGGTCTCTTAAACCATTTCATTGTCTTTTTTTCTTTTTTCTTTTTGTTGTTCCGTTTGTGTAATATCTGCTAACTTGTCTTCTAAGTCACTGATTCGATCCTCTGCCTCATCTAACCTGCTGGTAATTCTTTCAAGTGTGTTCTTTTTTTCATTTATTATATTCTTTAGTTCTAACTGGTTGTTCATCATGATTTCTCTATCCTTGTTTATGATGTCACTAAGCTCCTTAAACGTTCTTATCATTGCTGTTCTGAACTCTGTGTCTGATAGGTTGGTTACCTCTATTTCATTTGATTCCAATTCTGGAGGTTTATTCTGTTCTTTTATTCAGGACATGTTTCTTAGTTTACCCATTCTGGCTGATTCTCTGTGTTTGCTTTGATGTATTAGATAGATCCCTTAGGGTTCTTTGTTTTTGCTGGGTTATCTTATGTAGTATGTGTCCTTTATATTTGACTTGCACCACTTCCCTATTCTCCTCTGCGTGTGCTCCAAAGCTGACACTTGTGTTGTGTATATTGTTCTGTTAATGTTGATCTTTAATTTCTTTTGGCTTGTCAGTAGGTGGGATTGACTCCTAGGCTGACTAGTTGTGAGACTTGGTTCTGCCCACTTCCACAGCCTTATTACCGTCTCTTCCTTTCCGGGAACTTCCACTATCATGAAATTGGTATGTGTCCTTGTCTATGTTTTTCCTTTGGTACTTAACAGAATATATACATACAGTCATAATCGGTGTGGTTATGTAAGGAAATGGAAGTCTTGTTCATTAGTATCTGGCATATAGTGGGTATTCATTAAATAGTGAAAAAATGTATTTAAAATAACATTTAGCTTTTAAATTGCAAAAGGAATGCATACTCAATGCAAAAAACTTAGTAAGCATAGAAAAACAAGAAAGGAAACCAAAACTAATATCTTCTAATCTCACCATTTGAATACAACATTTATTAATATTTTGTCTTATTTTTCTTATAATGGTTTATACATATACACATTTATGTATATGTAGTTTTATAAATGGTATACTAAATATATTTCTTGCCTATTTTAAAAATAATAATATATGATTTAATATTTCTCTTTTGTTTCCTCTATGTCAGAAAGTTCTAAGTGCTTTATATATGTTATATCATTAAAACATATTGTAACGACATTTATCTACAACATGATTTGTGGTGACTACATGGTATTCCTTTGCAGGAGTTACATAATTTACTTTAATAATCTTCCATTCTTGAACATTAATTTGTTTCCCAATTTCTACTTGTCTAAGTTTGATTCTTGTCTAAGTCAGATATTTGACTGATGAAACTGATTCAGTTCATGGCAGTATAAAAAATATTTATGAATTTGGAAAGCACATAAAAGAAATAAAAATAACAAGAACCTATATTGCCAGCTTCCAGAATTAACCAGTTTCTGTGATTTAGTTTACTCATGAACACCTTTTTCCTCCACGTGCATACTGGAAATATGAATATAGGTATATTTTTAACACAGATAATTAAAGATATCACTCATAAAACTAAATTTCTCTTTGATCACTACTTCTGATCCACTCCTGCACTAGGTAAATACTATTAAAATTAGATTTATATTCTTCAATTAATTTTTTGAACTTTTACATATATGGATATGTAGCCATGTACATTTTTTAGTGTAATTTTATGTTTTAATATAAATAAATATAACATGTTATGCTAATCATATCATTTACCCACTAATGTTTTTATTTTTTCAGGATACTTTTACCAGAAAAAAATTGTTAAGGAAAAAATTTAAACAGATTAACTTCTGAAAATACAGAACCAATATGAAAATTAGGGAGCAGAGGAATTTATATCAGAAGCCAGAATAAGGGGACAAAGAGATTTAAAAAAAGACCTATAAAGGAATTAGGAGGCAAGGGACATAGCTTGTGAAGTTCCAACATTTTTGGTTTCATAGGAAATGAATAAAGTAAATGGCAAAGAAGCAATATTTGAAGTAATAAAATCAGAGAATTTTCCAGAACTGAAAAGTACATTAGCCCACTGATTAGAAATGCACATTGAATATCCAGCAGGACCAATACAAATAAATTCACACCTAAACATGTCAAGGTTAATGAGAACATCTTATTAGCTACCAGAAACCCAGGGAAGACTAAATACCTGAAACAAAAGGAAAGTAGCTGTCCTGCAGATATTCAAGCCAATGTTAAATAAATACATGTCAGAAATGCTGGAAATGGGACTCACATTGGGTTGCAGGTGATTTATTTAAATTTTAACGACCTTTTCAACTCTCAAATTTGTAAACATACTCTTTTCTGTTCCTCATTCCTCACTGCTTAATTCTCTCAAAACAACATATTAATAAAGACTTGTTAATCTTAATGGCAAGATTATCTTCTGGTTTCTATTTACAATTCTCATTAGATCTAATGTTTGCTTTTCTGAGTAAATAAAATGACATCTCTTCATTACTTTCTTCATGACTAAATTATTTCTAAAAAGGACATCAGCACTGTATCCATACGAATGGTCCCATGTGAGGGATTCTTTCTAAAATTATATTTTACCACCTGGCTAAAACTACTCCTATGTTTTCTTTTGTGCTGGGAAATGGAATTAATACTTGATCCTTGTGAGATTAAAATCTCCGTGAGAAAGTTTTCTCAAATGTTTATAATGAGAGTACAAACCTTGATAATAAAAATTAGGAAAATAATTTACTACTTTAATGAACTTGGTAAATGTATTTTCACTGTGTTTTTACACTAAATTCTTCCAAATCCAGCATGGTTACTAATATTTTAGGTTAATGTAAGATAAAGTATTTAATCAAAAGATTGACTATTTCATAATTAAATCACCAGTGAGCACAGTGGTAGTGAGGTTCACTTGTTGAACATTATCGACATGAATATTGTGCTGCATGTATAAAAGGAGCAACAACATAAGTTCTTTGTCTTTGAACACTGTACAATCAATATTCTATTACCACAATGCTGGTTTTGCTGCAATGTAGGTAAAGTAGTGTGTCAGGCGTAGAAATGCTTAAACCAGATATTCAAGTAACAAGGATGATACAAGAATTCTAATTATTTTCTCACTGATTATACATATCACTTTCTGATGTTTTTAGAAATACCTCTCAATTTAAAAGTCATTCTTTATAAATATCTAAAGAAATGTGTTAAGTTATGTTATTGTAAGTGAAATTGTGTGGATAAAAATCAGATTTTAATAATAATGATGGCATTTGTCTAGAGCTGTATAGTTAATATCTAGTGGACATTAATTCTCAGCTTGATATAAATGTAAAACCTTAAAATTATGGAAATGTATTTTAAAATATGTTAAATGATATCTGTAAAGATTGCTGAAATATTAACAATGCTACATAATGAGTCTAATGTATTTAGAGTATAGGTTATCTACATGATCTTTTTAACTCTAAAATCATAGGAGAAAGAGAAAATATACATAAAAATGATAATATGTAACATGCCACCTTCAAAAATTTATAGAAGTTAATGGAAACACTTTAAACTTATCCTAAGCAGTGTTATAACATTTTAACATTTTTTATTAAAATAAAATCCAAATTACTAATGGTATATGCTGTATTTTATTAAGATCTTTATTGTATTCATTTTTAGTTATTAACAGGTTTTAAAAAGTTTAAGTATATATATTTTTGAAAAATTTGTAATATTTTCAAACACATCTTGCAATTTTGCCTAAGCTTTGCAAGATTTTAAATTTTTCTTTGGTTTCCTGATTGTAGAATAACATTTAGAATTTAGATTTGTGTGTGTGTGTGTGTGTGTGTGTGTGTGTGTTTCTGAAAAATGGGATTGAGGTTGGTGGAGAATAACAAATATGATACAAATAGTTGCCCAGTTGCATGTTTTTTTCTTTTCATTATCAAACATGATGGCTTTAGTGATGCTGAACAATGGTAAATTGTCTTCAAAAATACCTGAAAGATACATTATTAGAAGAGTTTTGTCTGAATTGGGTAAAATATGCTTTATGGATAGGACAACTATTTGAAGTTTCTCCATACAATGGAGGCTACACACACATACACACACATTTGTCTTGATGGATCTGCAGGCTATTCTATGGTGATAATTTTGGGTGGTTATGTGGAATAATGGCTTGATGTTTTTCGGGAACTGCTTTTCTTTCAAGGTTGATATCCTAAGAGATTTGCTTCTCCTTTTCATTTTGATGGTTGCCAAGAATAGAGATTTAAGTTGTCTCCACAAATGGTAGTTCAGGGTTAAGTTGTGTGGACACAGATGGTAGGACAAATCCAACAAACTGGCCTCAGGAAGCAGAAATACATCAGGCTCTGGAGGAGGCCCTGGGGGCTTCAGCTACATGGTCAGTGATATTGGCTCTAGTTTCTGCCTTTTAACGGGACTCAGTCCCTCTCCAAATGTCTGCTCTTTTCTTTACCACTTGATTTCCTAAAGCCATGTTCTTTTATTTTCTCTCCCTCCTATTTCTGTACCTTCATAATGTTGGTTCATACATGGAGGGTGTGCAGAGAGCAGCCATGCATCTCCAGAGCACTGAGGTGATATAGATATGACTGACAGGGCTGGCGGACCCAAAGGGGACACACCATCGGGACAAGGAGAGAATGTGAAGAAATGGAGAAATGGAGAGTGGAAGTGACTGAGGTACCATAACTTGTCAAGATTTTGCAAAAATGGGGACTTATGAGAGATGCAGACTTTAACAGTAAAGATGTAAAGAAATTGGCATTTTATGCACACCTGCATTTTGTGACTGAGTAAACTTCAAACTTGCTACGTAGGAAAAATCACACAAGTGGGAATTTCATGTCTGCCAAATTTACTCCTCTCCAAAAGGGTGATTTATCATGCTAAGGAAAGTATTACTATAAACTTAATCTCCGAGAATTCATGTGAATCTTTAATATTCTGCATGATATTGTTTCAATGGTTATACTCCTTTAATTCCAATTAGTAAATTGAATCATCAGCTTAATAATGGTTCTTTGTTTTCCATTTGAAAATCTAGAGCATGGACACTTTTCTTTTGGCAGCCTTTCAAAATATATTCTTATTCTGACTTCCAAAGTGCACAGAAAATCTCAGCGAGCTCTCTGATGGTCCTCTCACAATTTGGTAAAATATATACTTCCTGATTAATATAAAACTCTTTTTTAATGATTGTTTGGGCGATAGATGACATAATCTTTAGGGGCTAAACTGCTTCTCACAGATTAAATTTAAAGCAACCCTTGGTTTCTTCTAAGAGTAAAATGATTATAAGAACTTTTACAAACATAAACAATGAACTCATGGATAAATTAGAAGGTGAAAATGCTCTGTAATCAGGGGAAAGTTTAAGTATTGAGTGAGAGTCAGAGAGATGGGTCCCATGAATTACTTGGCAATATAAAACCGTGAATTTACATTTTGACAGATTGTGTCAGTAAATCTACATTAATATGACTGCATCAAAATAGAAATGTCAAAATTCTCACATCAGGAGGTGGTTTGGGAATGCAAGAGTACTCAGCCTTGTCTATCCCGAGTGTGGGTCTATTGTTCAATTGCGATTCTCCTTTAAACAACCAGGTATCAGATGAATAAATAACTGCTTAAAACAGATGACATATATTTGAGAATAGGCAGTTCTGCACTGAGGCAAATGGCATCAAAGTGCCTGGCATAATATATCCGTAACTTTTGAAAGCTTGTTTTCCATGGTGTCAATACACCTCTCAAATTAACATTTTCGTCTGTCAACTGTTTAGGGTGAACATAGTTATCACATCGATGTGACCAGAGAAGAGAAGAAGGAGTGGAAGAAATGGATACAACACGTGCAGTTTATAAATACTTGAGTTTAAAATGTACTGAATGCCAGCCACTTGTGACTGCCTTATGAGACCTAACATTTAATCCAACTCTAAAAAATTACCCCTACTTTTATTACCCATGAAGGGAAAAAGAGGACTAAAACCAATTATTAGCAAAACAGACTCTCCCATTCTAAGTGGCTTCAGATTTATTGTCTGAAATATTTAAAATCAGAGTAGACAAAGTGCAAAATAATTCTCAGTATGAAACAAACCTGTATTAGTAGGGGTGCATAAGAAGATCAAATAGGCAGGCTCTCCTTTTTCCTGATCCTGCTCTTGGGGTCCCTAAAGCTGTTCTGTTGTAAAATTAAATTAGTACTTTAGGGTAGGAAAAAGGTTGGGTTAGAGTTTTTCTTTATGATAAATTACTTTGGGGGATTTGCTCTGTGAGAAAGCTTAATTATTTTTTCCATAAAAAATTCTCTTCAGCATTCTAGCTCCAGGGAGAGAACTTGAAAAAAAGAGGGAGACGCTGTGGGAAATCAGATAGTAGTTCCCCCCAAATATGGAATAGCTGAGCAGAGAACACCCTTTCCCTCCCAGTGAAAAAGGAAAGATTTTCCTTTTACTCAGGCAACAACTAATGATTTTCCATGATTAAAATCCTTTAATGTGTCACCTCATTGCTATACCCTCTCCTTCACAGACATACATACACAATTGTGTAGTTCAGCATCTTTTCTCGTTCTTCAGGTGACAATAGTGAGGCGAGGTAGTGTTGAGAAGGGCCTGGATGCATGTCTAGGTGTTACCATTTATTGGCTGGTGAATTAATGCAAGTGAATGAGTCCCCTATAATGTAAGAGAAGTTGGTAAATCATAACACAATGTTACCTGTTATTGCAGAACAGGAATTAAAATAATGACTTGGACTTAGAGTTCTTTTTAGGTGGGCAGAGTTAGAAACAGTTTACACAATATAAATCCTTGAATGGCATGGATTCCAGGTTTTTTTTTGTTGTTTTTTTTTAAAAAGAACACATCTAATACTGGTTCAGTACAATTCCAAATATTGTAAAACCCTCCATGAGCATCTGTTTTGCTATTAGAAAAAAACCTAAGAGTTTTCCTTTTAATAAAAACTAAACTTTAGGTAGTGACTAAATTGTCTGAAGACTTCAGACTCAGGTCTTTTTATATATTTTTTAAAGGTTTATTCCTATCACTTCTGTGCTCCATGCATCCATCTGCCATCCATCAAATATTGTCAGCAGATCCTGTGCGACTTACTATTTTTAGAAAACAGTACAGGAGAAAATACATTGAATTGGCAGCAAAATTATTATACTTCAGTTTGTGTTATGACTCTGGCCTCTCTGTCCCCTGGCTTACCCACCTACCTTCTCCACTCTCCTGTCTCTTTATTGAGTCAATTCTATTCAGTCTTGAAGGACCACATTCAAGTTCTTTCTACTCCACAAGGTAATCAATGGCGACTACAACCTTGGCTGTCTCTCTTTATTGCACTTACTTCTAAAACCTCTCATTTTTCATTTATCATGTTCTTCTCTGGGTGATCAGTTACAATTTGTTGTATACTTGAGTTTATCCATCCATCCATGCATTCCACAAATACATATAAAGCATAATTAAGTGCAAGGTATCAAACTAGATAATACACATGAAGTGTAGTCATAGCATATATCCTCATGGATCTTGCATTCTCATTTATAGTCTCCTAAATTAGAAAATGTACCCTCCTGTGAAGGTAGGGACTGTGTCTCAGCCTGGAATCACGGAATTTAGAACTGAGACGTATGAGAAATGTATGTCTATTCATGTATAACTACCCAATTTCTATTCCAAGCCTTTTTCTGCCATGTGGCAGAAACTAAATATCTGTGAATTCAGGGATTTCTCCTCTCCACACCCCTCCCTACTTCCCAAGGTTATGTCAGAATTGCAGAGAGTTTACCTAGAACCAAGACTAGGGATTGGGTGGGGAGTAGGTTGTTACAGGTCCCTGCTGTCATTTGGTCATACAGGTGTCTGCTGAAGTGGTCTTTGCTCCATCTGCTGCCTGGTCAGTGGTCCACATGATGGCCTGGAAATGCTTTTTTTTTTTTTTACTTTCCCACAGGATTCCAGAGCATCAGGAATCTCTGTTTCATGCTTCTGTGTCACTTCAGGATATAGAATGATCATTCATTGTCTCCTCTACCATCCAAAGATACAGGAAACTCACAGAATGCTTAACATCCTTCCTGTCTACATACTACCAGGCAGCCATTTATTCTCTGGGTCCTGCCTCCTCCCTGGGGATCTACTTGGAACTTGATGCACAGATATTCTCTCTCTCTCTCTCTCTCTCTCTCTCTCTCTCTCTCTCTCACACCAATGCTTTGAAATATAATTGACAAATGATAAACTATATATATTTAAAGTACACAATTTGATATTTTGTGCTATCTGTATATATCCATGAAACCATCAGTACATCAAAACAATGAACATATGCATCAAAAGTCCCTTTGTGCCCCTTTGTACTCTCTCAATTTTTCCCCCCTCTCTTCTCTTGGGCCTCATAAACCCATAGTAAGATGGGCCTGGAAAGCAGGTCTAGGACCCTCTCTCTGGAAAGTTCCATTCCTAACATCTGCATGAGAGGAGGAAGCCTTGCCCTTATTCATCATTTTTTCTCTTAAATCTGTGAGAGCCTTGGTTAGAGAAAGGCAGAAGCCAGCAAAGGCCCATTACCTTTCCTTCTACTTTTAGATCACTTCGCAGAGGCAATGACACACATGTTGCAGTTGCTTGCTTGGCTGATTAAAGTGTGGGTGAGGAAGGGAGGAGAGGCATACTGGGGAGAGGGGATACCAGCTAACGTTTCAAAAATATTTTCTGACATAGATCCATAAAAGATATTTTATTTTATCCTCCTTTTGAAACTGTACACAGTAGGTTAACAATAAATGCCTGTTCAGTGATTGATCCCAGTGATCTGGACATGCACAGGAGCTTGTGTAGGTGGGTGATGTGCCCCGTGACAAGAATAAACTTCAGTAAGAGGTCAGTGGCTTTTTAAAATGTATGACTCATTGGGTTTGAATGTTGCAAAAAGGCCTATTTCATCTTTTTTTTTAAGGAGGGTATTCAAACCAAAGCTTCAAGTAGATTGAAGCTTTTAGCCACTATGCCTTATGCATATATTATATCATGTTATCCTCCTAGAGTGGCTCCTCATGAGGTATTTGTTATTCCTGTTTTACAAATGAAGAAATAGAACATCAGAGAGGTTAAGTAATGTGCCCAAGACTATAAATCTCATAATTTTGGTGGACTCAAGATTCCATCCATAGTGTGGCTAACTTGAAAATACGTGCTTTTAACCATGTGGTATAATATCAAGAATAATCGATGTTATACTCTTGCTCTATCCTGAGGGAATAATAAAAAAATCTGATAAATTTGAATGCACAAAATATTTTTTAAAGTAGTAACTATTGAAAGTATCCTAACCAATGATGGCTAAATAAATTACACACATATATAATATTGTGGAATTATTATAACTATGTTTACAAAGAGTTTTTAATGATGTGGAGAGTGTTCAGGTTATAATGATACATTGGTAGAAAAACATGTAAAATTAAACAAGATATAAAATTTAATAGTATATCATTGCAAATATTTCTAACAGTGATCAGAGAAAAAGAATGGAAGGAAGTACATCAACATGTTAATGAAAACATATTGAATGGTTTGATTACGGATAATTTTAATTTTCTTCTGAATTCTCCACATCATTAGAAAATTTGACATAACAATGTAAAGGCCATGTTCAATTTGCCTTTTTATATTTGTACCAGTATAAACTTTTCACAAAAAAGTGGTATGTTCTTTAGAAAACATTTAAAAAAATTTACCATCAAAACATTCCTCCTAAGTGTACTTAAATATAGCAAGTCATTTAAATTTACTTGTTACAGTATTTTTAGTAGTTAAGTACAGTTTTTCATGTGTGGATCTTCTTGTGGAAGCAAATTAAATCTGGTATGTGACCCCTGCACTCTAATAATGTTTGCTCTACAGCTGACTAAATAGCAAGTGTAGCCTCTTTTATTTAGAGATAAAATGAGTTGAATCTTATCCTGTATTAATTCTACATATAAATTTGCTTCACCAAGTAGTAAAGATGGTGAGTCTTGCTGAAAACCCTAGTGATTGATAAAAGCAGACAAGCAACTTTCAGAGTTCTGTGTGAATTGGATGCATTGCAAACTCATTGTCCTGGACCCCCAGCCTGAGTCACAGAGCCAACTGAGAGGGAAACACCTTCAATTTCAAAATTGATTGAATTGGCAATTGCCGCTTATATGTTTGTTTTCATTTTCTGATTCTGGGCAGGTGACTTGCATGTGAGAGTTCAGGACAAACAGAAGATTTGTTTAAAGAACAACACTGTAGAAAACAACATATTAGGAGCACTGGGCACTTTGAGGTTGG
The DNA here is from genome assembly GCF_036562045.2 of Rhinolophus sinicus. Lineage (NCBI taxonomy): Eukaryota > Metazoa > Chordata > Mammalia > Chiroptera > Rhinolophidae > Rhinolophus > Rhinolophus sinicus. The sequence continues at coordinate 146,381,158 of NC_133755.1, forward strand.
CATGGGAAAGAAATGCTTTTATATGTACTTTTATAATACAAAAACGAAGACATAGAAAGATTTAGTTCTTGTCCTGAATTAACCTGGGGAGGAGTAAGCTGAAGGAATGCTATGTGAGAGAGCAGATGAAATGACTGAAAAAAGACAAGATTGAGAGGGGCAGGGCTGAGCAAATTTCAATGGCACCTCTACTAGCTGTATAGTTATGACATTAAATTTCAGTAGATCCAAAACATGTTACCTAAAATTAAAAAAAAAAAAGATTAATTGTAGACTGTTTCCAGAAATGAATCATGTAGCATCTGGGGAAGTGCCTCCAGGAGTTTTAAACAAATTCTCTATTAGTCATGAGCAATAGACTGAGTTATAAAACCACATCTGGAGAATTACATTTCAAAAGACTCATCCTTTTCCCTTTAATTTCACCAGGCACTATGCCAGGTGTTTTACATAAATCATCTCATTTGTTTTCTCTGACAACATACTAAGGTAAGTATTATGAATCCCATTTTATAGATGAGGGAATGTAGGCTCAAACAGTTAAATAAGTTGCCCAGTGACACTCATCTCACACTGGGACTTGACACTTGTCTGCCCCTCTAGCACTCCCAGGAAAGCAGTGCATGATATTTAAAGGTGGACGAATAGAAAGGGCATGTGGGAAAGAACACCTTGGGGGTAGTTATTGTGTGACCAGGAAATAGAAGTCATGAAGTAGACTTTTGTAGTAGGTTCTATTTATAGTTATGCAACACAACAAAGAGGTGAAAATGTCTGATGGGTGTATGTGGAGGGTGAAGCTGTCTGGAAAGCACAAAATAGAAGAGTCTAGCAGGTTGGCAAGGAGTCCAGATACTGCCAGGTGAATAGGCAGATCTAGGAAAATTATAGACCTAATTTCTGGTCGGATATTCTCTGATGGATATAGTTTCAAGTGCATAAAATACTTTAGCCATGATTGCCTGTGGTTGGAAGTGAGTTCTGGGGAAGCAAAATGTATTTTCTTTTCTCTTGGGAGCCTTGTGCACTGCATCCAATTGTCTAAATTAAAGGAATTGCATGACTTGTGTGTGTTGATAAAATTACTATTTAAAGCGGAGGACTTCAATATTTCAGAAGAGGAGGGAATTGGAGATAGAAAATCGGTAAGCTGTGACACTTGCACAGGATTTTTGTTTGAAGTTCACAAAGGGAATAAGCTATGTGAAACCTTGTTGTTGTTTTTTTTTTTTTTTTCTGGAAAGATACAAGATATTAGTACTCTTATCTAAGTGAACAGAAACAGGAATGTGATGAATTAACTAAATAATATGATAATTTCCACGTAGTCCAGTTTCTAGAAAGGAAACATTTTACTGGGATGTGCATAAGATAATTCAGACAAATGGTGTAGAAATATAAGGCAGTTGTGGGGACAGAGCCCCAAAGAGCAGTTTCTATGCTCTCGGCCTCAAATAGAAAGGTGCTGGCTCAGGTAGTAAATGGCCATCAACTGTGATTGGATGGCCATCAGCTGTGGCTAGTTGACCGTCAGCTGTAACCAGTGAGCAATTGGCCACTAATATAACTGCCATGGCTTCGCTAGCAGAAAATGGGGGCTAGTAAGAAGATGGTGGCTGAGCTGGCAAGTGCGGATTACAGTTAGGATGGCGGATTGCGGACAGTGTGGATCCAGCCTCCCGTGAGACTACAGTGCCGCCAGAGAGAATATAGTGGTATGACTCCCCTATCTATGGCTCCGTGGGTATTCCTTTTTGGCCTCACCATACCCTGTATTCTTATGTGGGGAGTGGGACTAGAGACTCCCATGACACCCTCTGTGACAACAGTGAAGACCAAAAGATGACTTGTTTGGGGGCTCAAAGCTAGCTAGGTAGAGTTAGGAGGCTCTGAGTGAGCACCAGTTATGAATGGAAAAGTCACTTACCTTGCTACCCTTAAGATAGGAATGCTGAGCTCTGAGGGATTTTGATGAGATGGGTTGAGACTGAATATATGGATTTTAGATTAACCCAATGTTAATCAATCCTCAGGAGAATGCCTTAAGGAATGGAATCTAGAAGGTAATTTGTGACTGGCAGCTCGTTCCAGATGGGCCAAGCCAACAGAGGTATACCAGTCAGAAGCTACTCCAGCTCCTTCAAGAGAAAGGCTTAATTATAGTAATTATAATCACTAAATTTATTGCAGAATATGTGGAAAATAAATAAAACAGGAAGTTAAGATTTCAGGGATGACTTTGGACTTATGACACAAAGGTAAGTTAAGACAGCTACTCTCTCTCCTATGATAAGTAAAGTTGCCATAATCAGGAAACAGCATGATCTGTAAAAGAGTACAATTTGGAAAATAATACAGAAAATCCATGACAGTGCATTGCAGCAGAAACAAGAGAAGTCACAGAGATACAGCCTTATTCTCAATGCTGCCTTTTAATTGTTACACAGGTTTTGGTGAAACTTACTTATGTCTGGAACTCTAGATGAATGGAGTCCAAGAAATATGTTCTGACTTCAGGAAAGTGTAGCAGAAGGAAGCTGGTTGGATTATGCACTTGTTTACCACGGTCAGCACAAGAAGCATTGCATGTTTGGAGAGGCAACATCTTTTGTGGGCCAGAAAGTTACCAGAGATCATGTCTTTTGTTTATTGTTCTTTGTGTTTTCTTTTTCAATAGAAAACTTGCCATGTACACGTGGTCAAACAACAAACAGAACTAAATTTTGTTTTACAATTTATGTAATCAAATGATCTTTTCCCCCCTTTTGGAAGGAAAGATTATGATACTGATGATTTTGGGGTAGGGTTATAGAAAGTACAGGGCAAAGATTGTATTTTTCCTTTAGAAACATCAGCCCCAAATGCTATATTCCTCCTGTCCATATTAGGGCTAATTACCCAGAGAGAATGTGTTCTGTCTGACCCAGGTCATGGAAACCAGAGCCACCAAGGGAAAGGTGTTTGTGACACAAGTAGTCAGTTTCTCATTTGATATAATTTTCACATCTTTTTTTTCCTGCAAAGTTCTTAGATATTAGGGTTGCAGCCTTTATATATATTTTTCTCAGATGTGCAAAAAGAGTGTAGGTTATTTATTTTGTCTTCAAAATTACCCATAGGAGTTTTGGGGGGGATCTATGTACCTCCTTAAACAATGGCATATTACATTGATTGCTTTTTGTATATTGAAGCAATCATTAGTCATGATGTATGATCCATTTTTAAGTGTTTCTGGATTCAGTTTGCTAATATTTTGTTGATCTTTACATCTACATTCATAAAGAATATTAGTGTGTAGTTTTTTTTTTTGTCATGCTGATGTCTTTGTCTGGTTTTTGTATCAGTGTAATACTGGCCTAATAGATTGAGTTGAGAAGTGTTCCCTCTTCTATTTTTTGGAAGTAAATTGTTAACTTTTAATATAATTACAGAAATGCTTAGATTTATGTCTACCATTTTATTATTTGTTCTCTATCATCTCTGTTTTCTGTTCCTCAGCTACATATTATTATCCCTCTCATATCCTTTCCTGCTTTCTTTTGGATTACTTAAATATTATTTTAATATTCAATTTACATTTGTCTATTTAACTTTTAACTGTGTATTTTTGTTTTATTTTTTCAGTAGTCTTTTTAGGGATTACAATATGCATACTTAAACTTCCATAGTCTTCTATGGTTAATATTGTATCACTTCATGTCAAGTGTGGAAAACTTGTCACCATATAGGTCTCTTTAACTCCCATAGCCCTTTATGTTAAACATATCACATGTATAGTATCACATACATTGGAAATATTAGCACAGAATGTTATAATTTTTGCTTTTAGCAGAACTGAACAGGAAAAATAATAATTATTTTTATTTATCCAGGTATTTATCATTTTTGTTGTTCTTTATTTCTGAAGATTAATATTTTCTATAGTATTATTTTCCTTCAATTTGAAGAATGTACTTTATCACTTTTTGTAGAACATGTCTGCTGTTGATGACTTTTATTAGTTTTCTTTCATTGAGAATGTAGTTCCTTCATTTCTAAAGGACATTTTTTTTCTGGATATAGAATTGTGGATTGACAAGTTTTTCAGCAGCTTAAAGATGTTCCAACTGCCTCCTGACTTGCATTATTTCTGATGAGAAATCCATGGTTATTCAAATTTTTGCTCTACTGTATGTCATAGTTTTTGCTCTAGCTACTGTCAAGAATTTTCTTTATTTTTGGTGTTCAAAAGTTAGGTTATAAAAAGTCCAAGAATTATTTTTCTTGAAGGTATCTTGTTTTGGGTAATTAAGACTGTGGAGGCCCTGAGATTTTCCCTACTTGCGAGCTAACAAGTTAGCCTGATATAGTTTCATGGATGTTGGAAGAAGACATAATACTTTTGGATAAGAGACAAAAGATATTATTACCTATGCCACTGCATACAGCGTGAGTTTCGTGTTCTTGCTGATTCCCCTTGCCTTTCAAGTACCATGGTGCAATATGGAACAGCCCAGCAGAATGCCGTACATGCAGTGGATTTGAAACAAAGCTAAGGAAACTCTAATACAGTAGTACCTTGGTTTTCGAATGTCTCTGTTGATGAACATTTCGGTTTACGAACGCCATAAACCCAGAAGTAAATGCTTCGGTTTTTGAACATGCCTTGGAAGTCGAACATGTCACGCAGCTTCTGCTGAGTGCAAGATCCTGAGGCCTAGCTGTTGGCTGTTTTCGAAGGTTTCAGAACTCGAACCGTCTTCCAGAATGGATCACTTTTGAAAACTGAGGTACCACTATATTTTGAAGGGCACTCAAAACAAACCTGCCCAACTTTTGCCTGAAAAGAGACATCTTTATTATAATGATCATGAAATAAATCTGCCCTCTACCTAAGAAGGAGACACTATCTCTGTTATCCATAATTATTTTCTATACAAACATGCTTGAAAAGACAGTCTGAAACAAAAAGTGATACAAACTGTGCAGAACATTCATAGCTGTCTTAGATAATTGTCTTCCAACAGGAAGACATTGAACTTTTTGACCTGTTAATATATGTCTTTTATCAAAATTTGTCAAATTTTTGACCATTACTTCTTCAAATATTCAATGCTAATCTTTTTCTCCTCTCCTTTTGGAGTTTCAATTTCATGTATGTTAGACATTTTCATAATGTCTCACAGGTCTCTGATTTTCTGTTAATTTTTTTTCTAGAACATATTCATTTTACAAGTAGAACTTTGATCTACCTTTACCCATTTGACCATCTTTACCTATTTCCCCAACCTCCTTTCCCCCTACTTCTGGCAACCACTAAGCTACTTCCTATTTCTATGAATTTGTTTTATTTAGATTCCACATATAAGTGAAATCATAGAGTATTTGTCTTTCTCTATCTGATTTTCACTTAGCATACATAATCCCTTCAAGGTCCATCCATGTTGTAGCAAAGGGAAAGATTTCCTTTTTCCTAGGCTGAGTAATATTCCATTTACTTTGTTTCTGTCTGTCTGTCTGTCTGTCTGTCTGTTTATCTATTGATCTATCTATCTATCACCTACCTACCTACCTACCATATTTTCTTTATGCATTCATCCATGGATAGACACTTAGGTTGTTTCCATGTCTTGGCTATTGTAAATAATGCTGTAATGAACATGAAGGCGCAGATTTCTTTGAGATGATGATTTAATTTCCTTCCGCTCTGTACCCAGAAGTGGGATTGTTGTATCATATGGTACTTCTATTTTTATTTTTTGAGCACTCTCTATACTGTTTTCCACAGTGGCTGTACCAATTTACATTCCCGCTGACTGTACAGGGTTTTTTTTTATTCAGACCCTCGCCAACACTTTTTATCTCTGGTGTTTTGGTAACAGCAATTATAATGGTTGTGAAATGATATCTTGTGTTTTTATTTGTATTTCCCTGATGATTAGTGATACTGAGCACCTCTTCATGTACCTGTTGGCCATTTCCCTATCTTTTTTTGAAAAAGAGTCTATTCAGGTCCTTTGCCCCTTTTTAAATTAAATTATTTGTCTCTTTTAAATTAAATTTTATTTTTTTGCTATTGAGTTGGATGAGTTCCTTATATATTGTGGATATTAACCTGTTTTCAGATATATGTTTTGGAAATATTTTTTCACATTCTCTAGGTTGACTTTCCATTTTGTTGATTATTTATTTTGTTGTGTAGAAGATTTTCAGTTTGATGTTGTCTCAGTCATTTATTTTTGCTTTTGTTGAATATGCTTTTGGTGTCGTATGCAAAAATCATTGCCAAGACCAATGTCAAGTAGCTTTTTCCCCTGTGTTTTTTTTCTTTTTGTTTCTTTTGTTTTTCCCTTTGATTTCTTCTTTGATCCATTGAATGTTTAGGAGTATGTTGTTTAATTCCACATAATTGTGAATTTTCCAGATTTCCTCCTATTATTGATTTCTAGTTTCATACCATTGTCTTTGGAAAAGATACTTGATATAATTTCTATATTCTTAAACTTGTTGAGACTTCTTTTTTGCATTAACCTATGATCTATCCTAGAAAATATTCTGCTGGAACTTGAGAAAAATGTGTATTCTGTTCGCATTAGGTGAATGTTCTGTATACACTGGTTAGGTCCCTTTGGTCTATATTGTTCATATCAGCTGTTTCTTTATCGATATTCTGGATGATCTATCCACTGTTGATAGTAGGGTATTAAGTCCTCAACTCTTACTTTATTTTAATTTATTTAGTTTTTGTTCTTTTAGCATTTGCTTTATATATTTAGGTGCTCCAATGTTGAGTGCACAAATATTTACAATTGTTACAGTTTTTCAATGAATTGATCTCCATATCATTTTATAATGACCTTTTATGTCTCCTGTTACAATTTTTAGTTTAAAGTCTATTTTGTCTGATATACAAAGACTAATGAAAAACTATGGTGACTGTTTAAATTAAAAAAAAAAAAACCACACAGCTTATTACACTAAAAAACACATTGCCATTAATTCCCCTCAAAATACTCCCCCTCATTTCTAACACATTTATCCCATTTTTCTTGCCATTTTCTGAAGCAGTTCTGGAAGTCCTCTTTGAGTGTCTTTAGTTGTGCTGCCATGGCTGTCTTGATGTCCTGAATCAATTCAAAACGTTTACCTTTCATGGTCATTTTGACTTTGGGGAAGAACATGGTGCCAGATCCAGTGAATAATGTGGATGAGGACACATTGTAATGTTTTTATTTGACAGAAGTTGCCATACCAGAAGCAATGTGTGACATGGAGTTTTGTCATGATGGAGGATGATGCCGTTTGCCCATTTCATGTTAATGCATTGTTCGTGATCCATTTATGAACATTTTAAATTTATGGCACACTTTAAAACACATCTTCTGTTAACCATAGCTCACACTTGACTAACTGCAGTGAACAAGTTGAAACTTGTCACACACTGTTACTAAGGTTTGATGAACCATTTTCCACATTGAAGATTGATGCTTTTCTGTTGAATGACACTTTGCAGCAGCCATTCACCGTATTTTGTAAACAGAAAGTCTCCATGCCACATATCACTTCTGGTATGGCAATTTCTGTCAAATAAAAACATTGCGTTGTGTCGTCATCCACCCTACTTACCAGATATGGCACTGTGCGACTTCTTGCTCTTGCCCAAAGTCAAACTGACCATGAAAGGTAAATGTTTTGAATCCATTCAGGACATCGAAGCAGCCATGACAGCACAAGTAAAGACACTCACAAAAGAGGACTTCCAGAACTGCTTCAGAATGTGGCAAGAACAATGGGATATGTGTGTTCAAAAAAAAATTCACTGTATTGTTTTGTCACATCTTGTAATTATAGCTACCCCTGCTTTTTCTTGATTATCATTTGCTTGAAATTACTTTTTCCATCCCTTCACTCTCAGCCTATGTATGTCCTTAAAGCTAAAGTGAGTCTTTTGAAAGCAGCATATCACTGGATTTTTAAAAAAAATCTATTCAACTATTTTATGACTTTTGATTAAAGAACTTAACCTACTTACATTTAAAGTAAATACTGATAGGTAAGGTCTTACTATTGTCATTTTAAAAATTGTTTTTTGACTGTGCTATAGATCTGTTAATTTAAAAAAATATATTTTTAGTCTCTTTTGTTCAGATTGGATACCTTCTATTGATCTAAATTTAAATGTACTGAATTTTTCCTTTCATCTCCAATATCTAATGGCAAATATTTTATTTCAGATACTGATCTTTTCAGTTAAAAATTTTCCATTTTTTTAAAGTATGTACTTTTATAAGAACTCTTATCTTTTCATTCATTTCAACCATGTTATTGTTTAATTTACAGATCATAGCTAAAATAGTTGCTTTAATGCATGATCATTTCAACACTTGGGTCATTTGAGAATGCATCTGTATATTGTATACTCCTTTGATAATTGGTCAAATGTTGCTTTTTTTTTTTTTTTTTTGACATGTTGAGTAATTTTGGATTTTATCCTGGACAGTGGGGATGTTATGTTGCATAGACATTGGGTCTGGTTATAATCCTCTGGAGAATGTTAGAGAACTTGAGTAGATTAATACCAAATGTTCTGTGTTGTCTCCTTTGGCTCTGGTTAATACATCAGTTCAGTTCTCAAAGCATTTTTTTATTCTTATTTGAGTCTGTTTCACACATGGGTAGCTCAGGGGTTAGTCTGAGACATGGGCAGTGGTTCAAATCTCTGTTTATTTCTCAAAGCCTTTACTATGCTGGCTTGGGTCTGTGCCACACATGCATAGGTAAGGGGTAAGGCTGAGACTTGCATAAATTCACAGATTTAGGGAATCACCAATGCTCTCATTGCATTGGGATTTTCTTATACACTCCATCTGTAAGATCTACTTTTTCTTATTTCTCTGACCAGAAATATGGGGTCCCATTGAATATTTCATGGTTGCTGCCACTGCCAAGCTATTTTATGATTGGTGCTCACTCTTAGGACCAAGGCTGTGAAAAAACAAACGGGAACCATCCTTCGCTTTCTTTTCTATGTTTCAGCTCCTCTTCAGAATTAGCCTCACTTTGTTTACTTTTAAGAACCTCAGTAGTTGTTTACAGAGTACTCACATAGTTGACAACAAAATTTTAGCTGTAATTTGCTAGGGGAATGGACTGTGGAATGTCTATATCCAGTGTTGATTCCAGAACCACCCACCCCCTCGTTTTAATGAGGATAATAATTTAAGTTGTGTCCTGGGAAGGAACATTTGGGGTCAGTTATAGACAAATTGTGATTATATGTGTTATAACTTTTCTTCTCTTTCCTGATTTCTTTTTTCTTTTTTCTTTTTGCTTTGTATTGACCCCTCTTTCTCTATGATATGCAATTCTTTCAGGTTTACTCCTGGGTTTGTAGTACGTGCTATTAGAAACCTTACCCAGATCACTTCTCATCTCTTTCTTAGTGTTTTCCCAACCCTGTTAAGAATCCCATTTTCTCAGTAACCTACTTGAACTTAGTTATTGGGTGAAACACTGTTGGTAAACTAATTCTCTTTAAGGTGCTATTGTCTGATAATGATTATCTCTCCAGTCAGTATTCCACCATCATCTTTTAAGTATATATATATATATATATATATATATATATATATATATATATATATTTAACTTTTTTTTTTTTTTTTTTGGAAGAAGACTTTGTATTAAATCTAAAATCACATCTCTAATAGCAGTATTTTAAGCTTCAGCATCAGGGACTTATAGAGATATTTTCATGAGGAAGATAAAGAGGAATTCTTAAATCAGCAGGAAAATTTTACCCAAATATAAGGTCAATCATGGTTGGTTACTTATATGTGTAAGTTTTATTATTTATATTTAATAAGAAGCTGTGTGTTGTTAAAAATGTTACTAATAAAAATAAAAATATACTTTAGTAGTAGTAGTAGTAGTAGTAGTTTACCTTAATTTTGTATTTAACAATAAATAATTTAAAAATATCTCTAATCCAGGAAGTGTATCTTTTTGTTATTAGTTTCAATGTGACCTTTAAGATATCATTAAATACTTTTACTAAATGAAAGATAAATGGTAAATATAACGAGCTCCATAAAACAGACAAAGGCTTAAATATAAGTAAAAAATTCTAAAATCCACACAAATACACTTTGCTACCCTCACTCTAGGGTTACCAGCATCCACATGAGTGAAATTTCTAGAATGTAAATTTAACTTTATAGGTCTTCTTCTTATCGCCTAGAAGCAATGTATGAAAACATTGACCAATAGCATAGCATTTGGACAATATAATCAGTAGTCATTAAAATTTAGCTCAGGTATCATCCTCTCTACAGAGCCTTCCCTGACTCCTCCCAAGAGAATCAAATACTTCACTCTGTATCTATCTGGAAGAATATTTTTCATATTGTAGTCTAATTGCTTATTTAATTGGCAGTCTCCTTTACTGGATTATGAGTTCCTTCAAATCAGAATCTCTGTCTCATTCAATATTGGCTTCTTCAGAATCACAGTAAATCCTCATTTAATGTTTGTTAAAGGGCAGCATGAAAAGTAAAGAAGGAAAGAAGAAAAAATGGATAGCAGCAGGATTTTTATGGTCCAGATGGGGCTGGGCATAGGATAGTCAATGTCAGACATTTAAGTGAGTGATAACAAAGTATAAGATGGAAATTCAGAGCCCTAGGTTCTTATCACATGGGTGAGACGAACCTAGTCCATTTGTGTTTATTCTGGGTTAGGAGGTAAATGATCCAGCAAATCAAGAGAGGAAAGTCAGGCAAGGAGAGAACTCACCATGGCATGGTGTACCCAGCTAGGCTGAGGTTTATGTGGTCAGAGCTCAGGTGTCAGCTCGGTACACACCATGGGAAATCATAAACTTGAAGGAACTCTGATTTCTAGGGCATATTCTGATACAGTAGTTGAGGAAAAAGGGCACTGGCTGTTGGCATTTCTTTTCTGGCAATTTCTTTAAAAACAGTCATTAAGATTTCATTTTATCCTTAGCTTTGAGCTATTTTGAAGACTCTCTAAGGACAGTCAACTACTTACAATAGCAAAACATTTATTAAGTGCTTAGTGTATGCAGAAAACTATGCAGGATTCTATGTGCTGTGCTAAGAGAAACCTCAACAAAGAATCTGCTTTATGCAAAAACAATATGTGGTGTGTTTGTGTGTGTGTGTGTGTGTGTGTGTGTGTGTATAACTTCAACTGGGCTGAAATATTGTGTTTCAAGCTTGTCCTGGCAGAAATCCATGTTGCAGAAAAGTCTTAAATAATATTGGGGGAAAATTCAACAAAGACTAGAAAATCAATTAAGGTTTAGAGGTTAGAGTAGATGAAGCATTTTTCCCATGTGCTTTATGCTTTTTTCTTTTATCCAAAAAGATACTGGGCTAGATTCTACCATATGAAAAATAGAAATGTATTAACCCCATTTGAGAAAGTATTCATTCAATTAATTCAGTAGAGTAAGTATTTTTAAGTACTTTGTATGTGTCTATTATTATTGTGCCAAATGTGCAAGATGAAAGACAATTCTTGGCATTATCTTGCCTCTGAAAGTTTATTGGGAAGATAAATGAAGCAGTATGAAAAAATAATAAATCTTACAGCAAAGATCCTCAAAGAATTTAACACAAAACCATCAAGAGCATCGGCTTATGTAACTATGCCTTGCTTTCTCAGATAGTACCAGTCATGAGGATAAGCAAGGATGTGGATGACCACTGGAATGGTTTTTGAATATAGGCCTCTGCCTGGCTTTGTTCTTGTTTTTGAGATTCTTTTCTTTCTCCTGAGTTCCTGAGCACTTCTGGGTAATTGGTATCATTGTCATGTGTTTTTTTTTTTTTTTTTTTTTTTTTTTTTTTATGCTGGTGTTCTGGCTGCAGGTATCCAAATAGTGAGACTCTGAGAAGTCCTAGAGAGGGCTGGACTTCCCGCCCTCTATTAGGTAACAGGAGAGGAACAAGGAAGTCTGTAGCATTGGGTGGTACATTTAGAACAGGTGCAATAGGCATCATGGGAAAGAATCAAAGACTTTCAGCTTATAAAAGACGGCTTTAATTGACTCTATAAGTTTCTCTTGGGGTTGAGAGAATAATTTTTTTCCAATCTAATGACAGCCCTTATGGCCAACCCCCGGTGGTCTTTTCCTAGGTGATTACAGCTGTTTGATGTTTTACTTTCATAGTAAGTGCTACCAAATAACTTCGAATACATTCTTCAGAGGTGCTGTGCTAGACATATGATTGTAAAAAACAAAAAAACAAAAAACATTTAAGCTGTCTTAGTGAAAATGTTTTTATTTCATATGAGAAACATGAAAAGATCAGCCTTGTGAGGGTAGAGTGGGAACTGGAAAGCTGCTAGGAATAGAGACAGCTACCATGTTTCCCTGAAAATAAGACCTAGCCAGGCCATCAACTCTAATGCGTCTTTTGGAGCAAAAATTAATATAAGACCAGTCTTATTTTAATATAAGACCAGGTATAATATAATATAATATAGTGTAGTGTAGTGTAATGTAATGTAATGTAATATAATATAATATGATATAATATAATCATACTGGGTCTTATATTAATTTTTGCTCCAAAAGACACATTACAGCTGATGGTCCAGCTAGGTCTTATTTTCGGGGAAACACAGTAGTACTCTCTCCGAGTTATTGGCTTTTCCCTTTTTGGCACATTTGCTCTATTCTCTTATTTAACTGTGAAATGTGGCTTCCTATAACTCAAACATTGGTACACACATGGTTAGCAATTGTCCCTCTAGCCCCACCTCTGCCTGAGCTTTCCTTGGAAGCTCCCCGTATCTGACTCTGGTTTGGGAGGTTTTCATTCAATCTCAGGAGAGGAGTTGCCTTTGACGAGTACACCTGTGTTGCCTAATCACCTAAGGCCATAGGAACAGGGTCATATTGTAAGAACATGGCCATCCCTAAAGTAGGCCCAGCCCTGAGGTAGATGCTGTGCTGTAACAGATAAAATAACATGGATTGGACAGGAATCCCCAAACCTGCCTACATGAGTGCATATGAATGACATCTCCCATGTAGCAATCCTCCTTGCTGAAGTAAAATCACTTTTCTAGCTCTTTTTGAAACAGGATGACTCACTGTTCTTCTGTAGTCAAGATTTTGAAAGCTCAAGGGCCTCAAAGAAGTAACTGCCAAATTACAAAGTTACCTTTTATGTTTCCTTAAAGAAGTTTTTATAGAAAAGAGTCCTGGTGGCATGCCTGAGTACCTCAGGATTTTGGAAGTACTCTTATTAATTTGGACATCAGTACAGCCTGTTCACACACAGTAAAGATGAATAAGTATTACATATTGATGGTTAAAAAAGAGAAGAGAATAATATGGGAAAGGATTATCAGTGGGAGAGATTCGCTCCTTTGATTCTTCTCTCTCACCCCAATTGATTTAAAGGAAGTTGGCATTAAAATGTATCTTGCAAGTTAGGGAGTAAATCTGATTTAAATCATTCAGTGAACATTTCCCGCTTGTATACTATGTGCCAAATACATGTGAAATTCTGTGGCAATTGGGATAGTATTCCTTGATTTGTAATAGGCCCCTCTGTCTGTCTAACTGGCTACATAATTTGTGGGTCCCAGTGCAAAATGAAATCGCAGGACAACCTTGTTAAAAAAATGTTATGAATTTTAAGGTGGTGGCACAGAGCATTAAACCAAGTGCAAAGCCCTTATAAGTGTGGTACCCTGTGTGACTGCACAGCCTGCAGGACCGTGAAGCTGGCTCTGGCTGTATGAGCATGGGCAGTTCACCTTTAACTTTGTCTCTCATCATTTCATGAGAAAAATAGGGGTGAGATTTTTTTTTTTTTTTTAATTCCCATAGAGTAGAGAGTAGATACATTGAGGTAGACCAGATGGTTCTGGTTCTTCTTCAGAGAGACTATTATTGTGCCACACACAAAAAAAGTTCACAGTGTGCTTTTTAAAAGAATTTTTAAAAGAATAAAACTCATTACGTCTAAATATGATATGTCATAATTCAGTTACAAAATTAGATAATATGTAGCCATTAGTTAATTATAAAAAGGTATTCACTATAATTGTTTTCATGTTAAATCTCCCCTTTTTTGTGTTTGCTTATTATTGTTTAAAACTTTCAGGTGGCAAGTTTATAAACTCCTTTGTAATAGATTGTGCATGCAGTTAATTTTGGTTTTGTTTGTATCCTTGCTTACAATAGCCTACAAAACAGCATTTCAATACGTTGTACTTGAGGAAGACAATTGACTGGTTGTGTTTCAAAGGGATACAGTGATTTATAATGCCTGAATTTGTGATTTGCAAGTATTTATTATGCAAAACCAGAGGGAAGTGGTTTATCCTGAGGGGAAAATGGCAGTTTTCGACAAGCTGTATAATGTACCTTAAAATAATTTAAGTAATAAGTTTCATGTCAGGATTTTCATTAACTCAAACAGCATGCATTATAAAATACATGAGGCCGATGTATTATATAAATGCTGGATTTTTTTTTTTAAGGAAAACAGACTTATATAAAATATTTAGATGGAAAAGTTTCTAAAGAGAGAATAAAGGTTTCTGAAAGTTATTCATAAAAATTGCGGTAAAATTATCCTTTCCAGCATTAATATAGCCTGAAATTCAATACATGATTATAGTTGGAAGGTCATTCTCTTTTTCAAGAGTGAGCTCCTGAACTGATCCAACTTTCTATATGTATTTTTCTTACCACTGACATGCTTCCTGTGGCTCCAGCTGTGCTCTTCCTGTGCAGATGACTCTGTGTCAGGAACAAGGCACCATGTCACATGTAGGCAGGAAGTGCTACTCTTGGTATTCAGGCCTGCCAGCCACAGGGGTATGCAGCCCTGCTTGGTTCCCGAACCAGTGGAAGCCTGACTGTCAATACACTGAGAGTTTCCTTCCCACCAGGGGGAATGATCTATAAATAGTCTGTCACCTTGTACTCATTGTCTGGTATATAACAAAGGTTCAGTGTCTGGCTAAGCAGAGATGTGCATCTTCACCTCTGTTTTTCTTGCCATCCCATTGAAAGTGTGGCCAATTTGCTGTACACATCTTCTGCTTCATGGGCATTTGGCGTCTGGTTCCCACTCTAACTTTCTGCTGAGACCGAATTCTGGATCATGGAGTTGGCTAGGATTGAACTTTATTTCTAAGCGCTTGCCAGCTTTTTCTCTGGGCCTGGATCCTGCTTCTAGCATCTTTTAAAGAGACTTGAATAAACTTCTTAATCTTATTGTGCTTTCTACTTGGCTGGACAACTCTTCTATTGACTGGACACTATTCTACATGCCTTTCTCTGTCTCTTGGAACGAGATTTTGGAAATGTTGCTACATGCCTAGACTACATTTAAGTTTGCTGAGCTCCAGTGTGACCTCTGATCTCTTCCCACAGTAGAGTCCTCTTAGCTCCTGCCTGTGCTGGTCTCAGAGGTCCCACAGTGTCACCAGGGCTTGGCCAACTATGACAGGAACCAGGAAATTGATTGAGTTCAATCATGAATCGCAGTGGCTTTTCAAGATATCTTGGATGTGATCTGAGTTGAGTGGTTGTAACTGAGTTGATCTCCTTTAGTAACAAATGTGAAATATATTCTATCTATTGGCAGGAAAATTCTTGTGAGATAATAAAGAATGGAAAATACTGTTATATGAGCAATTGTTGGTCTACCTCTACCTTCCCTGTGGAGTAAAACTCAAAGTGTGACTTTGCTTTTTGCCAGAGATCTACGATCCTTTCCAGTAGAGTGGCTTTAAGAGACTGAGAAGCCCCAGAGCTGATGTAGGGTTTCCTTTCTTTCTTCGGTGGCTATCCGAGTTGGAGTCAGCTCCAAAGCTGCTCTGGAACAGTTAAGGGTAACTGAATTTTCGGCTCCTATTTGGCAATCACTTGACTACTAAGGACCTACTTTTAGCATCTTTTTCTCCACCTACCCTGAGCCCATTGAGAACCAGAGTTTCTTCCTGGTTGAAGTTGACTGGTGATTAATGTGACAAAAAACATACTTTTAGCACCTGTTGCTTCTGTCTGGGTGCTGGCTCTCTTGTGTCCTATACCCTAGGTTCCTTCTTCCATATCAAAACCCACTGTCAGATTCCACTTGAGAAATGGTAGCATACTTTTCAATATAAAATGTAAGTGAATAATTAGTTATTATTCTATTTTTATTATAAATTCAGATAGGTATTCACACACATATAAATAAATATCCCATGTTATGTATCTCTCACACTTTACAAACAAAAAGGACATGAAGTTTTTAAAAATAGTAGGAACATAAGCAAAACAATCATTAGAATTAGGTTAATATATCAAGACCTAAATAATGAGGAAGAGGAAATTTGAGCTAGGGAGAGAAAACTGACAAAAACATAGGTTAAGAACACTAGGTGTAATTGAAAATTTTCTCTCTAAGTTTTTGAATATCCAAGACCAAAATGACATGATCAGGTTCATAGACCTTATTTTTTGTCCTTGGTCAAAAAAAAAAAAAAAAAAAGAAAGAAAGAAAAAAAGAAAACCAAAACACACACTTCTAAGAGGAGATAAAATGATAAAAACATATATGTACTCTCTATTAACTTCCCTTGGTCCTGGGGAATTTAAGCCCCTGTGCCCAAACAAGTGAACATGTAGCTCTGAAGAACTAATCACAGCTGTGATGTTGGTGTTTGCCTCTCTTAGAAATTCTCCCTGGTATCTCTGCATTCCTTTTTTTCTTTTTTTTAAATTAAAATGTATTGGGGTGACAATGGTGAGTAAAATAACATAGGTTTCAAGTGTACAATTCTGTAATACATCATCTATCACATTATATATTCACTACCCAGGGTCATTTCTCCTTCCATCACGATATTATTTGACCCCCTTTACCATCTTCTATCTCCTCTTCCCCCTTTCCCTCTGGTAACCACTGAACTATTGTCTGTGTCTATGGTTTTTTTTTTTTAAATTTTTATTTGTTTGTCTTGTTCCTTTGTTACTTTCAGTTTTATATCCCACATATGAGTGAAGTCATATGGTTCTCAACTTTTTCTGTCTGACTTATTTTGCTTAGAATTATAATCTCAAGATCCATCCATGTTGTTCCAAATGACACTATTTCATCTTATGGCAGAGTAGTATTCCATTGTGTATATATACCACATCTCTTTTATCCAACCATCTGTCAAAGGACAACTTCGGTTGTTTCCATGTGTTGGCCACTGTAAATAAAACTGCAATAAACATCGGAGTACATGTATCTTTACAGATAAATGTTTTCAGGTTTTTTGGGTATATACCCAGGAGAGGGATTGCAAGGTCACACGATAATTCTATTCTTAATTTTTTGAGGAACATTCTTGCCCGATATATGTTCCCTAGATTCATGTTCATGACTCTCTGGTAACCCTGGTTTTACTGAGAAGTATTTATCTCATGGATCCATCCTCTTATATAATGGTTAATGTGTGTATATAAACATTGTGTGTAGACACAATACACACACACACACACACACACACTCACACGAAAGTCTGACAATTGAGTTCATGAACTTTATTGCAATGATGTTGCTAACCTTTTTTGATATCAGAGGGATTATTCATTATGAATTTGTACCAATTGGATAAACGGTTAACCAAGTTTACTATCTGGAAGTGGTGAAAAGGCTGCATGAAAAAGTTAAACGACCTGAACTTTTCGCCAACAATTCATGGCTCTTGCATCATGACAATGCACCAGCTCACATGGCACTGTCTGTGAGGGGGTTTTTAGCCAGTAAACAAATAACTGTATTGAAACACACTCCCTACTCACCTGATCTGACCTCCAATGACTTCTTTCTTTACCTGAAGATAAGGGAAATATTGAAAGGAAGACATTTTGATGACATTCAGGACATCAAGGGTAATACGACGACAGCTCTGATGGCCATTCCAGAAAAAGAGTTCCAAAATTGCTTTGAAGGGTGGACTAGGCGCTGGCATGGGTGCCTAGCTTCCCAACGGTAGTACTTCAAAGGTGACCATAGTGATATTCAGCAATGAGGTATGTAGCACTTTTTCTAGGATGAGTTTCTAGGGTGAACTTAATCATCAGACCTTCGTATAAACATTTCTGGATGTTTATGGAATATATTTCTAGAATATATATATCATAAATGGAATGGGAATGTGCTTCTTATACATGTGTACACATACACAAACACCATATATATATATATATATATATATATATATATATATACACACACACATACATACACACATATATATACACATATATATATATATGGTGTTTATGTGTGTGTATGTGTACACATATATAAAAAGCACATTCCCCTGATGCCATTCTCTAGGCAGAGCTTCTAGAAGTTTAGGGGTTTTAAGATATGCCTACTCCTGAAACTATACAAATACATAATGCAGTTACTACTCAGGTCATGAGATTACCCTCTGGTGTAGTCACAGTGGCTTTGAGGGTTTGGTGGGAACAGATCATTATTGGTAGATATTTGTCTTTGTCTTGATATTATTTATTAAGTGTTGACTTTGTACTTCAGCCTGGCCCTGGGAGCCACATTGGCTGCTGTAATAAAGTTGTACAAATGTATTTTCTACTCAGGTTTGGTGACCTAACTTAATAGGCTTTCTTTGGGTTAAGAGTGACAAGTTAATCTCAGCATCTTTAAAGTTATTTTCTGCTTGCTTTCTTAAATGGTGTAAGTAGTTCATTGTTTGGGGATTTCTTAGTTTATAGCTCTTTTATTCTTCCAATACTAAGTAAGATGCCATTAGTGGGATTGATTTTCTGTTAGAACACATTTTAATCTGTTCACACATAAGTTCTTCCTAGAAAAAGAGGAAAGTATCCATTTACTAGAGTCCAGGGGCACATGAAAATGAAGAAAATGGGGAGAAAGTCCTGTTTACTTTCCTCTGAAAGGTAATAGGATATCAATATTGAAAGGAGTGTCCACCATTATGTAGAGATAAAAATCGATAGCATCCTACCTATATTTCTTTCATTTTAAAATTATATTTATGAAGAATTTGATAAAGGTGATCAGCCATGAAGTCAAGATTCAAAGAACTTAGACTTTTAGAAATATTTAGCTTGGGCTAAAGATGACTTAGCAATGGGAACTCATCTTCCCTTGGTCCTAGAGAATTTAAGCCTCTGTACCCACACAAATGATCATGTAGCTCTGAAGAACTAGTCACCGCTGTACTGTTTGGTCACTGCCCTTCCTAGAAATTCTTCCTGATATCTCTGCATTCTTTCCAGATCCACGGCTCCCTGGAGTCATGTTCCGGGCTCTCTGACAGTCCCTGGCTTTCCTGGTCTGCTCCAAGTACTTGCCTTAGGGGTTCTTGTTCTGACCTTCAGTTTAGACACCACTTTCATCCCACCACCTCAGAAAATACTTTGTTATTTACATGTTCTATTTATCAGAGTGGTAACTAAGAGATAACTATTCCTTCCCAGGTAGAATGTTTTATTTTAAAAACTTTTTCCAGTGGGGTTGTTCTACCTGCTTTTTTTCTTGGACAACTAGAGGACATTTAATTAATTATTAATTAATAAGTTATTTCTAGCATACATTGTGTTGGGTCATTCTTATCTTTATATCATGTCTCACGTGCAGGTGAAGTCTATAGGTGTCTAAACATATGAGTGCTTCTTTCGATGCTTGACATGCGCTTAAGAGGAAAATTAAATTCAGGAACAGGAATGTTAATCACATAATTAGGGACAAGCTGTAGAGGGCAAGTATAGCAGGGGACTTATATACACTGTGTTTCCCTGAAAATAAGACCTAGCTGGACAATCACCTCTAATTCTTCTTTTGGAGAAAAAAAAAAATATAAGACCCAGTCTTATTTTACTATAATATAAAACCAGGTCTTATCTAACACAATATAATATAAGACTGGGTCTTATATTCATTTTTGCTCCAAAAGATGCATTAGAGCTGATTGTTTGGCTAGGTCTTATTTTTGGGGAAACAGGATATATATATGTATATATATATATGTGTGTATATATCAGGGGTGTCCAAACTTTTTTCAACGTTTCTCACCAAGGGCCATATGCGGTAAAATACACAAACAGCCGGGCCACTCACTCGAGGTGAAGTATGTATTGCCTCACCTGGTTTATTTAAGTAAACTAAACATGTTTTTGGAATTTGCTGCAGGCCAGTAAAAAATGGATTGCGTGCCGCAGTTGGCCTGTGGGCCACAGTTTGGACACCCCTGGTAAATATATTCCTCTGTCTTTGTCAAGTAGAGAACAGAGTTGAAATGTACCAACTAAGGTATGGTGTATAGAATTTGGGAGGGCATGACTGGTGAGACTCTTGGCATAGAGGAATGGAAAGTGTGAATTTCGAACTTGATATGAATTTAGGGGACATGGGAGGGGTCAGCCACAGCAAAGATGAAATAATGAGAAAACAAAATCCAGGAAGAAGAAAATGAAAGTGGAGTTGATAGCTGCCTCCCAATTTATAAAGCATTCTTTTGCAGACAATAATTAACTGCTGTTTTTTACTCCCTTTTCTTTGGAATCTCCATCACTCTCTACCCCTGTGAAACTCAGACTCTTCTTTGAGAGCAGTTCCTTGACTGTGTGATACTCTAACTGCTGCCTGGAATGTCCTCCGGCATGCTTCATGATCTGGGGAAACATTTCTATTTCAGCGCAGACACTTCCCCAACCCTTCTGGAAGGACAAGCCTTCTGTGTGTTTTTCTTCCATGGTACTGTAATTTGTTTCCACCATCACTGTGCCACGTTAGTCTGCTGTAGTGCTTTCAGGGTCTGCTCCCCTGATAACCTGGAGTTTTACATAAATGCAAGTATTGCCTTATTTAGTCCCATCTTGCTTTGCAACAGAGTAGATTTTTCTACAAATTTCACCTTCTCTACAAGGTCTTCCTCCTGCTCCAATTCTAAAGTAATTTGTATCCCTAGCCTTTTCTACTAACATTTCATTTTTTCTTTTCCTGATACATTTGTCATAGTCTGCCCTGCTTTAGAACTACTTGAATATATATCTGTCTCCTTCAGAAAACTGGGGGCTCCTTGAGGGCAGAGACCATGTCTAATCTTATATTCTCTTATGTGCCTTGCTCAGTGGCTAGTCCTTAGTGAATGCTCAAAAGCAATGTTTAAATTGTACTGAAGAAATATTGACTTGGCTTCCAAATGAAAACTTCTTATCTCTTAGGTGAGAAATTACCTGTCTGTGATGGTTGTTAAGCATCGGTTTGGATATCAGAATACAATGCCTAATTTATTTCCTGAAGGTTATATAATTAAAAACAGAATGGACTCAAGTCTTTGAAAGGGGAAGAATGGGTATCATGACCTTGCAAGTTAGCTTATTTTCACTCAAAATTTAGCAACTCTTCCTGCACTTTCATATCTAATTTTCAAAATTATGGTTGCATTTTCCCTTAATAGATCATTTCAAGTACACTAATGTAAATACATAAAAAGTTCTGTGAAGCAGAGAAATTACAGAGAAATTCAGAAATGCCAAAGGCTGTAATACCACAACAAGGTAGGCATAAGCTCATGCATGCAAAATCAAAACCCTACAAATCCAAACCTGAATTCCTAATAGTGGAATTTTAGGCCCGTGGGAGAAAGAGGACGGATTTGATGATGAGATCTGATCAGCCTTCAAATCATACCATGGAGGCTAAATGTCTACTATACACTGGACTGGTACGAAAAAAACTAATTTTATTCTTTCCTTACAAGAAATTAAAGTCTTTTCTTCAGAAGAAGGTACTCGTGCTTAAACTATAAAAATGTAGAGCAATATATGGAGTCTTTTCTGCATCATTGCTTGCTCTATTTTTCACTCACAGTAAGTCACTAAGCCAATCTCACTTGGTTGCATGATAGACTTTAGTCCTCCATGTAAATTAATTCAATTTTTTGCTCTTTCCTTCATTTCAATGTTAGACATAATATTACAACAGGGCAGCTTCCTCTAACTGAAAGAACATGAGATACAGGTCTATGACTTTTAGGCCCATAGGGAATTCCCTTATCTATCTACCAGGGGTGAACCATTCTCTTGAAGAAAAGAGAAATCAAGAAAAGTTTCCCTTTGGTTATTGTTTTTGAAAATCTTATTGAATCAATGTTAAAGTTTTTCACTTTATTTTGCAGAGCACATAAATATATACCTCTCCTTCCTCCAAGTCCCGTTTGGCACATAAAGTTACTCTTTTAAGATATTAGATAGATTATCAGTAATTGAAGGCACTATCCATTATTTCTGCAGGGGAGAAACAGTATTTGCTTTTTCTATTTGTTACTTCAAATGGAAGTTTAAGAAATTTTAATATTTGGGAAATGCATCAAATATAAACTACAGATTCTCTGATACCTGTTTTATTTTGAAGATAGTATTTTTGTTTTTGCATATAGGACATTCTAAATGAGTTAGCTGGCAGGGTAGATATTACAGAAATGGATTCATTTGGGAATTACACTATGAGCTCATCATTCTATACATGGCTCTGTTTATTCAATCTAAGTTTGACATTTTTTTTACTAAAAAAGGATTGAGTTTCTTCAGATGTATGCTAAATCATGACTCAGATACATTTCTGTGTTGCACCTTACACCAGATTAAACTCATGTAAAAGAGCATGATGATGCTCTGGGTTATTCTGTGCCTTCCAAGAAAGTTCAAGAAGTATATGCTTCTTTATAGGTGAGATGCTTCATTGCCCTTAGAGGATAGTCTGAATTTAAGTTAACGTACTCCCCTTCTACTGAAGTTACATCTGTTGGTCTTGGATTATTTGTCAAGAAGGATGGGAAAGACAATTTGAATGTAAGCTTCATGAAGGCATAGACCATTTTGTTCATGATGTGTCTAGCATAGTTTAAGGCATAAATAAGAGTTTAATAAGTACTCATTAAATAAGTGAAGATCTGCAATTTTCATGTTTATAATCCCATTCTTGATGTAAGAGATGCCCCTTGCTACTTCAGATTGCAGTGATCAAGAACAAGAGTTTTAGTGTCAAGCACGCCTGGGGGAAGTATTGACTTTGGTCAAGTTACTAAATATTTTTCTAAACCTCAGTCTTTTTATTTGAAAAGGGGATAAATAGGATGCTGTATGTAAAGTCCTTTAAAGTGTCTGGCACATAATAAGCTCATGATAGATGGGATTTCTTATGAATAGTGAATTTTATAGGACATTTGCTTATATTGATTTTTACTTGCTCTATTACAGAAATGGAGGAGAGAGACCCTGCTTAAGCCCAACCTATATTTTATTCTTGAATTAAGACCTGCCTGTGTGTGTCTGGACAACTAAGTATCTTGTGAGGGGATCATTTATATGAGGAACTGTGGTGCTTCCTAAAAAGGTCATCAGAGCAGAAAAGATTTAAGGCACACTGCTTTGGTTAAACTCAAAGACAAAAGGTTATTTTGAGTGTGGTGCCTCCGGCTGGTCAGCCAGCTCCCAGGTTGAATTCTTGGGTGGAACCCCAAATTAAGAGTAAGAAAATACACTAAGAGCTAAAAATAAACACTAAAAACACCATTTCATCAAAATCTCCATCTATCTTTGAAAATATAAGACATCAGCAGCAGCATTGGTTCCAGCAGCCTTTGTGGCTGGGGAGACAAATGTGTATGATTTGTAAGAATTCTTGCAGCTTAGATTCAATATTGGCATACTGTCACTTCTGCCACAGTCCATTGACCAGACAGATCAAGTCAACAAGGAAAATGGACTCTAGTGCCTGATTGGGGGGATGGGGGCGATGGGGCTGGAATTGCAAAGTCACACTGCAAAGGGTGTGGATAAAAGGGGGTGGGGAGAGAATAGGGGCCATTCTATTTAAACCCCCTCTACCTCCTCATCCTTGATCTCCGAAAGCTTCTATCAATCATGGCATCAAGCTTGAATTCCAGAATTTAAAGATCTAAATCAGGTTCAAATATGTCTCCTTAGATGTAGCTCCTTTTGATCCAGAGACCTATGAACAAAAATGACAAGTTAACTGCCTCCCACCTACCGAACATAGAGATAACAATAAGATAGCTACAAAGAACACAAACAGGAGAATAATGGGAAGCACGTAACAGTCATTGGTTTGTAGCAGTTCTGAAATCCAGCTGGGAACGTATTGCCAGGCCCTGCTATCCTGGGGGTTGGGGATGTTCCTTGATTAAGCCTAGTTTGTTCTCCCTGGAAGTGTCTTCTCAGCCCATTTGTCTCTACTGCTTCCAAGCAGTGGCTCTGTAGTCCTCAGGTTTTCATCACTTTTTGCTCTAACCACTCCTATTTCCTTGCCCATTACCCCATTGTCTACATCTGTATAAACAGCCTGCTTTTGCTGGCAGATTCACTTTTGCAGCCTGCTTCCTTCCTATATTAAATTGAAAGCCAAGGTCTTTTTACAATTTGAGCGACCTGTCCATTTTAGTCCAGGCTAGTGGTATTTTCACAAGTATACTGACTAAAAACTTTATGATCTTCCTGTGAACTGAATAAAAGTCCACCCCATTGGACAAAAAACAAACATTCCTCCTTCTCTAGACTTGCTGCTACTTTGGGATGGCTTCTGTGGGACCACAATGTGAAGATTCATATAAGCTCTTTTGTCTAAATTAGAGGGCCCATTAGGTATCACTTAATTATTTCAGGGATTTTACTCTTGAGTTCACCTTTGTCCTCAGGCTGGGACACTTGTGATGAGAAACAGTTTTATTTTCCAATTCAGTATGTTATGGACCATGATAGTTCCTTCAAATTGTGCTTTCAAACTGGTCACTTATTTCTTTATATTATTATTATTATTATATCCTATCATATGCAGCTAGAATACTTTTAACATTTTATCTGGAGATTTTTTTCAGTCAGATCCAAAAAGTTCATTAGATACATTATTCATCTTCCAAGTAGGCCAGGCTACCATTTCATTTACTGTTTTGCTACTCCATATCATAGGTCACAATATTTTCATCCTCCTCATAATTTTTCCAACTTTTGATAACAGTTTGCTCTCTGTTTTTAAGCATCTGCTTCTTACCAAGTCCCAAAGTGAATGGTATGTGTCTTATGTTTTGTTAAAGTAGCATCCCCTCCTAGGTATTAACTTCTATATTCTTTAGATACACTGTTGTCTAATAAACCGCCTCAAAAGTTAGTAAGCAATTCGTTATTGCTCATGAGTCTTTGGGTCAGCTTGGCAGTTTTGATCTTGGTTGGGTTTGCTCAGGTTGTGTGAGTCACTCAGCAGAATGGCTGGGGACTTCCTGTAATAGGATATCTGGGGGTTGGTTGCTTTTGGTTGATGAGGACGAATCATTATCTGGCAGACTAGCCTGGGATTGTTCTCATGGTTTGGGACAGAGTTCAAAGAGAGAGAAAGTAGAAATGTGCGAGACCTTCGGAGGTCCAGGCTCAGAAGTAGGCACACTGCCACTTTTGTCCTTCCTATTTGCCACATCAAATCATAAGGCCGACCTGTTGCCAGGAGTAGGGAAATAGATTGCACCTCTTAAAAGAAACTTGAAAGCCACATTTGAAAGTCATGGATTAAAAAGAAAGAAAGGAAGAAAGGAAAGAAAGGGAAGAAAAGAAAGGGAAGAAAAGAAAGGGAAGAAAAGAAAGGGAAGAAAAGAAAGGGAAGAAAAGAAAGGGAAGAAAAGAAAGGGAAGAAAAGAAAGGGAAGAAAGGGAAGAAAGGAAGAAAGGAAGAAAGGAAGAAAGGAAGAAAGGAAGAAAGGAAGAAAGGAAGAAAGAAAGAAAGAAAGGAAGGAAGAAAGAAAGAAAGAAAGAAAGAAAGAAAGAAAGAAAGAAAGAAAGAAAGAAAGAAAGAGAAAGAAAAAAGTGGAGAATTGGGGATTTTTGTCATCAGTTCACCACAATGTCAAACTCTAGGAAGTTGATTTTTTAGTGCAGTATTGATGGCTTTAGGGTTCCATGGAGTCACTTCTGTGGGCTACTGGCTTTGGCCTGGCTCCTCCCATCTTCTCTCAGAGGGAGCACCGTAGTTCTCAAGGCATGCATTGGAGGCTGGCTACTTATGTTCCATTGCCTGTTACTGACAACAGTGAGACAATTCCTAAAATACATTGGTGTTTATATGGATTGTTGCACCCAATAGCTCAGGTATTTATTTGGGATTGGAGCTCACTATTGAAGTAAATGTGCAGTGTTTTACTAGCCTTACAACTTTCTCCATAAAGAACCTGCTCAGCATATTTAACCCAAGAGATGGTTGAATTTCAGAAAGCAGAGGCTTAACTCCTTCAGGTGTTTTAGAATCACTGTTTTGGTTGTATTATATTTTGACAGATTAATTAAGATTTCTTCTCCTTGTTCCCAGTGTTGAGCTCTCTTGCTCCTTTCTCCTCGGGTTTCTGCATGAGCTGCCTTCAGGGTGCGGGATTAACCAGAGCAAGAAAACAGTAAAATTTTTAGCACTTGAACTTCTAAGGAAACATCTGTATATCATCAAAAGCCATAATTTTTGGCATAAAATTAGTCTAAATATGTAGCCAGAACTTTCTGCCTTTGGGAGTAAAGATAAACTCTGTTGACTGAGGGAGAAAGTGAAGTTGAAAAAAGAGTAGCACAAAATTGGTTGTTGTGAATCCCTGAGAAAGAGGTATGTACCTGGCTATCCTTGGGGTAACAGTCCTTTGTGTTGGGAGGAATACCAGAAATGTCAGAACATCTGGGGGCCTCTATTAGAAGAGGCCTCTATACCTTTCTGCCCAGGTTGTAATCAGGAGAAACTACAAATCTCCCTGAGAAGCCCTGAGTCCAGCATGGAACCGGAGCAGAAACGTGTCTCTAGTTGAGGGAGGTATGTAAGCTGATGAGGCCTACATCTCACCATAGGGTGGGGAAAACAGCTAGAATGCCTGAGCTTCTTGAGTGATTACCAAAAGGGCTTGTAGACTTGAAGACACTTTGTAGTTTGTTCATGCTGGGCACAGATGCATGGACCAGGAGAACAGAGGCCATGGAGAGGCTACAGATATCCACAACAGATTGAGCTACATCTCTCAGCTGGGGCTACTGTGGCCTGGGGATGACTATGGCTAAGATGCTGCATTCTCCCTTGAAATGAAGAGAGCAAGTCCTCCCCTGTGAACTATCTCTGACTTCACTGAATGTTTACCTAAATAAGACTGAGTAAAACTCAGAAAAGACAGAATTTACTTTAAATTGGCAAGATCAAAGTTCCTGGTATCAGTAAAAATGGGGTTTGAGAATTAAGTACAATTATAGAAATACCTTAGTTCACTGATTCCAAGGTGCACATTTTTTCCCCCACATTTCAACATCACTGAAATTGAGATGGAACACACAATCCAGAGCATATCATAGTTTAGTGATTTTTCTTTCTTAATGTTATGTAAAACAGCAGTGTATCTTACCAATGATGGCGTCTTAAATTCAATGAAATACAGTATAATAGAAGTTATATCTTTGCATACTTGGGATTTGTAGGTATCAGTATCACTTATTATAACTGAAATACTAGGAATTCAAAACCTATAGCTCGGCCCTTCTTGGCCTTCCTAACTCTTCCTTTATTCACAATGACATCTTTCCTTATGGACCCATAAGCCTAAGGAATGACAGTATGAAGCTGTTGTGGTATAGCCCTAAGATGGGAGGGCTGTAACTATTGCTCAAAGTGGAGCTAAATGCCACTTGGGCCAAGGTGATAATGGCATGGGGCAATTCGGTAAAATGTATTGTATATTATGTATGTATTACACATACTAAAAACAGTTTGGAAATCAGTTTTGATAGTAAGTAATGTATGCCTTGACAATAGGATTATAAGTAATTTTAATTTTCTTTTTTATGATCTGTTATTATTTCAAATTTTCTGTAATGGATATATTCTTTTATGAATTGTAAAAGAATGATTTTTTAAAGAGTACAATGCCAAGGTCCTGCACACAATTTACAGGCAACCGATGCTGCCCTCCATCCCTTTACTCCTAAGGCCAGAGGCAAAGGAGTACAAAACCTCTGCCACATTTATACTATTAGCATTTCATGAGCTCTTCCTTTTAAAGGAGCCCATGTTCAAACACTACTTATTTCTTTCTTATTATTTTTTAACATCTTTACAGCAGATAGTTAAATGCAAGTTAATTGACCAACCAAATATTGTCTGTGGGAATTTTTAAGAAATTGAAAAACATACCTCTAAGGAATATACTGGACATCAAAATATTTTAACATTGTTTGTTCTATAATATTTAGTAATTGCAATCCTAGAATACTAAGCATATTACATCTCAAATAGGATTTACTTTCTTGGAGCTCAGCTAATTAGTTTGTTTTGTAGTTTATTTAATCCCTGATCAATAAATTACAAAACTGTAGACAAGCCATTCTAAAATACTGTCTGATTAACTATGCTTGTAAAATCTCAGGGTGAGGGACTGCATGCACCTTCAAATCTGTTTTACAATGTTCCAGCTTTTATTATGGTCTTCTCACATGCTATATATTCGATAAGCTATTACTGAACAAAGTGTAATGTCTAAACTAATACTCTACATTGTAAAATAGTATTACACATTATGCTATAATGCTGGAACTTTATGCCCCTGTAAAATTATTTTAGGAAATGATTTGTGGGTCTATGCTTTAGGCCTTTTTTCCTCAAATGCATCTCATTTTTAAAGCCATTTAGTGGGCATTTATTTTCTTAAAAATCAAACATCATGAAACGTGATAGAATATTGATCACCTTCCTTTACTAGTTTTCAGAATCCATTATCTCTGTTGTGACAGAGAACTGCTAACACTACATAGTTTGGTAACTCACCGTTATTCATGGGAAGATGTTAGCAGAGACCTCATGCCATGCACAAGATGGCATCCAGGACATGTAGAGAACATTCTTTGGAGTCCTCTCTAAAATCCAGATCTAGCTCAGATCATGTGTGACTTTAGTGTCAAGGTTTTGTTCTTCCCTAAATGCAAACAACAGTGATGACTTTAAGTAAGTTTCTTGTGGTAGTTAATTTTATGTATTAACTTGACTGGGCCAATAGATGCCCAGGTGGCTGGTAAAAAATTACCTCTGCATTTGTCTGTGAGGTTATTTCTAAAAGAGATTGGAATTTGAATTAGTAGACTGAGTAAAAAAGATTGCCCTCACCAATGATGGTGGGTATCGTCTAATCCCTTGAGGGCCTGAATAGAACAAAAAGGCAGAGGAAGGGTGAATTCTCTCACTCTGCTTAAGCTGAGACATCCATTTTCTCCTACTGTCAGACATCAACACTCCTGGTTCTCAGCCTTTTGGAATCAGACTGAATTTACACCATCAGGCCCCTAATTCTCAGGTTTTGGATTCAGACTGAATTACACCGCAGGCTTGCCTGGTTCTCCAGCTTGCAGATGGCAGATGGTGGGACTTCTTGTCCTCCATAACTGCATGAGCCAGTTCCTATAATAAATCTCCTCTTATGTATCTCTCTCTATATATATCTTTTTGGTTCTGTTTCTCTGGAGAACCTTGATTATTACATTTCTCAATCTTTTGTTCTCCTGGGCCACACATAACAGCTGAATTTTATATTCATGACAGTTAGAGAGATGAACCAAAAATTTTGTAGATATTTGGAGATATACCTAAAACTGCTAAGAGGAAAGACAAAATCAAATAAAAGAAAAAAAGAAAAAAAATCACACGGACCATATATTGATATAATACTCAGACAAGTTTTATCCCAAACACATGTTCTTTAAAGAGCTTAATAGATTGCATAGAATAAGGAAAAATGGTTAATTTATTTTATTAGGAAAATTTTTTTTTATTAGGAAAATTGTAAAAGATGTCTTGATTTTTCTAGGTACCTACTCAATAAATAATACACATAAGAATAGACAAGCCAGTAAAAATACATATACTACTGAAGGAAAAGCAAGAATGTATATTATAATTTTACTTGATTTTTAAAAATTGAAGAAAGGTTGGACTTCATCAAAATTAAAGACATTTGTGGTTCAAAACACACTATTAAAAAAGTGAAAGGAGAACTCACAGAATTGTCAACTCATATATGTAATAAGGGACTTGCATGTGGAATATGTAGAGTCTTACAACACCATTTACAAAAAGACACATTTTTAAAAATGGGGAAAGGATCTGAACAGACCTCTCTCCAAAGAAGATATATAAATTGCCAATAAGCATATGAAAATATTCTCGATATTATTAGTCATCAGGGAAATGAAAATCAAAACCCAATCCACCTGGAGAGCTGAGTCTCAGATGTTAAGGATGATGTGAAGAAATTAGAACTTTCATACACCGCTGGTGGGAATGTAAAATGGTGCAGCCTCTCTGGAAAAGTTTGGCAGTTCCTCTAACGAATAAACATAGAGTTATTATAAAACCTAGAAATTCTAATCCTAGCTATATACCCAAGATAAATGAAAATCTAGACCCACAAAATACTTGTATACAGATAGTCATAGCAGCATTATTAATAGTCAAAAAAATTGAAAAAAACAAAAATGTCCTTCAACTAATGAATGAATAAGCAAAATATAATGTAGCCATAAAATGAAATGTTATTTAGCCATAAAAGGGGATGGAATATTGATACATGTGACACCATAAGATAAAACTTGAAAACATTATATAAAGTGAAAGAAGTCAGTCACTAAAAGACTGGCTCTGTATTATTCCATTGATATGAAATGTCCAGAATAGGTAAATACTTAGAGACAGAAAGTAGAGTAGTGGTTGCCTGGGGATGAGGAGTTTTTTTTGGGGGGGATGGGATTTATTTTGGGGTTGATGAAAATGTTTAAAACTGATTGTGATATTAGTTGTCCATTTCTGAATATACTAAAAACCATTGAATAAGCACTTTCATTGGGTGAATTGTATGGTATATGAATTATACCTCAATTATATGTGTGTATATATATATATACACACACATGTATATATATCCATATGTATTTATATACACATATATATATACACATATATACATATATATACATATATACATGTAGCCTTATCATGCTTCCCAGATTCTTTCTTGTAACTAAAAATCTCTAGATATCATACAACAATAAACATAGGAAGAGTGAAGGATCAAAATAAGAAGGTGGGCAACCTAGGGACCTCACGTCTTTAGGAATGACATGGCAGTGAGTTCTCTGGATTTCTTCACTATCTCCCCATGTATCGCAGAACACTGCAAAAGCCTCCAACCTGGAACTGGCAACACACACAGACCAAAAAGGCTCCAAGGAAACTGTTTCCCTTTAGGCAAAGGATCAAAAAGGTGTGGTCTTACAACAAAATCTTTTTGACAATATCCACCTTACTCTGGCCAAACACCAATAGAAAAACTACCTTCCTGCCTTCTACAGTTTCAGCTGGGACCAGCTGGGAATTGATTTTCCACCACCACTCCCTACCCTCTGCGGTGAGGAAGCAAGCAGCACTTTCTGATTTCCCCCACTGTGTGGTGGTGGTGGTACCCAGCTGGGAGCCATTCTTCATCTAAGCCCAGCAGAACAGGAGGCAGTTATCTGATTCCTCTGCTGGTGTGTTATTGATAAGATGGAGTGGGCAGCTGAGCGTCTATCCCTCTCTAGGCAGAAGTAGACAGTCAATTTGATTCTCCAGCCAGTGTAGTATCAATGAGGCTGTGGGAAGCGGATCTTCTATTCCTCACCTGGTGAAAGCAGATGCTATGATTCTCCATCAGGGAAGTGTTGGCAGGGTCCGGTGGGGTCAGCTGAGCCTCCACCCCGACTCAATAATGAGACTTACTGAGGCAGTGTGGGGTGCCATCTCATGTCAATAGGACCCGGTGGGGAGCAAAATGGGTGTAGATTTATTATGGAGAGTGTATCCACCCATTTGTCATTACTGAAAATTAATCCATGGGTAATGAAAAAGAGACCATCAAAATAAAATCTCCAGACTCGCAAGCTTTTAATTCCTCTGACTATTAATGTACATCAGTAATTTGATGCTTATCAAATAATAATACTTATATAACATCTCATAGTTATCACTATGCATCCTTTGAGTACTGTGGGCAAGCAGTACGGGACTTGAAGATGTCAGCATGACAGTTGAATGGGTTTTTCATCTTGTTTTCCTTCTTGTTTTGGCTTCATAATCCCATGGTTACTGCAGGTTAGGCTATTTTTGTCTCCAGGCTTCAATGAGCTAGCTGTGTTCATAAAGAAGCAGAACAATGGAGGGAGAATGAGGAGGTAAATGAAGAGGCCGTGGAGGAGGAGGGAGTCTGTACTTGAACAATTATAAATTGTTCATGGGGAATGTTTGAATATTAGTGCTCTTGACTTCTGGCAACACATTTACTGAGAAAATAGCTCCCATTTCTCTACAATGAGAGTGTTCAACAAGTAACAGCTCAGGGCTCCACTTCATTTTCTCTTCGAATTAATCTCCTCAAAGTCTTTCTTCAAGAATCCATTAGTAGGTCAGAGGGCTTAGCATCAGTTTCATTCTCTACTATTCTTTTTCCTCTCATGGCTTTTTTTCCCCGTTTGGGCTCTGTTTTTCCTTCTCCTTTAGGAAGCTATATAATATGTAAGGGATAAAGTATTTTTCCTTCATTAAAATCCAGAGTATTAGTTATTATGTGCGTGTGGTACTTAGTAATAACATAGTAATCATTTAGTGGAATGGATATTGATAAGATAAAAATAACATTTTTATTCACTAACATGGATTTTTCTAAGTAATGCAGAACATTTGCTAGTATAATGTGAATGTAAATATTCTAGGTGGAAGAAATGCAAATTTTCAAGTCACTGTCCCTTCATTAGGGTTGCTGTAATTTTCATTAGGCTTGTTGTAAAGTTAATGGATGTAAGATTGTGCATTGTAACTTATGAAGTTCAATATTCATGGGCAGTATTTTCACCCACTTGAAAATTGAAAAGTTTATTGAAATATTCCTAAGGAGAAACACTGCATTCCATTATTTCTAAAAGTTATAAAGTAAATCCTTTACTAATCTTCATACTGTTTTAACTAATATTTCCCATTTTTAATAAATATAAATAAGACTGAAAACTTTGTTGGTATTAAAAAGGGCTAGATATTATTGTGTATACTAGTTACCTGGACCTGGCTGAGAGATTTAAGTCATGAGTTTTAGAGTGTAAGTAGGAGATAAAACTCTTATCAGAAACTAAAATTATAGACCCAATACGTGCTATGGATACCTATACTGGGGATGCCAAAAAAATGTATACAAGTGGACACTTTGATCAACGTTACTCAAGCAGTAGTTTGCCATAATCAGAAGTGTCTGTACACCAGTGATAACCACTTTGAGCACCTCTTGTAATTGCAGAAGTCAAACGTGACTTTTGCTGTCGGTATATATTGAGTATTATAATTTTAATACAGTTTTCCTTTCTTAAAATGTGTATAAATTTTTTGGCACTCTTTGTTTATCCAAATAAGAAGAGCACCTCCAAAGTGGTTAACTAGATCCTCCAGAAACTTCTCTCTTATCCTCTAGCTGCGTGGAAACAGAATAAGCTTGTTAGTTTCGAGGAAAGAGAGAAAGCGCTTCCTCAGATAATTTTTTTCTTATCCGAATATAATCTACTTTTTATAATTGCTCTATCTATTGTGAGTTAGTAAACTCTTTTATATTGATATACATAACACATGATTTATAAGCATTATTTATAACCAGGGTGTAAGGATGATATAGCTGCAACAATGGTAACCCATTGATTTACAATTTGATCAATTTATGTAGGTGGCTGCCTTGCTCGCTTACTAGTTCTCATGGATTCCTTCCAAATAAGTAAATTGAGATGAAGAGGATTACCCTTTCAGAGATTTTTCGTTCATCAATGGTATGTGAGTAATTGCACAGTATTGCTAGAGGCTCAAAGAGCACAAAATGTTCAGTTTCTTACTTACTAAATTTGAAGCATTTTTTTTCCTTAGGAACATAAGGTGAAACTTCTAGTTTTACATAACAGTTAAAATGTGAAATTGTGATGAGGTGAACAATTCACCAGAAAGTCCTCACAAGAATGCCTCATGAGAAAGGCAGTCATTTTGAGGGGAAGTTGATAGCAAAAATGCAGCAGACGAACCCAACAGAAAGGGTGACTCTGACCACTGCACAGCTGCTGGTGGGCGGAAATGGGTGGGAACTTAAGTCCACTTGGTCTTTTCCTGTTCTGGAAGTGATGGTTAGTGAGATATTTGAAAGGAGGAAGTAGAAGAGAGAGGTAAAACAGAAGGGGAGAGTGCCTGAAGAATTTTGGGAAATAGCAGTAAAAGTTTTTCTGGATTGGTGGGTGAGAAAGTAGAGAATAGTTGCAGAACAGAAAAAAAAAAAAAAAGAAGAGAAGAAAAGCTTTTTATAATATTGCTGTGGGTTATAAATTAAATCACTAAAATTTTATCTGATATGCAACTAAAGACTGCAATTCCTTTTAAATTACTTATAGTTGCTGCGCTGTGCTGCTTTGAATGTGACTTTGAGTTGAGCATGAGCCACATGGTATCCTGGATTTATGTTGTTTACAAAAATCCATAATTTCTAAGTGTGAAAAGATACATTAAAAACTGATTTATCTTTTAGAGTAAGAAGCACAAACTGGGAATAGAAAGAACAATAGACTCCTTGAATTCTTACTCTGTTCTCCCACCAATTACAATAGCCAACTGTCCCCTTATCTAAGGGGGATACATTTCAAGACCCCCAGTGGATGCCTAAAACTGTAGATAGTACTGAACCCTATATGTACTACGTTTCTTCCTGTACATACACACTTGTGATGAACTTTATAAAATAGGCACAATAAGAGATTAATAACGATAACTAATAATACAATAGAACAATTATAACAATATACTGTAATAAAATTTATGTGACTGTGGTCTCTCAAAATATCTTATTGTATTGTAACTCACCTTTTCACTTATAGGGAGCATTTTAGGGCTTCTCTTGGACAGATCAGAATTGCCAGCGTCACTACTCTTGTGCTATGGGGTCATTATTAAGTAAAATAAAGGTTACTTGAACACAAGCACTGTGATACTATACGAGTCTATCAGATAACAAAGATGGTGGCTACTATGTAACTAATGGGCAGGCAGTGTATATAATGTGGAGACGCTGGGTAAATGGAAGGATCACATCTCAAGTGGGATGGCGGGAAATTTCATCACACTACTCAGCCAGGCGCACAATTTAAAATTTATGAATTGTTTATTTCTGGAGTTTTTCCATTTAATATTTTCAGACCACCATTGACTGCAGGTAACTGAAGCCATGGATAAGGGGGTGACTACTGTGCCTGTATGACTTTGGAGAACTTTTAACTGTGTACTAGTGATGCAGACTGGCAAAGGAGCCATTTTACAAAAATACAAGATAAGCAGCTCTCCTGGATATATTCAAAGTAAAATGAGAGCAGAGAGAAAAGAGCATGTTAGAAAAAGAGATAACATTTGAGTTGAAATTTGAAGGATGAGTGGGTAGTTTTTATACAGACATTTCAGGCAGAGGAAATTATGTATGCCAAGAAGTAGAGGAGAGGTGTGCGTCAACAGGGCATGTTCTGAGTGTTAAGAGATGTTCAGTATTGTCTACCAGGTAAGTATGTAGGAGGAGTCGGGGATAGGATGATGGGAGACAACGATGTTGGCTACTATGCCAGGCAGCTTCTCATTTATCCCAAAGGCTCTGAGAGCCATTGGAGGATTTCAAGCAGGGAATGACAAGTTCTAATTCACATTTTAGATGGATGGCGGGGTGAGACTGGAGGAAGGGGACAGATAAGGAAAGGTGGTCTTCCTTCTTATATCCTTACATGTCCTTATATCTCATTCCAGGTGAGAGATGCTGAGTGACTGAAAAAGGGCAGTGGCATTGACAATGAGATATTAAAGAATTTCACAGGATCTACAATTGACCTAACTCAGTGATTGGATAAGGGGGATGGTGAGAGAGACTCTGAGTCTTTTAGTCCTTACTGCACTCCTTGTGTATTTCTCATTTGAATTGTAACATTTGTTTGATTAGACATTGAACTTTGCTCTTTCATACGCTCTTAAGTAATCTATTAGGCAGAATAGCCTACCAGCATTAGTTGACAAAGTTCCATTTTTGGGTCAACCATCAAATCCGAGTGTTGGACCTCTGTTAAATTCCTGCCTGCCTGAGGTTTTAGATTTAGAATGAGAGATTTTCTTTCAGAGAATCTCTGTAATATTTGTAGGTCTATATTCATAGTAGACTACTCTGAGATGACTTGTCTTTTAAAACAAATTTTGACCCTCATATAGGTGCCCTTTAGCTAGTACTCTTAAAATAGGTTGAGGTGTCTTACTCATAAGTGTGTAAAACTCTTTTAAAAATATCTGATTTGTCAAAGCAATCACTATCTGGAATCTTTGGAATTCTTATGGTTTTAAAGTGCACCATAAAGATGTATGTTACCTCTGACAAGTTTGGAAATATATTGGTTCATTTTCAGATATTCTGATCTAAGATAATTAGGTCTATGAAATTCCCATAATTAACAACATATGAAACTTTTTGGCAGTTTTAAAAGAATTTTTTTTTTTTTGAGAAAATGTTGTAGTTGGCGTGACTCCTGTTTTTAACTTGTGTTTAACATTCTCCTTTTGTTCCATCCTGAATAGTTGGAGGAGTGCATGATTGAGCCTGTCAATTTGAAATATGATTTTCTAGATTTCAAGATATAGTAGAGATTTTTTTTCCTCTTCTCTTCACATGACTGCAGGAATTAAGTAGCTATTTTGGAACATATTTTTGTTCCTATTTTGTGAGGAATTCTAGCTGGAACATTCACTTTTCCATTCCTTTAATTATAACAATAACAACAACAACAATTAAAGCTAAAAATTATTGAAATACAGGTATGTTATAACACTATATAAATTGTATTTGCATTATCTCATTTGAACTTCACAATAAGTCTATGAATATATGCTATATATCCATTTTACAGATGGATTAAACTGAGGCATAGAAAACTTAAGAAAATTCTTTAATGCTAAGTAGCTCAAACAAATAGAACTAGGATTTGAAACCAGTTTGTCTGACTCTAGAGTCTTAATCACTTTACAATATCAGATGCTTTAGATTCTTCCTTGAAATCTATATCTATATATCTAGATATTTATTATCTCTATCTCTATCTCTATCTCTGTCTTTATACCTATACCTATATCTATACTTATACCTATACCTATATCTATCTATATAAACTTCAAAAGGAACGCTGTCAAGACTGGCAATCAAGATAACTTCACATTGGACTTTGTTTCTTGTGTTTCTTGCCAAGTGTGTAATTTTAAAGAATAATTGATTTGCTTAAGACAAAAAAACCCCAAACTCTACCAGGTTAAAATAGTAATGAACGTACATGTGACAAGTAGGTAGGGTCTGTCTTAAGGACATAGATTCAAGTTTTAACTTTTACAGAGTTTGGGCAGAAAAG
This sequence comes from Rhinolophus sinicus, assembly GCF_036562045.2. NCBI lineage: Eukaryota > Metazoa > Chordata > Mammalia > Chiroptera > Rhinolophidae > Rhinolophus > Rhinolophus sinicus. Next base: position 146,418,703 of record NC_133755.1, read on the forward strand.
AGTTCTAAAAATGTGCATTCAAATTAGGAAGAACCTTTTGACAGTTACAGGTCTGAAGTTTTCAACTTACAATCACAGCTCTATTGAAAACCTCAGGCACTTTTCTCACTTCAATTGTGTTGCAGAAATTTTTTTTTTTTTTTTTTTTTTTTTTTTAAGTGAGTGTCTCCTGCCTAGGAGACTTGCAAATACCATTTTCATTCAAAAACTTTAGATGCAATTTATATCTTACACAAATGAGAACTATATCTTAATTCAAGAAATTTCCAGAAGTATTCAAACTTATAAAGTAGAGAATATCACTAAAATGCAGTGAAATTAAAGATGGAAACTAACTGTAAGCAAAATTTTGAATCAGACAGCTGTTTTCTTGGTGACTAGCCTTCCTAGTAAGCATTTTCTCTTTTTTGTTGTAGGATAGCAAGTGTCCTTGTGTCTCACATCCACCAAGGTTATCTTCAGGATCCTTCATAGATCTGACTTCAAATAATTGAAAATAAATGATGGACAAGATACCTTTCATAGATATTTTCATATTAGAGAGATCAGAGATATTACCTGAGGAGAAGATAAATAACAACATTTTTGGCAGGAACCAGGAAATAAAGGTAGTTATTTAAGCTCATGAGAGCTTTGTTTTCCCTCTAAAAAGCACAGCAGTGCTTGTCTATATGCAAAGCTAACCCTGTCTCTGTAGCTAATGTTATCTTTTCACAGATTGAGCCAGGTTTGATATTTCTTCACTGGTCAAATCAGTCCGTCAGCCACATTAGAATATCTAGTGTATATAAGGGAGAGTATGTCAATGGTCCATATCCTTTCATTTCAAGCTAATGGGATAAAAAGAAACTACAGGTAACAAAACCCACAATTGACATTTGTTTACCATGTTGCAGTTTGCAAAAAACTTTGCATATGCATTGTCTCATTTAATCTTTCCCTTACATCTAAAAAGTAGGCATTTTTTGTTATTTCTCCTCAGACACTAAGCCTTAGAGCGGATCTGAGCCAGTCTCAAGTCATCTGGCTATTAAACTGCAAAGCAAGGGCTTGAACCCATGTCACTGCTTGCTGCAATTCTTGGGACATGGTAGCTAAATAAATATTGATTTTCTTTCTCGTTTCTTCACTGGCTTTCTGCCTTCCTGCCCTCAGTCATTGTTCCCTTCCTTTCTTCTTTAAATCTGTCAACTCACCAATTTCTTCTCATGGAAATAAATCAAATAAATGTGAAATATCAGTAGTATCACATAAATATGTTTTAATAATAAGTTGTTGAGTAAAAGTATGTTTGAAAGAAATATGTATAACCCTGGAACAGCAAATATTAGTTTAGTGAATATATAGTGAATGAATGAGAGATCAATAAATTAGAGCAGTAGAGAAATCTAGGCAAGTTTAGGGTTTGTCAGCCCAAGAGAAGTAAATGTGTGGTATGTGGAAGACTTTTTGGCCTTCCCTCTCCTCTCTATTAGTGCATGCCTAGTCAATATCTAGTAAGGATCCCATTTACTTTGTCCTTTTTTGAGCTATTTAGTCAAAGACAGCTTTTACAAAGAAAGCCTCTAATTTAGAACTGAGTTTCTTGAATGTTTTGGTTATGGGAAGTCATGAATATTAGGGCAAGATTTATATAATCAGAAAATGGCCATTTTTTATTTGGTTCCTTCACTCTGCCATGCACTTCATTGCACTGTGCAGCCAGGAAAGCAGGGATTTGTTGCTGCTGCTTCTGCTGTTGCTGTTCATACGATGGGGAGAAGTCGTTCAGTCTCAGCTCAGGGCCTGGGAAAAGTGACCTGGCAGCTTGGGTTCCTGAGCACCATGCCATTGTCTCCATGTGGAGAAAGGAGTGGGGAGAGTGGGGAGAAACAGGCGTGTGAGGACTGCGGGGGCCAACACTATTGCTGGGAGTTGGGTAGGAGCAAGGTGAGAATTTTGTGTAGATACCGGAAGCGCAGAGAAGTGTGTCAAAGTCACAGTCAGGGCAATCAGGTGTATCGCATTACAGCCAAGAGGATACAGCAACTAAGGCAGGTAAGAAGGAAAGGGTCAGAAGACCTGAGTTCAAAGCTGAACCTACACTACTCATTTCCTGTATGGAAGCTAGAAAGTCATTTGTGTGTTATGAGCCTCAATTTCCTTGTCTGTTCAAAGAGGATATTGGTATCTTTGCTTCTCAGTCATAATGACGGTCTAAAAATAAAAAGAGATATTGCAATCCACACTTGGTCACCAATACCACTTGAAATGCAAGGGAGGACAGTTCCCAAAGGAAAATTAAGGTGTCTTACCAGTAGAACTGGGGGAAAAGACTGTGCAGGCAAAACTAAGAGGTGTCCACCAGGGGAGCTAAAAGTATGCATCTCTTTGATACATTTTCCTTACTTATAAAATGAGAGAGTTATGAAAGTAGTGTGCTGGCAAATGTTCAACAACTGGCTCCCCTTCCTCTCCAGCCCCTGCGATAACGTACGAGTGCGCACGCATGCACACACACACACACAAACATAATTATTTTTTACAATATAAAGGATATGTAGCATGAAATTTACTACTAATACTATAATATACAATACTCCTTATTGGAAATTTCATATAGCCAATTGATTCTCATAAAATGCTTTCATTGATTTTTGTTAAACTTTTTATATATTCAGTCTATGATTGCAGTTGAGGGATGAGTATAGTTCTTTTTTATTTAGTTTCAGGTGCACAAAACAATGTAATAGTTAGATATTTACACCCCTTACAAAGAGATAACCCCCATCCCCAATATACATATTTATATATATATAAAATTATACTTGACATTCACTATTATTCAGCTTCAGCTTCAGGTGTACACAGCAGTGGTCAGACACCTACACCGTCCATGTAGTGGTCTCTCTAAGAAGGCAAGTGTCCATCGGATACCCTACAAAATCTTTACATTATTGATTATATTCCCCAAACTGTCTTTCATATCCTGTGGCAATCTTGTGGTTGCTAGTTGTGCTTTCTAATCCCTTCACCTTCTCCCTCATCTTCACCCTCTTCCCATCTAGCAACCCTTAGTTTTTTCTCCATATCTCTAAGACTATTTCTGATTCGTTTGTTCATTTATTCTATTCTTTAGATTCCACATATAAGTGAGGTCATATGGTATTTGTCTTTCTCCGTCTGACTAATTTCACTTAGCATAATGTTCTCTAGGTCCACCCATATTGTTGCAAACGGTTTAAGATTTCATTCTTCTTTATGGCCGACTAATACTCCATTGTATAAATGTACCACCGTTTCTTAATCTAGTCATCTACCGATGGGCATTTCAGTTGTTTCCATGTCTTGGCTATTGTGAATAGCGCTGCAATAAACATAGGGTGCATGCATTTTTTTGAATTAGCGTTTTGGAATTCTCTGGATGGATACCTAGGAGGGGAATTGCTGGGTCATAAGGTAGTTCCATATCCAGTTTTTTGAGATACTTCATACTGATTTCCATAGTGGCTGCACCAATCTGCAATACCACCAGAAGTCTATGAGGGTTCCCTTTTCTCCACATTCTTGCCAGTACTTGTTGTTTGTTGATTTATTGGTGATAGTCATTCTGACTGGAGTGAGGTGGTATCTCATTGTGGTTTTTATTTGCATTTCTCTAATAATTAGTGAGTTTGAGCATTTTTTCATATGTCTGTTTGCCATCTTTATGTGCTCTTTAGAAAAATGTCTCTTCATGTCCTTTGCCCATTTTTAATTGGGTTGTTTTTTTTTTAGTGTTGAGTTGAATGAGTTTTTTATAATTTTGAATATTAACCCTTTTTCAAATGTATCATTGACAAATATCTTCTCCCATTCAGTAGGATGCCTTTTTGTTTTATTGATGGTTTCCTTTGCTGTGAAAAAACTTTTTAGTTTGATGTAATCCCATATGTTTATTTTTTCTCTGACTTCCATTGCCCAAGGGGAATACGTCAATAAAAATATTACTAAGGACAATGTCTACAAATTTACTTCCTATATTTTCTTCTAGGAGTTTTTTACTTTCAGATCTTACATTTAAGTCTTTAATCCATTTTGAATTTATTCTTGTATATGGCATAAGGAGGTGGTCCAGCTTTATTTTTTTGCCTGTGTCTGTCCAGGTTGCCCAGCACCATTTATTGAAGACTATCTTTACTCTAATGTAAATTCTTGCTTCCATTAAATGACCATATTAGTCATGGATTTATTTTTGAGCTCTTTATTCTGTTCCATTGATCTATGTGTCTGTTTTTATGCCAGTACCATGCCGTTTTGATTACGTAGACTTGTAGTGTAATTTGATGTCAGGTATCGTGATACCTCCCATGTTGTTCTTATTTCTCAAGATTGCTGAGGCTATTTGGGGTCTTTTATGGTTCCATATAAATTTTAAGATTATATGTTCTATTTCTGTGAAAAATGTCCTTGGTAGTTTCATAGGAATTGCGTTGAATCTATATATTGCCTTAGGCAGTATGGACATTTTAAGTATATTAATTCTTCCTATCCATGAGCATGGTATGTGTTTCCATTATTTGTGTCTTTAATTTCTGGATGAGTATAGTTCTAACAGGAATGCTTATGTAATGACTAAGATGAAAGAGAAACAGTGAGGGTATATGCTGGAACATTACTTGTCCTTCAGTGACATGAATGAGTTCTTCACTGAACTGGATAATGGTTTTTAAATACTAGAAATATATTTTCTCACAAAATAATGGCTACATACATGGCATACTTTTAAGTGTAATCTTCTTTAGTAATATTTTCTCTATTGTTTTCTGCTTGGAATGAATTGTGTCCCCCAAAATTCAATGTGGCTATATTTGGACATAGGATTTATAGGCAGGTAATAAAATTTAAATGAAGTCACAAAGGTGGCATCACCATATGATAATAAAGAGACACTAGGGAGTTTGCTCTCTCTCTCTCCACCATTGTGTAAACACAGTGTAAATGTGCCTGTCTGTAAACGAGGAAGAAAGTTCTCACCAGAAACTGAACCCTGCTGGACCTTAATATTGAACTTTCAAGCCTCCTGAACTATGAGAAAATAAGTTCTGTTGTTTAACCCACATGGTCTATATTATTTTGTTAAAGCAGCCCAAGCAGACTAATATACTTTCTTAAGTTTAGTTCAGGGTTTGGCAAATTATGGCCCTTAGGTCAAACCCAGTCCACTTGTGTGAAATCTGGCCATGACCATTCATTTATGTGTTGTATATGGCTACTTTAAAGCAACAAAGGCAGAATTCAGTGGTTCTAGTAAAGATTACATAGTCTGTGAAGCCTCAAATATTTGTTATATGGCCCTTTTCAGAAAAAAATTGCCAACCCTGGTTTAGGTAATCAATGAAAAATAAATCAAGACATGTAACATTTGCTGACTTCCTTGGTATAAATGTTCACATCATGGCTGATTTGAGGCTGCAAAAGTGACATCATTTAACACAGAATTGAGAAGAGATGTGCAGTAGTACGATTTCCACCATAGATACAATAAATATAAATGATCTCAAGAGCACGTAATAGTTAAATGTTCTAAAATAATTGGGAATTGATGACTTTTGAGTATTACCCTTTGTTTTTAATATAATTACTTATAAATTTATGTAACACAATTTTTAATACCAGCTGTGTTTAACAACCAGCTTGTAAAATTCCTATTTAACAATTAATCGACTCTTCAAGAGCCAATGTAAACCATCTCCAGCTCACCACAGCTCATCTTAAATTCCAGATAGTATTTCAAGTTTCCTTTAGTTGTTACATTGCAGTAGCTTTAAATCTCTATGTCTAAGATTGTCCATAATCTGGGTTTTCCAAAATAGAAGAAAAATAATAATTTTAAGATAAACTTCAATTTTAGTGGTCTTTAATAAGTATGAATAGCTTTCACATTTTCTAATTATTCCTCCAACTGTCTTGATCATAAATATCATTTGGATGCTTATTTAAAAATATAAATTTCTAGACCACTTTCCTGGAGATTATAATTCTGAGGGTCTGGGTTGGGACCTGGACAAATTTATTTTTGATGAATTCTCCTATGATCATGTTGGGAAACCTTGATATTGTACTGTGGCTTCAGTAGAGGAATTAGCGGTAACTGTTATCCATTTACAAGAAAATAAATTTATACCTTCTTACACCAAAATAAATCTGAATAGATTTGCACGTAAATTTGCACCTAAAAAGTTAAAAAGAAAACAGAAAAAAAAGCATATTTTAAATGTTGGAGAGTGTCCAGCTTTTCTAAGCAAGAAAAGATTGATACATTTTATAATATAAAAATGTTAAACATATCTACAATTAAAAAACAAATGATGAACTGAGGCAATATTGTATTATATGTGACAAAGGATTAATATTGTTAATTTAGAAAGATCTCTTTGGAGTCAATAAGAAAATTCTATCACCCCTAAAGAAAATGGATAGAGGCTATGCATAGGCAATTCAAAAAAGTAGAAATACAAATGGCCAATACATTTGCAAAGTAGTTCAACTGCATAAAAATTATTGAAGTAAACATTTCTCCTATAAGATTCGCAAAGACAAAAATAATTTCAAAACTTTAAGTCAATAGGGTAGGTGAAATACTTTCAGACTATGGATCATGAGTGGTAGAGTAAGTTGGAATAATTCTTCCAGAAGGTTTCAAAATGTAGAACATTCATGGCTTTAGATTTAATAATTCCATCTCATTAAATTTTTTCACATTAAAGAGATAATTATACAAATGTGAACTCAATGGGGTGGTATTTTAATAGCCAAAAAAATAAGGAAAAGGAATAAACTTAAATGCGAATTCATAGGGCACATACCGTGTTTCCCTGAAAATACGACTGGGTCTTATATTAATTTTTGCTCCAAAAGATGCATTAAGGCTTATGTTCAAGGAATGTCATCCTGAAAAATCACTGTAGGGCTTATTTTCTGGTTAGGTCTTATTTTCGGGGAAACACGGTATATACCAAAGAGCTAGTACAACATATAACTTACATTACAACAGATATCTTTATTCTAATGAAATAGAGCTTGCCTGTGGTTATCGATAGCTCCAGGAAAAAATCTAGTGCTGGTTGCAGAATTTTTATGTAGGAAAGTTTAAAACAATAATCCATTTGGTTGTGAGTGGTAAGGATTTGAGAGAACACTCTATCTTTTACCTACACTGTTAGCTTCTTTGGGGTAGTTTTAGGGAGGAAGAGCTCATGGAAATCAATGGTGTTATCGACCAATTCCAAATTATCCAACACTCTCTAGATCCAATTTTGCAAATATAAAGTTTACCATGTTTTGTCTCATTTGCAAGCCCAGATCCCTTAAAAGCCCCCAAAGTCAGTTAATCATATTTTTAGCCTCTGTTAGGCTAGTAGTTTTATCCTTATAAACATTTAAAATTCTTAACTGACGTGGCACTATGATCACTAAGACTGATCATAACTTATTTTGCCCCCTTCTGTCTCAGCCTGACACTCCAGGAACATGTGAATCACTTGAGCACACTTTTTCTTCACTAGGGCAAATCTTTTTTTTTTCTTTTCCCAAAACATTTTATTAAGGAGAAAAATCAAACCATTATTGTGTTAACCTACCTCACATTTTTTCCTTAAAGAATGAGTCCAAATAGGTTAAGATCTTGCTTCTCAGATGGGCAGTTGTATACCCTCAGTGTACACAGAATGTACACCCAGAGTTTATTCAATGAAAAACAATTTTCAAATGATTTTATATTACCACCAGTAAAGATTCATTCCAGGGTATATTACCTACTTGTGTTGATTTTTAAGGTAAATCAGGAGAGTTCAAAGATATTTTGAAGTTGTTGCTCATAAAAATTAGGGATCTTTCACAATTCTCCATCCCTACTCCATCATCTAGACTATAGTGGGTTCACATTTTCATTATTTTCTGCCATTTAGGGTTTTGTTTTACAGTACCTTCAGAAAAGTAGTATGTTAGAGACTCAGTTTCTGCTCTTCAGGATGTTTCAGTGCAATCTAGTTTGCACCTTTCCCTTATACTGGGCCAGCTCTCATGCGATGATGCCCAGGCACATACAGACTTACTCCCTGACACCTCCTCACAGCCAGAGTGTCCTTATAATCCACCTGTGAGATCTGTTCATGGTAGTGCTGATTCCCCACCTGAAGCTTGTCTGCATGCTGCTTAGGGCCTCTATGAAGTCCAAAGGCATTTTCTGCATGGTTGCTATCCTCTAGCCCCATTAAAATAATTCATGTAATTCCAATGAACTAATGTAAATGTAGGCCCTCCAGCCACATGGCTTCCCAATCCTTGTTTCGTGGATGCTAAGGATCGATTTGGAAAGCTAGAGTCACAGCAGTTGGAGAAACCAATACAAGGAACTGCAGCATTTTTCCAGATGTTTCTCTTTCTGTTCAGTTTAGAGAGGACTTGAAGGGCATTAGAATTCTTCTATGATTACAGATACCTGCAAGAGACAACCTGCCCATCTGTGACACTGGCACAGGAGACAGACACTCTTATCCTCACTCTCATCACACCGGCAACAATTTTTTATTGATTTTTTTTTCTCATGGTTCGGAGAATAGAGTTTAACTGTTAGACTTATCTCTGTCCTGGTGTTGCTAGGCTATTTGGATTGGAAGTCACAGGAGCAGAAAATCTTGGTAATGTTAAAAAATTTTTGGTTAGCTTTCAAGTATTACACTCAGTGGGTGAATCAAAAAATCATTTTGAATCTGAAGGTTACTCATGTAATAATTAAGATGACACATTTCCAGCTCACCCTTCCTGACAAATGTTTCTTTAAAGAGACACGATGCCTCAGAGAAAGCTTGCAAGATGTGACACATCAGCAGAAATTGTTTCTGTACAGAATGTTTTTCAAAGATTTTTTTCCTGAGTAATCACTGGCATTTCCCCCGTTTTGCTACAGTCTTTGCACAACCTTCTGTTACTTCATGCTTGTTATTTTTGTGCTGTTAGTAAGGTTTCATTTTTTAAACAACTTCTAAAACCACAGTATATGTAAAATTGGGTTTAAAATCAGGCAAACACCCTGATTTGAATACTGATTCGGATGAAGCACTCTCATCAATAAACATGGAGCCACAATGACCTCGGGAGAGCGAGGACCTTGCAATATGCATCAATTGTGTTTGGGAAAAGCTTTTACTTACGACTCCAAAGTCTGCTTCAATTCAAGTTCCCAAATGCAGCGGACTAGAAGCAGCTGCCCCACCTGCCAGTGCTTCACTGGGCACGGCTTCTATTTTAGTCAGGAAGTCAGGCAGCATAATACCAATATACATAGTCATTTCTCTAGCACATCTTTTCCTTTTTCCTACCCCACATTGCTTTTCAGGGGTTTTGGGAATGGCTTTGCATCCTGGACATGCACTTAGGGAGGTAATGAATCATTGTTCCTCAGGCTTACTCTGATTCTATTACACAGATTTTAAAAACAGAAAAAATATCAAAATGTACTAATTTCCCATCAGAAGAATAGGGTGGTTTCATGCAGTATGACTAGATATTGATCCCATAACAGGCTGGTGGAGGACAGCAGCTGGGAATTCAAGGCCGTTCGTGTGACAGTTGCAAGAGGGGCTGTTTGGGTGCCTAGGGCAGGAGTCAGGGAACATCTCATCAGCGCTCATTTCATCCTCCATTTGGGGAACTGATGGGTGCACTTGCATAATGTGTCCCACTGGGCTTCCCGGGCCAGCAGGGTGAGGTCAGTGGAAGCTTCCCCCAGCCTCAAAGCCCAGATCCAGCAGCCGAGCACAGACTGGGGTAGATGCCAGCTCCAGAAAACAAGAGACAATTTAGCTGGGCAGAGTGGGCATCTCCATTCTGCCCCATTGCTAACAGTGTGTGGCCAATTGGCTCCCCAGGAAAAATGTATGGGTGACAGAAAATTTGTGCAGAGGAAAAACCTGTCTCAATGTCCATGCCTGCTGGGGGCTACTCTCCCACTCCTGTCCCCACCCCAACCATTTCGCCTCTGCTCCTCCCTTTTTCCCAATCATCCAGATTCAGATTCAGTGTTCTACCACCTGCAGGTAAGCGAAGACTCAGAGCAGAGATTTTCCTTGTTTGTTTGTGGAGAATCTTTTCACAATGCAGAGATTTCAGTACTAGTTTGAAACCTGAGAAAACTAAAATGGTGGTTGGGAGGAGGTAGGAAAGAGGGTGCAAAGAAGAGAGAAAAATAGAGAGACGAATACACACTAAGTCAGAAGTTCCCAGAAGGAGCAACCCTATGAATAATTTACAACCCTATTGATGGCTATTTAGCCACATATCTGAGAGATCCCGGGAGGGCTAATAAGCTTTGACAACTGGTACGCCATCTCATTTTTTTTCACAGCTTTATGAGATACTCTACAGACCCCATCTTATTGGTATTAATGTTGTAACAGCTGCACAGGCTCACCTGCAGTGTTATCAAGCCCTCTGCGTTCAATCCTGCGATGGGCACAGGCCCACCTCACAGGAGCAGTCCTGCACCTTCTGTACGTATCAGGGGCAAAGCTTTCAGCACAGGTGCCCTTGTATCACTTCTGAATGGGATCCTGGTGATATATTCAGATTCAACACAATTTGCTAGATTTTAAGGTATAAAATGTCCTGAAACACAGGTGCTGGGGAAAAGATGTGCTTTGCTTTAGTCCTAGACAGCTTTTTGGCCTCATTCTCACAAAATAAATAACTCATGGGGAAATAATTAAATGAATCTGCCTGCTTCAGAAAGGCAGAGGTGAGAATATCAGGTTTGATAGGCATGGCTGGGACACATGAAGTGAGGTTTCACACTGTAAACACAGCCCTGAGAGGGGCATTGGCTTACTTTTAAAATTTAAGGATTTCCAGGAGCTGAGTTCATCACTGAGGTTTTAGAAAAGAGCAGATTACATTCAATTTACAAAAAAAAGTCACTTATTAAGGAGTGACAGTGTGGAGGACATTGTGCTCCTGGAGAATGATCTTAATATTGATTTCTGTTTGTGTCTCCTAATGCAAAATTGCTGCAGTAAAATGAAATAAATATTGATGGGGACAAAAAACTAGTATTAGAAAGATCATTATAGCTAGAGCATACTATGATAGTAAATTCGTGATTATTACAAGGCATCAGCAGCTGCCAATAGAAAGCATTCGGGTGATGAGCAGTCACCAGAGGATTATATGTAATAGTGACCTCAGAGGGGGTACAGGGAGGTTTGGAATCATCTTGGTCTTTTCTGTCTAAACTGCCTTTCTTGTGGCTTTTGTTACATAAATGTGCTTAAACATGTTACATAAATGTGGCTTTCACACAGAGGTATGAAGACATTTATTTGCATCCTATGTGGAAATCTGTACTGCAGTTATGGTGAATAAAAGAGCATCTAGAAACTGAAACATTGTTTGAAGAAAGATGGCAATGTGATGATCTGCTACCTGTGCCTAAGGGAAGAGCAGTGTTCCAGCAGAATACACCTTCTAAGAGTAGGTCATCTGTGTTCTTTCTTGCCCATACACTGCAGTTCACTCTCTCAAGTATAACTTAGGTCAGACATTTTACCTGATTCTAAATGATAGCTTTGCTGGGTAGAGTAATCTTGACTAAAAATCAAGATTGCTTTTCATCACTTTGAATATTTCCTGCCTTCTCGACTGCAAAGTTTCTGTTGGGAAATCAGCTGATTGTCTTATGGGAGCTCCTTTGTAGGTAACTAATTGTTATCATCTTGCTGCTTTTAAGATTCTCGCTTTGTCTTTAAACTTTGACATTTTAATTATGATGTGTCTTGGTGTTGGCCTCTTTGGGTTCATCTTGTTTGGGACTCTCTGCACTTCCTGGGCTTATGTATCTATTTCCTTGAACAGGTTAGGGAAGTTTTCCATCATTATTTCTTCAAACACATTTTCAATTTCTCTCTCTCTCTTCTTCTGGTACCCCTATGATAAGAATGTTATTACGCTTGATGTTGTCTCATAGGTCCCTTAAACTTATCATTTTTTTGGATTCTTTTTTTTTTTTCTGTTGTGATTTGGTATTTTCTTCTACCTTATCTTCTAAATTGCTGATTCAGTCCTCTGCTTCATCTAAACTACTGCTGATTCCCTCTAATGTATTCTTCATTTTCATTATTATATTCTTTATTTCTGACTGGTTGTTTTTATGTTTCTATCTCCACTTTTATGTTTCCTATCTCTTTGATGAAGTTCTCTCTGAGATCATTGAACATTCTTAAAAACCAGTGGTTGGAACTCTGTGTCTGGTAGATTGCTTGTCTCCATTTCATTTAGTTATTTTTTTTTTGGAGTTTTGCTCTGTTCTTTTATTTGGGACATGTTTCTTTGTCTCTGCATTTTGGCTGCCTTCCTGTGTTTGTTTCTATGTATTAGGTAGGGATGCTATGTCTCCTGATCTTAGTCTAGTGGCCTTATGTAGTAGATGTGCTGTGGGGCCCAGTGGCACATTCTTCCTGGTCACTTGTGCCATGCACTCCAGGTATGTCCCTGTGTGGGTTGCCTGTGCTCTCCTCTTGTAGTTGAGCTATGGTTGCTATTTGTGTGTCAGTGAGAGGTATTGACTCTTGGACTGATTGGTTGTGAGGACTGGCCATAAACACAACGGAGGAGCTGTGGTGCAGGGGCTGACCCTACAGAGCAGGATATGCCTCATCAGGACTCATCAGGATTGATGCTTGCCCAATCTGTTCCCTAGGTGTGTCGTCCTTGGAGGTGGCTCATTTCAAAGCTTGCCACCAGGGGCACCAGCCCCAGGGCCAACTGGGAGGGGACCCACTGTAGGTCAGGTTCAGCCACAGCTGGTGTCCCACTCAGGGCCATGCAGTGGGAGCCAGAAAGAAATCCACAGATGGCCTCCACACGTGCCATGCTTGGAAGTGCCTCTAGAGGCCAAGCTATGAACCAAGTCCTGCTCCCGTTAGTGCTGGGCTTAAGGCTGCTCAGCCAGAGGTACGGGACATGCTCAGGCCAGATGCTGTTTGTCTGGGTTCTGCATACCTTTGAGAGACACTGGGAAAGTCCGCAGCATGAGCCAAGGCTGGAGGTTTGTACAAAAAAAAGCCACTGGAAGTGACTTAGGTGTGCCCGGAAGTAGGGTGGGGCAGGGTCTGGAATCACCAGGGAGAGATGAAGGATCAGTGTTAAGCAGCCTGATGGAGACTCAGATATGGCGGCCACCTGCATCTGCATGCTGGGAAGGTAGAGGGCTCAAAGAAGAAACAATGGCCTCTGCCAGCTCCTCCATCTAGGAGAAAGCTCCCCCTTCACCCCCATCCTGAAGCCAGACAACTCAGTTCCCCACCATATGTCCCTGCCATCTCTCCAGCTGCTGTCCCAGCAGTGGAGCTGAGAACCAGTGTTTCCATTGGTCAGTAACTCCTTGTGTGGTTCTTTTAAGAGGAGTGCCTGGACTCCAGCCAGCCTCTTTCTCATTTAGTCACAATCTCTGCTGGTTTTCACAACCAGATATTATGAGAACTTCTCTCCCAAGCACTGGAACCCTGGGCTTGGAAGGGGCTGGGACCCGTTGCTCCTCCAAGGGGGACCTCTGCATCTGAGATACCTCTCCTGATGTTTAATGGTCACAGGCAGTTGTAGGAGCAGCCTCTTCTGCATCTCTGCCCCTCCTACCAGTCTCAAGAGCAGCCTCTTCTATATGTCCTTAGTTGTAGGGCTTCGGTTCAGCAAGATTTCAGGTGATTCTCAATGATGGTGGTTTTGTTGTTTAGTTGTAATTTTGATGTGGTCGTGAGAGAAGGTAAACACAACGTTTGCCTACTTCACCATCTTGACTAGAACTCTGAATTTTACTTTTTAAAGGAAATATTATATTTAGTTTCTTATGTCATTTGAAACTTCAGAAACTTGGTATTCTGGAATATGTCATATTCCATCAGTTGATGTACCAGTTGATTACATATTTTATCAGTTCCTTAATGGTGGGCATTCATGTTGTTTCTGTTTCTTGGTTAGTATTAAAAGCATGCTAAAATAAATACTTTGTTGCTTACAGAAATGTGTCTACATTTATGATTATCTCCTTAGGATATTTTCACAGAAGAGCAATTACCGGGTAAAAAGAAAATGAACAATTATAAGACTCTTGATATATATTGCTATTTTTGGCTTCCTGGGATGGTTTTACTCCTGGAAATAATATGTGAGGGAGTTTATTTCATGTAAGATCATTGGATACTTTCATTAAAAAAAAAATCTTAATAATTTGTTTGAATAAGATTCATTCTATTTTGCGGTTCTAAATTACAATTCTTTCATTAATAGTGAGTTTGAACATTTTCCCATTTTATTTAGACATTTCCATTTCATCTTTTGAAATAATTGATTCACATTCTTTACCCATTTATGCATTGGTTTTTAGTGGTTTTCTTATCAACTTGAATTTATTATAATTTTAAGATATTAACCCTTTGCAATTTTGTTCCATGTATCTGGAAGCATATATACAATTTCCTTTAATTCTTCTTGTTTTAAATGCAAAGGAGCTAATAATTTCCAGAATTTTTTTCATTTTCTATTTCTTTGTGTTTTTTTTTCCCTGTCTCAAATAAATGTAGTAGAGTCTCCTAGGTAACCTAAATTAGGATTCTGAGTTTGGCTGTTTGTAGAACTTGTGGATGGAGCCACCTCATTTATGGAGCATGTATTTATTAGAGCTGTTATTTATTATAATGCCAGAAATTGGTTTGACAAAGAATGAGAAGGTTGTCTTTGTCAGAGATGCTGGCTTACTGACTGGTCCACCAGAAAGAATCAAACCCTACTGGTTTCCTTCTTGACCCTTTGGACTGGGTTGTCGTTCTAAGTAGTGAAGGGTGAGAAAGATGATGGGGTTGATTGCTGAGAGATACTGTAAGAGCTCGGTACCAGTAATTCTGTTCCCAAACCAGAAGACCATGTGCAGCCTGAGTGGGGTGGAGGGCCATGTTTTCATTTGTACGCAAGACATGATACTCCCTGACATCTCAAAGTGTATTATTTTGGGAAATTTGGGCGATAATATTCTAGACAACATCATTTGCTTTCTGACATAGGAACCGTCAGTGGCAGTTATGAAGCACCTAAATGTAGATTATGGACAGGCCTTTCACTTATTAAGAGAAATTACACAGGGGAGAACAAAAAGTGCAAATGATTTGTGAGCATATGTAAGGTTCTCCCTTGGAAGATTGGGGATACTGGAGGGCCCACACATATAAAAGTTCCTTATATAAGAAAAAAAGGAACTTGAGTTATTTATATTAGTGTGATTATACCTATAGGTGGTTGAGCCTTAGAAGACATCATTAACATTTAAAAACTTTCCCAGAAATTTGATTAATATTGAGAGATATTTTGAATATAGAGTTGACTAAACTTAATGACTAATTAGCTCTCAGATGTAAGAAAAATGAGACTTCCTGAGGACTGGCTGTGCTAGAGTTTCCAGTTTGGGCAATTGGGTAGATTTTTGTCTAAATCTTTGTTGTTATCTCATAATATTTCAAGATAGAGAATTTTAGAAAGCCCTTTGAAATATAAGTGGTTGAGATACCATGTTTCCCTGAAAATGAGATCTACCCCGAAAACAAGCCCCAGTTAAGATCATCAGCCAGACGGACACATTTAATGTGCTATGGTGATGTTCCAGAAGAAGATGGCATGACTCTATTTGAATAGATGTAAATTGTTGTACATGAAAAAAATAAGACATCCTATGAAAATAAGCCCTAATGCATCTTTTGGAGCAAAAATTTCTATAAGGTCTTATTTGTGGGGAAATATGGTATAAAACCCAGTCTTATTTTCAGGGAAACACAGTAGGAGAGAGAGTTCAGGAGATATATTTGAAAATCATGAGAAATGGGTAAAAGTTAGAACCATGAAAGTAGATAAGATTAACTAGGGAGTACATTATCTATTCATGATTCATTCTGTCTTTTATTCTATGATTCATTCTTTGGCTTTTCCAGAAAATATTTAAATCTGTGAAACTCAGAACATTGAGGCGTCTTGGTTTCATTTATGAGCTATATTTCCATGGAGTGACTGGGGAGAAGCCAGATTACAGTGGGTTGAGGATGAGGAGTAAATGAGAGGAGAGGAACTGTTGGCACAGGTCTCAGGGTCTGGAAGGAAGGGAAAAAAAGAAAATGTAATCAAGACTGGGACGCTGAATCCTTAGAAGTGATTTTATTTTGGATGGGGAAAAATGAAAGGGATATATGTTTATTAGGAGAGCAATGGGCTGAGTTCTTTATGTACACTATCTCATTTAATCCAAACTCTTGTGAGACATGGATTATTATTCCTATTTTACAGATGAGGAAATTGACGTTAGACAGTTTGCCCATGGTTACATAGCTTGAAACTGATGACATAGCTAGAAAACTTATTGTCATGAATGCTCTCAGCTGAGAGAGAAAATGAAGGCACAAGAATGAGGTGGGTCATTGATGGAAATAAATCCTGGAGGATGTTGAAAGAAATGTAGTCCATCCATTCAAAGATGGTTCATATTGGAAAGGAAATAGCATTTTCCTCTGAAAAAGGAAAAAAGAGAAAAGGATTAGTACAGAGTTAAATGAGAAGGTAAGGAGTCAAAGAAGAAAGACACGTGTGTCTGATGGCCTCTATTTTTTTAGTAGGGTACTATGATATTGATTGTCGTCAGGTTTTGGAATTTTTTCTAGGGGGATTAGGAGAAGATTAAAAGTTATAAACAGCTGCATGGCAGATAGAGATAGGCCAAGAGATGGGAAAAGTGATAGAAATGCTGTTTATCACTAACAGTCTCTGAGGGTAAAAATTTATGTTTAAATAGATATAGATAGCATGTGTATGTGACTATTCACTTGGGACCTGTGAGCAAAAATAGATGTTTTATTTTCTTTAGGTTGGAGATCTACAAGGAAATGCCCCTAATTCATTCCTCAGACATTTATTGAGTACCAGACCTGTGCTAAACGCTGGGGATATATACACAGTGAGTCAAGGGTCTGCCTTTTTTGAGTACACTGCCTATGGGGGGGGGGGGGCGGAAATAAACATCTAAATACATAATTACATTACTGGGCTTTAAGAACTATGATAAACATTGCAGTAGCAAAAGCTATCAGGAGGTAGACAAAGACCTCAGAGAGGCACTTACTTAAAGTGGGGCTGGAAAATGTTTTACGAATCCATCGTTTCTGGGCCTGCTGTAACTCTCATGTCTTATATGACTTTCTCCTCTGTCCTGCAACTAACAAGGCGTTCTGAATGGGCTTCTGGTTTCTGGCTCTTCCTTAATCAGCCTTATCATGCGAAGCTGTTCTAAGTACTTGGTCTTAAAAAGATGAAGACTCTCTCTTCATGTACTCATATCTTGAGTCTTGCATTTAATATTCTCCAGAAGGCATGACATAGAATACATAAGACCTACCCCAGGATAAGGATAGTCTAAAAATCAAATACATTGCTACCTTTGAAAAACAAGGAGAATTTGTGGCATACCCAAGGGTTACTGTGAAAGTAGAATGAATTTTCCTCCACTCTCCTCCTGGCACTTTGCTTCTTGCTGGCTTCCCAGCTTCTTAACAGAAGGCCTCTGGTGCCTGAAGTAAATGCTAGGTGAGGGCTGTTGAGAGCACACAGGATCAGGAAATGTGAGTTTGCCTATGTGTTGGAGAGCTAACATCTTTCAGCAATTTTAGCCTTCAGTCAGTATATTCTAGGCAGAAGCTATAGCACTGGGGACTAACATGCCTCTCTAGGTCAGAGAGGCAAAAAATATTCATTGTTTCATAACAACAAAATGTCCTTAAAAGGTGGCCTTGGAATGATGGAGGGATCATTGAGTTGAATTGCTTCTCTTAAATACAGTGCTAATAATTTTCTCAAAACTTTCTATATAAAGGCCACCATATATTTTTCTTCTCTTTTCTCTGAGAATGAGTCTTTTCTAGGATAAGCTTTAACTGGTGAAACAGACTTCAACTTCTCGTTTGCATTGTTATGTTACGCTCTTTCATAGTTTCATGAACAGTAACCTCCCACTTCTTCACATGCTGATGGGATAATTTGCTCTGCCGAGGAGATGTAAGCCAAAATGTAGTTTTTTGTGTGTTTTTTAAGCTTGTCGTTCAATGCAAAAGCTTCCAGCAGTAGTGCAGGCAGTGGAGTTTCAGGTCCTTTAGATTATAGCCTGGAATAAAAGTTCTTCCAGTAAGAAGGACTACATACTATTCATGTGATCGATACTTTTAGACTTAAAATAAAATCCTGTAACAATAACAGTGGTTTCTCCTGTGGTTCCTGGTAATGAGGCTGGGAGAGAGAAATGTGTCTGACAGGCTTGGTCTCAATTTTGTCTGCCATTGGAACCATGATGGCAAGGGGAGACCTCCTCTTTTCTTCACTTATCTGGTGTTTCATAAATTTGCTTTGTGATTTGCAGTCCAGGTGTTTAGGAAAAGGTAGATTGTGGAAGACTTCCCTTGAGAGAAATTTAGCCCTGGGAGTCTTATTTAGGGTCTAGGCTTTTCCTTGGGGGGCCCCTGTTGTTGGTACATTGGGGAGCTGCAGCGTGTAGTACTGTCATGAAAGCTACATTCACAAGGAGGGCAGTGGGAGCACAGAGAAAAATCTGCTGAAGTTTTGTACTGCCTAGCGATACTGTCTCTGTTAATACAGTACTGTGTAATTAAAGGATTGTTTTGTTCAGCTTTTGCCTCTGAGATTATTTAAGAAGAGGTGAAGAGAGCGTTGGCCTGCTCTGGTACTTTCCTTAGTGACTGGTGGTTGGTAAGAAGAATCTTTCCTTTGTTTCTCTTAACACTGTCCTTTGAACTTCTCCCAGGGAAAGACAAATGAAAGTTATGATTCCCCCAGGGATTATTTTATTAGTGCTCACAGGACAGTCTAGGCAACCCAAGGAACACACATGCCAAGAACCAGTAATAACAGATTGTACTTTAGATTAACTTCTGGAGTTCAAGGTTTGTTTATTTCTGAGTGAATGACTCTTAAGGTATTATAATGGCAGCATTCAGTAATCACTGTTGTTGTGTTTTCTGTAGGAAATGCCATGATCTTACCAGCTGTTATTCATATTTGTGGAAATGTCTAATGCTTTTTTTTTTTTTGTCTCAATAAGCCCCATACTCTGTAGCAGTGAAATCTGCAGTGAACATCCGGCACTGCTGGTTTCCCGTGCTATTCCTTTTCATTTCCTATACCCCCATCCCTGCCTCCACTACAGGAGAAACACTACAGTCAAAATGACACCTCAAAATCTTTCCTTGGTCCACCAGAAGAGTAGAAGAGATGTACATATGGCTGATGTGACAGTATGCCATATTTCTTGTTGGAAAAAGCCTCAATACTTAGTTAATCATATTCTCCAGAATTAAACAAGGTCTCTTGGTGAATTACATCAGCTGTGTAGGGATTTCGGTTAGAGTAGTTCTGGTGACAAAGAACTCCCATTTTTCCTTTCTCCTTGTAGTTCTGAAAATACTTGTTTTTAAATTTTGAGGCTGTATTATTAGGTAGGTTAAAATTTTGTCTTCCTGATCAATTGAAACTTTTAGATGAAATGACTCA
The DNA here is from genome assembly GCF_036562045.2 of Rhinolophus sinicus. Lineage (NCBI taxonomy): Eukaryota > Metazoa > Chordata > Mammalia > Chiroptera > Rhinolophidae > Rhinolophus > Rhinolophus sinicus. Next base: position 146,438,302 of record NC_133755.1, read on the forward strand.
CTTTATCTTAAGTGAAGCTTCTTGTCTTAATTTTTATGTTGTTTTTGTTGTTTCTAGAACCCAACAGCTTTCTTTTGGTTAGTTTTTGCTTGATGTATCTTTTTTCCTCCTTGTCTTTTCACATTCAAACTTTCTGTACTCCTCCTATGTTTTAGATGTATCTTTCATTCAGTTTAAGATCTTTCTGATTTTTGGTATGGTGAATGATTTTTAGTTGAAATGTATACATTTTAAGTATTATGAGATTCTGGGCATCATTTGAACCTTCCATTTTAACAAGTATTATCTGACACCACTTTGGCAGGGGAAGTGGAGTAGAGGGTGGGTCTGCCTTGTTGATGCCAGGTTGTGGGGGAAGTTCTAGCTCCCCATTAGGCCTGCAGAGATACCTCCCTGGCTGGAAGGGGTGGGAGTGCCTCAGTGCTGCTCCCAGGTCAGGTTCTCAGGTCCATGGGCAGGGATGAAAATCTTGACTCTCCTCTGATACCACCCTAGCACCGTGTTACTACAAAGCAGAGATGGAAATCTAGGCTCTTCACGTGGTCTCCATTGACACTGCAGAGTGGAGGGTCCTGCCCACTCAGCAGAGATAAGGTCCCAGGCCCCAATTTAGTCTTCTCTGGTATCAACCCTGCAACGTGGGTAGATTGGAGTGCTCCATTATAGCCTGGTAAGGGTGTAGGTCTAGGCTTTTCACTTGCCCTTTGCTGACAAGGAGGGGCCTGTTTTTTCCTGTGATGTTTGCCCAGAGTTGAACAGTCATTCTCTGAAATTTCCTTTTTTTTACTTGCCTTTTTTCCTTAGTCCTCTGGGCAGAGAAAGGGACTTTTTAAAATTTACTCCTCTTGGTGTTTCTTCGTTGCCGGCTTCTTCAGCAACAAATCTGGAATCTGTAAAACAAAAAGAAAACCTGGAGATTCACCAGTGTGTTGTTCCTTGGGTTTCTAGTGCCTCCACCTAGCTGTCTTTTTCTATCTTTCAGGGTCATCTTATGTGTGTTTTATATATGAGGTTCAAACTTTTAAGTTGTACTTAGTAGAAGACATAGGAAAAAGTAAATCTCCTCCATATTCCTGGAAGTGAACTCTCCAGTGCGTCTTTCTAAAACAGCATTTTGTTTTTGTTTTTCTAAAATCCATTTTGAAATTTCTTGCCTTTTAAACACAGCATTTAGTCCTTTTACATTTAATGTAATGGCTGATATAGTTATATATACTGTACTACGTTATTTTGGGCTTTCTATTTGTTAACACTTTTATATGTTTTTCTTTTTTCTTTTTCTTTTCCTTAGATTAATTGATTAATTTTCTCCTTTATTTTTATCTACACATTTAGAAATTATATATTCCATTTCTATTATTTTTTTTTTTTTGGTTGTGACAATATGCATGCTTCACTTATCAAGTCTAAATTTAACACCTCTTTTGCTTTCTTGGACAACACAAAAGGCCTTAGATATATTAGCCCTATTCATTCTTCTCTTAACTAAGTTTTTTGTGGTGGTATATTTCAATTGCCTTATTTATTCTATAACCCATTATTATTATGGTTTTTGATAGTTGATTTTATTTAACTGTGCTAACTGATACATATGTTCTTCATTTCTTTTTAGAGCTCAGGCTATCCTTTCCTTCTTCCTAAAATGCACTCTTCCAAATTTCTTTTATTGAAGAACAGCTGAGCATAAATACATTTGGATTCTGTTTTTATGAAAATGTCTTATTTTGTCCTGTTCTTGATTCATAATTTTGCTTGGTACATAATTCTACAATTTCCTCTCAACATAAATATGAGATGTAACAAAAATATGGTGAATGTTTCAATTAACAAAATCATTACAGTAAAAGACACATTACCATTAACCCCCTCAAAATACTTCCCCTCACTTTGAACAAACTTACCTCACCATTCTTGCCACTATCTCAAGCAGTTCTGAAAGTCCTCTTTCTTGAGTGTCTTTAGTTGCTCTGTCATGGGTGCCATGATATCCTGAATCGATTAAAAACATTTGCCTTTCATGGTCATTTTGACTTTGGGGGAGAGCAGCAGTCACACGGTGCCAGATCTGGTGAATAATGTGGCTGAGGACACACTGTAATGCTTTTATTTGACAGAAATTACTGTACCAGAAGTGATGTGTGACACGGAGCATTGTCATGATGGAAGATGAAACTGTTTGCCCATATCTCAGGCCATTTTCTATGCACATTGTTTCTTAAATGCTCTAATAAGCCCTTGTAGTATTCAGAGTTCACCATGTTGTTCCTGGGTACAAACTCAGTTCACAAAATTCCATCATGGTTAAAGAACACAATTAAGATCACCTTTCCATTGGATGGCACTTGGCAGCAGCATTCACCATATGTTTTGATAACACCTTGTATATCAGTCTAATTTTAATGCTTCCATAGTTGCTGACAAGAAGCCAGCTGTCAGTCTAAACTGTTGCTCTTTGGAAGGCAATTGGTCTTTACTCTCTGGATGCTTTTAATATCATTTCCTTGTTTTGGTCTTCAGCAGATTTACTACACTATGTTTAGATTTGGTGGGGCGGTCTTTTTGAATCTGTTAACTTGAGTGGTTCAATGGTTCTGAATAATTTTCAACTACCATATCTATAAATATTACCTCATCTATGTCTCATTTTTGAACTCCAAATAGTCATATGTAATGCTTTTTCATTTTACCTGTTTGTGTCTCTTAAATATCTTTTTAATTTTTCATCTTTTTGTCTTTCTATGCTACCTATTATCTGGATAATTATTTCATATTTATTTTCTAGGTTCACAGATTCCTCATTTATATGTTATTAAATCTAGCTGTTGTGTTTTTAAATTTCATGTCTAAAAATTGTATTTGGTTTGTTTTACATATGCTTTGTCCATCTCACATACAAGTATATGTATTCTGACTTTAAAATATTTCTTTAAACATGTTAGACATAATTATTTCATAGTCTGTGTCTGAAAAATGTCCTCTTTATCTGAAATCCTTTTAAATTCTTATTTCTTTCTGCTGATTCTCCATGATGGTGCCTCTTTTCCTTTTAGGTTCTGTTTGTGAGCTGACAATATTCTTTGAAATGAAAGGATTTTTATTTGCTTCTATCTGGAAATTCTATTCTGGAATATTTAATTGCCATTCTTAACTTAAAGCTTTTTCGAACATGGAGGCACTGTACATTTGTCTTGTGGGCATTGATGAGGCTTGGCTTATGTTTCCTCATTCTCAGTGATGGTCTTTCCCGTCTGTTCAGCACTAACTTTTGAGATACACAAATTTCATTGCAAGCCTCTGGAGTTGGGGACAGAGGTTGATTTTTGGTTGACTGTACACTACAATTTATCTTTTTGGAGTTACAACTTCTAATATCTCATTAGTCTGTGAAAATTGAAGCCTAAATTTACCATGAAAATTGAAGCCTAAGTTTACCTGGTTCGGCAAATAATCTCAGGGTGAAAGATGGCTTGAAAGTTTAGTTTATTTCTTTGGTTTCTAGTTTTCAGTTAGATTTTTTCACTTGGTAATTTGCTTTATTCTTGCTAGCTTAGTGTTTCTTTTAAGAACATTTGCAAATATTTAATAGATCTAGGATTATTAGTTATTTTCAGCAAAGAGTTGTTCCAGGTACTTAGCTTGCCATGCTAGCAGAAATAGAAGTAAAAGCATATTTGAATCTGAACTATAGTAATTATACTGACCCTATTTGAAGCATATTTGTATCGTTATTTTTATAGGTTGAGATTTTCTTTATTATCTTGAGTTTTAGGTTATGCTGATACCTCCTGTCGCTTTTATTTTTATTCCTCTTTGTCTGCGGGAAGCCTATCAATTCTAATATATAAATGTTCTTTTTGTGCACTTTTGACCTTTAGGACTAGATTGTAATACCTGAAGAGTTAGGGCAGTTTCTTTTGTCTTTTTAATTAATTTTAATAATTTGGTTAGTAAAAATAAGGTTCCCAATATATTTTTTATTTAACATATGTTAGACCAAATAATTTCTTCCACAAGATTATAACTGTATTGCTATAGCAGTGCTCTTAAGCAATTTGCTCAAATAAGTTAGTAATACAGTATTTTTAAAGACAAAAGTAAAGTTCATTTAGTTTCCTCACTCAAGAAACTCTGAAAGAGTTGATTAAAATCTGAATCTGAAAATCTCTAAAATATGTTCATATGTAAATACTAGAATGTGTAGGTTTCACTTCATTATAAGATTTTTATAGCGGCATTAGATTTGTTCGAAAACCTGAAGTATGAGCCACTTAAATGGAACTTAGATGTTTGTGTTACTAGAAAGTTGATACATCTTCTGAAAGGATGGTTATTCAAAAACTCATTCATCACTTCATGCTGAGAGTTCATTCATCATGAATACTTTATGCCATTCTTAAACAAACAAACAGAACAACTTTATCAGAGATCCAAATTTCAAGGCACATTGTGATATATCCATATGGTACATTTTGCTGCTAACAAAAGAAAAATCTGTTTTGTTCATTCATCTGCTCTCTTTACTTCATTCAGGAGAATTTTCAACAAAAAGAGCTTCAATAATGGTAGAAGCTGCAGAAATAATGTTGAGAATATGTTATTGGATGCAATTGTTGGAGAAGAGTGAATAGCCTAAGTAATTCTTCCTGTTTTGCTTTGTATAATTGAGCCTATGTTTTTATCGTAAAGAGAGAGAGGTTTTCCCATAATATTTTCTGTAAGGAAAAAAAGAACACAAGGGTTTTATATTTTGTAGTAGGAGACTCAGGTTAGAATACTAACTTGGAGTGTTTGAGGGTTAACTATCTTAGAAAATGATGTAACTGGTAAAGTCTACTAAGGCAATTTAATGAGCAGTTAATCTAAACCAGCATGGTGAAATACAAACATATTTCATGCCAGATAGATAATTTTAAATTGTTTAATAGTCACATTAAAAAAGATAAAGAGAAACAGGTAAAATTAACTTTTATACTATATTTTATTTTCTCCAATATATCTAAAATATCATTTCAGGATACAAGCAACATAAAATTACTGAGACATTTTATATTCTTCTTTTTGTATTGTCTTTAAAATCCAGTATGTATTTTATACTTACAGTGCACCTTAATGCCATACTAATATTGGAAATATTTTATTTGCATTTAGATTTCATAAAACATACAGTAGAAAATGTATTCATATCTAAGTTGTGCCCAAAATATTTAAAATTTTCTCATAAATGAAATAAATGTTAGTTTTAAAATTTAAGCATAATTAATTAGAATTGCATATAATCAAAAGCACACTAGCCATATTTCAAGTGCTCAATAGCCTCATGTAACCAGAGGTTACTGGATTGGCTATCACAGCTCTAAGCCAGTATTAGATTTAAGAAATTAAGCCTTATTTAATACATACAAATGAGGTTAGCTTCATGTTACTGATGATGACTGGGCAAACTGATATAATTTATATAAAACTGCATTTAAAAAAGCAATTTTGTAGTGATCTTGTCCTGAAGTGTAAAAGTTCTGTACTAATTTGCGATGAGCATAGATGCAGGTACTTGTTCTAGATGTGCTATTTCCCAGCTAATGAGACTCAGAGATCATTGTAAGCAACAACAAAGCAAAATCTAGGTTAGGTAATGGGCGTGGGTCAGAACTCCAGAGTTCAGGGTCTAGGGTCAGGCGAGGCAGCTGCACAGGGGAAAGGGGTTTGGCTTCACTTCAGAGGCTCAGAGTCTTGTTAACCTCTGCTACCCAATCAGCCTGCTGCATTGCACTGTCAGATACAGGTAAACAATGGCAGCTGAGAGGAGACCCTATAATCAGCCCTATCTATCATCTATCTATCTCTATTTATCTATCTATCTATCTATCTATCTATCTATCTATCTATCTATCTGTCTGTCTGTCTGTCTGTCTGTCTGTCTGTCTATCTATCTGTCTATCTGTCTATCTATCTATCATCTATTATCTATCTTACAAAGAACCATGCTATGCCTTCTAGGTCTCATCTTAGAGGTAACATATCTAAGGTCTCCAGATAAAATATTTTGATATCGTTACAGGTAAGGTTTTGAATGACCAAGAAGAGAATATACACATACTTGTTAAATTCCCAATTAGTTTACCTAAGTTACAGAACAGGAGTGAGGTTACTATGTGGAGCAGGAACAGAAGCCACATATCTTTGCATAGCTTTTCCACCCCTCATTCTATATGGGGTACGGTGTACCTGGTGACAATTTATTTTCAGCTAAGATGTTGCCACAGTGAAAATGAAGGTGGGCTTTTATCAGCCATTACACTTTTTGCTGGGGCTTTTCACAGTATTTTAGAAGAGTTACATGAACAACATTGATACTTCGGTTTAAAGAAACATCTACAAATACGAGTATGAGACTTTTGCAGTTCTTTTTTTTTTTTTTTTTTTCTTAATTGCCATCCTCCACCCCTTACCCCTTGGCAACCATCAGCTTGTTGTCTATATCTATGGGTCTATTTCTGTTTTGGTTATTCATTTGTTTTTTGTTTTTTTTTTTTTTTTTTTAGACTCAACATATAAATAAGATCATATGATATTTATCTTTCTCTGACTTATTTTACTTAGCATAAAACCCTCCAGGTCCATCCATGTTGTTGCAAATGGCAAGATTTCATCTTTTTTATGACTGAGTAGTATTCCACATCTTCTTTATACATTCATCTATTGATGGACATCTAGATTGCCTCCATATCTTGGCTATTACTAGTAATGCTACAGTGAACAACAGATGCATATATCTTTTGGAATTAAGTTTTGGATTTCTTGGGATAAATACCCAGAAATTGAATTGTTAGATTGTATGGCAGTTACATTTTTAGTTTTTGGAGGAATGTCCATACTGTTTTCCATAATGACTGTACTAATAAACTATCTCACCAATAATGCATGAGTGTTGCCTTTTCTCTACATCCTCACCAATACTTATTTTTCATTTATTGATGATAGTCATTCTGACAGGTCTGAAGTGATATTTCATTGTGGTTTTAATTTATATTTCCCTGATTATTCATGATGTTGAACATCTTTCCATATGTCTGTTGGCCATCTGTATGTCCTCTTGGAAGAAATGTCTGTTTAGGTTCTCTGTCTATTTTTTAACTGGATTTTTTTTTTTTTTTTTTTTTTTGGTGTTAAGTTTTATGAGTTCCTTCTATATTTTGGATATTAACCCCTTATTGGATGTATCATTTGCAAATATCTTCTCCCATTTAGAAGGTTGTCTTTTTTCAAAACAATTTTTAGAACTTTTATTTATTTTAAGTGTGTTTTTCCAGGAGCCATCATCTCCAAGTCAAGTAGTTGTTTCAATCTAGGTGTGGCGGGCACAACAATGGCCCATATGGGGATGGAACCAGCAACCCTGTTGTTAAGAGCACTGTGCTCTAACCAACTGAGCTAACCAGCTGCTCCAGCACCTTGTCTTTTTTGATCTGTTGATGGTTTCCTTCACTGTGCAAAAACTTTTCAGTCTGATGTAGTCTCATTTGTTTATTTTTTTCTTTCTTGTTTGAGGAGATATATCCTGAAATATATTGGGATGTCAAATATAAGAGCAATGTCAAAGAGTGTACTGCCTATGTTTTCTTTGAGGAGTTTTATTAAGTCTTTAATCTATTTTGTGTTTATTTTTGTATCTGTATAAGAAAGTGGTTCAATTTCATTTTTTGCATGTATGAGGTATGATCCAAAAATATGGTGAATGTTTAAATTAATAAAACATTTATTACAATAAAAGACACATTGCCATTAATCCCCTTCAAAACACACTTCCCCCCCTCCCGCGTCACTTCAAACACAATTATCCCATCATTTTTGCCACTTTCTGAATTAGTTCTAGAAGTCCTCTTTTGTGAGTGTCTTTAGTTGTGCTGTCATGGTTGCCTGAATGTCCTGAATCATTTTGACTTTGGGGAAGAGCCAGAAGTTACACAGATCCGGTGAATACTTGTAAGGTGGATGAGGAGACACCATAATGTTTTTGACAGAAATTGCCATATACCAGAAGCAATGTGTGACATGGAGTGTTGTCATGATGGAAGATAATTTACAGCACACATTAAAACACACCTTCTCTCAGCTGTAGCTCACACCCAACTGACTGCACCAAACAAGCTGAAACTTGTCACACACTGTTACTAAGGGTCAATGAGCCACTTCCTGTATTGGAGATCCCCGCCTTTCTGTTTTATAGCACTCAGCAGTAGCATTCACAGTATTTTCTTTTTTTTATCACACCTCCTATTCGGTCTCATCATGTGATTGCAATAACTCCCAGATGTATGTCTCTAATCCCAACCTCACTACCTGCGTACAGAAACATTTCATAATGGCCATCTCATATTTTACTTGCCTATAATTAAAACATTTAGTTTCACACTCCACACTGCCCCACCCCAAAATATTCACTTCAGCTGCAGCCTCCCTCATCTCAGTTGATAACAGTTCCTCCCTAATGCCCAAGTCAAAAGCCTTGGGGCTATTCTTGACTTCTCCTTTTTTTAAAAAAATAACATTCATCCAAACTTCCTACAAATTCTGTTTTGTCCTCCTTCAAAATAAGATCACCAAGAGATTGAGTGAAGATAAAGAATAAAGGAGAATCAGGAAATAAATATCGTGGCATTTTAAAATGTTGAGGTGCTTAGAGAAAAAGGATACTATAGAGAAGATTGAGGAGGAGGAATCACTGAGATAAGAGGAAAACCAGGAATCTCTCTAAATACACACTCACTCAGTGATCCCACACCCTAATACATTTTTCTTTCTGGTGAAATCTACTTTTCTTGAAAGGAAGACATTCTTTAGGAAGGGAGGAAGAGGAAAAATAGAAAAGCGTCCTATTGATAGGACCCTCCTTCCCCTCCACTCCCTGCCACATACTTGTTTTCCTATAAAGGGTTGTATGGATTGATAGTGTCTTATAATATCCTCAGGTCTGGTTCAGCATCTGCTCTTGGCAGATTCATCTTTTGGTTTCCTGCCTGCTTTCTCTATGAGTCACTGGTACAATTTTCTGTGGATTAGCAGAGAGATTCTTGTAATCCAGGTCCAAAAGATGAGTACCCAATCTTTTGCACTTTAGAATTGTCTCATTCCACCATTTCCAGAAAATTTTGCAGCTCTTGAACTGTTTCTCGTCACGAAGCTTTCTAAACATATTTCAAAAAAGTATATCCCATTCCTGATAGATTTTTCTGCTTCTGAAATGAACTTGATGTAATTAAGATACATAATGTTTCTCACTGTTTTGATCTTGTAGTAAATTCCTGCTTAGGAATTCCATATGTAAACAGACCCCCACCACCTCCTTTAAGAGATTATTACCCAATCTATTGATTTAGTATCTGAATTGAATATTATTTCAAATAAGATAGGTTATTTAGAGAATAAATGAGATTTAGAAGGCATGCCATTTTCGAGTATATTGAGGAGGAGCAGTTTATCTGAATAAAAGAGCTCTTGGGCCCAATGACTCAAGTAGATCTATCAGAAGCCTTAAAGGTAAGCACATGGATTCTGAGACTCATGAGAAGATGACTTCCGGAGAAGAGAATGCCCTTCATGGGCTGACTGATAAGGCAAAACTAGTAAATATCAAAGGTATTACCTATCTTGCATTGCTTTGGGTTTCCTTTGTGCTTAATTTTTTTCTTTTCTTTTTTTTTTTTTTGACATTGGAGAATAATACATTTAAGAGCTAACATTTTATAGGAGGACAGAGCCATTTCTCTTTTCCTTATGGACAAATTTAGTGAGAAATATATTCAGAATACAGATAAAGTGGCTCTGAACGGAATGTTTGATATCTTTCCGAGTGTCATTTATTTTTTTATTGTACAGATGTGTGTCTTTCAATGCATATCATTCCTTTGAACTCAGGAATGGAAAGAATTCTTTCTCTTTCACGTATTTGTATGGTACCTAAGCATGATATTCTACTCTTACTTGGATTAAAATGTAACTTGATGATGATATTATGCTTGGATAAATTAATGACATTTAGTACTACATAGAGTATAATAGGTATTTATTTGTCAAAAGCAGAAAACATTTTCAATCAACATTTCTACACAAATAAATAATTAGATGATTTCTATATTTTTTCTTTGCAGAAACTGTCTTTAAGTCTTAGTTAAATCTTTAGCTGTATCTTGTGTACTGCGACATAGTGTATGGCACTGGGTTCTGACCGTTACAGTGTTTGCCAAGCAGGCACAATGTTAATTGAAAATCTGTAATAGCTATAATACTGTACAACAAAATCCTCACAGCTATTTTCTTCATTTATAAAGGTTTGAGCCTGTCTTACCATTAATATCAGAAGCACAAATGATTCCTTTCAATGGGATTTCAGAGCACGGAATCTGCAAAAGAGGTAAGAGTTAATGCATGTGGATTGCATTCCAGGAAGTATGCATTTTCTTTCACAGGCTTACTTTAAAATGCCTTCCTGACATCTGCCTAAAACATGTGAATATGTGTTAATAGTGGAGTAAGAAATCAATTGTAAAACTAATAGGTATAACTGAATCATACACATGAGTTTGTTTTTTTTTTTCCCTTTGCAAATAACCAACATTTAATTAGAACTTTCTGACGATGTTATAAGACAAATATTCTATTTTTGCTTTGGAGAGCATGACAAAAAAAGAAAAAAGATAGAACTAAACCAGAGCCCACAAACCTTGAGCCTGAATGCTGTCAAGTGTTTTTCTCACATAAAACACAGAGAATTGACCCTCTGGGGTGGGACTCTGAATTGAGACTTGAAAGCCTCTGATTTTGAGTTGGTTTCCTTACTGACATTTGACCTTGCCTCAATCACAGAACCATCTCTGCTCCATTTTCTCAGTGTAAAAGAAAAATGATCCTTGACACCTACTCAGCTTCTAAGATGTTGTTAAAGTACCTTTGGTTAACGTGGTATCACGGAGCATTTTTGGTATCTTAAACACATGCTATCTCACTAAAAGTCTCTATTACTGTTTCGTCATTGCTATTGACTTTTTGTGCATATAGGAAGCATTCATGTTGTCTCCACTTTCTCTTTAGTTCTTTGAAAAATCACATCAACAGCAATATTCTTTTTGTTTTCTATAGAATAGCCGATGCGGAATATATAAAGTCAGACAGAATTGCTACTTATTCCAATCCATTCATTAATTAAAGATTTTTCTTACTCTTTTGCTGAAATTTTAAAAACATTTGCTTCATTAAAAGAAAAATCTAGCTAGTTCCTGTAATCAATTTGAATTTTAAAGTCTAACTCTATAGCAGAGAGACTGCCATGCAAATGTTTTAAGATAAGTTCCCATCTTAAGATAAATGATTATCCTTCAGAGTAAGAATAAAAAAAAGTATCTTAATTAATGAATATCTTGTGTCTTTCCCTGGTGCTGTGACATAAAGGTAGAAGGCTTATGAGTTGATCACTCAGAGAATAAAAAAAAAAAAAAAGCAAATAAAATACATCTGAGAATTTATTTCAAGAGTTCTCAAGACAGTCACTCTATAATTCAAGTCCCCTTGCAATTTAAAACATTGTAATGCCTTTGTGCTATTACTGTCTATTTTGAGTGTTTCCTAAGATGTTCAGTTCTTTATTACTGCTTTACTGCTGAGAATTGCTTTCTTCTGTGATACTAAGATTATTTTTCATTGTGCTTTTCCTTACAACTTCATAACTAGAATTTGTTCCCCTCAGCAGAAAGTATTTCCTTGTTATTTTCCCATCTTCACTTATTTCCCATCTAGTAGTCAGCCAGGCAACCAGTAGAATGAAAGGCCTGTTGGCATCATTATGAGTGAGATTTTCTATGGGAAAAGATTTTCTTTCACTCACTTTTTTTCAATGCTGTCTGAGATGAGGACATGAGGCAAAAAGCTCAAATTGGATTTTTAAAAGTAAAAATATAGGAAAAGTCACAAGCTCAAAAACATAGGAGACAAAAATGACATCTTAATTCTAAGAACTGAGTATATCTCTTAGACTGAATTCAAAGGATTCTTTATTTTTGGGTCAGCTCAGCTTAGAGAACAGAATGTACCATATGGAATAGTCTCTAAAGCAATTATACCAACAAGAGCATGTAATGAAATGGTTTAGAAATAATAAAACCTGAATTAACTAGGACCCAGTTAACTTTCAGTTATCCATATTTTAGTCTGTTTTTTGTTTTTGTTTTTGTTTTTTTTCCCCAGAAGAATAGCTAGGTAAAACAAACTTATGAAGTTAAAAAACCCCTTTTTTCTGATATTGGAGGAAAATGAGGTCCATGGTCTAAGGATTATTACCTATTTTTCTACCTAAATTCAGAGATCTAGCAACCATCTCTTAATAAAGATGATTAACCATCTTTAATTGACCATCTCCTGATTAAGAACAGAAAATCCCCTAATTTGCAGATGTCAAAGACCATTATAAAATTAGTCAATTTTTCTATAGTTTTCACAGACATATCTACCATACTGAGAAAAAATAGAAAAAAAAAAGGACTAGGCTAGGTACCAAGACCTGATCTAAGTTCCACTACCATCTAAGTGCCTGTCCTTGGCAAATGACTTCCTCCTTCTATATTTCAATGTCTTCATGTGTTGAATGAGGAGGTAGGCCCTGTCCCTTTCAAACACTAAAGTGATTTTGAATCTGGTATTCACTGACCTTTAGAATGACCACTCTGAATCACTGCCAGATCCTCAACAAAGATGAGCAATGTTTTTTGTTCACAATAGTTAAAATGTAATGTATGCTAGTGAAATTGTATACCTTATTTACAGAGAAAATAATGGCTCAGAAAAGTTAAGTAATTGGCCCATGGTCACATTGTCGGAGTTACAGCATCATAGTTGCAATAAGAACCAGGGCTGACTTCAGAGATCATGTCTTTTTCACAACATCAGTGGGTAGATCCCAAAGGCTCTCTTGGATTTGGAATTATGAAATGGAAAATACTGATAACATTTATTTAATAAACTGAAGACAGACCAGAAATACCTATTAACCATGAATTTGATCTGAAGATTAGGAATTGCAGGAAATAGGGAACTTAGTTCAATATGGATCAAAGATACTATATGATATGTCAGGTTTAAAATAACCATTTAATTTGAAATAAACATTTATACAGCTTGGCCATTCAAAAAGATATTTTTACCTTTGCTGAATTGGGATTGCTTACTCATTGTTGATTAGAATTATGTTAGAGAATTGAATCTAATGCTAGCAACATATTTTTTTTTGTAAGTATCAACCTTGATGACAAATTCTCATCTTTTGAAAATGGATTATATTTTGGAATTGGTAAAATGTCAATAAACCTTTTAGGAGAAAAATCTATTTTCTTTATTTTATATTCCAGCGGCCTAACCTGGTATCTTTTACTTAATAGACAGTCAGTAAATGAGGAGCACCAGGGGTAGGAGAAAGTGAATGTCCCAGCTTAGCAATCACTTAGAGAATAGATTCAATCTTCCTCTGCCTTTCTGTTCTTTTCAGATCCTCAGTGGATTGAACGGTGCCCACCCACATTGGAAAGAGCCATCAGACACATCAAGTAATAATGTGTAATCAGCTTTCTGGGTTTCCCTTGGCCTAGTCAAGTTGACACACAAAATTAGCCATCACAATGGGTTCACTTGGCAGAGAAGGAGGAGTCATTTAGGATAAGACTTTTTCTTTTAGTTTTTATTGCATCCAGGAATACTCGTAAACTTCTCCTAGAAACTACTAAAATTGCATGTTTTAATGTTTGATACTGCTATTGGGATCCATATAGGCAGGTCTCAGAGGAAGGAGCAAATGCTTGCTTCATAGGAAATTGTTTTTGCTTTTACTGGAAATATTCAAATAATGCATTTTACTATTTACAGGGTGTTATGTCATAGGTACAGTGTGGCCCTTTGTGTTTTTCATGTGGTGGCTCAGATGAAGACTACAACGTAATTTTAGAATATAAGATATTTGTTTATGCCCGTAGTACTGGAGTATAACTTGCCTTATGAAAGCTGCACTTGTGTATCTTGTGTATGCCTGACATCAGACAGGTAGTGACTCTGTGTATCTGTGCTGGAAAGTATTTCCCAGAAACAAGTCCTGTAAGGCATAGAACACCTGAGCAATTTAAACATAGGCACATGGGGAAAGCCACTTTCCTTGATTTTCCGATTTTCCTTGATAACAGTTACTCCCCCTTCATTTTCTCCGGTGCAAAATCAAACCAACCATATATTTTTCATGACAGTGTTTTAAACATTCCAAATTATTTGTTGCAGACCTAAAGGATTTTAAGCAAAGATATAAGCTACACCAATCTCTGTAATCCTAGATAGACAAAAAGAACGTTCAGGAATAGGAGACACGATGTTCTTTACCACCAAACGAGAACCACACAATTATGCTACCTTGCAAACTGAAAAGCTATGCCTATTTTTCCTCTCAGAGAGTTCCAGCTTGGGTGTAAAGGTTCCCATTAAGGCTGATCTTTCAGAAATGGAGTTGGAAGGGCCAGAAACGCTGTTGCAGATAGGCAAATCCCAGTTTTTTTCCTCCTGCCGGTGAATCAGCACATCCTATTATGTTTTAAGGAATCACACTTTGCTGCTCCTGCAGTCTTGTGGCATTTCTAATTAAAAGTGCCTGCTCTTTTGCACAGGTTTTGGAAGCTATAAAAGACACATTTGTGTTTATTTCCCTGTATTTGTGTTTTTAGTGTCATTTTTGGATATTGCCTTAGCAAAGTAGGAATATGGAACAATTAGATGTAGTGCTGTTAAAGTGCTTATAGCAGTTGTATCTGGTTACTTACATAAATAAATAGAAACATATCTTGTAATATAGAAAGTTTCAACTAGACCAGTGGTTTTCTGAGAGTAGCCTTTGGAGTGAAGGTGTATTGACTGGCTTGAAAGTCAACCTAAGATAGATTTTAAAAGAAAGTGAAAATATTAGAGTTTAATTCAGGAGAGAATAAGAGCTGAAGTTCGACAGAGTAAAATAATAGGAAATAAGAATAGAGAAAGGCCAGAGTGGAATTGAAAAGGCCAAATTGTGAGGAGACTCGGGCATCGATCTGTGAATTGAGACATCTGAAGACTGAGTTCTGGTCCTCACACTTGTTCCAAGATGTCACAACACAGGTAGATTACACAGCTTTCCCCACATCATATGACTAGAGGATGATGGCTCTGGGAATCAAAAGCCAGGGGTGTGAAACCATATTACTTTGTGGTATGTGTCCTGCATTTCCCCATCTCTATTTTAGATATTAAATTCTCTTATTCATGACCCTTGTCATGAAAAAAATATATATCTGTCTTAGCTATTTTTATTTGAAACCATCTATTAATCTTAACAGTGTATGGATATTTTGTCACTGTGTTTCTGCATTCTACTCTACCCGCACCATGTGGTGATGGCTCACTGTTGAGGTTGTACCCATTATTCAAATTCCTGCAACCACTTTCCAAAAGTAATTACGTAGGGACTTTGCCCCTAAGTTCACAGTCCCGGCTTAATTTATCTCTTCTGTCCCATTGTTGTCTCAGACCCAGCTCTGAGGAGAAGAAAATATTACCAAAGGTAGCAGTGGGAGCAAGAATTTGAATATCTTAAAGAGAAGTAAATAACCTTGTTTTCAGGTAGAAGGGACTAAATTGATGTTGGGGACCAGCCCTATTTCCCTGAGAAATGATTTTCATTTATTTAACCGTCTTCATGCATAAGAATGTTATTTAGTTTGCCTTAGAATACCCCTGAGGCTCTTTCACATTCTTAAGCTATTTGTTTGGTTATGTTGACTTGGCAGGAAAAGGTATTTGAACATGTTAATGTTCAAATATTCTTGTTTGAAAAACAAGCCAGCAGAACAAACTATGCCCCACTGTATTGCTACATTTGTAAATCTCCTTATTTTGAAAGTCACAATACGTTCTTAACTAGTGCCCCTTGATTTCACCCAATGCAAGCTTTTATGATATAAAGGTTACTGTATGTTAGATACTAGATAATGCAATACTATTTTTACGTTTCACCAAGTCACTGTCATAAAATTCAAAACACTGAAAGAAAATTGGTGTCAGCAGTGGGATAGGAGAATATCAGAATCACTCTACTACAGATAACAACTATAAATTTTGGGGAAAAAAATAAAACAAACACACACAGAATTATTTAAAGGCATGAAGAACCATAAACATGTACAAACTGGCCAAAAAAGGTAAATACTTTGAAGTCTATCCTTCTCCTGAGGGCATCTTGTTCAGTGTGGCCTGCCAAGAGGCTAGAACACAAGTGGAAAGCTCTGCTTTTCTTATCTTGAGGTGTCAGTGGACAGAGTTCAGAAGAACCTGGAATTGAAGAAGAAAATTCTGGAATGAATGGAGTCCTTAAGTATGAGTATAATTTTCCCTCACATTCTTGGCTGAATCCTGTGTAATGCTTTTAAGGAGCTCCATGGAGCCCAGCAGAAAGGACCCTTGAGAGAAATTAGCTGATAAATGCCACAAATGAGAAAAGGTTTGGAATTTGAGTCCCACCAAATATTACAGGGCTTTGGTAAAGTAAACAAAATCTCTACAAGTTTATGATAAGGCAGTAATCCACTACATCCTAGAATAAAAGCCAATGTTATTCAGGAGAAGTAAATATAATTCAGTGTCTAAAATGTTTTATCTAAAATGTCCATTATATAGAAAATTATATATATATATATATATATATATATATATATATATATATATATATATATATATATACCGTAATCCACTGTCGAGAAAAAAAAAAAAAAAAGCAGTCCATAGAAATAGACTCAAAGATGACCCAGAAGTTGAAATTGGCAAAGATTTTAAAAAAATATTTATTTTCAATTAAAGTTCACATTCAATATTATTTTATATTAGTTTCAGGTGTACAGCATACTGGTAAGATACTATGTTGGTGAAAAAGTAATTATGGCTTAAAAGGTTAAAAATATTTGCAAAAACCACAATTACTTTTGCATCAACCTAATATTTATATAATTTACAAAGTGATTCCTGCCCCATGATTAGTTTAGTACCTACTATTTCATAACTACCAATCTGTACTAAACTCTTCACATTTTTCACCTAGACCCCCAACACTCATCCTATCACACAATGATTATTTTGTTCTCTGTATCTACAGTCTGTTTCTGTTTTGTTTGTTCATTTATTTTGTTCTTTAGATTCCATATATAAGTGAGATTCTATAGTATTTATTTTTATCTGTTTGACTTATTTCCCTTAGAATAATACCTTCCAGGTTCATTGATGTTGCAAATAGTAAGATTTTTTTCTTTTTTATGGCCAAGTAATATTCCATTGTATATATGTACCACATCTTCTTTATCCCATCATCTTCTGATGGACACTTGGGTTGCTTTCATATCTTGGCTATTGTAAATAATGCTGTAATGAACATAGCGGTGCATATATCTTTGCAAATCAGTGTTTTGATTTATTTGGATAAATACCCAGAAATAGAATTGCTAGGCCATAAGGGAGTTCTATTTTATTTTGGAGAAACTCCACATTGTTTTCCATAGTGCCTGCACCAATTTGCAATTTTACCAACAGCGCACAAGGGTTTCCTTTTCTTTATATTTTCACCAACACTTGTTATTTATTGATTTATTGATGATGGACATTATGATAGGTGTGAAATGATATCTCAATATGGCTTTACTTTGCATTTCTCTGATGATTAGTGATGATGAGCATCTTTTCATGTGTCTATTGGCCATTGGGAGAAATGTCTGTTCAGGTCCTCTGACCATTTTATAATTGGATTGTGTGTTATCTTGGTGTTGAGTTGTATGAGTTCTTTATAAATGTAAGATATTAATCCCTTATCAGATGTATCATTGGCTAATATCTTCTTCCATTAAATAGGTTGCCTTTTCATTTTGTTGGTGGTTTCCTTTGTTGTGCAAACAATTTCATTTTCAGTAATCCTATTTGTTTATTTTTTTTTTCTTTTATTTCCTTCACCCAAGGACATAGATCGGAAAAAAAGTACCACTAAGAGAAATGTCAGAAAGTTTACTGCCTATGTTTTCTTCTAGAAATTTTATGGTTTCATGTCTTACATTTAAGTCTTTCATCTATTTTGAGTTTGTTCTTGTATATGGTGTAAGAAGTTGGTCTAGCTTCATTTTTTTGTATGTGTCTTTACAGTTTTCCCAACAACGTTTATTGAGTAGATTGTTTTTATCCTATTGTATTCTTGCCTCTGTTATCATAGATTAATTGGCTATGTAGGCATGGGTTTATTTCAGGGCTCCCTATTCTGTTTATTGATTTATGTGTCTGCTTATATATCAGTACCATGCTGTTTTGGTTATTGATAGCTTGATATTAGTTATTGTGATACTTCCAATTTTGTTCTTTTTTTTTTCAAAATTGCTCAGGCTTCTCAGGGTCTTTTATGGTTCCATATACATCTTAGGATTACTTGATCTAGTTCTGTGAAAATTGTCATTGGTATTTTGATAGGGGTTGCATTGAATCTATAGATTGCTTTGGGTAGGTATGGACATTTTAACAATGTTAATTCTTCCATGAGCACAATATATGCTTCCATTTTTTTTTTTTTTGTATCAAAAGGCAAAGACTTTAAACTGGTCAGTTTAGATATTTTAAGGATCTGAAGAGAAACGAGGGCATAATTATTGAACAGATAGGAAAACTCAACTAGGAAAGTATAACGTGCAAAATTAATCAAGAGGAAATTTTAAAACAGGGAAACACAATACCTCAAATTTAAAACAAAAAAGTCACTGGATGGTCTTAACTTGATTGGAGAGAGATGAAAAATGTGTCAGTGTACTTGAACATAGATGAATAGAAATGATTGAATGTGGTAAACAAAGAGGAAAAATATTTTTTAAAAATGCCAGAGCTCCTTCAACTTGGGAGGCAATATTAAGCAGTAAGCACTCTCATTTACTTTTAATTGAAGTCCTGGAAGGAAAGCAGAGGCTTTTCCCCTGAAGGAACCCTCTTCTCAGGGGACCTGTGAGGCAGAACACAAACAAGCAGCCTAGTCAAATTTTAGCCAAAAATGTTATGGATTTGTTGAAAAACACCAATTTATAAAATCAAGAACCTCAGCAACCTCCACATAGAATAAACACAAAGAAAATCACACATATGCATATGTGACATATGCTGAAAATTGAAGATAAAGAAAAAATCTTAAAAGCAACTAAATACAAAACAAAGATATTACATATGGATAAACAATATGACTATTGTTGACTTCTCATCAGAAATAATGGAGTCTAGAAGCCAACAGAATGGCATTTTTAATGTGCTTAAAAATATGTCAATTCTGAATACTATATTCAGTAAAAACACTTATCAAAAATAAGGATGAGGGGGAAGGATCCAAGATGGCAGAGTAGATCGACACTATGCTTGCCTCCTTTTGTGACCACATTGGAACTACAAATAAATTATAGAACAATAAACCTGGAAAACCATCTAAATTTTAGCTGAACAGAAGTTTTATAACTAAGGATATAAAGAAGAAGCCATGCTGAGATTGGTAGGAGGGGAAGAGATGTGGAATGAGCTTTCCTATACCTACATGTGGCAGTTGAGAATCGGGAGGGATATCTCAGCTGTAGAGGTCCCTCCCCAACAGGAGTAAGGGACCCCAGCCTCACATTGGGCTCCCCAGCCTGAAGTACCAATCCTAGGATGAAGAACCCCTGCAACATCTGGCTGTGAAAAACAGTGGGGTTTTAGACTATAAAGTTGAGACTGAAAACTGCAAAACGCAGAGGCTCCTAAAAGGGCCCGTGCATAGACACACTTACTCACAGGCACTCATCCAGGGTTCCAGCAGAGGGACTGTGGCTTGGGAGGTGTCAGAGACATACAGGGACAGACTGAGTTGTGTAACTTCAGGGCAAGGACTGGAGAGACAATTTCCATTTTCTCTGCATAGAGTCGTCTCATGCAGCCAGTGGGTTGGTGCCATCTTTTCTCTGTTGAGCCCTCCCCCAACACAGCTGAATCTGAATCTACATTGAACTGATGAACTCCACTTAATGCACACTCATGATTCCCTGGGACACCCAACTCGCACAATGCCAGAGGGAATTTCTCAGCCAGTAGCCAGCCCCACCCATGTTGCACTCTTTTGAGGACAACACTTGGGGGTCTGCAGACCCAAGGTGGGCAATCCTTGATGTGCTCTGAGACTTTTGCTGAGTAGCTACAGGCTCAGCACTAGACTAAGCCAGGGTCTACATTAACCTGGTGAACACTACTTGTCCCACCCTGGTGACTCCCTGAGACCCTGCCTCACATAACTCACATGAGGCATGATCAGTGGCTGAGCCTTATGGGAGTTGGCCAGCAGCAGCAAGTATCTGGGTACCCTGGGCTTTTTGTGGAAGACCTCAGGGCCAGAAGTGGTAGCAGTTCACAGCATGGCCTCTCCAACATACCTCTAGGTCCGGTATAGGCAGTGACCAACCATGGATCACTTTGTAGCTCCTATTAGGTAGCACCTAGCTGGGCACAGGCAGTAAGCAGTGGCTGACCTGGGCCTGCACCAGAGCTCCTCTCAAGAGGCCCCAGAAACACCTGGTGGTCAGTTTCAGACCACAGCAGAACACCACACAATTAGCCCTACAAGTGGCATGCCCAAAGAGTGACACCAGAGCCCATGGATGTGAATCACACTCCATGGGGTAAGTACCCCACACAACAGCACATAACCTGTTGACATAGTCAACCCTCCCCCCACTGACATGCCAGTCCCACCCACTGACATGCCAATAGCATTCAAGGCTCAACTATAACGGGGTGGGGGGGAACACAACCTGTGCAAGGGACCTTCCTGGAGTGTCCACATGGGTGACCAGGGAGACCTCGCTACTGAGCCCCACAAGGCACCTTCTATATAACCCACCCAGTCAAGATTGGGAGCTGTAGCAAATCTACCTAACACATAGAAACAAGCAGAGAGGCAGCCAAAATGAGGAAACAAAGAAACAATTCCCAAAATAAAGAACAGGACAAAACTCTCGAAAAAGATCTAAATGAAACAAAAGCATGCAACCTACCAGATATAGAGTTCAAAACAATTATTTACAGAGAAAGATAAATCTCATGTGATCTCACTTATATATGGAATCTAAAGAACAAAATAAACAAACAAGCAAAACAGAAACAGACTATAGATACAGAAAATAAAATGATCATTGTGGGATAAGAGGAGGTTTGGGAGACTGGGTGAAAAAGGTGAAAAGATTAAGAAGTAAAAATTGATAGTTATGAAATAGTGAAGGGGATGTAAAGTACAGCATAGGGAATATAGTAAAAAAAGCTATTGTAATAACTATATATACTCATAGAGCCAGATAGGTCTTAGACTAATTGGGGGATAATCACTGCATAAATTATGTAAATGTCCAACCACTGTTCTGTACACCTGAAATTAATATAAAATAATATTGAATGTCAACTGTAATTTAAAATATAAATAATTTTTTTAAAAGTCAGGATGAACTTGAGATTTTTTTTGATACATAAAAGCTGAAAAAAAACACACATTGCCAGCAGATCTATAATATAAAAAATGCTAAAGGCTTGCAAGGAATGGACACAAGATACAACTGATGTACAGGGAGGAATGAAGAGCACAGCTAAGTAGTAAATATGTATAAAAATATGAAAAACTTATTTTCTTTTCAGAAGATGACTTTATAAAGCAAAACTCATTACATTATATTGTAAAGTTTGCATCTCATGTGTGATAACAAATATTGAAGAATCAGGTTTGGGGGTAGGAATTATAATGTGTCAAATTTCTTTCATTTTCTATGAAGTGGTTTGCTAATTCTAGGTAAACTGAGGAATTAAGGATACATATTGTAGTCTCTAGAGTAACCACTAAAAATAATACAAAGATATATAGTTAAAAGCTAATTGTTAAGATAAAATGGAATATTAAGAAAAAAATCCATTAACATGAGGCAAGAGTGAAAGAATAGAGAAACAAACAAAATGGGACAAAAAGGAAACAAATAGAAAAACTGATAGAGTTAAATCCAGTTATACATAATTACATTAAATATAAATGGGTTATATATTTGGATTGAAATAGAGATTGTCAGAATGGATAAAAAAACTATACACTTTTTACAAGATACAATTTTATTTCTAGGAAGACAGACAGGTTAAAAGTAAAAGGTTGGAAAAAGATGCCCTGCCACATTAAGTATAAGAAGATAGGAGTGGCTATTTAAATATATCAGACAAAGTAGACTTCAGGTCAAAAAGTTTACCAGAAATAAAGAAGGACATTTCATAATAATAGATGGATCAATTTATCAGGAAGACATGAAAAATCCTAAATGTGTATGTGTCTAGTAGAGCTTAAAAATGTGTAAAGGAAAACTTGACAGAACTAAAGAGAGAAATAAAAAAAATTCACAATCATAGATGGAGATTTAACACCTCTCTCTAAGTAACTAATAGAATAAATACACAAATTGTAAGGGTTAAATGATATGAACAACACTATCAGCCAACCTAACCTATTTGACAGTTATACAACATTTTATCCAACAGTGCAAAATATACGTTCTTTAAAATTGCAACATACAATTGAATGTTTGTCAAGATAGACCATTTGGTAGAATATAACGTAAGCCTTAATAAATTTTGAAAGACAAAAAATATTATAAAATATGTTTTCTGGCCACAGAGGAATTAAGTTAATATTTAACAACAATAAGACATCTAGAAAAGCCCCAAATACTTGGGAAATTTTTCACTTCTAAATAAAGCATGAGTCAAAATAGAAATCACAAAGAAATTAGAAAAATGTTTTGACCAGGTTATAATAAAATATATCAAAATTTTGGATGAAGCTAAATAGGTTCTTAATAGGAAACTAAGAACTTGTAAAAATTGTCAGAAAAAAAGAAAGTTTTAAAATCAAGGCTTTAAATTTCTCTTGAATAATAACAAAAGAAGAGCAAATTAAACAATGGTCAAATAAGAAAGTTATAGAGATAAAAATAGAAATCAATGAAATACTAAATGGAGAAATAACAGAAAATCAAGAAAGTAAAAAGTTGGTTCTTTGAAAAGATTAGTAAAATTGATAAACCCCTATGTCAAGTTATTAAAGAGAGAAAACCCATATATATTACCAATGACAATAATGAAAAAGGAGACATCACTAGAAACAGCCTAGAAATTAAAAGGATAACAAGGGAATATTATGAAGTTAGGCCAATAAATCTGAGAACTTAGCTGAAATGAAGAAATTCATCAAAATCAAAAGTTATACCAAACTCTTCAGAAAGCTGAGAAAAGGACACTGAATAAATCATTTTATGAAGACAGCATAGCCTTGAAACCAAAATCTGATAAAGATATTTCAAGAAAATTACATGCCAATACCCCTCATGAAAATTCCACTAAAGTCAGTAACAAAATATGACAAATTAAATCCATTTGTATATAAATAGATCATATATGTAGATCAGTGGAGTCTATCCCGGGAATGCAAGGTTAGTCCAACATTCGTAAAATCAGTATAATTCACACCTTGACCAATTAAATGATAAAATTAGTTGAGTATCTCAAAATATGCAGAAGAAAAACATTTGATTAAATTCAATATCCATTAATGAACTAGGAATAAAAGGGAGCTTCCTTAACCTGATAAAGGACATTTAGAAAAAATTACAGCTAACTATATACACAATTGCAAAGACCTGAAATATTTAGGCTGAAGAGTGGAAATGAATAGTTTGTCTGCTTTTACTACTTCTGTCCAACATTATACTAGTAGGTATAACTAGTACAATAGGTAAAGAAATACATGGAATATAGATTTGAAAGGAAGATGTACAACCAAATATATTCACTGATTGTCCGTAGAAAATCTTACCAAAGTATCAACCAAAATCACTCAACCAAATAAAGAGAAAAACCACCAACAAAAAACCTATTCTAATTTACAAATGAAATTAATAAATTCTTAGGACATAAGGTAAACTAAAAAAAAAAAAAAAAAGAATTGTATTCCTTTATACTAACTTCAAATTTAAAGTTAAGTTAAATAATTTATTTTAATATATAATCAACAAACATAAAATATCTTAGGAATAAATATAACAAAATATATGTAAGGCCTCTTTACACTTAAAACTGTGCTGAGTAAAACTAAGAAGAGTCCAAATAAATGGAAAGACTTACTATGTTCCTGGTTTGGAAGACTAATAGATTCAATGTAATCCCTATCAAAATCTGATCCAATTTTTTAATAGAAACAGACAAGCTAATTTAACAACTTATGTGGAAATGAAAAGAACTGAGAATAGCCCAAACAATAGTGAAAAAGAACAAAGTTGGAAAACTCAAAATGCCTGATATTGACTCTTACTATGAGCTATTGCAATTAAGACAATGTAGAAATAGAATTAAGATAGACAAATAGATCAATGTAACAGAACAGTCTAGAAAGAGGCTCATAATTATATGGTCAAGTGATTTTTCCACAAAGGTACCAATATATTAATAGTTCAGTGTGAAAGGGAAAATCTACCATTGGAGCTAGTACAACTAGATATGCATATGAAAACAAATGAATCTTGATTCTTATCTCACAACCCACATAATAATTGATTAAAATTGGATAAGGACTTAAACGTAAAACTAAAGCTATAATGATTCTAGAAAATGCAAAGGCAAATTTCTTTTTTTTTTTTCAAATATCTTTAAGATCTTAGACTGAACACAGGCTTTGTAGACAAGCAAAAAGCACTAAACATGAAATTAAAAATTGATAAATTAAATTTTATCAAATTTTCATACATTTGCTTATTAGCATACACTAAGAAAGTGAAAAGACAGAGGACATACAAATGGAAAATAGACATGAAAAAATGCTCAACATCACTAATCATCAGAGAAATGCAAATAAAAACCACAATGAGATATCACCTCACCCCAGTCAGAATGGCTATCATCAACAAGACAAATAGTAACAAGTGTTGGAGAGGCTGTGGAGAAAAAGGAACCCTCATACACTGTTGGTGGGAATGCAGACTGGTGCAGCTGTTATGGAAGGCAGTGTGGAGGTTCCTCAAAAAATTACGAATAGAATTACCATATGACCCAGCAATCCGTCTCCTGGGTATCTACCCAAAAAATATGAAAACGTTTATGCATAAAGACATGTGTGCTCCAATGTTCATTGCAACTTTGTTTACGGTGGCCAAGACATGGAAATAACCAACATGTCCTTTAATAGATGGATGGATAAAGAAGTTGTAGTATATATACACAATGGAACACTATTCGGCAGTAAGAAAAGATGATATAGGAACATTTGTGACAACATGGATGGATCTTGAGAGTATAATGCTGAGCGAAATAAGTCAGACAGAAAAAGCAGAGAACCATGTGATTTCACTGATATGTGGTATATAAACCAAAAACAACAAAAGAACAAGACAAACAAATGAGAAACAGAAACTCATAGACACAGACAATAGTTTAGTGGTTACCAGAGGGTGAGGGGGTGGAGGGTGGGAGATGAAGGTAAAGGGGATCAAATATATGGTGATGGAAGGAGAACTGACTCTGGGTGGTGAACACACAATGGGATTTATAGATGATGTAATACAGAATTGTACACCTGAAATCTATTCTGTTTTTAATGAGAGAAATACTAACTTGCATCACTGAATGTGTGTTGAGGAACACAAAAACAATGGATTTCATTGGTGGGATGAAGTCATGAATATCTATGGAAATATTGAATATATACTTGTTTATTCATAATAATGATTTAGTTTATGCTTGTTAACACCAAATAGTACCAAATTAATATAATCTAAATATTCAGTAAAATGAGAAGACTGTCTTTAGTATTTTATTTTTTGAAAAATCCAAATGACTGTATACTTCCAAAATGGACTGCAGTTTCATGAAATGATTTCTCCGGAAGCCAAATCCTAGGAAATCATTAAGGAAAAGGGAGACTATCTTGATAAAGATTACAGCTGAGCAGCAGGATAGGAGCAGAGCAGCTAGGAGCAGAGCAGCTAGATCCACACTTATCACTCCTGATACGTAGAGAAAACTAGCAATTTTCCATCTCATTGTGGAGAGAAACAGGCCAATGGTATTACATTCTCCTATGTCTAATCAGAAAACCAAAATAGTAAAACTTACATATTCTCATCGGGGAAGCTATTGGGTGGTGTGTTTAGTGAAGGACAGATTGTGACTTTCAAAGGAGGCAAATTTACAAATGTAGTCACACAAAGGTAGTGACAGAGGCAGAACTGAAGAACCGCAGGGTGGAGAAAGGCTTTTTAGCTGTTGCTTATTAAAAATCTGTGTGGGAAGTGAGAAACTTTTCATTCTGCACCAACACATTCATCTAAGGGTATTTGTCTTTGTTATGTGAAGGAAGCAAAAATCTATGATTCTTAAACTTTTCTACCAAAATGCCCTAGTGATGGATGAAGTGACACATTTACCCTGGAATCTGAGAGGAGAAATCCAGGGAGAGAGGAGGCTTGGCAGAGGAAGAAGGTATAGTCCTATGCAAGTGAGAAAGTTTCTGGATATCTTCTGTTTTAGCTTTTAAAAAAATTACGTAAATAGCACCCACATTTATTTGAAGAGTTTTACAATACTTTCAGTTCTCAATGAAAGTTAATTTGCTACATTTACCATGCAATTTTTATTTTATTTATTTTGTATTTATTTATTTTTTTGGTGACTTAGTTTGGAAAACTAGATGAATACATTATCAATGGTCTTGGTTTTCTTGTTAAGCTTTTAAGCTTTCCTACCCTTTCAGAGGGCTATATGTAAATAGTCTATGTTGTTCCTTTTTCTACTGTTCCTTGCTGTGCCCAGTCCTAGAAAGGGGGAGGTGGGTCACGGTGAGGGGGTTGGAAGGGCAGGCAAGCAACAGAGAGTAAACGTCTACTTTCCTCCAGTTTTGCATCCCCGACATCTGGGGTTTTCTTCCAAGCATCAACACTGGCAAGTGGGCCAGATGAGAAAGCATGGAAATATAACTCTGGGATTTATTGCTCAACGCTGATACCAACCAAAGTAATTGGAAGGAGGTAGAGATCAGTAGCCTTAGGATGCTCTCCAAGGTTAAGAGGCTCAAGTTAAACTTTTACATCATTTTCTTCTTTTTCATAACATTATTCTTTGAGACATAAATTTTACCAAGAGTTCTTCCTAGATAATGATTAAAGAACCACGTTTATACCACCCATGATTACACTTCATCTGCATCTATATTTTATTCTAATGTGGGTTTCATAGCTGTGAGTTCTATAGCTGGAAAACCAACAATGACATATGCACAGCCCAGCTTGGCCTGAGCTCTTCTCTGTATCCCATGCGATCCCTATAATGTTCTTTCCTTTCCTCAATCTGTGACTTTAAGAATGCAAATCATTTCACTTGTTCTCTCCTTTTCCTGTCCTGGTTTAGTCTGAATCCTTCCTCGAGGCCTGCGTGGATATCTCTTGCTCTCTCTTTCCCTCTCTAGTTACTCAAGTTTGACATAATTTGCAAAATTTTCCCTGAATTTACTAATTTAACTTCTATTTCTATAATCTAACCTGGATGCTTTCTCCTTCTTGCTCTAATGTACATTTCTTCCTCACAAAACAATTTTGCATGGGTTATGATGGTAGCAATCGTGATAATACCATTTATTTGTAAGGCTTTGTAGGCACAGGGTACTTGCATGGATAATGATAATAGGCAACATACACCTGAGTGTTTGCTAGATGTCAGATATGCATTACGTGTGTTTATTTAGTACTCGTAACTTTTGAATTTGCAGTAATTACTACCACATTTTGTAGCTGAAGAAACTGAAACACAAAAAGTTTAACAATTTGCACAAGGTCCTAGTTCTCAAAGCAAGAACTGCAGAGTTGAGATTTGAAGTAATGTCAGTTTGATTCAATATATAGCGCTATACTGACAGTAACACCAATTTTAAGAGTGTTATGATGATAGCTATTTTGGTCAACCTCTTTTTTTGCTAAAGTAGTTAACACTAAATCCTGATATTTTAAGTGCATTTTAATTTCTCTGTAGATTTCTCATTGTAGTGAACTAACAGTCTCTAAAGATTAGAAATTACCACCAGGAAACCTACTTATGTTTAATAGGCAGGCAGACAAATGGTCAGTTCAGTGTTGACTTGAGTCTTTAAGAAGAATATATGTTCAGAAATTGATGGTGCTATTGAATGTGCTGTCATAGCATCATTGATTTTTAAACCTAAAAGGGATCTTAGATAATAATAATAATAACAGTAATAGTAATACTAATATCTACCAGACACACCAAGCTTTCTATATTCTAGGTCTTTTGCTGAGATCATTATACATACTATTTATTTTATTAAATCCTCAGAATAGGACTATGAGGTAGGCTATCATTTTGTACTATGAACATTTTACAAGTGATAAAATAAAATTATTATAGTCTGATAACTTGTCCAAGAGGTATTTGGCAAAGTTGAGATGCAAATACTTCAGTTTGTGTTCTTAAACATTGTTACTTATTAATGTTTACTACACCCACAGATTTTTATACATGATGAAATTTGGTTTTAGAGAAGTTAGTAATACTTGGTTTGCCCAGATCCTACAGTTAGTCAGCGGTAGAATTGAAACTTTTAGTTGAGGCTTCTTCCCATTACTGGTCACATTTTCTTTCATGTCACTTTTTTAAAGGTGACTTGCAAAATATATATGCAAAGTTTCAACTATATAAAAGAATGGTATATATATTACCATTCTTTTCTTCATTCCTTCCTTTATTCAGTGCAAAACCAAGGGTCAGGTTAATGCAGAGCACAAAGTACAATGAAGGACAAAGATTAATATGACTTCTAAGATCTTATAACCTAATGAGAGTAGAGAAGAAAAATACATAAGCAGCTGGTTATGTTTCAAAGCAGAAAGTATTACATATTAAAAATACAAGCAAAGTGTTCTGACAGTGCAGAATAAGATATAAGCAGTCCTAAATTGTACTTGAAAATAACACTTAGAGAACGTGGAATTTGAAATGAGCCCAAAAGAAGGGTAGGGGCTTTGAAGGCAGCGTAGTCTATGTAGGTAAGTATGTATGAGAACCCACTAGGTGCTATGAGAGGTACAGAGGAAGTCCAAAGACTCTCTCATCAGAAGGAAGTGAAATGCTTCCCAAAGAGATAGGACATATACATGTGAAGCGAAAGTGAACGGTGAAGTATGAAAGAGCTGTAGGAGGTCAGATGCAGAGACATATCTAAGAGCTAGAGTAGTCAGGGATAGTGCATGGAGGCAGCAGAGCCTGACTGGAACCTTGAAAGATGGGCAGGGCTTCAAGGGGAGAGAGGAGGTAGGGCAGGTAAGGGGAGGGTCCCAGGTCCCAGGTCCCAGGTGGGAATGCACCACGGTGTTTAAGGTATAGTGAGGAGATACACAATAGTGTGTGTGTGTGTGTGTGTGTGTGTGTGTGTGTGTGTGTGTGCATGTCTGTGCTCATGTGGTGGTTAAAGAATAATTGCAGCGGACAAGAAATGGTGGACGGGTTCTGCCATCAGGCAGTATGTGACATGTGTCAGTCAGAAATGAGGGACCCAGTGCAGAGTTTTGTAGACAACTGAATAATGACAAGCCCTGGAGCAGACTGTTCTATAGCCCTGAGTGATTGCAGCTTGTGCATCAGTTGTATGAGTGCCCTGGCTGAGCATAATTTTGTTAGCACCTTCAACTTGAAATATAAAGAGCAAAAATAGTCCATGGCATACAAGTTGTTTATATTTAAAGGCTTGCTTTTCATAGGGAAACAACAATATTTTTTATGTGCAAAATCTAGACAACTGCTGAAGGAGTCTGCATCAGCTTACATTGCTTTCTTATAATTATTCATTTTAGTGGTCTCAAATATACTTGTGTGAAAATTTAAATAGATTGCCAGTGATAAAGAATTTGCGTTCTGGCTGCAAATTACGTTCTACCCGATACTGGAGCAGGAGAGGAAACAAAGAGATGAACCTGACTTAGACTTAGATGAGGAATCTGTTATGAAGAGTATAGAGAATTGATAGTTTCCATCTGCCACACTTTTGGGATCTGCTGCATTCACATCAAGGTCATGCTCCCCATGAGCTGCTTCCAGCTGATGCCAGAGCATGATGTAGTGACAGGGCCTGGCCATTTCTGCCCAATGTAGGGCTCCTCTGTGATTGATTTTTGCTTGGGAGTGCACCGTTGGGCTGGACAAGACTTTCTCAACAGCACTGTTGTCTGAGACTCTTCCTAAAGAGTGCTTCCTTCTTTGCCCTCTCCTTTCACAGATGTCAGCCTGGCGTCTTGGTTTGAACTTCCCCTGCCTCCTCTTGCTCCCTATCCCCCCAGTATGTCTCTTTCCCTCATATTCTTTCTGGGTATCTGTTTCTTGGAGGACCCAAATTTATAAGCATCTTTATGATGATCTAAATCTAGCAGAGCTATGGTGTAGAATAGGGGGCAGCAAACATTTTCCATAAAGGGTCAAATAGTAAACATTTTAGATTTGGTGGGCCACATATGGCCCCTGTCATATTCTTTTTCTGTATTTTCTTACAACCCTTTAAAAGTGTAAAAAACATTTTTAACCTGTAGGTTGTAAAAATCTAGCTGTAGTTTGCCTAATTCTCCTACTCTAGGACATAAAAGATCTAGTTTTGGAGGTATTTGCTTATTCGCTACCTGTTTCCATTTTATTATCTGTAAAACGGGGCTAATTTCTGCCCAGTAAGCTTGCAGAAATGTTTGTTAGCTCTACCAGTGGCAAATAGTTCCAAAAGAGTTTTGGGGTGTGAGGGAGGAGTAGACTGAGATGCAGTAGAAATGTAAGAGGCAGAGGTGAGTGCCAATAAGTATATGCGGATCTGAGGCAGCAAGGTTCTGAGGAAGAGAGAAAAATTACAAGAACAGTAACAGTGGGCATATCAGAAACCCTACCTTCTATTACTGCTCTACATCAGGTGTGCATGAGAACTTAGAAGAATGGAAGGAGAAAGCTAGAGAATAAGAATAGATGGAGAAGAAAAAGAAAAGAAGACAACGAGAAGAAGGGCAAGAAAAGGGAAAGAAAGCCGAAATTATTTAATCTTTTTTATTCTACATAATAAATGGTTGAAAAAAGATGTAATGGAAAAAGAGAGAAAGAATATGCCACCCATGGGAGTAGAATAGATAACCTAAAGTTTGATTGAAAGTAGTTGTCCAGAAATTATGTTTTACATTGCATAAAGGTAACTCTCCAGGAGAGAAATGTGTAATGGAACCCTGATTAGAATCAGTTATGGTGAACTCAAGGAACATATTCTTAATAATTTGGATTTCTGAAGTTTGATATTAATGTGAGCTTGCAGAGATTTGGTGTTATTTTAATGACTACATTAGAAGAAGAAATTTAGAACACTTAAATAGAACAATTATATAAGTTCTGTTCATTCCCTCTAGGAAATATATGCTTCAGGATGTAGAAATCTTTGTTCCATATTAAATGTCCTGGTAAAAGGAACATTCTACATGTGAAGCTTCCTACATGTAAAGCTCAGGAAAACATCTGAATGTTAAGTTTGGTTAACCAATGTCATTAAAGAATGGAATACAGAGATGCCTTCTGTTGAAAAGCAGATTAAGAGGAAAACAGATGTTGCTGGAATCATTTCAAGGGTACAGAATTTTAACAAAGAAAAAAAATGAGCTCTATAAATGACATGTGTCCAGATGTATTCAAGCAAGCCTTTTAAGGCTATTGGAAAAGGGTAAAGTCAGACATGACATGTACTCATTGGAGATATCAATAATGAGGCAGAATATGATGGTGATTGCTAGTGGTATTAGTTTTGATTTTGTGCATTATCAAATTCTGTTCCCTAATGTTTAAAAACTAGTGAATAGAGAACGTTCTTCGGAAGAGAAATTACTATTGAAAATAGTAATAGATTACCAGAGGGAAAAGGGGGAAAGGGGTGGTAGATGAGGGTAAAGGGTATCAAATATATGGTGATGGAAGGAGAACTGACTCTGGGTGGTGAACACACAATGTGATTTATAGATGACGCAATACAGAATTGTCCACCTGAAATCTATGTAACTTTACTAACAATTGTCACCCCAATAAACTTTAATTAAAAAAAAAGAGAATAGTAATAGGTAATGTATTAAAGAATAGGTATCTATGTAGAGGCCTGATGTGGTAATTTACCCGAAATATAGCACTGATCTTTCCAGACTCCTGCTTAAAACCACAATGGTTCCCTCTGTCTCCTCCCTGGAGCACCATACATGCTGGTCACAGCGAATTATATACTGTTTCTGTGGTGAACACACAATAAAATATATAGATGATATATTACAGAATTGTACACTTGAAAC
This sequence comes from Rhinolophus sinicus, assembly GCF_036562045.2. Classification (NCBI taxonomy): domain Eukaryota; kingdom Metazoa; phylum Chordata; class Mammalia; order Chiroptera; family Rhinolophidae; genus Rhinolophus; species Rhinolophus sinicus. The sequence continues at coordinate 146,470,803 of NC_133755.1, forward strand.
CTATGTAATTTTACTAACGATTGTCACCCCAATAAATTTAAACAAAACAACAAAAAATTATATACTGTTTCCCAAATAAATCTTCCATTCTCCCAGTTTAATGGCTTTACTTGATTCCTTTGTTGGACATATTCTGCTTTGCCACTTTTTGCCTGCTGAACTCCTAGCTCTTTTTCAAGGCTAGATCAAATGCCAACTTCCATATACAGGATTTTTTGCTGATTCTAGCATATCATTTTCTCCTTCATTTCTGTCATAAAACCTAACAAATTGCTGATACCACTTTCTTTCTAGTTATACTATAATTATTTGTGTTCATGTCTTTTCTCCCCAACTATTTTGTAAATTACTTGAGATCTTGTCGCCATTTTTTTTTTTTTTTTTTTGGTACACCTCCGAGTACAAATCAGAATTTCTGTCCTTGGATTTAGTAAAAAAAATAAAAAAATAAAAAGAGAAAAAAAAAGTGCGATGAAGTTGGAGACAATTGAAGAATGAAAAAAAAATACTATATCCCTTTAGCGTTACCAGATAGTAAAACACGTACGCGCGCGTTTGTGTATATATATGTGTGTGTGTGTGTGTATATATATATATATATATATATATATATATATATATATATATATATTCTCTTAGTTCCCTTGCTTTTATTTTATTGTATTTTCAGTTTTCAATTACAATTGACATTCTGTATTATTTTATATTAGTTTCAAGGGTACAGCATAGTGGTTAGACATTTATATAATTTATGCAGATTAGTCTACTACCTATGATTAGTCTAGTACCAACCTGGCACTATAAATAATTGTTGCAACATTATTGACTATATTATCTATGTTGTACTTTACATCCAGTGACTATTTTGTAACTACAAACTTGTGTTTCTCAATCCCTTTACCATTTTCATCCAGCTATCCAATCACCCTCCCCTCTGGTAACAACCAGTTAGCTCTCTGTATTTATGAGTTCCTGTTTTTTTTTTTTCGTTTTTTTGTTTTTTTCTTTAGATTCCACATATAAATGTGATCATATAATATTTGTCTTTCTCAGTCAACATTTTACTTAGCATAATACCTTCCAAGTTCATCAATGTTGTCTCAAATGGTAAGATTTCCTTTTTTTTTTTTTTTATGGCCGAGTAATGCACCGTTATATACAAAGTCTGCCAATTAAGTTTGTGAACTTGCCACTGAACACTTACATCGGCAGCACTGTACAAACAGCTCGGTAAGGTTTCAGAACTTTTGTATATCAGTGTCTCACAGCTGTATTCGTGTCGACATGTGGCAGTGTCTCGCTGACTGGCGTTCATTATTGTTGTTGTGTGTTTTTGTGTACCATTGCAATACTGTCTGAGCTTGAATTAGAGCAATGAACAAACGTTAAATTTCTTGTTAATCTTGGCAAGAGTGGAAATGAAATCAGGGATATGTTAGTCCAAGTTTATGGGGATAATGCCATGAAGAAAACTGCAGTGTACAAATGGATTAAATGTTTTCCTGAGGGAAGAGAATGTGTCACTGATGAAGAGAGTTCAGGGTGGCCAATAATGAGCAGAACTGATGAAACATTACAAAAAATTTTCGAATTGTGCATCAGAATCATCAGCTGACTGTGAGAAGCATAGCAGACCAAGTGAACATCAATAGACAAACAGTAAGGAAAATCTTAACTGAAAATCTTGGCATGAGAAAGGTGTGTGCAAAAATGGTCCTGAAGGAGCTCACTGATGAACAAAAGCAAAGGAGAGTCAGAGTTTGCCAAGACTTTTTTGAGAGGCAAGATGATGTTTTGGGCTGTTTTTTCACTGGTGATGAAACATGGGTGTACCAATATGACCCTGAAACAAAGCGTCAAAGTGCACAATGGAAGTCAGCCAATTCTTCATGACCAAAAACGTTCAGTCAGTCCAAATAAGGGTCAAAATGATGTTGCTAAACTTTTTTGATATCAAAGAGATTATTCATTATGAATTTGTATCAACTGGACAAACAGTTAACCAAGTTTACTATTTGGAAGTGCTGAAAAGTCTGCATGAAAAAGTTAGATGAAAACGACCTGAACATTTCGCCAACAATTCATGGCTCTTGCATCATAACAATGCAGCAGCTCACACGGCACTGTCTGTGAGGGAGCCAATAAACAAATAACTGTATTGGAACACCTTCCCTACTCCCCTGATTTGGCCCCCAATGTCTTCTTTCTTTACCCAATGTAAAGGAACCATTGAAAGGAAGATATGTTGATGACATTCAGGGCACCAAGCATAATACGACGACAGCTTTGATGGCCATTCCAGAAATAGAGTTCTAAAATTACTTTGAAGGGTGTACTAGGTGGTGGCATTGGTGCATAATTTCTCAAGGGCAGTACTTCAAAGGTGACCACAGTGATATTTAGCAGTGAGGTATATAGCACTTTTTATAGGATGAGTGTGTGAACTTAATTGGCAGATCTCGTATGTACCACATCTTCTTTATCCAATCATCGATTGACAGGCACTTCAGTTGCTTCCATATTTTAGCTATTGTAAATAATGCTACAGTGAACATAGGGATGTATGTATCTATTTGAATTAGTATTTTTCATTTCTTTGGATAAATACCCAGAATTAGAATTGCTGGGTCATAAGGTAGTTCTGTTTTCAGTTTTTTGAGAAACCTCCATGTTGTTTTCCATAGTGCCTGCACCAGTGTGCAATCCCATCCACAGTACACAAGGATTTTATTTTCTTCATATCCTCACCAACACTTGTTTGTTGATTTATTGATAAGAGCCATCCTACCCGTTCTTGTAATATTGGTTTTGTGGTGATGAACTCCTTCAGCTTTTTCTTGTCTGGGAATCTTTACCTCTCCTTTGATTTTAAATGATAGCCTTGCTGGGTAGAGTAATCTTGGTTGTAAGTCCTTGCATTTTATCACTTTGAAGATTTTGTGTTAATCCCTTCTAGCCTGTAAAGTTTCTTTTGAAAGATCAGCTTACAGTCTTATGGGAGCTCCTTTGTATGTAATTAACTGCCTTTTTCTTGCTGCTTTTAAGAGTCTCTCTGTCTTTAATCTTTGCCATTTTAATTATGATGTGTCTTGGTGTTGGCCTCTTTGGTTCCTCTTGTTTGGGACTCTCTGCACTTCCTGGACTTGTATGTCTATTTCCTTCAGCAGGTTTTCTGTCATTATTTCTTAAAATATGTTCTCAATCCCTTCCTTTCTTTCTTCTCTTTCTGGTACCCCTATGATGCGAAAGTTGTTGTGCTTGATGTTGTCTCAGATGTCTTAAATTATCCTCATTTAATTTTTTTCCTATTCTGATTGTTTTCTATTACCTTGTCTTCTAAATTGCTTATTTGATCCTCTGTTGCAAGTAATCTGTTAGTGATTCCTTTTAGTAAACTCTTCATTTCAGTTATTGTAGTCTTCATTTCTGATTTTTATTTTAATGGTTTCTGTCTTTTTTCCTGCTTGCTGTCTCTTTAAGTTCTCACTAAGTTTCTTAAGCATTCTTATAACCACTGTTTTGAACTCTGTGTCTGGTAGATTGCTTACCTCTATCGACTGTTTGGAACTCTATATCTGGTAGATTGCTTGCCTCTGTTTTATTTAGGTTTTTTTTTTTTTCTGGTGTGTTCTCCTTTTCTTTAACTTGGGACTTGTTTCTCTGTTTCCTCATTTTGGTTATCTCTCTGTGTTTGTTTCTATGTATTAGATAGATCTGCTATATGTCCTAGTCTTGGCCTAGTGACCTTATGTAGTACATACTCTCTGGGGTCCAGTGGTGCAGTCTCCCTAATCCCCTACTCTGGATGCTCCAGAGGTATCCCCTGCATGTGTTGCATGCACCTCCCATTATAGTTGAGCCTTGATTGCTGTTGGCATGTCAGTAGGTGGGATTGACCCTCAGGCTTACTGGCTATGAGCACTGGCCCTGACCACAATGTAAGAGCTGCTGTGTGTAGGCTAAACCCACAGAGAGAGATTATCTACACTAGTGTCTAGTTGTTGTCTGAAGCTGGCACTGGGTGTGTTAGTTTTGGAGCCTCTTAGGAGGGATACCCCTACAGGCCAAGGTCTGCTGCTGCCTATGACTGGCCTGGGCCTACCTGGTAGGAGTTATGAAGTGATCTGCAGTTGATCACTGCCTCTGATGGAATTGGAAGTGCTTGGGAGAGGCCATGCTGTGAACTGAGCCTGGCTGCCACCAGTATTAGGCTTGAGGCAGCTCAGCAAAAGGCCCAGGGCACCCAAGGCCTGCAGATACCTCATGACTGCCTGTAAGGGTCAGCTGCTGAGAAAGTCTCCAGCAGTGCTCAAGTTGGGTGTGGCTAGGTCTCAGAGAGACACCAGAGTGGGTCAAGTGGTATTCACCAGACTAGTGGAGATTCAGAGTTGTCACCCATGCTGAGTCTGAGTCACCAAAAATGCTCAGAGCACATGGAGGCCAGCTTCCACCTGCCTGGGACCCACGGACCCCTGAGAGTTGTCCAAGAAAGTCTGCAGCTTGGGCTAAGCCAGGCTGCCTGCCAGCTATGACAGTCAGAAAAAGCTTCAGGTGGTGCATGAGTTCAGTGGGACAGGGTCACAGGGAGTCACGAGGGTGGAACGAGCAGATTTCACCAGGACAGTGGAAATTTGATTTGGCTGTGTGGGGTGAGGGCTCAGTACAGGAAAGATGGAATCTGCCTGCTGTCTACACAAGAGGAGAGCTCAACACAGGGACAATGTGGCTGCTGCTGCTGCAGCTCTCACTTTGAAGCCACATAACTTAGTCTCTTCCTGTATGTGTTTGGCACCTCCCAAGAGGCTGTCCTTCCACCAGAGTCCAGGGTGAGTGCCTGGAAGTGAGAGAGTCTGGGCACTCTGAGAGTTTGACTAACAAAAGAAATATTGATAGCTAAGCAGCTCTTAATAAATGTAAGATGATATAAGTAACAAAATATCATAAATCAATGATGTTGGGACAGTTAATTTGCTATTTTTTTTTAAAAAGTTGGTTTAGAGACTTATTTTAGACTCACCAAAATAAATTTTAAATGAGATAAACATAAAAAGAAATCAAGTCATAGGTTTATGCACAATGATGTTTATAGAAGTATTAAAATGTTGAAAATTAGAAATTACTTAGATATGTAGCACGAGGGAAATTATAACATATTTATTGAAAAAATATATTTGAATAAATTATAATATATTTGGTGAAAAGATATTATGCAGCCACTAAAAATTTTTATAAAGAATTTTAAAAGATGTGAGAAATTGCTTTTGATATGGTATTGAAAAAAAGCATAGGAAAATTTGTAAAAATGTTTACTGTGCCTATCTCTTGTTGTTGGCATTATAAAAGATTTTTTTTGGTAATATTCAGATTTTTTACAATAATCATGAACAGACTTTTAAACAGAAAATCATAAACAAAATACACAAATTTAGAAAAGACTAATAACTTGAATGATCAACTGGAAAAGTGAGATGATAAAGTACCAACATGTACAAAATAAAAGTTCCTGAATTTGAACTTCAGCATTTTTAAAGATCTTTATAAAGCTACAGCATTTAGAAGCACGTTAAATTTGGACACACTGAAGAAAGTTTAATAAAGGGATCACTTGCTAAAATGTGCAAAGTACTCAATGAAACTGAAAGGAGATAGCTCAGAACCCCAAGATTAGGAAAATTAGGAGCTGTTTCTACCTCTAGATCTGAAATGGCAATGGGGAAGTGATAGAGAAAGGGTAGCTATATGGAAAAGTTTCCCTAGCAGCGTCCACCAATATACAGAGATCAGGATATGGAGCTCAGGGAATAATAACCTCAAATTTACTTTTCCCCTGCCCTCCAATCTCCTGCTGATTCTTTTCATTGAGTGACCCTGCAACTAGAATCCAGAGGGCAAGAGAGCCTGTTAATAAAGATCAGTTCTCTGTTATAGAGCAGGGTGGATGGAGGAGAGTGGATCTGGACGCAAAATGAGAAATAGATGCTGTAAGTAAAAAGAAGAGCTTGTCATAGTAGATCTCATAAGAAATTCTATGCATAACAAACTGTTGGTTTAAGTCAATATAAATTGGGGGATTTCTTGATATAAAATCTTCCAGCAAAGGGGAAACCTGGTCAATCAAGGTTTGGATATACCACATATTGCAAAAAAGAGTTTTGGATATATCTTATATGGTGGGAGAAATAAAGCAGGCTATAATAATAAATAAGCAGCTTATAGAGCCTCATTAAAATAAAAGCTGAACAACAAAGAATCACCAATTTATGGATAAAAATCCCCATGGGTTAGCAAAAATGCTATAGTTTGCAAATGAATGTGGTTGGAGGTCAAGGAAAGACCTAAGAAGGCTAGGAAAAATTATAGTAAAGAGGATACAGGACCTGGTAAGGAGAAAATTATAATATTTTTTTAAAAAATGACATATAGGAGAAGCTTATGTATATTATGCAGTTTTGGTATATACCTTTATGAAAAAAAGTATAAAAGTGAAAGTTAGAGAGGTGGAATTTGAAATTAAAATTTGAAGTTAAGAATTAAAGTTTTGTTATTTTGTGATTATTTAAGGCTAAATTTAATAATTTTGCAATTTTCTTGTCTGCTTAATTGAATTAATTTTCCAATGATGTTTAATTCATTTGAAACACATTTTTTTGTGACTTAGTTAGGAATGAGGTCATGTTATAAAAAGTAGACTATGGGAGCTTGCTAAAGTTTTGGAAAGATGTTTTAAGTGATGGTATGATCCTTGGAAAGTAAAACGTGGCTGTTTTGGAAACATAGCATTTCCTTCAAAGGTTAAAAATACATTGACAGGCCCTGAGATTCAACAAGAAATCATTTTTTAAGGTAAAAACCCACATAAAAATTTTAGGTATTGCCTGATGGCAGAGAGATAAATGGTTGTCAGAAAATTAAAAAAAAAGACTCATTTTCAAAGTCTGAGTGGCAATTTTCCTATAACTCTGTCACATGGATAAAGCACTTGCCTTTCTAAAGCAGGCTGGCTGAAGGGAAGGAAGGAATGGCCAAGATTAATGAGATAAACCGAAATAATATTTATTTTCTGAGGCACTCATAACATCTCAGAGTGGATCTGTAAGAACCTTTCTCTCAGTACCATTATGTGAATGACATAGTTAAGACATTTATTAGGTTAATAGATGTGAAGGATAGAGATGACCTGCAGAAACATCTTTGGCGAAATGAAGGGATCTCTTGCAACTCTGCATTATGTCTGTTGTTTTTCTTTTACCTGATGTTATCACTTCTGTGTTTGAAATTTGTTCACTATTCTCCTCTTTTAAGAGTTGGATAAAGGAAATTTGGAATGTATATTGTATCATTTTTTTTAACTTTTAAGAATAAAGGTAACCTGTAGTTTAGCTGAAAAGCCTATTTTAGCAGTAAAATTATAGCTTGTATCAGAGAGAAAGAGAGACAGTGAGACAGAGTGACACCGAGAGAAGAGATGTTAGTGTCAGTTATGAACTAAAACTTAAAAAGCACTTTTCAATCAGCCAGGCATGGTGTGTGTTTAGCTGTTTTCTCCTTTTACTTGCTTGTGTATTAAAGAGTATTTCCAAGTCTGGCCGAGTGTGCTTCCCACATTCAGGGAAGGAATGCTTATGGGAGGTACTGCTGCCAGATATGTGGGTGATGTTTGTTAATATGTAGTGGAATATAAATTTGGGTATTTCCTCCCTCATTTGCCCCAAATACTAACGGTGTTAGTATAGGATAAGATACGAGGCACTCTAAAATGTGTATATTATTTTCTTGCCAATGAGGTCACTATATCATAAAAGCACCCAAAACATCTAAAGAAATTTGATGCAAAATACAATAGTACAATGGCCAGCAGCATGTGTGTGCACCTTACTTTGCCCAATGTGTCCCTTCTTTTTACCATTTGACATCATTTTCATGGGCTGACGTGTAGAAAGATTGTTCATAATCATCTTCCCTGCTCATGCTATATTTGGAATATGTAGGTGAAGTGATTCGTAATGTGGTCAGTCTACTCATTTCAGTTATATTAATTAACACTATGTCTCATGGCGAGTGGGACTCACATGGAAGCAGGATCATGAAGAGGACATCTCTACATGTCCTATGGACAGATTTGGTCCCATGTCAGAGCACGTTTCAGGAGATGGCCTGAGAAAGTTACATGTATTCAAACTGTCTTCCACTTACGTGTTCTGTTCTGAAATATAGATTATTCTACTAGGGTTGTTAGTCTAAATGTAATACAATGGAGAGAGTTTTTCAACTAATGAATATCTCGCTCTTTGATTATTATGTGATTGCTGTTAATAAAGTTAAGTTACATTCTTTTTATAAATTCAATATTATTTTGTATTAATTTTAGGTGTACAGCACAGTAGTTAGACATTTATATAATTTAAGAAGTGGTTCCCCTGACTAATCTAGTATCCACCTGGCACTATACATAGTTATTAACATATTATTGACTATATTCCCTATGCTTTACTTTACATCTCCATGACTATTTTGTAACTACCAATCTGTACTTCTTAATCCCTTCACGTTTTTCACCCTGCCCCCAACCCCTTCTTACCTATCACCTCAACATCTAGTACTCATCTGACACCATACATAGTTATTGCAATATTACTGACTATATTCCTTATGCTATACCCTACATCCCCATAACTAATTTGTAACAACCAATTTGTACTTCTTAATCCCTTTCCCTTTTTTAACCCACACCTCCAAACTCCTCCCATCTGGCACCCATCAAAACGTTCTCTGTATCTATGAGTTTGTTTCTGGTTATTTTTTGTTTGTTTGTTTATTTTGTTCTTTAGATTCCATATATAAGCAAAATTACATTGCATCTGTCTTTTTTGTTTGACACTCCACTCAGCACAGTACCTTCCAGGTCCATCCATGCTGCCACAGATGGCAAGAACCTATTCCTTTCCATGACCGAGCAATATTCCATTGCATATATGCACCACCTACACTTTATCCATTCTTGCATCAATCCCAGAGTGCCTCCACACCTTGGCCATTGTAAACAATGCTGCAAGGAACATATGAATGCACAGGGCCCTTAAAGTAGCATTTGTTTTTTTTTTTTGATAAATACCTGGAAGTGTATTACTGGGTACTTCATTGTATAGCCTTTGTTTTAAAGTCTATTTTGTCTGGTATAAGTATTGTTACAACAGTTTTTGTTTGTTTGTTTCCATTTTCATGAAACACCTTTTTCCATCCCTTTACATTCGATCTGTGTGTATCTTTCAATCTGAAGTGAGACTATTGTAGCCAGTATATGTAAGGTTTTTGTTTTCTTATCCATTCAGCTCTCCTATGTCTTTTGATGGCAGCATTAATCCATTTATTTTGAAAGTAATTGTTGATAGATATGTAGCTATTGCCATTTTATTTATTCATAATTTTGATCTTTTTGTTTGTGCTTTAGATAAGTCCCTCTAAGATTCCTTATAATAGTGATTTGGTGGTGATGAACTCCTTTAGATTTTTCATGTCTGGGAAGCTCTTTATATGTCCTTTTATTCTACACGATAACCTTGCTGTGTAGAGTAGTCTTGGTTGTAGGTCCTTCCTGTTTTTCATGTTGAATATTTTTGCTAATCCCTTCTTGCCTGCAAAGTTTCTGTTGAGAACTTAGTTGACACTGAATATTTCATGCCAGTCACTTCTGACCTGAAAAGTTTCTGTTGAGAAGTCAGCTGACAGTCTTATGGGAGTTCCCTTATAAGTTACTAGTTGTCTTTCTCTTGCAGCTTTTAGGATTCTCTCTGTGTCTTTAAACTATGCCATTTTAATTATAATGTGTCTTGGTGTGGGCCTGTTTGGGTTCAACTTGTTTGGGACTCCCTGTGCTTCTTGAATGTATATGTCTATTTCCTTCACCTGGTTAGGGACGTTTTCAGTTATTATGTCTTCAACTGCGTTCTCAATCCTTTGCTTTTTCTCTTCTCCTTCTGGTACCCCTATGATGTGAATGTTTCTACACTTGATTTTGTCACAGAAACCCCTTAAACTATCCTCATTTTTAAAGATTATTTTTAGTTTTTATTTTATTTTGCTGTTCCAATTGGGTGTTTTCTGCTTCCTTGTTTTCCAAATTGCTGATTTGATCCTCTGCTTCATTTAGTCTGCTGGTGATTCATTTCAGTTATTGTATTCTTCACTTCTGAGTGGTTCTTTTTTATGGTTTTTATGTCCTTTTTTATGCTTACTATATCTCTGTTGAAGTTCTCACTAAGTTCCTTGAGCATCCTTGTAAACATTGTTTTGAACTCTATCTCTGATGGGTTGCTTGCATCCTTTTGATTTAGTTCTTGTTCTGGAGTCTTCTCCAGTTTTATTTGGGATGTATTTCTTTATTTCCATATTTTGCCTGCCTCTCTGTATTTTCTTCTATGTATTAGGTAGCTCTGCTATGTCTTCCAGTCTTGGCTGTATAGTCTTATATAGTAGGTGCCCTGTGAAGCCCTGCAAAGTCTCCCTGGTCACCTGTTCTGGGTGCTCCTGAAGTGTCCTTTGTGTGGGTTGTGTGTGCCCTCATGTTATAGTTATAATATTGGCATGTCAGTAGGTGGTATTGACCCTGAGGCTGACTGCCAATGGATTCTGGCTACGTCCACAGATTACAGGCTGCTATATGGGTGGCTTACACCACTGACTGGGATTCACCCCGGTGAGCTCTAGTGCCTATTGAGATAGGCCTGTGTGTGTGGTGCTTGTGGGGCTAATTGGGAAGTTCTCTGTTGTGGTCTGAAGCCAACCTCCAAGTGTGTTGGTTTTGGGGCCTCTTGGGAAGTGCTCTTGTGTAGGCCCAATTCACCCACTGCCTGTGACTGGTCAGGAACTACCTGGGAGGAGCTTCAAAGTGATCCACAGTAGTTTACTGCCTGTGCTAAACCTAGCGGCACATGGAAAAGGCCACACTATGAATCAAGAATGTCTGCCACCAGTACCGGTCCTGGGGTAGCTCCACAAAAAAACCAAGACTTCCTGAGGCCTACTGCCACCTGCTGGTTCTTTTGAGGTTCAGCCACTGATAAAGCCAAGTGTGGTATGCAAGTTAGGTGAGGCAGGGCCTCAGGGAATCACTACAGTGGGAAGAGTTCTGGTCACCGAGATAATGTAGACTCTGGTTTGGAGCCTTGCTGACCCTGGAGCTACTCAGCAAAATTCTCAGAACACACTGAGGCCAGTTGCTGCCTGCTGGGGGCTCATGGACTCTGATAGTTTTCCAAGAAAGAGCACAATGTATGTGGGGCTGGCTCCATGCTGAGAAAGTACCTTCAGCATTGGGGGATGGGGGGCTGGCGGGACACGGTCTCAATGAGTCAGCAAGGTAAAGCAAGTGGAGCTCACCAGACCAATCAGGTTTAGACTTGTCCTGTGGGGGTGGGCTTAACACAGGAAAGATGGCACTCACCTGCCAGCTGCATGGGAGAAGGACCTCACACAGGGAAAATGGCGACTGTCCTCCAGCTCTTGCTCCATAGCCACACACCTCCGTCTGCCCCCTATATGACTCCAATAGCTCCGAGTCCCTGTCCTTCCCCGGGAGCCCAGGGTGAGTGTCTGCATGTGAGTGAGTCTGTGCGCAGGCCCATTAAGAAGACACCTGGATTTCCTGCAGCCTTCCATCCCACCCAGATGGTCAGAATCCACACTGTTTTTCACAGCCGGATATTGTGGGAACTCCTCTTCCTGACACTGGTACTCTGGGCTCGGGAGGACGGTGTTGGGATGGGGTCTCTTGCTCCTCTTGGGGGAACCTCTGTGGCTGAGATGTCCTTTCTAGTTCTCTGCTTCTCCACCCCTCCTTCCAGTTTTGAAGTGGCTTCTTTTTTATATTCTTAGTTATAAAACTTCTGTCCAGCCCGACTTCAAATGGTTCTTCAGGTTGATTGTTCTGTAATTTAGTTGTAATTTTAATGTGTTCACAAAAGGAAGCATGCACAGTATTTATCTACTACATCATCTTGGCTCTCTCCCAATGTGTCCTTTTTATTGTTTTGGTCCAATCTTCAGGTCTGCCTAAGGGTGGGAGGCCCAGTAATTTCATTCTTTAGAGATAAACTGTTATTAGTAAAGTGTTTATCTTTCCAGGCTTCTGCAATTCACATTCACTTGTAAATGTGTGTATTTTCTATATTATGCATACTGAAATGTGCATTTAATAAATGATAAGTCACTACCTGGCAATTACCTGATCTTTTCTAATGGCTACATAGTATCCTGCTGTATAATTTATTTTTAAACTTTTTATTGGACAACTTTAAGGTTGTTTCAAATTTTACTAACAAAATAATGCCCCCAGTGAACTTCAGAATGACATGAATCTTTGCATTTTTGTTTCCATAGGAGAAATCCAAAAGGTGAAATTGCTGTGACAATGTACATTTAGAATGTTGGTGTGCATTGAAACATTGGCATCTGGAAAGTCTATGCAACTTATATTACAACTTTAAGAACTCTTTTTTTTTTTTTTTTTTTTTTTTTTAAAAAAAACACATTCACCAGCACTGGAATCTATAACTTTTTAATTTTTGCAGGAATAATATATAAAAAGTAATATTTTATTGTTACATTTCAACTAGTTTAAGGATTAACATTTTACTTTTTATAAGTTGAAAATCCAAGTAGTTACCAAAAAAAAAAAGAGAGAGAGAGACTTTTTTCCCCTAGTATCCACCCATTTTATTCATTATTTGGTGCAGATGTTAAATGTTATCGTTTTTCTTTCTCGTGCCACATTAGGAACCCTCTCTGCCAGCGTTCTTCCTGTAATAATGTGACTGGAGTTACTGATGCTTATTATAATATTTGTGGATTCCTCTCTGTCTAGAAGAATGCATTTTCCTTTGTGGGATTAACTGAGAAGGAAGTTTTTCTTTCATCTGATGAGATTGATGCTGATCCTGATACAACTTGCTAAGTAGATTCTATTGCTTTCTAACTTAATGGTGGTAATTTTTGCAGCTTTGGAAATAGCTTCTATTTAAGACTTACCTGTTACTTAGGAGTTTATTTTTTCTGGGCAGTTTCCTTTGTGTGGCAGTGTATATGATGTCTGGTTATGTGAATTTCAGCTGATTCTGAACATAACTGTCCAAACTCAATAGTTATGAGACAGTGATAGTTGTTAAAATTTCTTCCAGACGTATTATTTCTCTATAGTTCAAATTTGGATTTCAAAATAATAGTATAATACTTTTTGCATATTATATTTAAGGAATCACATTGGACTTTATAAATCTAATAAAAGGAATGTGCTTGAAATTTAAAGCTTTATGTATGAATATTTCAATGATAAAATAGTATGTATTGGTGTAGTAAAAAGAGACACTTGTATTGGCTTTATGTGACAGTAATATGATATATATGTACTCGAAAAGAATTGATGAGAAATGGAACTGAGAGTAAGTTGTTTCATATCCATTGTGCCTTTGAGTTTATATCACATAATGGTTTCTAAGTCCAGGATCTTAACATGTAAGCAACTTAATTGGAGCAAAGGTTAATTTATCTGGAAAATGGGACTAATAATATAATTTCTGTCTTACACATAGAACAATGTATTTTTACTAAAACAAATCTGTGTTTGACATGAAATCAAATATGCATCTAGTGTTTCCTTTTTCTAATCTTTGTTGTTACTTAAATTCTATGTTTTTGCTTCTTATGTAAAAGGTTAGGGATTTTAAATGGCTGCTGCTGATGCTGCACATTAATTGCATCAATTATTCAAGTGCGTAATTTATGTGTACGTCTTAGCAAAAAGATCTCTTTCTATAGAGACAAATAGGGACATAATGGAGGGGGGGAAAACCCAGGCCAATATGCTTCTTTTGTACTTTTATCTTGCTTTGCATTCTTCTTTTTCACATTCTGGATCTTATTTTTAATACAGTATCAAGTATATATATTAAACTAGTATCTGAGAGTCTGCATTAAGCACTTTTAATTTAAAAAAATTACAATTTACAGATGAGAAAACTGAATCACAGAGAGGTTAATTGATTTGCTGAAGCTGGTATATGAGAGAGCTGGGCCCAGAACTAAGAGCTCTTTATTTTTTTTGAAAGATTTTATTGGGGAAGGGGAACAGGACTTTATTGGGAACAGTGTGTACTTCCAGGACTTTTTTCCAAGTCAAGTTGTTGTGCTTTCAATCTTAGTTGTAGAGGGTGCCGTTCAGCTTCAAGTTGTTGTCCTTTCAAGTCTTAGTTGTGGAGGGTGCAGCTCAGCTCCAGGTCCAGTTGCCGTTGCTAGTTGCAGGCGACGCAGCCCACCATCCCTTGCGGGAGTCGAGGAATCGAATTGGCAACCTTGTGGTTGAGAGCCCACTGGCCCATGTGGGAATCGAACCGGCAGCCTTTGGAGTTAGGAGCATGGAGCTCTAACCACCTGAGCCACCGGGCAGGCCCCAACCAAGAGCTCTTTGGTGCCCAAGCATTGTTCCTAATCTCAGTGTTCCCTGTCTCCTGGAGCATTTGTGTTCATGCACCATTACTGAGTAACCTTTGTATTTCATGAGTACCAGATGAGAGTAGTAGAAAGAAAGTCACATTAAAAGCCAGGAATCTGAGGTTCGAGGTTGAGTTTTCATCTTAATAGCTCTGAAATTTTTAGTTGTGATTTAAATTTCCCTTTCATTTTTCACTCTGGAGAATAAGGTGAGAAATTCTACCTACTTTTTCCTACCCATTTCACAGGAATGATATATGTGCATAATTAAAATTTTATGTAGGTATTATAAAGCCTTATGATCAACTGTATCATTGAAAACTTTCACTGTGTCTTCCTATGTAAGGATTTATAGTTGTTCCCTTTTCTGCTGATATAAGATCGGGCATGTTTTGCTTTGGTCAATGAAATATGAGCAGAACTGATATGCTTTGTTATATGCAGAAGCTTTTTATTTCTTTTCCAACTCTGTTCCCTCTCACTTCTGCTTGCAAACAAGCCATTTTTTTTTTTTTCTGAGCTCATCTCTTTTTTGTTATAAATTGCTGAACATAGCCAAGAGTAGCCTATACATGGTATTAAACAGGCTCCAACTGTTAGAAGATAAAACTGTGAAGGCTTCACAGCAACATAGGCTAATTAAAACAGAAAAAAAATGGCTTGTGAACAAAAGCAAGGGTGTGGCCATAAATCTGATTTTTAAAAATCTTTAAATTGACTAAGGTAATACCCACTAAATCCTTTCAACCCAATAAAATTTCCCAGGGAGAAGAAACTAAGATCGTAGCTCTTTCATAGAAGCCTGATAAGCCTAGTCTAGAGTGGAGGCATTTTCTCAAAAGAGCTACTATTGTAATTCTTTGCACATGTGCTGATTTGCATCAAATACACAAGAAACTATGTTTTTTTAGACTAGTGTGACCCCCAAATCTACCAGCCTTAACTAAAAAAGACTCAGTTTTCAAAACTTAATATGAATTTTAGGCTTCCAATCTTTTATGGGCAGAACCCAAGATGTGAAATTTTCTCAGATTCCAAGGTCTTTCTCTCTAATGCCCTAATAAGCGGTCGGGGATGTAATGGAAAAAGACCTCCTAGAGGTCTGAGCCCAGGGCTATTGATAACAATGGAATAGAGATATATTCCTCCAAGCAGAAACAGGGCTTAATCAAAAAACATTTCCTACTGTGTTGGTCTCCTAGGGCTGCCATAACAAAATACCATAGACCAGGTGGCTTAAACAACAGAAAGTTTTTTTCTCACAGTTCTGGAAGCTGGACATCTGAGATCAGGGTGCTAGCCTGGTCTCATGAGTTTCTCATGAGAACTCTCTTCCTGGCTTGCAGACAGCTGCCTTTTCCCAGTGGGGGAGGGGGAGAGAGAGAGAGAGAGAGAGAGAGAGAGGGAGAGAGAGAGAGAGAGAGAGAGAGGCAGCACTCTGGTATCTCTTCTTATAATGACATTAATTCCATTGGATCAGTGCCCCAACCTTATTACCTCATTTAACCTTAATTACTTCCTTAGAGACCTCATCTCCAAATACAGTCACACTTTAGGGGTTAGGGTTTCAATGTATGAATTTTGAGGGAATACAAACATTTAGTCCATAACACCTACCTTCGAGGTAGGCTCCTTTTAATGCCTCAGAGCAGGATTCTAGATTTACTATGGAACAATGGCTGCCTATACCTACCATGCTTCCTGTTCTGAATGGGTGTCTTATTAATGGGTGGGGTGGTGTTAGGGAGAGCTGATAACTACCTCTTTGGTTCTGGCTCTTTGGATCAAAAGGAGGCACATATGGACCCAGGGGTAAAACGCTCATGAGAATGTAAGCTTCATGCCTTAATGTGTTGATGGAACTTTTGGATTGCCTCCTTGTGGATATAGGATGGGGATTATTATATTTTATATATGGAAAAGAGGATGTTAAATATTTATGACCAAGAAAGCAAACTGTTATATATTATAATGTGGTTTACATTTTTTCTATCCTTCTTGCTATGCCCCTTCATGTCATGTATCTCCCTGTGAAGGGATTATATATATTCAAATCCCATTGACAATAGACTTGGCAGTATAACTTGTTTTGTTTGGCTAAGGAAATGTGAACAAAAGTGATATTTGTCACTTTCAAGTGGAAATATTAAGCCAGTGTGCGTTTCACTATCAGATGGACAGCATCCTAGATAAAGGTTAATTTGCTGGCTTGAAGGCTGTTGAGAACATTGAGCAGAACCATAATGGATGTGTGGTATGAATGAGAGCAATAGTACAAGAAAACAAAGTTTTTGTTTTGAGTCACGACAGTTTGAGATGGGTTATCACAAATAACTCAGCCTAGGCCAACTGATAGCATCCTTTATGTATATGCAGAATTATTGTTACATTTTGTGTTCAAGTTATACTTAATTTATCCAAATTGACCAAATAATTAAATATACTATTTTATTTAATTTGTTAGGATCTGAAGGGTAAGACTGAACTAGAGAAAGGCACATTTTCATATTAGAAAGTCACCCCCCCAAAAATTGAATAACTTATTTTACATCAGTGTTAAAAAAATAAAATCCACTAAAGTGCTGTTGATACAAGTTTGGAACAAAGTTTTAAAATGAAGAGTAGAGATTTTGGAAAAGGACTGATTCTTCCAGTGAGTGTTCCGTGACTTTAGCTCCTTGATTGTATCATGAGAGGGTTATAGTGCATTATTTCTGCTCCCAGGCATGACAAACATGCTGACTCATCCAGTCCCATTTCATTATAATAAGTTTAGGATGACTTCAGCAATATTTTTATGAACTGGCCAAAGCTATTAAGAGACTAACTCTGCTTTTGCCTAATTTAAATTCAATTGATGCTTCAGTGTGGGATTTCTAGCTTATCTGGTCTTCATTAAGGGTCTGTTAAACTATGAAAAAAGTATTACATTTTTGGACATTTATACCTTCATATATAATATTAATTGCTAAAGTATACTAATTAGCTTATTAGAGTAACTATATATATATATATATATATATATATATATATATATATATATATATATAATTTCACTTATTATGGAGTCTACAATCTGAGCTGCATTTAGAAGCAGAGATAAAATAATTTTGTGTTCTAAGGGAAAGGGTCACACAAGCATTCCATGTTCATCAGTATTCTTTTCAAATAAAACTCCTTTAGTCACCACCTTGTATTCAGTCCCTCAAAAGAACGGGGTACTCATTAGTAAGCTTTTCTATCCAGTTTCTGGTATTGAGTATAGTACTAAAGGAGGGAGATAAAATGGACTTACTCAGCACTGCAGATAGAGTCAGTTGATTTTTCAGGCAGCAAATACTTGATCGGCTTTTCTCATACTTACCAGCCTCTCTATGTGGAGACGTCTGAAATCAGCCAAGTGAGATAGCAAAAGATATGCTATAATTGAAAGGACATTCTATTTGCCTACATTAAGACCCAGAATAATTTGTGAGCGTGCGGATCCAGGCTAATTAACAAAACTTTTTTTTTAATCCTTCAAAAAAAGTCATAGTCATAAACTTTTGAGTTTTTATCAAGGGAATATAAAATACTGTACCAGTACAAAATCTTAATTTTATAGAAGTGAAGTACAAACACTTGCTTGAAGTTCATATGATAAGGGGAAAAGGTAAACCAAATCAGAATTACTCCCCTTTGTCTTATTTCTATAATGCCCACAACTACTGAGCTCAATATAGTCACTGATAATAGCCCAAGTTGGAGACATCTTGGTGGAGAGAAAGCTAAGTGTGTTCTGGGAGTCAGGTCACTGAAGTTCTGAAATGAGAACATCTGAAAATAGGTGACTCCCTTTACAAAACTACAAAAGAAAAGCTAGTTATAGCATCAATAGTGTATTATTTAAAAGATACATGTCTGTTTTCTGAATCTTGTCTATGGAAATGCTGATGATAAAAGCTATGAAAGTTACCAAATGTTGTAGTCCCCAAACTTCTAATACGTATTATGCACTGCATACTTACTTTATTGTTTTGCTGTTTATTTAGCTTTGTACTTTATTTTCATTTTAATCAGTTTACACTCTCTAAATATTTGGAGATGGTAAATCCTTATTGTCAAAACTTCCTCCAATGTAATAAGGATAATTTAACATTCTTGTCTATATTTACTTAATACCTAGTTCTCTCTAAGTGTTTATTCAGTTTTAACAATCAGTTTATGTTTCTATTGATCACTCAATTGAGTAACTTCTTATACACTGGCAGGGCTAAGGCTTATATTTATTTTGGTGTGCATTTTCAGCATTCATATCCCCTGCTGTGTAAATAGGACTATTGTTAAGGAAGAGTACAGTTTTCCATAGTATGTGTTGAAGAAAGGTTGAATATTTACTATTGGGAAAAATCATTCATTAAGAGATAATTACCCAAGAAATTGATCATCTGTGTTAGTATTCTCATACAGGACATATCATGTAGTACAGTACATATAATACATATCGAGTGTAGGAGTCTAGGGAAATATTGAGAAGTGGAGAATCAAATATGAAGATATTTCAAAATAGTTTCAACTTGTTTCATGTATACTTCATAACATTTAATAACATTAGAAGTGATTATGTGTAACAGAGTGAAACTTTGGATCTGAAAGAGCCCTCAGACATCACTTTGTCCAGCTTCTACAATTTAGAGATGAAGAAAATGACCCAGCTGTGCCTAGTGCAAGGGAGTGAAAGATTTGAGACTTGAATAAAGGACTGTTTGTGACTAATCAATGTTCTTTCTTCTGCTCCAAATTGACTCATATTCTTCAAAATCATAGCTTAGTACACTTATTAGGGAAAGGTTAGGGCATGATTCTCCTATCAGTGTTTTTCCTTTACCAGATCAGATGGGCATTGGTTGGTGTTATGACCCAGTAAAATGGTGATTCTGCTTGAATTGAATTCTAAAATTTCTATTTTTAGGGAGAATTAGTAGTAATGAAGAAAGTCTGACATTTAATTGTCCAAAGATAGGTGTCATTTCCTAAAGTTATTTTATCTGGCCTATATCTCATCTTTTTTTACTGAACTAAAGGCCTGGATAAATAATATTATCAAAATTCTATTATTTGTGATATGTGAGAATGTCTATTACAATAAAGTGAGTAGCAGTTATTTTTCAAACATGTTCTTACAAACATTGTTAGGTGGGAATGTGACTTCCCTACACCATTATTTCTAATATAGGTCCATGATAGGAGATCGTGGTTAGTATAAATCTCCCAGAATATCTCCATTTCTTTATTCACTCCACTCCTGGCAAATAAGGGTGACTTATCTGACTGGAGAATTTGGTAAAAATAAAGTCACCATGTTTATCTCAGTTCTGCCTTTTTTTTTTTTTTTTTTTCTATTGGAGGCTCCTGGCCCAGGAAGCAAGAGTTCTCCACCATTACACCCAGATTGAGAAGACTTTCTGTTGTTTAGTGTTGCCTGTAATAATCTGGTAAAACCTGCCAAATTATTGGGTTTAGTTAGCAGGGTTGTCAGGGGTCTCACAATAAGCTATGCCATCTACCTCAGTCTTTGTGGGTAATATTTGTGATATTTTGTTCTATATCCCTTCCTTATTTAAGTATTCAATTTGGAAGAAACAAGGACCCTACAGATCTCAACAGATGCTTCTGGAAGAGATTAATTAAAAACATAATCCATTAAAATATGATATTTAAAAATTATCGTAAGAACATTGTAGGGAGAAAGAAAACTTCCATTTTCCCCATTCCCAACTCATATTAATGAACTCTTGAGTGAGTGAGCACACTTAGGCAAGCTATGAATGAGGGATTTCTCCTCCTGATACCCTCTTGATACTGCAGTGCTGATCTGGTTATGTATGATGAGATCCTCCTCTTCCCACCTTCTGGGAGTTGGTGATGGGCTCTCTTTCTCTTGGGAATCCATCAACCTTAAATATCCAGTATTTTATAGAATCGTGGCTGTCTGACACTTGCAAGCTTCTTTCTGAGAAGAAGCTCACATTTTAATTTTTATTTATTTTTATGTCCACATTTTCTCTCCTTCCCCTAAAACTCTGTTCCCTCTTTTTCTCATACATTTCTATAATATACCACCCCCTATAATCCCCCACACTCAGATATAATATCTATATATATTTCTGTGTAGCATACATATTGTGTAGCATGCATAATGCTTATATTTTTTACTATAGAAAAATGATGATTGATTTGTAGTGAGTAGCTCTCACCCACTTTGCAATTTACATTATCTTTATATCTACTATTGCTCTTTAAACTCACTAAAGAGGGGTTACTAGAATTGACAGTCTGAATGAATCTACCTGACTTCGCTCACTAACCTTAAAGAAGAAAGTCAATAATGTACATGGAGAGCCCATTGCAATCTGCTGAGCTAGATACAGTGCTTGGTGGTGAGGTGCATTTGCAAATTTTATTTTATTGAGAAGGAAATATGTGTTACTAAACATTAGATGAGTGAGGTGTGATTTTTCTTTATCTGTTGCACTTTATTTGTTTTTAACTACTTTTAATATTTCATATCCCAGAAATCTTCCCTTGGAATACAATGAAAAGTACCAATTGAAATTTCCTTCTTTTGAAGTCATACTGTTAAAAAAGGAGTAATAAAAAACAACAACAAAAAAAACAACAACAAAGAAAGAAAAAAGAAAGAGAGAGAGAGAGAGAGAGAGAGAGAGAGAGAGAGAGAGAGAAAAGAAAAAAAAAAAACCAAGAAAATAAAATAAAAGAAAAAACAAAATGGTTAGTGTCTCATTTGGCAAAACAATGTAAAGTAATAAGAACTTAAGAAATTTTTCTAAAGTGCCAAAGGCTAGATCAAATTTAACTAGTGTTGGGACAATTTTGTCCATTAGGACTTGAAATTCAGATCAGCTATTGAGGTCAAATTTAACTACTAGCAAGTTTTAGCTGTGACGCTGGAGTTACTTGGCTTCATTTGAAGGCTAAAGTCATTTGAAGACTAAGGCAAAGTTAACTGCAAACCAACTGTGTTGAGAAGTTATTGAGTGAATTGCTCTGTGGTGAACTGAAGAAAGGGAATTCTGTGCAGGATAAGGAAGGACCTCTGTGAAGGACAGCACAGCCCCAGCCTGCGTCAGCTTTGAAGACTGACAAACAACACAGGTCATGCTGCTGTAAAGATGACTGGGTGATCAGGAAGGGCATCCAATTGATTGGAGGTACATACAGAGCCCAAAGCAGTGTTTGTTCTTATGGCGAGGAAGAGAATTATGAAAATGAATCTTTGATTTCATTAACAAAACAAAACAAAACAAACATTAGTTCTAAATATCAACAAGAAACGAGCTATTGACTTTGTGTTGACATTTCAGGCCATAAAAAGACTGGAGTAACACAAACATACCCTTCAAATATGCTGATACATTTGAGTGACATTTACATGGGAGAAAGGTATTAAAATCATATTTCCCCTACTCTTAAGGCTAGGCACCAAGGTTAGGAAACTAAACAATGGCCTTTTCTAAAGAGTTTCTAATTTATAACACCTGTTTTTTCTCCAATGCTTTGTTGGGCATTCAGACCAATATCCAAGTTAACCCCAGGTCCTGACGACCTTCAGATCCTCTCTGCTGGCAAATAATGCCCCCTCAGGGCAATTTTGTGTATCTTTTTTTCCAACATTAACCAATGGGTAAGCTAAACTGAATCACACCCCAGAGTTAATGATGAAAAATAATAGTGTTTCCAGAGTTTTGTCACATTTTCGTTAATATTAACTGAATTACAGAACAAACCTTTCCTTATAATATCATGCAATTATTTCCTTTTAGAACAGGGGTCACATATAGCAAGCAGCCTTTAAGTTTAAAATGGCTAACATATAAGTTTTGTTTCTCCTTTTCAGTTTGAAAAAATGACCACATTAACACAAAAACTCAGATCTTCAGATTCTATTCAAAAACTAGGTCTAGAACCATTTTTCCCACTTCCCTCACGGCAGTGACCTGATGGAGTAGAAAGTGCTGCATATCTAAGCTGAACAGGTGCTTTCCAATGCGGTGCCATTCCCTCTGGTCTGATGTTCGCCCAGCTTCATTACTGACTTTCCTGAGTAGCCTTGAAGGTATTTGACTTTATGACTCCACTTTCAATGATCTAGCACTCTTACTATTGCCTGATCCCTCTTCAAATTGTCTTCTGTAGGCCTTTTTACCTATCTTGCCAGTAACATTATTTTCCTAAATATTTTTTAAAAACCCAAAATGTTAGAACAGCCTTGGAAAATCAATCCTTATCTTCCTCACTAGCAATTGTGTCAGACTTTACCATTTTGAACATCCTTTATTTTAAAAATGTACTGCACCTGTCATATGAGCATGGTGAGTGGTGGTAGAGAAGCTGAGAAAATTAACTAAATAAGTAGAAGTTGGTGAATAGATATATTTCTTTTGTGCAAAACAAAATTCATCTTGTCCTTTGGGTTCCTCTCTCTTGTTCTGACAGGACTTTGATATGTTGGTATTTCTCCTGAGATTTAACTAACCTATGTTACTTTGCTGACTCTCATCTCTCTGGCAATGTGTTACATTACATTAATGATTAAATTTCCGACGGTGGATGTGTGAACACCTTAAGTAATCTGTTTTGTGGGGAAGAAATCTCTCCTAGCAGTCTTTATTTTTCTTTGACTTATCAAGTGGCAAAACCCCAACTTGCTGCCCTGATTCAGTGAATGGAACAGAGTTAGATGTAGCTGATGAAAGCAAAAAAAGAAAGTGCCAAACTAGGACTGCATTTGAACATCAAGAAGACAAACATCATGACTACAAAAGAAATATAACATTTTAACATAGATAATGAAGACATTGGCATTGTTAGAAGATTTTGTTTACCTTGGTTCAGTCATCAAATCAAATAGCCAAGAAATATAGCCAAGAAATCAAGAAAAGATGGAGACTCTGAAGGGTAGCGATGGAAAAATTAGGAAAGATCATCAAGAGCAAATATGTGTCATTAGAGTTCAAGGCTAAGATCATCACACCTTCATATTCCCAGTTACTATATATAGATGTGAAAGTTGGACAGTGAACAAGGCTGATAGGGAAAAAAGTGGTTCATTTGAAATGTGGTTTGGAGGAGAGAGCTCTATGGAAATCCTGGACCACCAGAAAGATGAACAAGTGGGTCCCAGAGCAAATTAAGCCTGAAATATCCCTGGAGGCAAAAAGTACAAAACTGCACCTGTTCTACTTTGGGCACATCATGAGGATGCAGGGTTCTCTGGAAAAGAACAATGCTGGGAAAAATAGAAGGCAGCAGGAAAGAGGAAGACCGAATATGAGATGGATCAACTCCATAAAAGAAGCCATAGGCATGAGTCTACAGGAGCTGAGCAGGGCTGCTGAGGACAGGGCATTGTAGACATCACTCATTCATAGGATTGCCAGGAATTGGAGCTAGCTCAATGGTACATAATACACACAAATAATCTGTATTTGCAGTTATGGTAGTGACCAACTGTTAAATGGGTTCCAATTTCTTGCCTGTAGTACATTAGTCTTACTTTTTAATTTTTAGTTGACTTGTTAATATATCATTTAGCCAGACATTGACAACTATGATTCTTTTTTGATAGAGAGAGAGTGTTAGTTGCCCTTTCCTTTTGTTGTACAAACATATAAATGCACAGAATGGGTATGAAATAAGCCTCATCTTATTATAATCTCTCAAAGTGGGCTTCAACTCCATATTTTGTTGCAAAATTAACATGATTATAGATGTTATTCCTCCTCCTTTAGCCAATTTCTGGTCTAATTTTAAGATTTTTAAATGAATGCTGGAGTAAAATCATGACCCAAATGTGATAAGCTAAAGTATATCATTACACACTAAAAAAACACGGTTAGTTATTTATTAATATTTTGGAAAATAATGGTGTGTTTATTGATTTGTACAATCTGTACTGCAGTACTGCAGGAAATGCAGATTGGCGGAACTTGGTAAATGCAAATACCTTGATCATTTGCTTAAAACCTAAATTTACCCTCCAGGGAAATAAAGCAGAAGACCGCATATTCAATGAGACACAGTAGATTTTAGAGGAAAACAAACAGTTTGAACAATAAGGAAGAGATATTAAAAGAGAAATAACAGTGACAGTATATTCCAAGGTTGGAGATGTATAAATACTTTGATCACAGAGACTAGTTTTACTCATTTTTGAATCTCCAGTTCTCATCCCCATGCTGGTGTATGGGGAAGCACTTAGTAACTGTCAGGTGAATTATCTTGAATATGATTGTGTGGGGAATTAGTCTGCTACTGAGATTCCTATGGTCAGACAAAGCCATTGGGAACACTTGGCTCCCTAGCAGCTATCACTAATAACTAGTATCCTCCAGAAAATGAAGAAATGATATGGACACATTCTACTGACTACAGTAATAATAATAAAAAAATGCTTATTCATTTAATGATAAGTTAAACTGAATGTATTTAAAGAGATCAAATATGAGCAGGTCTTGAAGACTCTTCTGGCTGATGTGAAAGCAAATAACAGTTGATACAAAAATTATGTAATAAAGGATAAGAAATCAATTATTGTATTTTTCTAGGAGGCATTAATGCTTCAAATCCACAGAATTTCAGAACTCTTGAATGCACTTTCCAGAATAGTAAAAAGAAATGTTAGACTTGACCCTAAGGATAATATTGAATAGAGTAAAAGCATTTTCTTTATTTTAAATTTATTTTTTTCAAATTTTTCAATTATAGTTTACATTCAATATTATATTCATTGCAGGTACATAGCATAGTGTTTAGACATTTATATAATTTATGATCAGTCTAGTACCCACTTGATATCATACATAGTTATTATACTATTATTGAATATATTCCCTGTTCTGTACTTTATATCCCCCATGACTCTTTTGTAACTGCCAATCTGTACTTCTTAATCCTTTGATAATTGCACATCAATAATAGAGTTCTCAGTACTTTAGATTAGTGGCTTTCAAAGCTTTCTGACCAATATATCTCCTTGGATACATGCATATACATATAACTGAAAACAACTTGGTTATAGAGGGTTTCCTCCAACCTGAGACATTTTTGGATTGATTTCAAGATATCAAATGAACTCCTGATCAAGCTTGAAATTACACTAAATTGCTCTATGATGTTTCCTTTTCCTTTTATTATTTCAATTAAAAAATAAATTGGTTGCAACCTATTAAACTGATTTTATAACACACTAATAGTTTGTAATCCATAAGTTTGACAATCACTACAATAGAGCTACCAAAAGCACAAGAAAGTAACTTGGTACTAATGGTTTGCTTTTTAAGAGCAGTGTTTATTAAACATCTTAGAGAATACTCAGTCGCCCATGACTTCTTTAGTTGATGTGGACCTAATCTTTTATGGTAACACTCATAGTAGGCAAACTTTTAAGATGGCCCTCAAGATTTCCCATTCCTCAGGTGGTCATGCCTTGCACAATCCCTGGGATGGTGAATATGTTGGATTTTACACCCATGGTTATGCTATGTTATATGACACAACTGATGTTAAGAAGAGGAGTTTTATCCAGTGGCCTGACCTAATCACAGGAGCCATTTAAAAGCAGAGAGTTTTCTTAGCTACTGGTAGAAAAGGAGGAAATCAGAGATTCAAAGAATGAGAAGAATGTGATGCCCCATTACTGATTTGAAGATGGAGAAAGCTACATGGCAAGGGATGTGGGCTGCTTGTAGGAGATGAGAGCAGACTTCAGTATAGCCAGTAAGAAAATGAGAACCTCAGTCCTACAAAAGCAAGGAATTAAATTCTTTCAACAAAGAGAATGAGCTTGGAAATAGATTCTTCCTCAAAACCTTTAGACAGAAACTCAGACTCAATGACATTTTGACTTCAAACTTGTGACTTCTAAGCAAAGAAGCTGGCACTGTCATGCCAGACTTCTGACCCACAGAAGAGTGAGCTAATATTTTTGGGCTGTTCTATGCTGCAAGTTTGTGGTAATTTGTTATGAAGTCATAGAAAATTAATATAACAACCAAAGTGCTTTGCCATTCTTGATCATAAAAAAATTCTATTTAGGATGTTCTGCTACAAGGTAGGGAAATGTCTAATCCATTTAAGAACAGTACTCAGTTATAAAGTATAGGATTAAGCAAGGAAGATTTTCTCCATTCGTCAATCATTCTGGTTAATTAAGGTGTTGCTATGTGAATCCTTCTGTCAAAAATATTTTTTTCCATTTATAAAAACTGTCACGTAAAACTTAAATGTCTCATTTAAACCCCTCAACAGCCTGGTAAAATTTGTAGAGCAGATAATTGCCTGATTCTACAAATGAAGATGAGATACATAAAGTGGGAAAACTTGTTAAATGTAGTAAACCTAGAAAAATGGTAGACCTGGCAAGAAAACAGGTATTGCATTCATTTATTCTTTGATTCATTCACTTATTCAACAGTATTTGTTGTAGCAAATATTGTTCTAGGTGCAGAGAATACAGTAGTGGTCAAAACAGAAAAGCATTGTTTAATGGTGCTTATGTTCAAGTTTGGGGATTAGAAAATACTTTCACTAAAATATGATGCTTTCAAGATTTTTTGAACTTGTAAAATATGTATATATATGTATGTATATACATATATATATCTGTATATATACACACACATATATACATATATATATACACACATATATATATATATGTAATATATATATATTACATATATATAACATTTACAAACCAAGGAGGCATAGCTCAATGCTCTATAACAAAGAAAACAGCAAGTGGTTCAAAATATAGTATAAAGACAAATACCTAAGCACCTCCTCAAACCAACTCTTAGTCACTAACCTCCCCGATGGTAACCATTTTCTTGATTTTTTATACTAATGTCTTTCTTGCTTTTATTGGTTTACTCCCAAGCTTGCATCCCTAAATATGATTGTTTAATCTTTATTTATCTTTAACTTCACAAAAATGGAACCCTATAATTTGTTTTGCATATGGCTTATCTCAACATGAAAAGCTTGTGAGATTTATCTGTGATGTGTTGTTCATTTTCATTGCTGCATAGAATTTATGTGGCTATATGAATCTATTTGTCTATTCGAAGGATGGATCTGTGGGTTGTGCCCTATTTTGGGTATGAATGTTCTGTATATGTCTTTTGTGATCATGTGTATGCATTTCTGTTTATTATATACCCAGAAATAGAATTGCTGGGTCAAAGCATATGAGTTCAGCTTTAATGGACACTGTCAATATATTTCCCAAAATAATTTGGTGGACAGGCCCTAGGGTGACTTCAAATATATTATACTTCCTGGTGTCCATGGCTTGTGTTATCTTCTTCCCTTGGATGTGAGCAGAACCTGTGACTTGCTTCTACCTAATATGATTACAGCAAATGTCATTCCCTTGATTAGATTACGTTCTATAGCAAAGGTGATAGGACGCCACTTTCATGACTTTTTTTATATAAGACTCTATCTCAGGAGATTGGAGCAAGAGACTGTATTACTGGCTTAGAACAAGTATGATGCCATGTTTTGAGAGGGCCTATAGAGAGAACCATGTGACAAGGAATTCTGGATAGCTTCTATGAGCTAAGAGCAGTCACCAGCTGAGAACCAGTAAGAAAATAGGGACCTCAGTCTATGAGGAAATGAATTCTGCCAACAACAACCTGAATGATTTGGGAGATTCTTCCCCAGTCAAGATTCATGAGGGGAATGCAGCCTAGCTAACATTTTGATGACAACTTTCTGAGATTCTATGTAAAAAACTCAGCAAACCTGGGTCAGACTTATAGAAACTAAGATAATTTGACCCAAAGACACTCTGTGTTGTTTTAAGCTGCTAAATTGGGGGTAATTTGTTATTCAGCAAAGAAAACTAATACAGAAGTTATATCTATTTACACTCCCATGAGCAGTGTATGAGTAGACATGCTTGGCTATATGTGGTATAGTTGGTATTTTAATTTTTGCTATTCTAGCAGATGTGTAGAATTATCTCATTGGGGTATTAATTTGCTCTTCTGTAGTTTCTACTGAAGCCGAGAAGCATTTCATAAGCTCATTAGCCATTTGGTTTCTTGAAGTGCCTGTTAAAATCTCTTGCCTGTTTTCTCTTGAATGACTTTTTCGTATTGATTTATGAATTTTTAATTTTTCTAGATATGAACTTATTGTTATTTAATGTGTTGCAAGATAGTTTGTGACTTGCCTTTTGGTTGACTTAATATATCTTCTGATGAGCAGATATTCAAATTTATTAATCTTTATTAATCTTTTGGTGCTTTTCATATCTTTCTCTACTCTGAGATCATGAATATATTCTCCTATGTAATATTTATATTTTATTGTTTTAGCATTTTAATAGGAATTTATAATGTACTCATGGTTGTTTTTTGTGTCAAATGTGTAGTATGAATCACTTTTTTTTGGTATAAATGTCCAATATACCTAACACTGCAAAATTCTATCCCCACTGTTTACAGAGTTACTTTTTTATTTTTTAATAAGTCACCCATAAGTAGATGAGTGTGTGTTACTGGCTCCCTATTCTATACCAGTAGTCAAATGACTTATTCTTGTCAATGCCATCCTATCTTAATTAGCTGAAATGTATCATAAATCTTGATATCCACTTAATAAAATACTCCCTTATTGTCCTTTTTCTCCAGGAGTGTCTTCATTACCCAGAGATTTATTTTTTATTTAAGTTTTAAATTTAGCATGTTAAGATCAACATACAAAAAATAAATCTGTTCAGGTTTTGACAAATATTGCATTGATCTATGAATCAATTTGGGAAGAACAATTATTTTCCAATCCATAAACATGGTATATTTAGGTTTTATTTAGCTTCTCTCAATAATAGTTTATAGTTTTTTGTTTTGCATAGAAGTCTTGCACATCTGTTATATTTATTACCTAGGCATTTAATGTGTTTGATGCTATTCAAAATTTTATCTTTAATATTTTATGTTCTGTTAATATTGAAGTAAGAAATGCAATTAATTTTTCTAGACTCACTTATCAATTTTAGTAATTTACTTACAGACATTAGATTTTCTGTAAATAATGGTAGTTTTACTTCTGTATTTATAATTATAATTATTTTACTTACTGTATTGGGTAGGAGTTGTAGTAAAATGTTAAATTTTAGTGATGACAGTATGCACCCTTATTTCTTTATTGATCTCAATATAGAGGAGTCCAATATTTCATATCAAGTATGATATTATTTGTTGTTTTAAAAATGACTTTTGCAATTACTCTTAGTAATATTTTTTACTGATATATTCCTTCAAGCAAGGGAAGTAAGAGAAAAAATAAACATATGGGATTACATCAAACTAAAAAGCTTTTTCACAGCAAAGGAAATCATCCATAAAACAAAAAGGCATCTTACTGAATGGGAGAAGATATTTGTCAATGATACATCTGATAGAGTTTAATATGCAAAATTTAAAAAGAACCTCATTCAACTCAACACCAAAAAGCAAACAATCTAATTAAAAAATGAGCAGAGGCCATGAAGAGACATTTTTCTAAAGAGGACATACAGAGGCCAAAGAGACATATGAAAAAATGTTCAACCTCACTAATCATTAGAGAAATGCAAATAAATACCACAATGAGATAGCACCTCACTCCAGTTAGAATGGCTATCATTAATAAATCAACAAACAACAAATAAATGCTGGCGAGGATGTGGAGAAAAGGGATCCCTCAAGCACTCTTGGTGGGATTGCAGATTGGTGCAGCCACTATAGAAATTAAAAAACTGGAAATGGAACTGCAATGACCCAGCAATTCCACTCTTAGTATCTATCCAGAGAAATCCAAAATGCTAATTCAAAAAAATGTATGCATCCCTGTGTTTATTGCAGTGCTATTCACAATAGCCAAGACATGGAAACAACTGAAACGCCCATTGGTGGATGACTGGATTAAGAAACTGTGGTACATTTATACAATGGAGTATTATTTGGCCATAAAGAAGAATGAATCTTACCATTTACAACGATATGGGTGGACCTAGAGAACATTATGCTAAGTGAAATAAGTCAGACGGAGAAAGACAAATACTGTATTATCTCACTTATATGTGGAATCTAAAGAATAGAATAAATGTACAAACTAATCAGAAACAGCCTCAGAGATATAGAGAAAAAACTGAGGGGTGCTAGATGGGAAGAGGGTGAGGATGAGGGAGAAGGTGAGGGGATTAGAAAGCACAATCGAGAACCACAAGATTGCCACAAGGAAATGAAAGACAGTTTGGAGAATATAATCAATAATGTTGTAAAGATTTTGTAGGGTATCCAATGGACACTTGTCTTATTAGTGAGACCACTGCAGGGATGATGTAGGTGCCTGACCACTGCAGTGTACACCTGAAGCTGAAGCTGAATAATAACCAATGTCAAGTATAATTATATATATAATTACAGGTTGTGTAATATATATGTGTATATATATGTATATATACAGGTTGTGGAGTACAGTATAAAGAATAGTGTCAGTGGAACTGTAACAGCCATATATGATGTCAGAAGGGTAATAGATTGGGGGAGGGGGGAAATGACCTTTATAATATTAAGGGAGTTCTCGTCTATTCTTGGTGTGTGGACTTCTCATGAAAAATGAATATTGAATTTTATCAAAAGGCATTTTGTCATTCTTTGAGATGTCCATATAAACTTTATCACTTACTCTGTTAATGGCATAAGATACCCTTATTTTGGAATGTTATAAAAAAAGTGCATTCCTGTAATACATTCAAATTTTATACTGGTTTTGTTTATATTTTGTTAAGGATATATTCTCTTGTATTCATATCTTCATGAAGTCTATCATCATTGAACTTTGCCTCAAAAATTTACTTGCAAGTGGTTCTTTTTTTCATAATCTGGAAGTGTCTGTATTATATTGGCATTATTTTTTCCTTAAATATTTTGTTGAATTCACTGGTGATGTCACCTGGGACTGTAGTTTTAGTTATTGTGATTGTAAGATGTTTGAAGATTTATTTTTCAATAGTTATAAGAGTATTCAAATTTTCTATTTCTTCATGTTATTTTGGTAAATTTAATTTTAAAAAAGTTTTATTCATCTAAGTAATTGAATATATTAACATACATAATATCTTTTCATTTTAATGCCTTTCAAAACTATGATATTCTTTTGATTCTGTTCGTGTTTATTTCGGTATTCTCTCAATTTTTCTTAATTAGTTTCACTAGGGTTTATCAATTTTTTTCATCTATTTTAATAACTTTTATTCTTTTCATTAGTATTTTTTCCTTCAACTGTTGATTTTAATTTTCTGTTCTTTATTTTACTTCTTGAAATGTAAGTTTAAATCATTGATTTTCATCTTTTATTCTTCCCTAATTTGTGAATGGTATGTTATCAATTACTTTCTAAGTACTGCTTTTTTGTAGCACATCAGTTTTTATATGTCATATATTTATTATTGCTCACTTTAAATATTTTCTAAATATTATGGCATCTTATCTTGACTTATGTATAAGTACAAGTGCATTTCTTAATTTCCACTTTTTTGGAAATAGTCTAATTTTCTTATTTTTAAATTCAATTCTAGCTTAATTCTGTAATTTAAGATTTTTCATCAATGATGCAACATTTTCAGATATTATCTCTTCAAATGTTGCTCTGACCCATTGTTTCATATGCGTGTGTGGTTATTTTTCCTTGAACTTTAGTATCATGCATAGTAGATCCTTTCACAGTCTTTTGTCCTCTTTTCTGTATTTTTCTATCTTGTCTCTTTGTGCACCCTTTTGGATATATTATTTTGGCTTATATTTCAGTTCACTGATTCCTTCTTTAGCTGTATCTAATCTGGCACAATGATCCATTGAGTACTAAATTTTTGGCTATTTTCTTATACTACTTATCATCTAGAATTTCCACTTGGTTAATTTTCATGGTTTCAGTTCTCTGCTGAAATTTTGTCTTGTCTTTTATCTCTTTATGTAGAGTAAGAATTCTCATTTTCAAGCTTGTATAGGATAACTTAATCATAGACCCTAAAAATGTGTTTCTTGTCTTTTATTGTTCTTGCTTTTTAATCATATCCTCTTAGACACATATACAAGATATGTATGTATGTATATATATATATATATATATACACACACACACACACACACACACACACACACATATACACACACATATATATGTGTGTATATATATGAAAAATTCTGATCCTGATATTATGTTTGTAATATTGTGTAAATAAATAGTTTAGTGCTTTAAATAGTGTCATCTTCCATTTGAGATCTACAACTCTGGAAGCTTGAGCCACTTGCTCTCAGATCACCTTAATACAATTTCAGGGACTAATAAGATTCAAAGTTGGACTTCTGTATGATCCATTTATAGTTTAACTTTATTTGTACTTTCTAGCCCTTTGTAGTCTCAACATATAGTGAAGTGGGTTCACCAAGAACTTTGCACATAGTTAATCCCGGACTTTAATCACTGTCCCTCTACCCTCAAGAGACCATCCAAAGCTTTGCACAATCTCTTAATCTCTTAGCACTCCCCCACAATCAGTCAATGCTGTCCAGGTTAAATTGGTCCAAAAATGTGGACTCATGTTTCTGGGTGTCTGTATTTCCTCAGTTTGTGTTTTACAAAAATTTCATTGTCTTTAATACCTTCAAACAACATTAAAGAAATATTTTGTATGGTATTTTTAGCTGGTTTCAACTGGAGAGTTGGCTCAAATTACCTATCATTACCAGAAATAGATGTCTTCAACCTCCTTTATTTATTGTTTGTATCTTATTAAAATGAATGCTCATGACAGACACTTTATATAAACAGAAGAATTGTATTTATGTTGACAGATATTTTTGAGTTGAATATCAGATTAGTCTTCTCTTGAATGAGAGTTTTTGAAGTGCTCTTCCCTAGAGCAATATTCTTCTTGAGGTGACAATTGCTTTTCCCCCCCAAAAAAAACTCTGCTGTTTACTCTGCTATAGAACTTGTAAGCTACCTAGAACTGTACTTTGGCTTTCTTTTTTTAGAGTATTGCATTAAAAGCTCCATACAGATTTGTTGACATCCTTTTAATTACTACCCAATGGCTCTGGAGAGAATAGTTGGTCCCTAATTTATATTTATTATATTTCCTTTGGAGAACATCCTGTGTATGCTATAACTTTGACATTTGCATATTTCATTTCTTCATAATTATACTGAAGATTCATGACAGAAAAATAAATTGTAATTGTGTTGAAGCATGAACTCAACTCATGGATTCTTGGAAGCTGGTGTAGTAATGGGGAAAAGTCACCCATTAGCCAGTATTTGAGCTCAGCTGACAATCTAGCACTCATCTGTACTGCTTTCTATGC
This sequence comes from Rhinolophus sinicus, assembly GCF_036562045.2. Classification (NCBI taxonomy): domain Eukaryota; kingdom Metazoa; phylum Chordata; class Mammalia; order Chiroptera; family Rhinolophidae; genus Rhinolophus; species Rhinolophus sinicus. Next base: position 146,504,708 of record NC_133755.1, read on the forward strand.
AGAGTTTTGATTTTCTATGGTGATATTTTAAAATTTGGGATTGTGAAAATTTCCAGGAACTATTTGATATAAATGTCAAGGACCTAGTGTGTTTCATTTTAATTAATAAAGAGAATGTGTTTTCCTTACCTAAGTTTTGAAATTTTATCATAGCTTTCACAGAAAAACAGTTGGAATGTGGGGTAGCAAAAATATCTTGAAAAAAATGAGATTGTGAACTAAAAATTGTATGAGGAACTCTAACCTAATCAATTTTGGAAGGCAACCATAGTAGACCATTTGTAAACATTTTCAAATTAATCTAGAAATATCTAAGCATCCTTTATTGTGAGGTCTGACAATTAAGTTCGAGAACTTGTTGCGATGATGTTGCTAACCTTTTTTGATATAAGAAGGATTATTCATTATGAATTTGTACTAACTGGACAAATAGTTCGCCAAGTTTAGTATTTGAAAGTGCTAAAAAGGCTGTGTGAAAAAATTAGATGACCTGAACTTTTCACCAACAATTCATGGCTCTTGTATCATGACAATGCACCAGATCAGGAGGCACTGTGTGTGATGGAGTTTTTAGCCAGTAAACAAATAACTGTATTAGAACATCCTCCCTACTCACCTAACCTGGCCCCCAATGACTTCTTTCTTTACCTGAAGATAAAAGAAATATTGAAACGAAGACATTTTGATGACATTCAGGACATCAAGGGAAATATGATGACAGTTCTAATGACCATTCCAGAAAAAGAGTTCCAAAATTGCGTTGAAGTGTGGACTAGGTGCTGGCATCAGTGCATAGCTTCCCAAGAAAAGTACTTCAAAGGTGACCATAGTGATATTCAGCAATGAGGTATGTAGCACTTTTTCTAGGATGAGTTCACGAACTTAATCGGCAGACCTCATATATCAGTTAGGCGGAAGTGACTCTGTCCCTTAAGATATGCAGATTGATATTTGATCAAAAAACATTGACAGTCAGCACTAAAAGTTAAGTTCTTAAAATAGATTTTAATAATTTAGTTAAAAACTTTTACTAGAATGGTATAGTATAATTATTACAAAGTTGTTGAGGCATTTTATTTAGTTTTCTTTTTTATGTTATTTCTCACTTTTTAATAAAAGCTTAATAATAAAATTCCTAGAGAATAGGAGTTTTGAGTTCATTGAATTTTCTGATTAATTGGTTCTCAACTTTATAATCTTTTATGATAATGAAAATAAAAATATGCATCAACTTGAATGACTTAGAATATACAGAACATATTTGAATTTCTTTTTTTTAATTACGGCAGTTACAATAAATGATTCATGATAATAATTCAGAATATCAGTTTCCTGTGTTGTTTAGGAAACTGAACTAAATTTCTTCTGACTTTTATACTCAGCAGAAATGATTCTCTCGAACTGCATTATATCAGCTTGTTTTCTTGCATTTAGCTTTGTCCCTCAGGTTTGTAGATTATGAGAATGTAATAGCATGCAAAGAATAGTTAATGGAAATGGTACATCTAAGTATTGAGAACGGATTTATTTATATTAATTTTTGGGAGGTGGAATATTCACTTTTTATGACAAAATTAGAGAATCAAGATAAAATGTCTGAACATATCTAAAATATAATTTACTTCATTTGATGTGATATTAGTGTAAGTGTGGCATCATTTCTGCCTTGCTAAATGATTGATACTTAATCTGTAATTGGAGAAGCTATGGCAGCAATTTCCTGTAATAACTTACAAGCTGTATCTAATTTCTCCTTGGGGGAGAATTTTAATTGTATATTACTCCCCCAATATGAATAAATGTGGCTGCCAGCTCTTTTTTGAATTTGGTACTAATCTTTCTGGTGAGCCTGCAGTTTTCATGTGTTTATTACAATTATTTTTGATGTGAAGAAATAACAAAATTCTTTGATATTTTTACAGCCAGGAGTTAACATCTTTGTTTAAGAAAAATTCCCAGAAAACATGAAAATGAATTTCTTTAGTAGAATTCTCTGAGTTCAGCTTTCAATGTTAGCAGTCATAATCATAATCATAATTATTTAGTAGAGAGTTATTTAGAGCCTGCTGTTCTGCTACATGTCAGGCACTGTGATAAGCATTCCTATGGACAGATTGTGGAGCATCATAAACAGATCTCATGTAGATCTCATATATCAACTATGATATCATTTTATACATGCATGCTCACATACATACAGGTTTTCTGTGTTTCTAAAAGCTTTTAGCATCTCATTTGAGCCTCAGGAGATATAAAATTCTGAAAGTGAAATTTAGAAATCCGCTAAGGTGATTTATTATGTTATAGGAATAGTGTCCACTGTTGTGAACTTTTTGGTGATTCCAGAAATGACTACTTTTGCAATATTGTGTGACACACAAGAGAAACCTAAATTGACAAATGGGGTCTATTTGTTGCTTGTTTTTCATTTAGGGCAGTACAGTGGATGAGAACACAAGTTCAGGACACTATCTTAGTTCTAAAATTATTAATTTGAAAATAATAAAAATTATTACTATTTTTTGAGCCTCAACTTCTTCAACATAAAATGGGGGATAATAAGATTTAACTCAGAGGATTGTGAGGATTTAATTCAAAGATGATCTTTATAGGTCTAACATTCTGGTATTTCTTATGTTGGTCACCAGATTAAATTGCCTATGAGTTTGGCAACCCAGGAGTCTTTTCATTAGCAGAAAATCCCATGGTCAAAAATATTCTTTCTGTTTTACACAATGTAAATTTGTTAACACAAGATTTTTTTTTTTTTTTTAACATTGTGTTTAACCAGTATAAAATGGTGAAGTTTCAGTGAAAAACAGACAAACCTGTTTCTGTTCAAGGATTCACTCTCAAAGTGACAAAGGATAGAGGTCACGGAAACATAGAAGGTAACAAGTTGTATCATCATCTGTAAGTGAGTTCTACTGGTTTTGAAATTTAAGGCATGTTTTGAATTATCCATTCTGAACAGTAATCTTGGAATTTTCCCAGCATTATGTAAACGGTCCACCTGAAATTTACACCTAACTCCATCCCTACCTCTTTAATGTGGTCCTCATCCTGTTTTAGACCTATCTTTAACTCCTATTTATGACCTTGCATATGCCTCTTTGGTCTTTGGTTTGCTTTTGCATCTGGTCTTCCAGTCTTTGACTTTGGCTTCTTTCCCTACGGCATTCACTATGGGCTCCTAAATTGAATTCACAGCCTCAGGCTCTCTCAGCTCTAGCGTAGGACTTCTCAAACCTTTGGCACACAAATTACCTCGGGATATTGTTTTGTTTTTCAATTTTGTTCTTCTTGCTGATTTTCTTTTTGTTCATTTGGAGATGTAATTGACATATATCAATTATTGTTAAATATGCAGATTTTATTAAAGTGATGATTCTGATTCGGTAGGCTGGAGCAGAGCCTGAGATTCTGCATTTCTAACAAATTCCTGGGAGCTGCTGCTGCTATTGGTTCTGACACCATACTTTGTATAGCAAGGCTCACTTCAACCATTGTTTTGGTTCTCACCACCCCCTGCAATCCAATCTCAGCTCCTGATTCTAACACTATCGGCTAGTCACACACTGTGCTTTTTGCTTATGGGAAAGACTAGTGAATGTGCATCAAATGTCTATAAACATCACATTGAATCAACTTATATGACTCTCAAGGAGGTAGAGGAAGGACAGTCTTTGAAGTCTTAACTTACTCTGGAAGTATCAGATCATTAAAAGTTCCAGTTTTTATAACTTTTATGCAAATATACCAAGAGTTCTTTAGCAACTGACTACATATCTTAGAAATCAAATAAATTTTTATTCGTTTAAAATATGTTTAGTAGGACCCCAATCTTGTACCTATGCTTTCTATTAGACATGAATAATATAGTCAAGATTAAATTGCAACTATTATGAGGCTCACACTCATTGAAAAGATGAAGATTCTGAAACAAAAGAAACCTATAAAGGCTTATGAGATTTCTGAAGATACCTATTTCTCTGTTGGCAGTCATATGAGGAAATGTAAGTGTTTGGAAATATCATTGAGATGGAGTAATTTTTCCCCCCTCTTTTAAATAAACTCAATGAAAGGATGGGATGATAGTATTGTTCTTGTGGTGGTAGAAGTTGTGCTCATGGACTGTAGAGTCAAGAGTAAAAACAGAATTTAAATTCTGACTTCAACTTTATGTTGGCTCAAGTTATCACATGCGACTATTGGTACCTAACACATACTTACTTTCCATTTAAGCATGATGATAATTTCCATTCTCCATTGCTACACTACCCCTTGTTTGTATATGTAGATTTAAGAGTTAATTCATACTTTGTGAACTCACAAATATTCCATGTGTCATTTATTGATCCAGTTTATGTCACCTTGTGAATAAGATTTATATATTTTAATATGACATCTTTAATATCCTCGGGATATTGTTTTGTTTTTCAATTTTGTTCTTCTTGCTGATTTTCTTTTTGTTCATTTGGAGATGTAATTGACATATATCAATTATTGTTAAATATGCAGATGTTATTAAAGCGATGATTCTGATTTCTTTGACCTTCACAGAAAAATTTAACATACATGTAAGAGACAGAAGTGTAACCAAGGCTTTAATTCCATTTCACTTGTAATAGTTATTTTATCACAAGCAAATTTCATTGTATATGTGTTACTGTCTGACTGAAGGAGCTGCTTCTGGGACTGTCATTTATTTGCTAGGTATTAAGTTCACAAGAAAGCAAAATAAAGCTGCTCTCAACCATTAGCTGGGGAGAAAAAGCTCTGTGTTTTACATCAGTGCATTTGTAAAGGGCAATATATTTAGTTACCTGTGTGTGAGGTGATTATACAATTGTTCTGTGTCTTTTTATGTAGTGATCAATTGAGAAGGCTTTAAAAGCTTATTTGAATTTATGACTGTTGCCTGGACCTCCTCCGGGTTTATATCAAGAAAGGTAAACCGGGTGAAATCACCCATGTAAGCTTAATGTTTGACAACTTACTGGGGCTTGCAGTCGTTGTTTCATGCTCTCTAGTCACTCCATATGAAAATGTTTATTAACAACATGGCAGAGGCTTAACTGTCTTCCAGGAACTTCTTCCTCATCAATGCCTTTGTGGTTGATCTCTTCAGAGCTGTAGATTGGGATATGCTCAGCAGTAGGATTCTGATTCACAGGGACAGTAATTGGCAATGAGATTCCGAACATGCCAAGAAGGGATTGGCCTCCAGGGCTGCTTCTCCTAGACAACTAAAAGTTATTCAGCAAATTAGTCTAAAGCATTGATTTTCTTTTTTCCTTTCATTTTACTCTAAAAAAGGTATTAGACACAAAAAACAAATGTCTTTCATTTTATCCATGAAGGTCAATATTAGTGTTTTATATAAAAAAAATCATATAAATAAGTTTTCATTTTTGTTGCCAGAAGCAAGAACACTAAGTATATTACTGCTCTTGGGTCATTTTCTTGAGATGTGAGACTGAGTCTACTGAGAAAATAACACAGCCTCTAAGGTTTAATATATAGATACCTTTATCAGGTTCATAAAGAGGTTATGGCTCAGATGTAAAACTATAGAAATTGTGAAATGAGGTTTTAGACCCTCCTTTATGCTACGGTTTTAAATAAGACATATTCATGTAAGATCTGAGTAAAACCCAGTTGGAAAACAAGTTAAAAAAAAACTTCTGACCCCCCCCCAAAAAAAAAGACAAAAAAGAATTCTAGCCTATTAAATCCATGTGCATTCTCAAAGCTAAACTTAATCCCTTTATCTTGAATCATTAAAATTTTAAATCATCTATAAGCAGTAAATAATAACTATCTTACTTCACATTTGAGGAAACTTAGATTTCATGACCACATAGCTAATAAGTAAGGAAGCCCTTCTACCTATAATAGAGGGTTGTTTTTAAACTTGTGTTAATTTAAATTCTATCAGGGTGCTTTTGGAATACTAGATACAATTTTTTCTTCCTTGTGTGGGATAGATGACCTTCAATTCATAGCTTTGTACTAATCTGTCAGAGGATATAAGCTAGTTTCTCTTTGTTAGGTTTTTGTTTTATGTACAATTCTGACTGTTCTCCATACTGGTTATCTAGGTTGGTTTGGGGAAGAAAGAGAATATCTAGGATTTACATCAAAGGTATGGTCAAAAGCCTTTTTTTTTTTCACTGCTTGCCCCATTCCAGAAAGATGTGGCATGAAAACAAAGAATTAGGAGTTTTCAACTGGCCCAAGGGGGCAGGGACAGTCTCATTCACGTTCACTGTACTACATGGCATCATACATCATCAAGTATAATGCCCTTGTGACTGTAATCTGGCATTAATTCTGGCACTAAAAATATAATGCTCCCCTGGCCAACCCTCAGAAGTGTTGGGGGTTAATAAGGAATTTTTACTGGGGGACCGAGTTCCTCTTAAGGTGAGTATTTGGAAATTTGTAAAGTCTGTGTATTATTATAAATGGCATCAGCAAGCCAGCCAGAGTCTATGAAAATGGTGGGTTGAGTATCTTTAACAGTTCATTCTTCACTTTTATCTAGATGTTAATATAACTCTGTCCCATCAAGGTATACAATAAACCTTAAAAACACGAATGTTGGAATGTTTATAAAAAACATACTTTTCTTTATTGTCTAATTAACTAATGTTCATTACCAAATGTAGCAAATCGTCTTTTTTTTTTTCCCCTGCAACTTTTTAAATTTAGACCTGTCATGTGAGTGTCTACTTATAAGGCTGGACTACATATTCTGAACTATAGACATAGCACTTAATACATATTCACTCTGAATAGTCTGTATTCTCTTCATTGCCTAAACTGATAAAGAGTGACTAATCCTATACGGTAAATGTTTCGTAGAAGAAGGATTGACTAATAGCACCTGCATATTTTAATAAGAGTGCAAAAACTGTGTAAAATTACCTTTGGCTGAGCCCATGATAAGAAGTGTCAAGTGCTCTCACATTTCATATTGAGGTGCTAGACCCCTAAGTAAGATTGTAAAGAAGATGGTAAGAACCATAGCTACCCTCAACCACTGTAAAAAAGAGAGAGAGAGAGCAAATGTTAGAGAACTACTGAAGACCCAAGATGGCTAGCGGAACCTGGCCCATGGAGGGGATTTTTAAGGGACCTCTGGGGCGTTAGGACACTCCAATAGAAAGAGTCTGATTGGAGGCCTACTACTTAAGACTAGAACTAAAGGGGGACGCCTTGGTGTCAAGAGGGAGGGTGAATATGTCAGGGAACTGCAGGGGAGAAATTTCCAGAGTTGGGGGTGGTTATGGTTTTGAAGAATCCATGGAAGTGTTCAAGGGAGAAAGTGAGAACTTAAAATATCTTCCAGGACTAGAGGAAACCAGTGCCAGATGACACTGGTACCAGTCTTAGAAGGTTTTTCTTTCCACTCTTCCTCAAGTATGGAAAGGGCTGAAAACTTCAGTCAGGAGTAGAGAGTGGAAAGAATGGTAATGGAGGATAGGGACTAATGAAAAAGAGAGAACCTGCCCATACCTGTTTTTCCTACTGTAGATATCCTGCAGCAGGGCTAAGTTGGACAGAGATATTTTAACATTAATTGAACTTCTGAGTTTTTATAACCTCTGAGACTAGACATGCCAATTATTGATATGTGACTTTTGGCGGAATCAGGTACAATTTTTCTTTGAAGCAGATTGTATACATGATCCTATAGACTTTGTGCATGAAGATTTTATTTCACATTAATATATTTATGTGAGATAAATTTATGTAAACATCACTCAAATAAACAACTGGATAAATAAGAAAAATATAGTGGTGTTTTACAGTGAAATTCAGCTTTTCAGTGAATTTCATTAAAATATAATTAAAGGAAAATGATTGGGGAGCTTCTTTGGATTGGCTGGCCAGAGAACAGTTCTCTGAGGAAAAGGGAGCACACACAAATATTGGAGGGAAGTATTTCAAGCAAAAAGAAATAGCTAGTGCAAAGACTCTCAGGATGGAATGTGTTTGGTATATTTGGGAAACAGGAAGAAGGCCAAAGTAGCTGGAGACACTCTTATGAAATCAAGAATTGCGTGAAGTTGCAGAGGTTACCTGGGGTACATCACATAGATCTTTATAAGCTAGGGTAAGGCAGGGGAATTTTGGAGGGCTCTTAGCAAGGGAGTGATATGGTCTGAGTTATATTTATAAAATTATCTCTCTAGCTGACATGTAAAGAATGGATCACAAGAAGATAAGAATAGAAGCTGGGAGACGAATTCAGAGGGTTATGTCTCAGCTTAGACTAAAGATCACCATGACTTGAATGAGAGTAGTAGGGATAGAAATGGAGGGAAGTAGTTGGATTCTGGATATGATTTGGAAGTATTAGTAGCCTTAATGATGTTTTGGATGTGGGAACAAAGGAAACTATCCTCAAGGATGTGTCCTAGAATTTTTGCTGGAGCAATTAGGTTGCTCAATCATCCATCTGTCAGTCCACCACTGAGGAGATTTGCCTTGGTTATACTATAATAGGGATACAGTGAAACACTGATCGAGGTTCAAAAGAAACTTGTCATTGGTACTATGACCAGAGTCATGATAAAATTAAATTTGAACCTCAGAAGGGTGGTAGCAGTAATCCTGACATTGGTAGTAGTATTGGGTGCAATGGTTTCTGCCTTGACAACGACATTTGTAGCATGGGGGATGGTACTGTGGGTAATAAAAATGGTGGAGTTAGTGAAACGGTTCTAATATTAGGCATTAGATATGGTATGGACTTCAGCATCATTTCTGATGCTGACAAGAGCAACTGGAAGAGCAGTGCCTATGGCAGACATGAGCAGTCATGGTGGTCATAATCAGTAGTGATGGTACTCACACCTTCAGAGAACTGAGGCAGCAGAGCCAGCACTTTTGCTATTGGCAACACAACACATAAACAATGGAGACCTAAAACAGGAGGACAGGAAATTAGTGGTGGCCAAGAGAATTAATTAATTCTTGGTTTACATGTGAATAAAATTTATGCTGATTCTTAGAACATTTTCCTAGGAATTAGTAGGATGCTTGAGTTCTCAAAGAACAACTCAGTGAGGGTTAGAAACATTTTGTGTTGTGGTTATGTGCTTGAATAGCCTGAAAAATATAGATCACACGTAAGTGTAGCAACTTTCGAAAGAGATAAGTGCATAAGTGTGATTCTATGTAAAAGCACTGCTGTAAAAGATACTGGCTTAGAAATGAAAGCTATTAGTTATACAACAATTATGGAATGGCATCCAAAGATGCCATATGAAGTTTTGTAGGTGGGAATGAACAAGTTATTTCGGTTGCAGTGGAGTTTTCATTTAGAGCTGTAATTCTGATATCTCATGCCAGTGGAACATGAACTTTTCAAATGCTTCAAGGTCTTTGGGGCTTCCTACTTCCTTTAAGGATTTTAGGGAGATAACTAACCATAAAATGGATGCTTGGAGCCAGGTTCAGATTCTGAGCACTGAGGAAATACAGCTTTAGAGGAAGTCAAGGTTTTCCTAGCATTTGATTTAGTAAGCTCTCTGTAACATTTGTTATTGCATGGTTTCTGGGACAGATTCTATTCCCAGCAGGTCTGTGACTCAACCTTTCAACGAACCAAATGAAATATTGGAAGGATGAGGCTGTGAAAAATGAGCGTTTACCTGGATCTTGTGGGAATTCAAGAGCTTGTGGTCTTTTCTGTAATGCTGTTTTGACCAACTGAAATTGGTCCAAAGTACTCCCTTACTCCCTTTCCTTTTTCACCATTAGGATCTTTGCTACACTTTTTTTTTTTTTGTGAAACTGCACGTGTGGGTTTTTGAGAAATGCTTCAGAGTGAAGTGCTATCTATCAATCCAAAATACTACCAAGAGATTTATTTGTTATTTGCCAGTTTCTCCCACCCCCTCACCTCTTTGCTTCCTAACACATTTTTCTTCCATTTCTATTTTTCTTTCATCCATAGCTGCCTATCGCTTTACCCCAGAGCCATTCAGCAGAACAGTCTTAGAGAGGAGTTAAAGTCATCAGTGTCTTCCCTGACAGACACCAGAACATTTTTTAACTCTGGCATCACTGATCTTTGTCACCAAATACCTACCACCCTGCTTCTCTGCTCCACATAAGACATTCTTATTGATGGTAGGTGGGTGAGTGGGTGAGTGGGTGGGTGGGTGGGTGGGAGAGTAAATGGCTGTATTATCCAACCAGTTTTCGTGTTTTCTTTATTTTTACAGAAGAGAAGTTTGCCTTGCTAGACATGTTTTTAGGGGAAATTAATAATGCTATTCACATGATTTAAGTTGGCAAAATAACTCACCTAACAAAATTTGACTGGGTCAGAAAAGGTACTGAAGCCCAGAGAGTTTACTTATGATGGGGGTGGCTGGTGTACTTGTCTCAATGAAAGACCATTATAATGATTTAAAAATCAATAACATATGGAAGTATGGACCCCCTCCCCCACTTTGCCCTACAAATATGCTGCAGCACATTATGCATTAGCATGTGAACTTTCATGTCACGCTAGCTCTTTGTTGTCATATTCTTTAAGCTATACCAAGGAAACTATCTTAAAAGGCTTTTGCTCGACTTCAGCATGACTACTGCAGATCTTGTTTTTAGGTGCTATCCTTTTCTAGATTCTTAAAGGAGTCAATAGTGTTAGGAGAGCTTCATTGATTGAAGCTCTGACCTGATTATAAAAATCAAAAAGCTTGGGTGATTATCTAAAGCCTATAGAAACTTAATCACATTGCTTTAGTCATGGAAATAAGCCAGGATTTCACAATCAGTTTTTCAAGTAAGATGTCTATAAATCTAGGGTTGAAAGAGAATACTGTGATCCTTCTTTTTAAATCAGACCTTCCTTTTAGAGCAGGTAGTGATGAGTTTGTGTTCTTCCAAGTTCAGGTGACATGTAAGGGGAAGGTCTTTGCTGCTATCATTAATGCTGTTTCACAATTTCCAAGAGTTGATAGTAGATGAATCATGGTTGAGAGTTTAAAATATCTAAATTATTTCAATACAATTTAGTAAGTATTTCTTTCTTTAGAGTCTTATAAAAAGCTATTTTAGAAACATCTGGATTCACTTTTAGTATATGTCTTGTCATAATTTTAAAAGATTGAACTGATATTTTAATGAAGTGTTGAAGTTTTTTGTCAATGCTAAGATAGCCTCTGGACTGGTGTACATTATTATTATTCCCTTTTTCCTCTTGTTTAAGGCCAAGGTTTGCCATGGATCCCACCCCTCTGTCTACCCGAGGTGCCTTAGGAGCCAGCAAACTACGGCCAGAGGGCCTCCTTCCACCCTTTTTTGTAAATAAAGTTTTATGGAAACAGTTACACCAATTGGTTCATATATTGTTTCTGGCTGCTTTGTGCTACTACAGCAGAGTTCACTATTGCAACAGAGAACCTGTGGTCTCTAAGCCCAATATATTTACTATATGGTCTTTTAAGAAAAAGTTTTTCAAACTCACATTCAGACTCTGAATATACAAATCTCTTTTTTTCTCCCTTACTAACCCTTTGACTCCATAGAGCTTCTAGACCTGTCTATTCTATTTCACTTCCCTTTCATTTAAGCTTCTTGGAAAGAAATCACCACTCACCGAGTCAACCCTTGTCCCCCATTCATTCCTTAATTCTGCATTTTTGTTTCTGCTCTACTGGATTATAACTGCTGCTGTTTAGGTTAAAAAATGGTTTCTTAATTACCAAATCCAATGGCCATATTTTTAGTCCCTCTCTATGACGTTTGATGCCGGGATCATCAGTTATGCTGGACTCCCCACATATACTTTCCTCTTTTAACTCTGAGCTCTGTGGTATTATTCTTTGGACCCCTTTGCAGTCACATCTCAACTGCTATGACTCAATTTCAGGCTCCTATCAGCTCTCCCTTGGACAACCTTAGCAACCTTATAACTGGTTTGATCCTTCTGCATCATTATTCTCTTTAAATTTCTTCTAAAATAGAGTGATCTACACTGAAACCCAAAATTACTCTGCTGTTTACAAAGGCTTTAGTAATTACTGTTTCCTATAGGATAATTTAAAAACTCTTTTATAGCTATGATGAACAAGTCAGATTGCTGCCTTACCCACTGCTTCCTTCTAAGGAGAATTGCTTAAGACCACTGTTTTATAACCTGGGTTATATTCCAAGAAGAACAAAACTCATTGTACTGCAGATTGATGATAGAGAATGTTGGGTAAAATAGTCCACTATTTTACCGGGTGCTTAAGGGAGTTGGGTAGGAGACGAGGAAGAAAGCTAAGTAGGGGACAGACAATGAGGAACCTATTATGCTATTAGAGAATTAATATTTTATTCAATAAGGATCCATTGACTAATTGTAAGCCAATTAGCATTGTCACTTTTATAGTGAAGAAAATCCATTCTTTAAGTGACATCATATTTCTGGAAAGCAACTTTTCTAATTAGTAAATATGAAAAGGCTGAAATTCAGGAGAGAAACGGGATTATTGATGGAGTCATTCACCAGGAGGTAGGCTACCAATTGCAGGATTAACATGGACTGAACAAGGAGCACCTCAATACGAGATAAGAAGAAACAAGGTAAAGATAGTGGGGGTATCTACAATACCAGGATGCACAAATGAAATTGAGGGACTTCTCATATGCTTTACTTAACTTGTGAACAAGGAAGCCATATGGTCATTTGAGAATGATAAGGGAGTTGTGGCAGACGGTGCTTAAATGAGATTTTGTACTAAGCCAAGGAAAATGGGAGCTAGAGATAAACGAAGACAGACAGAAGGATTATTTGGCAGTGTTAAAAATTATGTGAGATGAGAAGTCATCAGTTTAGTGATTTCAGTAGAAAGCTGTCTGCTTATAGAACTTGGCCAATTATAGTAGACTAACAAAGTGGGAGATAGCCGTTTGGTTGGACAGGTACAGGCCTGGAGGTTTTTCATGTGAAGAGGGCATGGGGTGAAGGATATTGACAAATACCATTTTTGAAGCTCTGAATCACAGTGTCTAACTAAGGCTGTCTGCAGATGGAGTTAAGTTTCACACATTCAGAATTATGATTGGTACACAAACATCATGGTAATAGTTTTCAGTGGTTCCTAATTGCTTTGCATGTTAATGCAATCTATTGGTAATCAGCTTTAATGTCCTCCAACTGTTAGCTCTCTTTCATCTAACATTTGTGGATGTTTTAAAAGGGAGAATCTCAGGCAGAATTGGAATGAACTATGAGAAACATCCAGTTTATGGAGACAGCCAGTCTTCCTAACTCTGTATTCCTCTTTTTGTTCTTAAAAAATGTCTTATCATCCACAAACTTCCTTTATTCTCTTCTATCTTGAAACCTTTTGTTGTTCATATATTCAGTCAATAAATATTTGAGTAATATGTTCCAGGCACCTGAACTAAAATGTTTAGTCTTAATATTTTTGGACATGGAAGAATTTAAAAACTATTCTTGTTTCTAACATGTTGGGAGCAATCAGCTATACCTGGGGCTTTTTCAGAGCTAATGGGTCATGCTGTATAACAAGGTGACAAAATCTCACAAGGAAAAGTAAGATAACTGCATGACATTAAACCACGAAAGGCAAACATCTTCTACTTAGATGGAGAAGACTCATTTGCACTATCAATCTTTCCCTCTCCGATGATATCTCTACTGTTTATTATGAGACATTGGTGGCTATGGTGATGGAGGTTTTAATCTATATAAAACTTTCTTAATGCTTATTTATTTGAGTTGGACTTGAGGCAGCCTCTTTCTACCTCTTCTTGAACCAGACTACAAGTCCAGGAGGGCAATGACTGACATAGGGTATGTGCTTAAAAATACATGATAAATTAATGAATGAATCATGCTAATAGATATCATGAGTCTAGTAATGTTTTCTAGGCTCTGTAAGCCGAGACTGGGTTCTGTTAAAATCCAGTGACCTCAGGGGAACCATGGCTACTAGGGAGTGAGGTTCTTGATATGATTAATACAAATTACCATAAATTCTTTGTGATGTTAATTTAAGACAGGTCAGCCATTTTTATACCCTCTCATGTAACTGGAATTCTCCATTTTCTACCTCAAATGTCCTTTAGCAAATTGCATCTGAAAAGCTCATCTAAAGAATCCACATCATCACATATTATTTCCTGCCTGCCATTAGAATCACTGTTGAAGACTTTACCCACTTCATTTATTCTATTTTCTAGTTTCCCAGTACTGACAAGTTCTGGGAGAAACAGAATTGTGTGATGATGTGTTAATTATATTTTTATGCTGTAACCAATATCTAGTGCTTAGAAGACAGCTTGGTTTCCTGCATATATTAAAAATAAGCAAATAGACAAAACAAAAAGCAAGTAAACAAACCAAAATAACCAAAGACCAGTGTATTCAGATCCTTGGAATACACAAAAGCCACTGTCCTGATGCCTATATCTATAGCTATATTACAATTTGAGGTGTTTTTTTTTCTCTCTCAGTAAACGTAAGTCAATAATTTGGGTACCTTCTAATATTTCATTGTTCTTCACTCAGTGGGTTGTGAATAAATTATATAGCCTGGGGAGGTAACTTTTCTGAAGGACCTCATTTAATTCTCGCACTAAACCTGTAAGTATTACCTACATTTTGCAGGTAGGGGAGCAGGTCCAGAGAAGTTAATAACCTGGTAATAATAACAAGTATTATGACAAAAGGAGTAGCATTCAAATAAATGATAATACAAATACCGGGTCTGGTAGGTATTATTATTATTACCACTTTAAAGACAATTTCAGTTCAGAGAGAAAAAGTATTTTGCCCAAGGCCACTCAACTATTGTGAAGACTAGTGTTTCAGCCTGGTCGGCCTGACTGCAAAGTGTCCTCTTCCTGGTTGACTGATTTGCTTAACTTAGGGCTTTTCTCTCTGCAGGGGACCATTCACAAAAGAGTGTGTACAGCTTTTCCACAACAGGGAAATTACTGGATAAAATTGTATGCTGTCTTGTCCAATTATAAGACAATCAGTGCTGGGAACACCTTGGTGGCTGAAAGTGTGTTAACGCCTCTGTAAAACGTGATAAGCAAAAGCAAGTAAAAATCCGATTGTTTTTTAGAGAGCCTTTGCCTTTTTCTTTTTCTTTTTTTTTCTCATTAGCTGATATGAAAGTAACCACCTAATATACAACCTCTGGAAACATTATGCTCACAGATCCTCCACTTCTGCATTTCATTTGAACTGCATGGTAATATCTCAGTCACATGGAGATAGGTTGTGAGATGCTGGATGGCATTTTTCAAAAAGCAGGGAGGATCACAGTGACTGCTTCTTGCTGAGTTTCCATGGGAAGGAGAAGCAGGAAAATAAAATTAAAAGAAAAAAAAATAATAGTTTCTTCCATATTACTATATATAGGTACTTTTCTAGCTATATTCTATTACATTTACTCACATCAAACTAGCTGATGAAATAAAAGCTCTCTTCCCTGAGCCCCATACTAATTATTCTTGTTAATTATTTTTAAATTATCTTTCTATCACTGCTTCTAAAACAACGGTCGTAATTTCTCTCTCAGAGGCTCCAGACGTGATATACCTACGAATATGAATGTAGTGTAAAGGATGGTGGCTAGTGTGTAAATGCTTTCAAAAGCAACACAGAAGGGAAATCAAATCCAACTGCAGTTCCTACTACATTAGCATGATGTGTCACTCAAATTGCTTATGTAAATTATTTATAATACGAACACAGACACATTAAACCCCTTAATTAATTGAGGGTTCACATTACCTAGTTCACATCTCTGTATTTGTCAGGTGTCCGACAGCAAGCTGGACAAAGCAGAGCTCAAATAGTCTGATACATTGTTTAACCTTACTTCTGGAAATAAAATGGAGATTAGTCTGGGCACTAATTAATTACAGTACATGGACCTTTGAGGTTCTCCACTTAAAAACTAGCTCTTCTGTCTTGAGAGAAGACATTAGCACTATGCTGGGCACTCTGGGGAGATACAAGTCATTTCATATCTATTCTCTACTCAAGTAATTTATAGTAGTAACAGTAGCAAGACAAAATATGCATGTGTAATATTAAAATTAGAGAACAAATGAGTGGTAAAGCTAGGAGTGCAGAGGAGACTATCAAGGCAGTTTCCATGAAGGATGTTTGAGTGGGAAGATATTGCCAAGGATGGATAAAAGTTTAGAAGGCTTAGTAGTGACAAATGACATGGGCTGTTCAGTGGGTGGATGGCCTGATTGAATTAAAGGCAATGTGTGAGAATATTAAGAAATAAGGTAAATATACATGGTATAACAATTAAGTTTGTGAACTTGTTGTAACACTGTTGCTAAACTTTTTGATATCAGAGGGATTATTCGTTGAGTTTGTACCACTGGACAAAGAGTTAACCAAGTTTACTATTTGGAAGTGTTGAAAAGGCTGCGTGAAAAAGTGAGACGACCTGAATTTTCACCAACAATTTATGGCTCTTGCATCACAACAATGCACCAGCTCACACAGCACTGTCTGTGAGGGAGTTATTAGCCAGTAAACAAATAACTATATCAGAATACCCTCCCTACTCACCTGATCTGTCCCCCAATGACTTCTTTCTTTACCCAAAGATAAAGGAAGTACTGAAAGGAAGACATTTTGATGACATTCAGGACATCAAGGGTAACATGACGACAGCTTTGATGGTCATTCCAGAAAGAGAGTTCTAAAATTGCTCTGAAGGGTGGACTAGGTGCTGGTGTCAGTGCATAGCTTCCCAAGGGGAGTACTTCGAAGGTGAGCATAGTGATATTCAGCAATGAGATACGTAGCACTTTTTCTAGGATGAGTTTGTGAACTTAATTGTCAGACCTCATATGTATATATATCATGCTAATAGATATCATGAGAGACCTGAAGCCCTGCAGTACTCAATACATGCAGTTAATTTGTTTTTTCTTCTCTCATATGAGATTAACAAATCGTACCTGAAATCAGTCACATCAAAATCTGTGTTTGTTTCTCAGAAAGATATACTTTTTATTACTGTTACAGTTGAAATATATGATATTTATAAAGTTTCATGAAACTCTTTATTCAAAAATTCGACAAACCTATTTCTAATTAATGTAAAAGATCAGGGAGGGGCCTGCCATTTAAAAATATTCCCCATGAGCTAACAAGTTTGATTGAATGCCGTTTCTGCCTATCATTTCTAAGAGAGGTTATGAGGGGTCTGTTTCCCCACTGCACGAAAGCAGACAATCATTTGAAGGTAGAACTCTCAGCTTTTACTCTCAAGGAGTTAGGGTATCTAGTTATTCTTGAATATATGAGAAGACTGATTATCTTTCAAGCACAGAGTCCAATGCGATGCCATAATGTTTAAATATGTTGAAATGATTCGAACAATGGAAAAACACTTCGAATAGTCTCCAGGTTTATTCGTCTTCTAAATATACAGCTTCATTGTCTTTATTTCCCCAAGAAGAATTAGAGGCCAAGCTTAGAGAAGTTACTCCTGATTTTGATACGGGTACAATACATAGTTCACACAATTTTAATTTTTCACACAAGTCTATGAGATGGATACAATTATCTCAATCATTTCTGCCCTCAGACATGAGCAAGAGAGGCCCCTAATCAGTGCTCTAGACTTAGAGGACACTATAAATCATGGACATTGAAACACAGAGTGTTAGTTTCCTTTACTAACTAAGATTTTCTTCTCATTTCTCTCTCTCTCTCTCGCCCCTTGCTCTGGTTTGGGATTAATTTTACTATATAAGCATTATGTGAAATAAATGCATTAGCTAAAATAGCTGTCTAGGCCAGAGGATCCTGGGCTGAGAATGCGTGTGTGTGTGTGTGTGTGTGTGTGTGTGTGTGTGTGTGTGTATATCACATCTTCTGCCATGGGAAACGAAAGAATTGGTGGTTTTCCCTATATCTAGCTGTCTTAAATCACCAAAGTTGGTGTCTAGGCAGACAAAGGTCCCCAAATATCTGCATTCTCTTCTTCACTTCACCCGTTCTGTTTGGATGGTCAATTTTTGGAAGGTGCTTAGAGTTGCCAGTAAGTCCTGAGTCAGAAAGATATCCTTCCATTTATCATCCAGGACGCCTGAGAAGCTTCTGCCCTGCATAGCCTCCACATCTATACTTCCACTCAGGCTTACAGAGGGTAGGGACAGGCCCATGGAGAGCAAGGTGTCTCTCTTGCCTCCAGAGGAGGAGGCTTGCGGGGTTGGGGAGACTGAGTGGGAAATAGGCCAGGTAGGAATATAGCTTATTTGATAATATTCAGATATTCAGACATACGGTATATTTGGCCTCATTTGTACTTTTTCCCTGGCTTGTGCTAATAATTAGGGGAGACCTGATATCAGTTCTACAGATGAGCAAATTAAGGCTAAAAGGCATTAAATTAATTGCCCAATGGCTGGTAAATAATAGAGCTAGAATTTGAATACTGATCTGCTAACTCTAAAATCTCAAATTTTGGGTAAGATGGAGCACTTTGAAAAATAGAGACTTGCATAATAAATGATATTTCTCATAGAAGTTTCCGGAGAAAAGCAGCATGAAAAGATCTTGTCCTAGAACAATTTGTCTGGTGGTCTAAAGTTTATTACTGTATTTTGCCATGTATAATGTGTTCCCGTGTATAATGCGCACCCACATTTTTTGCCCAAACTTTCAGGGAACGAATCTTTCATTTTAATTTTTTAATTCAAATTATTATCTGTTTACATTTAGGTACTTTTTTTTGTATTATAAAGCAATTTTAGCTTTTATTTTTTTAACGTACTATGGTACAAGAAATTTTATGTACCAGTAACAAATTTATGATAGTTCTATACACATCACAGAACGCCAAGAACTCTTTGTCATTGCAAGTTCGTCATAAGTTCAAGAAATTTTATATACCAGTAACAAATTTATGATAGTTACACATCACAGAACGCCAAGAACTCTTTGTCAGTGCAAGTTCGTCATAAGTTCAACAAAACCGATTATTGTATTCCAGGGTATTATTTGCATGCAGATATCATTATTGATTGCTAGAGTTGCACTTTTAACTCATACGTATAAGTAAAAGAATTAAAAACATTTATATAGATACAGAATTAGTACTACCCATGTATAATGTGCCTCCTATTTTTCCTCAAAAATTTGGGCAAATAAGTGCACATTATACACGGCAAAATACGATAATCTCAGGTGCACAAAAATTAGCCTTGGTTTTTAACCTAAATGTTTCCAGGGGATTGTTTCTTACAGCTTGATTCATTGAATGCTAATAGTTTTTACACACATGCACAGAACTAAAAAATGTTCTCAAATTAAGAATAGTAGGAAATTCAAGTTTCAACAAAGTGAAATTGCATTCTATATCACAGTACTTTCAGTCTTACATTTACTTATTTGGATTTTTAAGGGTAAACAGCATGCAGAACGT
Source organism: Rhinolophus sinicus (assembly GCF_036562045.2). Classification (NCBI taxonomy): domain Eukaryota; kingdom Metazoa; phylum Chordata; class Mammalia; order Chiroptera; family Rhinolophidae; genus Rhinolophus; species Rhinolophus sinicus. The sequence continues at coordinate 146,524,165 of NC_133755.1, forward strand.
CTCCAAACTAATTGCTGATTGAGCTGTTTTTGTGGAGTACATTGTGGAAATGCTGGTTTGTAACCCTTCTCCTCGTGACTCTGCCACTGGATACAGTTGAGGCTGGCAGCCTGATAGCTACTCTGTCTGACCCACAGTGGCCGAAATTAATAGTTCTCATGTCTGATTAGTATTTGGGTCTCTGGTAAGTTAAGGAAAGAGTGATTAGCAGCCACAACAAACTAGTTTTCAAGGTACAGTGATGGACCTGGTATCTAAGAGAACTGATTTGAACAATATTTTAAGAATGCTTGCTTTGGGGCATTAAACTTCTAGGTTTTCCACATACATGAAAAAGAAACGGAATGACAGTATCTAACTTTTATATTTCTATATTGGGGGAAAATAGGAGAAGAAATGATAATCTAAATAAATTTGGGCAAAGTCAGATAAGAGAAGGGAATGAAAATGATTGAGTGTCTGTGCCTGTAGGCTTATAGTATTAGACAACAAAACATTCACAGTATGGGTGACAGAAGAAAGTTGTGAGATGCAAATATTTTATATTAAAAAAAAAGTATTACTGCTACAGGATAACAGAAGTCTAAAACACATTATTATGCAATGTGTTTATGAAGGGAAAGGGTGGTGAAGGAATATAAATGGGAGCATTATTCACTAATTTTCATATCAGAAGAACAAGTTTAAGTAAATTAGTGCTTTTCTAAAAGGTTTAAAAATAGAGGTATAAGGAGTAGATACATGTTACAGACCTTTAGGACAAAAGAGATAAGGCAAAGAATAAATTACTTGATGAGAGAGCAAGAGAAGATAGTAAGATTAGACTTATGCAGGACTTCAAACTCCTTATTGTATGATTTGTGAAACTTTTGAGACAAGGTTAGAATAAGGGAAAAGGATACTATAGATTTTCTAAATGCAGACCATAGATTTTGTTTGTTTGTTTGTTTTTGTTTTAGCTTGCAAGGCCCCAACTGAAAAGGGATGCTCAAGCAAATTTGGTTGAGGTGAAATTTTTGATTCAGCTATAAAAAGGTTTCAAACATTCTCCTATACAGCAGTGTAGTAGTTTACATTAGTTACAACATTTTGTAGGGTAGAATCTATCCACAGAAAATATTCTTTTTATCATGCAAGTGAACAACAGTGCATACTGGCCCAAGAGTCCCCTGAAGAGCTTCCCAATATCCACTATTATTCCCAGAATAGTATTAGCTGGCAATGAGTAAAACTCAGTTACTCTGCCATACCCAAGTTCCTCATGGCAGCTGTGAAGATGTCTTGCAGTTGAGTGTATCTAATCTAAGGAAGTCCCTGCTAAGGCATACGGTTATGGTCTGTGTAAATAGGTTTTACACAAGCTCCTGGAATTTAGAAAACAAAAGATTAAAAGAACAATGTAAATAGTTTATCAAGTAACTAACTAAGTAGTTAACCGTGGTATATACATATATGTGTAATTACGAATACACAACTGATTTTTACATACTTTTTCTACAGGCAAACTTATTTATTACAATATTATTCACTAGGAATTGGTCAAATCTTTCTGAATCCTGGATGCGTGGGAGCCAAATTGCAACCATGGTTCACAAATTCTTCATTCCTCAGCCTCCTTGAATTTTTGTTTCTGCTTACTGACGTGGCTGTCAATTTCCATAAAAAATTTAGCTCTGAAAATATGTTGACTCTATAGCCCTTTAGACTCCTTCATTTCATTTAAGCCTCAATTTTCACTGAGCGTGCGTTTCTACCGTTAGAACAATTGTTGCTAGCCTATTGCTACTGCTAGTCATTGTCACTAAGTTATGCCATATACTTGCATTATACTGTGGAGTTAGAGATACCTCATTGTTTAGTAGGAAAAATGACAACTTTTCCTTTAGTCTGTTGCATTAAAGTTTTTCCAGCATGGAATTGTGAGAAGGTTTTTCTTTTCTTTTTTCTTTTTGGTCCCAAAGGCATTTAAAAAGAAAAAAACTGGGTTACCAATACAACAATTTTTTTCACCAAATAATACATTTACACATTCAATTGCAAACCACATATATTCATTGGCTGCTTAATGTGGGACAAGTACTAAGTAAAATGCAAGAAGAAAATATGTCTGCCTTCAAAAAACTCATAATCTAGTGGAGGAACTAGGTGAGTAACAATGCAGCACCGTGGCATGAGTGCTGTCATAGAGGTGTTGAAATGTTTTCTGTGGTCTCGTTAACAGAACATTCTTCTGGTTTCCCCCCACACACTCTCTGTGTGGCTAACAATTTGGTGTTCCTTGAGAGTTCGTCTTAGCCCTCTATTCTTCTCACCCTGTATGCTCTTCCCAAATTATTTCTCTCTATCTGTATCTATTATTTTAATTTGTATACAGAAGATTCATAAATTTTCTCTTTAAACTCTACTCTGCGTTACAGACCCATATATCCAAATTTTTATTTGACATCTCTCCAGCGAATCTCATGTGCAACATGAACTCAATATTCCTCCCCCCTCAAAATCTGATCCTCCAATACCACAATGTCAGTGAATGGTATCAATAGCTATTCCTTTGTTCAAGCTAGAAAACTAGGGACTGTTCTTTGACATCTCCTTTTTATTTGTCTCCAATACTCAGTCCGTTAAGCCCTATTGGTTTTCCTTTATACACTTCTTTCACTTGGATCATTGTAATAGCCTCATTTCTCCATTCTTAAATCTATGTATTTTTTTTCACACTGAAGCCAGAATGATCCTTTAAAAACTCTAATCCTATCAAGAGATTCCTTTCTTAAATTTTTTCATGCTTTTCCATTGTTAGTATTTAATAATAACCTTATGAAGATATAATTTGCATACCATAAAATTCACCCTTTTAAAGTGTGCAATTCAGTAGTTTTTAGTATATTCAGAATTGTGCCATTATTATCACTGTCTAATTTTAGAATATTTTTATCTTCCTCTAAAGAAACCTTGTATCCATTAGCAGTCACACGCCATTATCCCTTTTCTTAACCCCTGACAACCACTAATCTACTTTCTGTCTCTATGATTTTGCCTATTCTGTATATTTCATATAAATTAAATTATATAATCCCATTGCTTTTTGGATAAAGACAAAACTCATTACCCTTGACTTTTAAACACTGCAGATCCTGGTCTCAATTTCTTCTCATGTCTCATCTCAAATCGTGTCCCCCACTACTCTTTTGATTCCATTCACAAGATTCAATTTCTTTCCTTAATCCCCACTTGCCAGACTTCCTACTATAAAATGTCTTTGCACATATTGTTTTCTCTTTCTCTTCTTCTCACCTAGGAAAGTCTGCCTCATTGTTCAACAAAAGGTCACATGTTACTCTTTCACAATGAACATCCGTGACCCCTCTGACTAGGTTTAATCTCCCAAATATAGGATTTGATGACACTAGGTGCTATTTTGCAGCATTTATTGCAGTTGTAATACCAATCTGTTTTTAGTAATTATTTAATGTCTTTTCTTCACTTGTCCAAGCTCCAGGAGGGTAGGGACCACATCTACTTTTGTATACTACTGTAGCTCTAGTAGCTTGCACAGAGTCTGACAGCAGTAGGAACTGATTAATATTTACTTAATGAATGAAAAAAGTTTGGAATAAAAGATTTGTAGAAAAAGTTGAGCTAACATTAGAAAAAGATGAAAACTGTAGCTAAAATTTGGTAGTGGGAAGATGAATTTAATATTAATGGGACTGGCTTCTGGCATCCTGAGATAGACGTGTAACTCATCCTTTTGAACTTTCTTGCCTAACCTTCTCCATTTGTAAGACAAAGATTACATTTGCCTTTTTCTATCCCAGACGAATTCAAAGACTCAAAAAAGGTAATGTATTTGAGTAAGGGTTGCAAACCATATATCACATCATGAAATTAAAAAATGTCTTTATTAGATAACCCAAAAATGTATATACTCAATAATCTTGGTTATTTGTAGGATACAAAACTGGGTTGTGTGAAAAATGGGAAGAATGATAAATTTTCCCCATTTGTGTATGTAACACACATATTTGTCTATTATAAAGGTTAAATCTCTTTTCTTAACTCATAAAAATGTGGAAAATACTTTGTAATTTTATAAAAAAGAGAAGTGATTGGATCTAAGGTAAGATGATGACATATATGACAACAGGGTTAGATAGCAGCCAAAACATTGAATATTGGCAGAGATCTCTAAGATCATAGCTATGATTGAACCAAAAAAATGTTAAAGGTGAGTGTGCTGAGTTGGGTGATGTGAGATTTATTTAGGAAGGAAAAACCAAAGCTTTATGTGGAAATGGATGTTTCATTGAAAAAAACAAACAAAAAAAATCTAGTTTCATATTGTTGATTAAACGTCTTACAGCACTGAAATTCAAACACTCCTCTGAGTTTGATATGTTTAAAAACTCATCAGTATGTTGTGTTGGATAAAAAAAAAAATGTGGAGACCAATTATGTGGAGAAGAGGAAGATTATTGTTAACACTAAATGCAGTGCCTGTTTACTAGATATGTATATATAAATGTGTTATATACATTGATATGTGATTTCTATAGGCTTAATGTTTGATTTGATTATCCATGTCTAGGACCAAGAAAGCTATTTATGAACACTTAATTTCCTAATGTTATAGAATATTAGGATGGACAGGGCCTTGTTATGGATGGAGTGGGCCCAGATGTTACACTTAGACAGACTCCAAAGTAACCTTTGTTTAAATTATGGTTAAAGAACTAAAGAAAACTGTGTTCAAAGAATTAGCAGGATAAAGATGACAATGACTTAACAAATATTGAATCTCAATAGAGAACAACTATTAAAAAAGAACCAAAAGGTAATACTAGAATCTAAAAGACTAATAATCATAATAAAAATTTACTGGAACTGTCCAATAGCAGATTAGAGATGACAGAAAAATGAATTGGTGAACATGAAGATAAACAATAGAAGTCATCTAATTAGAAGAATACATACGACAACAGCTCTTATGGCCATTCCAGAAAAAGAATTCCAGAATTGTTTTGAAGGGTAGACTAGGCGCTGGCATCGGTGCATAGCTTCCCAAGGGGAGGACTTCAAAGGTGACTGTAGTGATATTCAGCAGTGAGGTGTGTAGCACTTTTTCTAGGATGAGTTCGTGAACTTCATTGTCTGAACTCATATGTACATACATACATATATGCCACGCTCCCCCAAAATAATGATATCCATGTCAAATGTCAAGTTTCTGGAACACATGAGTGTTACCTTATTTGGAAAAAAGATCTTTGGGATGTAATCATTAAGCATTTTGAGAGGAAGAGATCATCCTGAGTTAACCAGTGGGCCCTACATCCAGTGGTAAGTGTCTTTCTAAGAGACACACAGAGGAGGAGGCAATGTGACCACAAAGGCAGGGGTTGCAGTGTTGTGGCCACAAGGCCACAACATTGTGTCATTGTGTTATGGTCCAAGGAGGATATGTCTCTCTTACAGGTTCACAGCTAGATAGCAGCAGAAACAAGCCTACAGCACAGGTATTGAGTTTCCCAAACTAATGTTGTTTATTTACTACCCACTACCTTCATACCTAAATTAAGAAGATTTTGAGCAAAAAGAAGAAAATTAGTAAATTACGGCAAGTAAATATTCTTGGAGAATGAGGGATATAATTTAGCTTATTCATTCCATCACATCAGTGACTATCTTCATTTATCTCCAGAACTTGCTTATTTTACGTTCCCACTTGCAGGCCACTGTGCAAGGGCATCTAATGTAGTTCCAGCATTATTATCCCTTGCATTTTGGGACTACTATGATTAATGTCCATAGCATAATTATTCAGGGCTCACATCTAAGCATTTATAAGCAGTCAATCTTTAGGTTTGTAAGGAAGCCTCTTGGAATAACAGAACTATGAAAAACATTGGGGGGGAGTCAGTGTTTGATGACTGTGTTATAATATTAATATTTGATTCATAAATACAACTGGACAATTAAGGACCTATAGATATTGGAATTAAATCAAAAGCACGAAAGAAAAGGATAAGGTTAAACAAAATATGAATACTTAATCTTTTTCAAGTGAAAAAAGAGAACTTTAAATTATAGTTCTAATTTTTATATTTGGAGTATTTCAGAAAATAGCTTATTCATATAATTGGAACCCACTGCTGTGTAAAATAATCAACCAGAGGGCAAGAAAACATTATTGTAAATTATCAATATGACCAGGAAAAAAACAAAAAAGACTAGAAGGGTTAGAAGCTAAAGTTTGGAAATTGTTGATAATGTATAAGAATAAAGACAAAGAGGTCTGGAGGGCAATCCAGGAGGTCTGGTATTTCTCAAATAGGATTTACGTAAATAAAGGAACAGAGGCAATGGATGGAAGGAAATAATCCAAAAGGACTATAGGAAGACTTCACAGAGATGAAGAAAATTTAAGAGTTGATTAAAGACCAAATAGAATGACTGAAGCTATATCTATTTTAGACCTATCTTAATGAAGTTTTAGAATTAAAACAAAAAGAAGACCTTCACAGTTTCCAGGGAAAATAAAACAATTTACAAACCAAGGGATGATAATCCAATTGTTGTCAGACTTCTCACCAGCAATATATATTAGAAGCCAAAAAGCAAAATTTTGAAGTTCTGAACAAAATTGTTTTGAAGCTAGAAATGTTACTCCAGCTAGCCTATCAGTCAAGTGTAAGGACAAAATGAAGAACATATTCAAACATGAAAGAATTTTACTTACCATCAACTTAAAAAGAAAAGAGTAAGATCGTATTCCAACAAAACATAAATGGAAACTACACTGTTTCCCTAAAAAGAAGACCTAGACGGACAATCAGCTCTAATGCGTCTTTTGGAGCAAAAATTAATATAAAACCCAGTCTTATATAAGATCCGGACTTACAGTAAAATAAGACCGAGTCTTATCAAAATAAGACGGGGGATTAAACTTGGAATACTATAAAAAAGAAATGTCAGAATGAAAAACTTGTATTGAGTTTAGAAAAGATAGCAGCAGGGCTCTAATACCTAAGTTTTCAAGAAAAAAACAATTCCATTCAACATATTTTATTGATTAGGAAGCTGAATGACTTAGGAATTTGGCCGAGGAAGCAAACATTTCTTTGGTGAACAAGAAAATAAATGCAAGAGTGGGGGAAAAATATTAGACTTTCAATTGGAAACAAACAAACAAGCTAACAAGAAATTCACCCTAGATAAATGAAGCAAATTAAGGAACTGAGATTTTAAAATAAATAACTAATTTGACCATAAGCCTTCAATATTCTTCAAGAAACACTGTATTCAGAATTAAATTACTTGTCTCTTGGTATTTGTCTAATCTCTTATGATTATGCTCAGTTCTTAGTGAATAATATTTACATAATGATAATATTAATGGTTTTCAATCTTTAAAATTAAAACTTAATTTTAGTTATAGATTGAGAATTATAGTTATATAAAGAATATAAACATTATAAACTTTAATAATGGAAAAGCAATGAAATATGATGACAAAGTTGGCAGGGACAAAGTGTGGGAGGGACAACTAGAAAGTGAAATAGCAGTGATAATTTAATTTTCCAGAGTAGAAAGCTGAAAAAGTCTGTATTGCACTCCATCTATATTCCGGGGCTATCTAGCTTGTATAAGGTTATTACCTACTTGTATAATTCAGACCAGATAATAGTCACTCTGTGGTAACATTTCAACCATAAAATGAAGATTTTGGAGTCTATAATATCCATGATCATTGAGATAATATCCCAGTTCTGAATATATAGTTTAACTAGCAATCTGATTTAGAGAAGAAAAATGTCTAAATAAAAATTTAAAACTAGTAAACTGACTAGTACTCCTGAATAAAACTGGAAAAATCCCTTAAAAAACCCTAAATATATATACATATACATATATATATACATATATATGTATATGTATATGTGTGTGTATATATATATATATATATATATATATATATATATATATATATAACATAAGATGATAATAAAGTATACTTGAAATATTTATCAAGGAAGACAATATTATAACTACAATAGCTAACATTTACTGAGCATCTACTATGTGCTAAGTATGTTGTAAATATAAAATATATATATGAACATATAGCAAATGCAAATTCATAGTTGTCATCAGAATTTGAGAAGATGGAAGTGATCACTAGTAAACAAGTTGTTTATAGTTTACGCAAAGTGTTTATGGTTCAAAAGAAACAGATTTGTAAAAATAAGTTTGGAAAAAATATTGACTCTGTTGAAATTCCCTTCCTTGACAGCAGAAACAGGGAGAGAAACATTCAGGAGAGGTTAATAAAAGAAAACAGAAATTGCATTGCAAAAGTACACCACTGAGATGGAGAACATGAATGGTGGTATCAAATTACCGTAGTGTTTGGATTCCCTCTGGCTGTATTTTAAAAGGGAATATAACCAGTTTAGGGGAAAAAAAAAAAAAAAAATTCTATATTTACATTGTGAGAGAAATTATATAATTACATCTTTGGTAACCAGTTAAACATAGGATGGAAAAATTTAGAAGTCAATTTAATGTTTGAGGAAATACAAAATTATTCAGAATTATTTGGGGTAATGCAGGCAAGTAAGTGTGAAGACGAGTTTAATAGTTAACCTTTAGTTTCCCTTCCAATTTTTAAATTCTGTGATTCAAGTACATTAACGTAAAAATACAAAAACAAACTCTTATTTAATTGTTGGAAAGGTATGTCTTTTGTTTTCTTCTTTGAGCTTTATTTCCATTATATTTTTCTAATAATCTTTTACTCTAATGCAATATACTTTTATATTTCTGAAAATCTTCTATTGGTTACCTACCATATTTCTCTGCAACAAAAATAGCTGCAGAAGTTAAAATTGAATTAGTTTTATTTTTCTGACCATTAGGCTCTAAGTGTTAAAACATTTCTTCTAGGTTGAGTTTCATGAAAATTATTATTACTACCTAATTGATGAAGACAACAACACGTTATAAATTTGGATACATACTTACTAAATGTAAACAGTGAAATATTAAAAATGAATGTCCTAATAATAAGAATAGCCTATTTGTTCCTGGGTAAATATTAATTATTATTTGATTGAGGCAAAGTACAGCATCGTTGTATTTATATTTTATATGTATATGTAAACACTGAGAAAACATTATCATACATAGGAAGATAGAAATGGAACTTTCAGTATAGCAATATAACTCAATTCTTTGAACTCCTTCCAAGTATATGCCAAAAATTCATATGGTGATCTATCATCAAAAATATTTTTATTAATCTATCAGCTGACAATTCAATTCAGTTCCCTTTAATTTTGATCCTGACTTGCAAAAAGATTTGTCACCCTGCCATTAGAATCATTTTCTCTCTCAATTTATAGGAACTATACTAAAAAGGCTTTACTGAGATGTATTTAGTAGCTATTATTATTAATTTTGATATACATTTATCAATGCATAGTTTTGATAAAATGCTTTCTTTTTATGTGCTTTAAATACACTACTGTTAAAATCTCAGAACTACATAATTAGCTAATTTATGGAAAATATTTACTTATTTGGCAAAGCCAGTCCTCATGTCAAACCAATCAGCCAATTAGATTTAGCGTCTGTCGGAAAAAGTGACCCATTTCTTAATTCAAGTACATTCATCAGTATGTGCATTCATGAAACTCTGCCATATCTGAATTGTAATTTTAAGAGAGCTAGTCATAGCACAGAGCTCTGCCAAGACTTTATTGCTTGGATGGAATAAAGCTATTTTGAATTTGAATTGTGTAAGTGATAGGAATCTTGGGTGAAAATGTCTTGAGATACATAAGAAAGAAGTAAAGAAATATTAGTCCTTCAAGTATACCTCTAGATTTTACAGAAGCAGGGCTCAAAATGTTGGGTGGGGAAAAAGGGAAGAGAGGCAAATGACAAAGTGAGATACTCTTAAAGAGAAAGATTAGGTAAATGAAAAATCTGAAAAACTGACAATAAAATTCCTTTGTTCTTCAGAGAAAAGTAAAGGAGAAGCTATCAAAGAAATCAATGACATTTCTGAGAAAACGCTATGATGAATTCAGGTTCTAGAAGCCCCCCAAAATGGAATGAGGAGTGTAATGCCACATACCTGTAAGGGAGTGGCAGAGGTCTGGAAGAATATGAAAACAGGCAAAAGGAAAGAACAGTAGAGAATTGTAAAAGACTGCTACAGAGGGTAGGAAGCAAGATGGACAAGAAAGATATGAGCCAACTGTTTCCCAAGATGCTGTATTACTGAAGATGATTGATACTTTTCTACTCAACTATTTTCTTCCATATTCAAGAGCAAGAAAATTAATAGAATTAAAGTCTGAAATATATGATGAAACAGCAAAAGACACTGATCTCTTTTACACAAAATCAGCTTAGTTTCAATAAATTACAGTTTATTGAAAGGACTTACAAATACAGTTGCAGAATTTCCATCAATAACATTTAAGTAATCATGATTGGTTGGGAGGCATTACACACAAAGACTGGTACTCTTCTAAAAGAGTATATCAATAAGTCCTAAAAATTGGGCATTGATGTACTTAATGTCAATGCTAAAAACTTTCTAGAACAAAAAATTATAACAAATAGTTGACAAATGATCTGTTAGAAAAATACCTCACTAGGGCTGGCCAGAATCTCCAAGTAAAAATCATAGGGAACCAGATCTCAACTCAAGGTAAGATGAATTTTCTTAAAATTTACAGTGGGCCAAATGCTCATATTGTGAATGTATGCAGTGAGTGGGCAAACACTGAAGCAGGGTCATTATCGTAGATGAAAGGGCAATTAAGGATATTCTATTTGGGTGGCATTGGACTTAGGCGGTCTTAGATTTCAGTCCCAGTTCTTAGTTCCTGGAATTCTATGCTTCTGTCTTAGATACATGGAATAGGCCTGCTTTTAAAAAGCACAGATTGCTTTGAATATTTTCTAGGTTCCCCCCATTAGCACTTACTAGGAGTTAGAGTGAGGTAGCAGATCCAAGAGTGAAAGCACATGAGGGGAGGGAGGGAGAGGAATTTCTCTTTACAGACCTGGCCTGTGTGGATCATCAGCGCCATCCACAGGAAGACCAATGGGAAGTGGGACTTGGGTTTTCTGGTGTTAAGATTTATCTGCCTCACATAGTAGTCCCTGACAAGCCCTTGCTGTTCTTATGAATGTGGAGGCCTAAGAGAGTTTGGGAAGTACCTGAATCATTGACAAAAATCTTTGTTTGTTTGTTGTTTTTATTGTCTCTTCCCCTCACTCCTTCTGAAAAGTCAGTTATGTGTTTTATTGATCATTCCTCAGGCAGAGAGACCTAATTGGCCTCATCATCCCCATGCTTATGACCTTCAGGTTCTGCCTTGTGGGAAAAGAGGGACTAGTGGACTTCCCTCAACATTGTGAATATACGTATAATATTTGTAGGATTTCCTTAGTTTTCCATGGTAGAATTATTTGAAAATTATGGGCCTCATTAAAAGCACATATGTAATTACTTATGAGATAGCTCTAAGGGGTGCGTGTGTGTGCATGCGTGCATGTGTGTGTGTCTGTGTAAGCGTGTGTGTGTGTGTGCGTGCATATGTGAGTATGTTGAGATGAATGGTTCTAGGTATACACTGAAGTGAAGGTGCATTTTTGTGTGTGCAGCACACTGCACTCAGCAATTCCTTAGCTTCCTATATTTATAAACCAGTAATTTCAGCTATTTTGTTAAATACTGAATGTGAAAGCTGAAGTGTTTGCCAACACAAACATCAAAGGGACTTAAGCATACTTTTTCCATATGTTTTAGACAGTATTTCCTTTATGGCTGATATCAGTCAGAGAGAGTGCTAGAATGTAATACCTCACACCTTGAAGATTAAACACCTTCTCAGCTGGTGTTTCTGTTTCGACTTCATTTCTTGCCACCTATCATAAGCACCATGTACCATGTCATGAATACTCTTGGTTTGTCTGAGCAATGAGACTATGTTTTTCAAAAGCATTTTTCTGCAAATAAGTAGACTCTGCCTTGTCTTTGACATGAGCTTAGTTGCTGAATGAATAGCTTTGTTGGACAGTGAGATAAGAATATAATAGAGTCTATAATAATGATGCCAATCATGGATGGCAGGAAGGCTGTTATTCTTGGGCTGTTGAATTTGTAAATCATGCTAGATTTCCCATGGCTTAATCTAAAAATGCCACCTTGTCAGTGGTAGAGGCTTACATTGTGAGTTCCCAAGGGAAAAAAAAAAATCATAAAGAACATCCTACTCTTCCTTACTGTGTAATAAATAAGTTCCAGGAAGGACTCATAATCCAAGGAATTACCCAAGTGGTACTTTCACTTCTGCACCTAACCCTGTGGGATTCAGGCACTTATCACATTCACTTGTATGTAAAATGATTCTTATTTGTGTTGGAGGTTGTATATTTTTTTTCTTGACTTTTGTTTTTGCTTGAATTGGAAGCACATGTTTTGAGAGGGCTAGGAATGTGGGCTTGGGAGCTCTGTGGCAAGGACTGTGAACTGCTACTCTATAAGAAAAGGACCCATTTCTTTTATTTTTAATTTTTAAAACAATTTTATTAAATTTATTGGGGTGACACTGGTTAGTAAAATTATATAGGTTTCAAGTGTACAATTCTATAATACATCACCTATTTTTTGCATTATGTGTTCACCACTCAGAGTTAGTTCTCTTTCCATCACCATATATTTGACCCCCTTTACCCTCTTCTACCAACCTCCCCACCCTGCTTACCCGCTAATAACCACTAAGCTATTGTCTCTGTCTATGAGCTTTTGTTTGTTTGTCTTGTTTGTTTGTTACTTTTAGTTTTATATCCCACATATGAGTGAAGTCACATGGTTGTTGCCTTTTTCTCTCTGACTTACTGTGTTTAGCACAATAATCTCAAGGTCCATCCATGTTGTCGCAAACGGCAGTATTTCATGTTTTCTTATATCAGAGTAATATTTCATCATGTATATGTACCACATCTTTATCTAATCATCTATTGAAGAACATTTTGATTGTTTCCATGTCTTGGCTGCCATGAATAATGCTGCAATGAACATAGGGATGCATGTATCTTTACTGATAGATTTTTTGAGTAGATGCCCAGAAGAGGGATTGCTTGGTTGTATGGTAATTCTATTCTTAATTTTTTGAGGAACCTCCATACTGTTTTCCATAGTGGCTGTACCAGTTTACCTTCCCATTAGCAGTGTATGAGCAAGGACATATTTCAAAGTATGTCCTTATATAAGGACTGATTGTGAGTTTAGGAATCTAAAAGGCAGAAATAGTAGCTAATGTTCTATAAATAGCCACTTGAATGAGTCAACATTTAAAGGGACCCTTTAGGAAAATTATAAGAAAATAACAGAAAAAATTTAGATTTAGAAACAACATCAAATTATTTTACTCAATCATTGCAGTTGAAAGATAAGCAAAATTAGGCTCATGGAAATTGAAATTTGTCCTATAAGTTTTGTTGAACAAGCCAGCTGTGAAATTCTGGTTTCTTAAATGTCTTTCTACATTCAGATTCTCTTGAATATTCTGGGTATCTCTTGGAATGTAATTATTCATAACCTAATCTACCTATCTTGTAATACATGCAAGATTTTTCCCAAACCAGGAAAAAATGTCTATAATCATAAATTGTCAGTGAAGTAGCAAAACAAAATCTAAAATATGATTGAGTTCTTCTATCAAAGAAGAAGTTCTGAAAGGTTAAACTCATTTGAAAGAATGTGATATTATAAAATGATTTATTTTATATCATAAATTTTAATTATAAAATATTTTCAGATTTTTTTTCTGTATTCTTTACAAAAAAACCTATGAAGTGAGTGACTTTTAGCTGCATTTTATAGATTAGCATCATGAGGCTCAAAATTTAAAGGTACACCTAAGATGGCGGGACTGGGTTGGAGGCCCAGGTCTTGGACTCCCAATCCCAGCCCTCTTTTCACTATTTCATAGTTTGCTCTTTAACAGCTAAGTGACCCATCCTTCTTGCCTCTATTAGTTACCTCTCAAACTTCATCCCCATTTGGGAAATAACAATGAGAATTTTTAAAAACCAAAAGATGATAGTAAGGAATTTCCAAAATAATGCTGTAACTAAGAACTCTAGAAAGAATAATAAGAAGGGAAGCATGCTGTTCTGCTGGCAGCTAGGATGAAGAGAGGTAGTGGCATGGAGAAGACAGCTCCTACTGGCTCTCAAGAGCCAGTTGTTAAATTTACAGCCATTTTGCTCTGTGTTAAATAGCCATTATTAAAAGTTAAATTATATAAACTTATAATTGAACAGTATGTTAAAAACAAAGATACTAAATACTTAAGACTTGGAACTTAATTATTTTACTGCAATCATCTATGCTTTTGATGTTATTTACATTTATAATATTTGCATGGTGGAACTACCGTGTAATGTTATCTGTTCTTTCCAGTCCTGCATGGATAATTTGAAATTGATCATGATGGAAATACTTACACCCTAAAAATCACAAATGCTACCATTTATTGTTTTGTTCATTGTCTAAACTTAAAAAAAATGATGGAGAAAATATTAATAGTGCAGATTACATTTACAATTGTGTTGTATCTCTAGCTATTACATTGTGAATAGCACATAAAATTGAGAAAACATTCTAGTATTTGAAAACCACTGCTATCTGACTCAGCAAAGAAATTTCTCATGTCATTAAAAAGTGAATGAAGTCTGACATGTGTCCTTATAGCTTTACTTTAGATTCACTCTAGAATGTAAAAGAAAATATCAACCAACATTTATGTCAGGATTGTACTCATTTGTCAATGACACAGTAACTTCTTTTATGAATCAGATTGTAATCAAGCGTTTATACATTGTCCAAATTTGTGACACTGTTGTTGGGGAATAAAATTAAAAAAAAAAAGTAATAGTGGAGTTTATAAGAAACAGCAAGTAATACTGAAATCATTTGAATGGAATTTACAGTGATGATTATTATATATTTTATCGTTATATGTAAATTGGGTGCTATACGTTCCTAAAGCAGTACAATTTGCAATAAGCTACTTTTTTCCCTTGGGGAGTCAGTTGTTAAACACTTACAAGCACACCGAGGGATGGAGGGCATGCTTTGTGGGAAGATGAGTGCTGTATGCAATGAGGATACCAGAAAAATCCATGCTTGTTCCTTTGTAATTGTCCTTAACAGGAGCTCTAAGTATAAGTGATGGTACCAGTTTTATGTAAAAAACTTCTGTGACTTTTTCCTGTATTGTATGGGGAGGAACGTTTTTCTACCTGTGGGGTCTCAGCTTCAAATGCCAGAACGTGGTTTACATTGTAAAATGGCACCAACTTAGGTATATAGACAAATGGAGGGGGAAAAAAGCTCTCATTAATTGTAGGTAAGCTTGTGGTTTGGCCCCAATATTCTATCTCAACATTATTCTTTATTTTATTTTCCTACTAGTACCCAATACTGAGTACAATGGTGCTACCTTGTGGAACAAAGTCCCACAGCTCTGGTGCATCTTTGGTCCTGCAGGGCTTCCCTCCATGGATGTGAACATCTCCAGAATCAGTCATAATTTATCTATCTTTCATTCTATCTCCCTGTGCTCTGCATTGTCTCCAAGGGGTTACTGCCATTCTCTCTCCAAGTAATATATATTCATATTACCACATACTGCATCTCTGGTCATGCTTTAACCCTAATTGATAACTCAACGGTTGGGATTCTAAACCTTGTGGCTTAATGGTAGTAGTGATGAATATTCAATAAATGATTGTGGATTGATTAATTAATAGAATGCCCTTGTAGACTCCTTCAATCATACCACTTCCAACTGCTCCTATACTGAAGGCCGAATTACTCATATTATTTCTTCTCCCTTTCATTGATTTTTACATTAAAATTAATTAACACAAAACCAGAATTGCAGATTGAGTAATGACTAGTTTTCTGGTAAAGCTATCAGGTTTTAGGCCTGGCTTGCTTTGCCATTCATATATACCCTGATGGTTTTTATTTGGGGTTTAGCATGTACTGCAGTTCATCATGCTTAGGTTCCATTTATAAAGGCATTGATGAGATAGCAGAAATGTCAAAAGAGAAGAAATCATGAGATGTCATGGTCTTTTGACTTCCAGTTGAAGAGTGGAGATTAGTTATAGGTCAAAGCTAATGAAGGGATGGTTTGTAGTTGTAAGAAACTTGCTAAGGCAAAATAGGAAAATCTTACTAGAAATATAGTCTTCCTTTCAAACCTTCCTTGAGTACTGCATGATTTAAATAGGAACATCAGGGTATGATATATATTTAATATACGAAATAGGCAACAATATGAGCAACACAGGGAGAGATGGGTTAAGTAAAAGGCATTGTGACCAGGCAGCCTGGCTTCCAACCCTAGCTCTGCTTCCTCAGGAAACGTCATTTCTCTGAACCTCAATTTATTTATTTGTAAAATTGGAGATAATTTTATACTCACTTTGTTGGGCTGTTTTGGGTATTAAATAAGATAATAAGTATGAAATTTCCACACACAGATGTTGAAGGCAACATGTTGCCAAGAGGATTTCCACGATGCAAAACCTTATTGAGAGGGAAGTTGGGGAACTACTTCCCTTTAGAGAATGTTTTATTTCAAGGACCACATAATGCTCTTCTCTGTTATTTTTAAATGGTGCTATTTCATGAAAATATTTTCATAAACTACAAATAGATTTAGCTACTTTAAAAATTATTTGTTGAGGTTTGAAGGATTACTCAAATATTTGTATTATGTGCAATTTGTGAAGGTAGAAATTATTGAATTACTTTGGGAATTTCTGAGATCGTGAAGATCTAAGGACAGTGCATCATATCTTTGGGGAAGGTTATGGTACAACAATGTTGTGGTCTGTCATGGTGCATGGTTTAATTCCAAGTCCAGCCTAAAAGTCTCCATTCTATATCTATGTTTTCTGATTAAATGCTATTAACCATAGTTCATAGGTGTATTCTGCAACTACTGTTGAGAGATTTATCTATCCCATTATTAGAAGTAATTTTCTGTATTATCAAAAGGCAGTAGTTCACATAAACATCAAACTTTTCCAGAATTTATATTTTAATCTCTGTTACATTAATAGATTGTAAGCGAGAAAGGAATCCAAAGACTAAGACTATCAGACCTTACTTGCTTGGTGTGGTGAAGACCCACTCCTCCCCAACCCTGGCACCCCCGAATTTTATTTTCTGCGGTTTGCTCCTTGGAAGTCTGAAGAGGTATATTGTTACAGAGGGTCATCTTGGAAGTCCAAGTAGTTATGGAAATACTGCTGCTTTTGGAGATTTATGAAGCATATTAGCACATTAAAATATCTGAGGAGGCCTGCAGTAAAGCAAGTTGTTTGATACGGTGTTTTTCTCTCTTTTATTGCATACTTATACCTTGTATCATTTGTGTTTGATGAAACATGTTTTAGGAAACTTTGCTCTGAATTACAATTCCTCAGCCAGAAGCAAGCAAGCAAACAAACAAACAAACAAAGGACAACAACAAAAAAACCTGAAATTGCTTTTAACAGAGTCCTTAGAGTTGATTTGTATTGGGAAGAACTGGGTTTGGGCTTTAATGCTACAATTTTACAGCTAACTAACATTTGATAAGTATTTTCATTTCTACAAGTCTCAGTTTCCTTTTCTGTAATAGCATAAAATACCTAATGCTTATCTACAGGTTTTTATAAATATTATATAAATTAATGTGTGTGGAAATGATATATAAGATCAACGGATATTTACTGATTCAAATATGTCCCTTATAGATTTATTAGGCCTTATTTAGCATGCGCATGTTAATGAGCTTAGGTCTCCATGTCTCATCCCATGATTAAGAAGAAAAAAACAACTAGAAAGCTATTGAGGCAGTTACGGAGCAGTGATAATAAAAGCAGCTATCCCCAAATCGAAAAGCAGACTGATTACATTGATATATGCATAAGAGTTGATGAGTACAGTTCATCAAGAAGTGGTTAAATGATGATAGAAGTCTTCCATCTCAAAATGGAGTATAATAGTTTAGGAAAAATACTACAAATGTGGTTCCCTTTAATCACAATCACTTTTGTTATCCCTATTTGACATCTGCCTTTTGCACTGAGGTCAGGACATACTGAGATCACTGAATTTCTGCTCAATAAAATTTTCAATATTAGTTGACTGGTAATTTATTTATGTGGAGCAACTCCCTAAAAGTCCTATATTAATGGTGTACTCTTTGAAAGAAGATATTGTCAAACAACTTAATGTCTGATTGTTTATACAGATTAGATATATAATAAAATATATAGCATTTGTAACTATGAATAAATATAATTCTCTATTTGTGACATCCTATTGAATGAAAAGAGCAAGCTACCAAATAATGTAAAAAGTTATTTGTTTAAAAATATGTACACAAAGGAAAAGCTCTGGTAGAAAAAAAAATTGTCCAAAAAACTTAGTGTTGATTTTGTTTGGATATTTATGGTTAGTTTTTGTTTTATTGCATTTGTTTATCTTCATGTTACAATTTTTCTACAATACATGTAAAATTCAATGTGGAATATTTCACACCAACATTACCAAAAATCTTCACTCTGATATTTCTGACTGTCTTAGTTCATTGGGGCTGCTATAATAAAATACCACAGTCTGGACAGCTTATAAACAACAGAAATGTACTTCGCATTGTTTGGGAGGCTGAGAAGCCAAGGTCAAAGCATTGATAGATTCTATGTCTGTGAGGGCCCACTCTCTGTTTTATAGATGTTGACTTTTCTCTGTGCCCTCACATGGTGGAAGGGGACAGAGATCTCTGTGGGTCTCTTTTATAGGAACACTAATCCCACTTATGTGGGTTCGATCCTCATGACCTAAACACCTCCCAAAGGCCCCACCTCTGAATAGCATCATACTGATCATAGGAATTTAATATGTGAATTTGGTTGAGACACATACATTTAGTTCATAACACTGACCAAAATGATTGAGCAGAACCAATGGTGGCCATCACATGAAAGTCACTCAGGAAAACAGAGGTGTATCACTTGGTTGCCAGGATTCCTCTCTGGCGCTCTGCCTACCCACCTTATGAGTGTCACAGTCTCTGAGGAGATGATGGACTATTCCACCTCCAATCAATCAAGTTCTTATATGAATGGATTTTCTAAAAGATGAAAACATATACATCAACAAAAATCTAAAGCCTTTTCATCTTAATATCCCCACAGGGCTCTGTGGGGGAAGTTTTTCACTTCTGTTTTAAATAGTTGAGCAATGTGAATACAATAAAAACAGAGTAGGAAGGGCCTTGCAAAAACTGTAAACAATTGTGTAGATTGTCTTTCAACTGGCCTTCTCAAGCATATGTGGCTCTATGCTTTTTAAATTATTATTCAGTGTTGAAGCCATACCATTGGTGACATAATAGGATATACTGGTAAGGAGGTATCTGTGTACCATCTTTTACAGATAAATCTTAAAAGGTACCAAGAAGGACTCATCAAATAGCACATGTAAAACACAGCGCTGAGAGCATAATCCATGAATATAATCCATTTGAGACAGCATTTAACTCCAGGTACGAAATAAATGACATAATCAACAATGCATATGAATCTTGAGAAACTTTTATTATTCTCCTTTATTTGAATTTTCTTTTGTCAGAGGGAACAAGATCATAGGCTAAAAGTAATTTCCCATAGCTCCTACAGAGCACTTTGTTCTTAGTAATTGTGTTTATATTAAAGATGAGGAGGGTGAGGAGGACACTTGGGTTTATATCACTGTGAGATATTAATTCCTTTAAGGTCCTTGTGATTTGTTGCTCTTAGAAAAGTAATGAATTATTTATGCTACACTGGTATGAAGCCTTAGGGCTAGTAGGCTAATTATTGGGCACATGTGGAAGGACAGACTATTCACTTAGAGACATGCATTTCAAAAGGTGGTTAGTTTCCAAATGTAAGCAAATTATATGACTGCATTTTTTTTAAGCAGATATTTTGATGCCTTTTTATTGATTATCAAAGGGCAACTGAAAATCTAATTCTCCTCAAAACCTTGTCTTAGGTGTCTATGCAGAGGTTTCTCTCCTTTTCATTCTCTTTTGGTTTTTGCTGATTAGCCTGATGAAACTGGATTTGCAACTGTAGCCCTGGTCAGAGATGGCCAAAAGGATGCACAGTCTGTGCAGATTCTCTTCTTATTCTCCTCTTTAGCTCACTTGCCTTGATTTTCTGTTGCTTTCCTTGTATCTCCTTTTTTTTTTTTTTTTTTTTGCTGTCTGTTATTAATATTCTTTTCTGACTCTACACTCCCTTTCTTTTTATTTTCTCAAGTATTTCTTCTATATCCTTCTTTTTCACCCCATTGCCTTTTTCCATTGTGATGCTTACCTTTCCTCATGTCACCCTCAAAGTCATGTTTTCTCACCATCTCCTCCCAGCAGGGCCTGGTAGTTTTTCCCTTCTCTCTCTCATTAGTGTTTCTTTTCTGTTCCATCCTCTCTTTTCCTATGACCCCAAGGATTCAATTCCATGCTTTCATCCTTGTGCACATTGAGACTCATTTAGATTTGTCTGGTATTGGCAGCATAGGAGAGTTTTTTTAGAGCAGGTGGCACAAGGTACCATTAATGTCTCTTGTGTCCCCCTTAGCTGAGATCTGGCTTCTTGTTAGAATTAGCAATCAGTCAATGTTCAGGACAGGTGAATTCTGATTTTAGGGGCAAGGATGATGTGTGAGGCCTACTATGGTAGGTGAGGTGACAGGGAAAGGACACTGTGCAAATCTGTAGGTCCTGGGTTCATTTGGTGTGTTTCAGTGCTGAAGGTAGCACACTGATTTTAACAAGGCACAGTTATAATCCCTATTCACTCCATCATTCAATTTATGCCATATATTATTGTCAAACTGATTTATCAAATTTGCTGCCTTAATCTCCCCTCTCTTGAAACCCCTTCAGAAACTCCAGTTAATGCTTTGTGCAAACCTCACCCCTTAGCACCTTGCTTGCCACCAAATGAAAAGTCCTGATTTCCTTTTGTTCTCCACACTCTAACTTTTCTTTCTTCTCTCATTCATACTCTTAACATATATTTATTTGAACTTTTCTTCCAGTGTCCTTTTCATTTATTGAGAGACCTAGTCCAGCTTTTCCAGGAGGATTTACCTCATTTGAACAGTCTCACCCATAATCCCCAAATTTTCAGCACCCTTTTATAGCTTAGTTTTAATTTGATGCTTTTTCTACATATTACTTTTAATCCCATCTTTTCCCTTCTTTCTAATATCACAAATTCTGTGCATAAATTTCACACCCATCTTGCCAATGTCTAAAAAAAAAACATTAATTTTTCATGAGGATATAATTTCGCTTTTTAAAATTTTTATGATTAAAACAATCTTAACGCTTCTACTGATGTGTATAATAAAGTACTATGGAAGGCAGTGATCTTGGAAGAATTTTATAATATTACTTGTAATTTTTAAGGGAACATATTCTTACTCATGCTCATTTACCAGAAAAAGTGCCAGGAAAAAAAACACATTCTTTAGTGGCTGGGATCTCCACCCAAAGTTTTGATGTCCGGTCTTCCTTTTAAGTGCTTTAAGTCAGTGTCTGTTGGTAGAACAGTAAAACAGTCCTTGTGGATGGAGATGTTAAGGACTCTTTTTATGTTTTTAAGTGCCTTTTGTTTTGGGCCTGTGGTATAATTTCCTGGATTGGTTTTTAGATACTATCTTTAAAGTCAAAATTAACTGGATATTTCAAGTGCCCTTATGAGTTGTTGCTAGGAGAAACTGATGTTTTGGGCCCTTAATAAAACATGTAAATAGACACATTTCCTGTAACAACCATGTCCTTCTCAGAAAGAGTGTTTTAATAGCCACAGCTGAGTGGGCAGTCACTCATGTGACACTCTTTCCAAACCAGCCACATCTTAACATCAGTGATCTGTTTGGCCAAACAGGTTCTCTCCTAGAAATTTGGAGTTGAGACATATGGACTTTCCATAGTTGGCATTTAAATTTATAAAGGATGTTAAGCCAGAACTGGGAGTAGCAATCTTTGACTCATGCATAAATGGTTAGATAAATTTGGACAACACAGAAGGAAAATGATAGACACATGAGGACAGAAGCAGAGATAAGATCTCATGACATGAGGGATAGAGAAGAAAACAAGCAGACTGATAGACACAAAGTCAGACACATATACAGAAATACAAAAATAGAGGGAGTTACATCTAGAGAGAGAGAGAGAGAGAGAAAGAGAGAGAGAATAGAAAGAATTCGATGGAATCAACCTTCCATCAGGGAGCTGGCTGGTCCCCTTGGAGAATGGTGCCATATCTGAGCTCATCATTGGCCTGTATGATTGACAGGCTGGGTGTGTAGCAATTGTAAAAGCCAGAGCAGCCTTGAGGAGAGAAAGTTCATGTTGCTGAGCTCCATGTATAAACCTCCAACCTTGTTACCGTGGCCAGTTTGAACAAGCATTGGATAGGCTGAGTAAGGAGGCCAAATGGTTTCTGCAATAGGAATCACCCAGTCTCTGATTATTGAGAGACTCCTCTGCAGTGGACACCTTCTGGTGTGCTTTTATATAGGACAGGAATATCCAAATATTCCGTGATTATCCCAAGAACTCTATTCACATACCTCTTTCTTAGACCTCCTGTCACCAATCCTCTAATCTTGTTTTTCAAGTCTTTGATGGAATAGGCTACCATTAGCTTCTCCCAGGGGTCATTATGGATCCATACAGAAGACCATCTATCCCTCCCACAGAAAGTAGAAAACTAAATGTACTACCTTAAATTCTGCCTACTGGGAGTATTTCCCTGTAGGACTGACTTTCAGACTATCACAAAGGGGGCTGGAGTGTGGCAACTGTACACTGCTTGTTGTAGTCAGTATCTATCAAGCAGACTGGTAATTTCCCCTTTTTGGCTAATACTCAAAGATAATTTCCCATGAGGCCACGGTGTGGTTTGAGGGACTGATGACTCAACAATAGGAGTTGGTATTTTGAAGTCTGATTCTGCTCAGGTGTTATTTGAGGTTTCTGGACCTCCTCGGGCCCCATTAGGTATAGTCCATTCCCATCTAATTATTCAGTGCTGCTGCACACATCTGCTTGTAGGATGTGGTTGACCAAATAATAGCTATTTCATGATGAGTGGTGCAGGTCACATAATACCCTGCTTGCTGTGATCAGGTGTTTGGTTGTTCCAGGGTTCAGTAGCAAACCAAAAATGGCTTTACAAATGCAAAGTAGTTGCTTGAAGAAGATAATTTGAATTTGCTCCAGAATATAAGGGTCTATACTATGTTTCTCCTGTTGAGGCATGTGGGAGACTCCAAAGATTGTTTGTATTTATAACAGAGAGCTCAAGTACCATTTAAATATTCTAACTTATATTTCCAAGAGGTGGGAAAGCTTGCACCGCAACCTGGACATATTGGTAACCCTTTCTTGCTTTGGGCAACACTTATGACTGATATCCTTGTGGATTACTCAGGAAATAGATTACAGCACTGATGCCAAATGTAATATACATTTCCTCCAAAATACAAAGACTTATGTAAAATGTGGTACCTCTTTCATCACAGTAGGACGTTTGAGGTGCACTTCGTTGTTGCTCACTTTAGAGGGGATATCTAGTACACAAGAGGATTTCTAGAATTTTTGCAATTTGGTATTTGTGGGGTTTATCTCCTACTCAGTAGCACACATGATTTCACTTAGACCTCTGTCATGTTTCCCTGAAAATAAGACCTACCCCGAAAATAAGCCCCGGTTAAGATCTCAGCCAGATGGACACATTTAGTACGTTATGACGATGTTCCAGAAGAAGATGACATGACTGTAGTTGAATCAATGTAGATTTTTTGTACATGAAAAAATAAGATATCCCCTGAAAATAAGCCCTAATGGAGGAAAAATTAATATAAGACCCAGTCTTATTTTCGGGAAAACACTGTGTGCTTGTGACCTCCTGCTCATTAGGTCCAGTTAGCATAATGTCTTCAATCTAATGGATCAGAGTGCTTTTTCCAGGATTTCAATAAGGTCAAGATTCTTCTGGATCATGTTCTGACAGAGATCAGGAGAGTTGATATAGTCCTGAGGTAAGACACTGAAGGTAGAATTCTGTCTCTACAATTTAGATAAAGATGAATTGCTCCTGATTGTCTTTACTAATTCAGAAAGGTAAAAACAAACAAATAAAAAACACACATACAACAAAATAAACCACTTCTTAGACCAGTAATTATATTCCTGGAGCCAGCAGCTGTGTTGATTTGCTCCAATAAAGGCACAGCATCTGGATCTACAGCTGTAGCTGGTGGCACCAACAATTCAGGGTCATTCTAAAGCATCCATTTGGCTTTTGTACCAGCCAAAATGAACAGTTAAATGAGGTTGGGACAGGAGTTACCATTCCTACTTCTTTCACACTGAGAGTAGCACAAACTTCTGCAGTTTTTCCAGGATATTGCTTTCTGATTATTACTTCACGGGAAATTCCGGTGGCTCTACATGACTCTTCCCATCCTAGTAACATTAACTGCTTGGGTCAGAGAACCAATGTAAGGATGTTTCCAGTTGTTAAGAATGATTATTCTGAGTATACAATCAGGAACATGGGAAATAACCACCAGAAGCCCATTGACCAAAAGGTGGTTATGGACCAGGACTCTACTCCTTTCCTGACTTTGTGCTCACACTGGTTAGTGCCAAACTGTAGCCCATAACAAACAGCTCCTAGGTGATAAGGTTATTTCTCTTTTCCAGTTCACTGTCACCCTGTTTGATGGCCATGGATTTTCTTGGGGAAGGTTTGGAGAAAGATTTACAGAGTATTTTTGTGTCCACATTTCATGATGATTCCTTAAAAGAAACTAACCTTCATCTCAAAAGGCTCTGGTTTTGTGAACTGGGTAAGAAGCCGTAAATTCCCCTTGTAGCACTTTGATTCAGGTACTGCCTACCAGAGGAAGAATTGATGCAATAACACAGACTAAGTAATATTTTAGAAGGCTGACTATTTATTTCATTTCTAAGATTCTCTCTCTCTCTCTCTCTCTCTCTCTCTCTCTCTCTCACACACACACACACACACACACACACAAGTTTGACACCACCAAACATCCATGTGGATCAAAACATTTGTGTTGCCATTCTGTCGCCATTTGTGTTGCCATTCAGCTTATTGCAGTCATTTTGCCAGTCTCATTCCTGAAACTGAGCACTGCCACCTGGTACTACCACTCCAAGTCCCCATCCTCCTCGTTGAATTAGGGAGCCGAATTCTTCAGTAACATCACTGACCTACAGAAGGCAACCATGACAGAACTTTTTTGGGATACTGGTGCTCACAACCAAAGTATTCTTATTACTTTGGAGAAGGAAGTATGGTAAGGGTAGGTTATATGTAATCGGTCCACTGGCCGTACAGTAAGTGTAGGTTACACACAATAGGTCCATTCCAGCATTCTCTATAACTTTGATTTCTTTCCTCTTTGTCACAGAGAAGTCCCAGGATTTCAGTCTAATTTTTGTAGGTCATCAAGTCCAGGTTCAAGAAAACTATTAGACCCTATCCCAGGTGTTTCAGCAGACAATATATCTATGGTAGAATCTTAGGTAAGCTTTCCCATATTAATAAAGTCTTCTTGCACCAACCTCATATTTTTATCTCTTTGATTTAACTCCTTCATAATCTATTTCTAAACATGTTTCCACCCTCTTCCATTTCCTGACTATAAAAATTGGCGAGGTCACCACTTTGGTGTAAAATCTATCTTGTCTTTGATAATATTTTGCAATTCTCCTTCTGGCCATGGAAGCAATAAATGATGGTGGGGATTAACCTTAAGGACATTGGGAATGACATTGCTAGGCAATGCTCCAGATGAAGTTATTGAAAGTAGTTTTTTCAGATAGACTAGAGGGACTGTTTCAACTAGCAAAGAAGATTCAGGGAGCTTTGAGAGTTCAAGTTAAGGACCTCATCTCAAGTTCTACTTTTTACAACTACTGCATTATTATTACATGTCTTTCTGATTACAGTTAGAACCCTGCTTATAAAAGCATTGGACTCTGAGACTTGAGATAGATTGCTAATCTTAACTCTAACTTAGACTCTCAAAGCCCACTGAGTGTATATATATATATATATATATATATATATATATATATATATATATATATATATAATGAGTATTGCAACTCTGCAACCTATACCATCAGGTCATGGTTTTCTGATCATCAATTATGTTTTCCCTACATATACACAACATGAGAGATACATTTAAAGCTGATCAGAACCTTTCCAGATCTCCATCATGCCTTGAGTTGAAAGTTCAAGGCACTAAGCTTGTGTTTTCATTTTTGTAAGCTCTCCAGTAGAGTGGGAAGCAACTTATAATTTTTATTACCATAATAATCAAATGGCACAGATACTTAATCTGCCCAAAACTTGCCCTCCACTGGTTATCATCCCACTTTCTCCCACCTGAATAGGAAGTCATTTGTATGTTGTAAAATAATATATGTAGAATCAACACTAGAATTTCAACTTGAGGGTCTGTTTCTTGAGGCTATTCTTGGAACCAATTACTGATATCAACCAGGGGTCCAGCAAGAGACAGAAGGCACACTGGTGGAATTCTGAGGAGAATTGAATGAAAGTACTCATTACAGATGTGTGGCATTGGGTAAGATAACAAACAAGAGAAGTAGAGGTACCTCAGGCTAGCCACATTGGAAGGTGTTACCATCCTTAAGCCTGGAGGGGAGAAACAGCTCACCAAAACCCCATCAGAGCCAAAACTGAGGGGTTGCCTGGCCAAAGTTGTGGACAGAGGCAATTGCAGCCACTGTTAGAATCCTAGATTGAAGCTGGCATGACCAAGCCAAGAATAACCCTGACCTATCTCTTTTTCTTCTTTCTGTTTTCCTGCTGGTATCCCATTCGCCCAGGCAATGTAGTTTGCAGGCGTCAGTCTTTCTGGCATACACAGAATACAACAGATAATGGATCCAGTTTGGGAGAGAATGGAGAATGGCAAATGGAGAATAATAGCATGGTGGTCATTTGTGTGTGTGTGGGTATTATTGATGGTGTTGGTAGGAGCTGTCTGTGCAATAGTGGGGTGAATTAAAGGACAGTCTCCTACTGTGTTCAGAAATACTACTCACTTTTAGTTTTGCTTCTGGTAGAGAATATATTTGTTCAGACTCATTACATCACCCTAACGATTTATTTCCATGCCACATCCCACCTCACTATATCAGAAATTCTTTCCTATGGGATTCCATGTTCCCCAGGCAAATCAGGAAATATGGCAGAAACTGTTCAAACAGTTAAGGTGATTGTACAGAGTTGTAGCATCTGAAAGCTTCCAGACAGAGTGTTGCCTAGTGCATCTGAGTCTGAGTCCAGGTAACCTATTAGCATAGTAAAGTCAAAGAAACTTAAGGTGTGCATTACTTGGAAGCAAAAATAATTTATAATGCAATGTGGCATCAGAAAAGCTGAATGGTTTTTGGAGAAACAAATGAAGAATAATCACAGTCCTGTGTATGTGTTCCCACACAATTCACTTATAATGCTTCAGATATCACATCTGACTTTGAATATCTGAATAACAATAGGTTGCAGACATTTGTTGGGAGAAATGGTGGTCGAAAGGAAAAATACACAATTAAACAAAAGAAAAAGCCTTATTAATAAAAATATCCACCCTACCAAAAACAAAACAAACAAAAAGTGAAATAGATTAATAAACTTTTGACTCTGGAAAATGAATTTTTACCCTAATCATCATAAAAATATAACGTGTTTAAGACACATTTTAAATGACTATAGGGAAAATATATCTGGACATAAGAAAAATGACTAGAAATGAACACTTTGGTATCAGTAACATAATCTTTTCTTGAGAAAATAATCAGACGCATAGAGGAGTGGAAGGGGTGTTGATTGTCATGTCAAGAATAACTTGTTTATTCATAGCTGTGCATCCCTTTCTATATTGAATCCATTAACTCTATGAAGGTGAAAATTCAAACTTGGGATAGATCTGCAAATGAGGAAACAGTAATCTTTACTCTCCTTCCATTCCCATAAGTAGAACAAATTTAGCTGTGTTTTGCTAGAGGCAAGTTTGCTGCACTTGAATAACCTTTACATTGATTGCTATAGACATCGAGGTAAAATTGTGAAGCTTTTTCTGTGGTGTTGCAGTTTTACACGGTGTAAGTTTTGGTCATTGTGTCAATCTACATTGCTTGCCTCAGACAATCTCTATTTGAGTAACTTCTTTAAATAGAAAGTGGCCTTTATTTGAGTTACTGGATTTCTCATCACTGTGCTTTGGGGGAGGACATGCAAACTTTGAAGCAAACTGCTTTCTCTGCTTACTAGCTGTGTGACAGTGGGCAGGCACATTTGTATCTCCTATGAGCCTTGGTTTTCTTTCCTGTAATATGGGATTATTAATGCTTATTGTAATGTTTTACAGATTAAGGGAGATAATACATATAAAATATCTAACATGGCTGGCATACAGTAGGGATTCAATAAATAAAAGCTGCTGCTGATGAAATAGTGATGCCAGCATCCTTGAGCATATTTAAGTGGGCAGTGTTGCCTACTGCTTCTGTATGAAATGATGCTATGTTTTAGTTGTGGCCTGAAGCTTTGAAGTCTTCTTGGCATCTCCTTTCTTCCATGGAGCTCTTACCATTCAAACAACAGATTTGGTAAAATACTAGTTAAATAGAATCATGCTTGCCTCTACCCTGTCATTTTTGTATGACTCCAATAAGGTTGTATTTTTTCTTTGTTTTGTTTTGTTTTTGTCTTTTTAAAATGGTTTTTAGCTGATATTCATGAAGAACAACGAGTACTGTGGCATTGATGAAAGGAAATCCTATCTAAGAAGGTGCATTTCTTTCTTTCTTTTTTTTTTTTAATTGGGTAATATTGGGAAACAGTGTATTTTTCCAGGACCTACCTGTCAGCTCCAAGTAAAGTTGTTGTTTTCAATCTAGTTGTGGAGGGCACAGCTCATCTCTAAGTCAAGTCGTTGTTTTCAGTCTAGTTGTGGAGGGCGCAGCTCAATGGCTCACGTGGGAATTGAACCAGTGACCTTAGTGTTATGAGCACTGTACTCTAACCAACTGAGCCAACTGGCCACCCCAGAAAGTGCATTTCTTTACCAGAGCTGTGTTGTACCATCCTTTGGGCCCTCTGTTGGAAAAATAGAATCAAGTGTCAAATAATGCCTTTTTAAATTGTATCCTCTAGTATAATACATGTAGGATAGTACTGTATCATACCTCTGTGGATATAAAAAACTTGTACCTGCTTTATGATATGTAACGGTGAACATGCTTTATCAGAGCTGTATTTAATAATATTCTAGAATGTTTTCTTTCTAGACTATGATTGAGAAGCTAATAAAAAAAAATGGTGCCAGGTACCACAACAGTAACAGAACTTAGCTGTTTTCTGGTGTTTTTTTTTTTACCTGTTTTTATTTTTTAATGGAGTATGCTGGATGTATCCATAATTTTGTTCAGATGACAGCAGAGCCTGGAAAAGTTGTTGCTGCTATTAATGAATAACATACTGTTATGTGTGTGTGTGTGTGTGTGTGTGTGTGTGTATAATTTGAATTTTTAAAAACTTTAGCTGTGTTGTTGTGCTGTCAACTTTGGAAAAAGTATCCCAGTTGTACCATGTTGGGTTGGCATTGTACAGAAATTAACAGCCATATTAGTTTAGGAATTTTAAACAATTTTTCTATTGGTACACGGGTAACACACTGTATGAAATATGTAAGGTCTTACCTACATGTGTTTGATTACAGAAACTAATAAAGTATGCTCTAAATAATGAAAAATAAATAAATAAAAGCTGCTGTAATTCTTCACTCTTCACCCTCTTCTTTATCTCAATTGAGGAATAAATATACATTTCCTGAGGAGTGGAGTGGTGGTACTTCCAGGAGAGAATATGTTGGCAGAGCACGGACTTGTGTCTGCTGCCAGGGTTAGATACCATTTACCTAAAGTAGCTTCTCCATTTCTACTTCTCAGAATAGACTGATTCAGCACACCCTGAGGACTTTAACTTCTTCCCTAATAAATGAAAAGTTTGAATCTGAAGTCAGGTAACATTTTGCCTTAAAGCATTGTCTTAAATGGATTTTTCTTTCCCGCTTGAAAGAAAGGCAGGGAAGATTTATTATAAATGCTCTCAGGAGACCTCTTCCAAAATGCTTCCCCTTAAAGAGGTAGTCACAAAAATGAGCACTTAATACTGCCTTGGAGATCTGTAAAGTGACAGCAAAACCATCTTCTGTATATCTATTAGTGAATTTGAAATGAGTTAGAGTATGCTTAAAAAGTAAGCAAAAAGTTCACATTTGATTAAATTAAGATCTGTATGTGAAGATATGAATAAAAATTCATTTAAAAAGTTGCTAAAAAGGAGATATGTGTTAGAAAGCTGATTTAAAAAAAGCCAAATTATATAAGGTAGCATTATGGTTACATCTTTAAGGCTAATATCTCTTTAAGAAATAATTTCACAAGTATTTAGTTAACTTACATTTATATTACATTTGATTGAGATAGCAATACTGAACTTAATTCAGATATCATAAATGAATTTGTCTTTTACTCCTTGATATTTTATAAATCTTTAAAAATATTCTTTTAATTTTTTTTGTGGGGAGCCTGGGATCAAAATAATGAACAGGAATTTTTCCTTTTTAGATACATTTTTCTGTCTCTAGGTTTTGAATGATTTTTGAATTTTTGAAGGCAGACAAGAGTTTTCTGTGTGCAAACTTGCTTCCTCGATACCCTGAACGTTATCATCTGCTTAACATCATTGAGGAGTGCTGTAGATCTAGATAGTCTTCCTAAATTGACCTCTTTGAAACATAATAAGAGCCTAACAGATGAGCAAATAGTCAGGAAATGTTAGTTCCCCTTCTGGGGAAGGAGCACTTGTTCCTTTTCTGGTTTTAATAATCCTTATCATTAGTACAAACTGACAAACTGGAAAGTGTACTGGACATGGCATATCGAAACTCCTAAGTTCTATTCCTGGTGATTCAATTCATTTACCATTGCAGCTGGGTGCAAGTCACTTAAATTTTCTGAATCTCAGTTCCCCCATATATGAAATGGAAGTACGAGCTCCTGCCTGTGGTGACTATGGTTGGTTTGTCCTTAGCATTCACATGTAACTCCTTCTTAGCCTTCTTGTCCTGCAGAAGCTGGGAAGCTAAAATTACACTATTCCCAGGTTCCCTTGCTGCTAAGGTTTGAAAGTAAACTAGATCCCATAATTCAGAAGTATTTATTTAAGATTTAAA
Organism: Rhinolophus sinicus; assembly: GCF_036562045.2. NCBI lineage: Eukaryota > Metazoa > Chordata > Mammalia > Chiroptera > Rhinolophidae > Rhinolophus > Rhinolophus sinicus. The sequence goes on from NC_133755.1 coordinate 146,555,639, forward strand.
AAGTGGGAGTAACTGCTTTCAAAACCAAAAACCAAAAACCAAAAAAATAAAATAAAAAGTGGGAGTAATGTGGAAGCCATATTTTCTTTCTTTCAGGAAACAGGTTGCAAATACATAGGATTTTTGTCCAGCAATCCCAGTATCCAGCTCTTGCTAGTCGCTAAGTTGACAGGAGCAGACATGCTTTCTCATTTTCAGATCATAGCCATAGCAAAATGTTCTTTACTTAATATTAGTTCCTGAGTCTTACTTTCCAACTGGTGTTTCAGTTGTTTAGTGTTCATTTAGGGGTCATTTCTGGAGGCCTAGCATTGAGCCTGTTCCTTCCAAATCTTCTATTAATAGTTATTTTGTAAGCATCTAATGTCTTGTATTAAACTCATTTCTCTTAACACAACTAACATGTTTCTATTTATTGTATTGAACTCTGATACTTGGCCTAAAGAATTGTGAGGATCACATGGAATTAATCATATATTTTAAGGTGCTTCGATAAAATGCTAAATGGACATAGGAATTATTACAATTAACACACACACAAGATTTGCCCTGTAGTGGAATTTAACTGAAACATACTCTATAATATGTCCCCTTATAAGAAATTAGGGGACTCTAAGAAATTAGTTCAAAGTGGGTAAATCTTCACCAAGGGAAAAATAACTGTGGAACCAAGTTCCATTAAGTTTTCTGCTTATGCTCTGGCAGTGGGGTCAGGATGGAGTGGGTTGGGGGTGCAGGAGTGTGGCCTTAGTGCTGCTTGAGTAATTTGGGGTCTGGCTGTGCAGGAGCACTTAGTAGTCCTGAGTGATTTCCTTGCTTCCATACTCTATTCTTGATCTCAACTCTCTTTAACTAGAATTTTCTGCCACACATGTGAATTTGAAGTTCTAAAAATCAGAGTACTGGGCTATTTCTTGCTTTCCCCCTTTTTAAATAAGTAACGTCCCTTGGGAAGCTAAGGTTAAAGGTCTGAAATGGTAAAGGATTGAGCCAATTGCTAACATCATTGGTTACTCCAAAGTACGATCTTGGTATATTTCCTGCAAGAAATCAAATTATTCAGTTAGAAAATATGATTCTTGAAACATCACAGGAAAGTTATCTGTGCTAAATCAGCACTCTGGGTCTCATGGTTTTTGAGTTATGATTAGTTTATCTCAGTGTTACCATTCACTTAATTATAGCTGCCTTTAATATTTGTGGCTTTGGATTTGTGGTTAGTATGGTGAGTCAATCATAACTTTCTTTTTCATCATTGGGGAAAATAAGATTTATAATTAGTGGGTTGCTCTGATCAAACACAATCAATTTTAAAGGAAAGATGTTACTAGTTCTGTTCTGAATTGATAAGTGTGTACTAAAAAACAAACGTTAGTTTACATTGACAAAGTATTCATATTTTATGCTATCACATATCAAAATGACACTGAAGAGGTTTTTGATTGCAGCACATGTGGGAATTAGAAAGATAATACCTCGTAACCCTGCTTAAGTGCCCAGTGGCTTTAGTATCTAGAGGAGTAAACAAGATTTTACAGATTCTTTCTCTTTTGCCTAATGAAACACATAATTGTACAAATTCTGATTTAGTCTGTTTTTCTCCTAGAAAGAGTTCTTCAAATCCAGGCTTAAGCCACAGTTATCAGTGAGGTGAGCCTACATAAGTCAATGGTTTTCTCAATACTTTTCATACATGAATTGTTACCCAGGTGAATTAGAATACCTGGACAGCTGTGAATTTAGAAAATCACATTTTCAAAATGTTTTTAGTGTTTATCTATGAATGTAATAAATGTTGGACAAGTGTGAAACACTTCTCAACCTCTACTATTATTTAGATAAGTATCATCTGCAGGCTAATTTCTATCTATTTATCTGTCATTTATCTAATGTCTATATCTATAGCAACAATATTATATATATATATCTGTATATATATATATATATATATATATATATATATATATATAACAAAAATATTATACACACACACACACACACAGATATATATGTAGAAGGATGAAATTTAAAATAATGATGTGTCATAATAACTTGCAATATCAAACATTTACCAATCTCTTCTGTTCCTCATGGCCATCCCCAATGTAGATCATGAGTTCTTATGTAATAGAAAGAGGCCTCTGAGACTAAGCACATCTGTTGAGGAGAAGAGATGAGGAGCCCTTTTTCACTCCCCGTCCCATAATAAAGGGTTTTGAACCATGTTGAGTGTAGAGAGAGAGAAATGGAGTTTTAGATGAAGAAGAGAGGGAAAACCAGCCTGGTGGTGTTTTGTTCCCCTGACCCATTGTGCTTAATACCAAGTGGAAAAGCAGGACAGTAGCAGAAGAAGCACCCAAGGAGTATGCAGATAAGTGAGAGAAGTAGATGGATGCACTGTCTTCCGGTTGCAGTTTAAAAATGACAGCAGGGCAGATGCTTCCCACACCATCCTGCATTGGTAAAAAAAGGGAGATGGACTCGTGGCTCAGCTCATTTAGACATGAGGGGGCCTCCAAGACCCCCAAGTCTCCAGGGTATCACCTGGTCCAAAAATGACATGTCAAGGAGTTGCTTGTAAAAATGGGCTAAATGTGGACTTTATGATTTACCTGGGAGAGGCAGGTGCCATGCAAGATGACAGGGCAAAAGGCGGAGAGTGGAGCATAACAGCTTCATCGCTGAGATTATCACCCTTCCAGCTTGCTGCCTGCAGCCAAATGTGACCTCTGCCTGGGCTCCTCATGACATGGCTGCAAGACAACAGCCTATAATGACACAGCCATGGAATGCAGGGTAGAAAGTAGACTGCCACTCTTCTTCACAACCTCTCCCCACTACAGACAGGTGGCCAGCTGCTCCAGCAGAAGGCAGGTGTTTGATACTCCGAAACAAATGTGTGGGGACAGAGCCAGGAGTACAGTTTCCAGGCTCTCTGCCTCATGTGGAAAGGTACTAGCTCAGGTAGTAAATGGCCATCAACTGTGATTGGATGGCCATTAGCTGTGGCTAGTTGGCCGTCAGCTGTAACCAGTGAGCCATTGGCCACTAATATAACTGCCATGGCTATGCTAGCAGAAAAATGGGGCCTAGCAAGAAGATGGTGGCTGGCAACCGCGGACTGCAGTTAGTAGGGCGGAGTGCAGTTAGCAAGGGGTTGGTTGGTTGGCAGAGAAACAGACGGCAGGTTGCGAACGGTGTGGCTCCTGCTTCCTGTTTCTCCAACCCACCTGCCAGCGAGAATATAGTAGTATGACTCCGTGGGTATTCCTTTTTGGCCTCACCATATCCTGCGTTCTTATGTGGGGAGCTGGACTAGAGACTCCGCAGGCCGCCCCGCATGACACAATGACAGCCGGAAGATGAGGTGGGAAAAATATTTAGAATGCATTATTGAACCAAATTGTAACTTAACTAATTTACACAATCTAAATTGACCGTTACATAACGTATCAGAATTATGATGCAAAAACTAAATTAAATTGCCTGATATATAAGGCTGACTGATTAGAGATCCAGAATTAGAAAATTAGATCAGTTGAATAAGGAAAAAACACATTAATTTTTAAAATGTCCAACTTTGTAATTGTATAACATAGGCCTCTTATTCAAACATATATTTATTAATTTTTTTTCAAAATGAGATCATGCTCTAGATGCACATAAACTTTGCTTTCATTATACATCAGCACTGTCATTTCTAATAGGTGTCTAATTCATGTTTAAATTTAAGTGAGGTCAAAGATATTTTTCTTTTATGGTTATTGCTTTTTACGTCATGATTTTATTTTGCAAATGTTGTAATGTAATATAATATATGCATTATACAATATATAATATAAATATATAATGTATTATACCAAGTATATAAATATTACCTCTATATGCTTATAGAATTCTTATGGTTTCACTTTAAATGTAATCTTTAATTTATCACCAACTTATTTGGGGTGAGGATGACGCAGGAATATACCTGAATTTTGCTCACCCATTGTCCCAACTCCATTTATTAAAATATTCATCTTTAGTGTGTCAATTTTTAAAGCCATCTTTATCTTTATCTACCAATTTTTATATATTTTGTGTTATTCTTTTTTAGTTTAAAAGTGCCACACTCTCTTAATTATGATAAATTTAGACTACTTTTTAAAATCTGGAAAGACAAGTCCGCTCACATTCTTCTTATTTTTTCATGATTTTCCTGCCTATCCAGAGAACTTTAGGATAATTTTTATCAATTTACTGGAAAAATGTTAGTACTCTGACTTAAACTGAAATAAATCTATAGCTTAATTTGGGGGCAGATTTATGTCTTTATGAAGATATTCCTTTCTCTCATAATCTGTATGTTTTTTACATATTCATTTGCACCTATGCTTCTGAGTAAAATTTTATAATTTTCATGAAATAGTTGATCTGATTTTTTATGAAATTAATTCCCTTGGTTGTTCTTTCACATTTCATGTTATTCTATGTGAAATATTTTTGCTTTACATTTTCAAATTTTGGAAACATTAGTTTTTTGGTTTAATTGTCTAATTTAATGAATTCATTTTCTATTTCTAATAGCTTCATAGTTGGTTTATTTATATTTTTCTAGGTAGATAAATATTTAAATGTCTTCCTATATTTCAATACTTTTCACTTACATTTCATCATCTTACTGAATTGCACTGACTGACTCAAAATAATCATGTGAGCGTTATTTGTGGAGAGAATGATTATTGTCTTTGGCAGACTAACACTATTATCTGGCACTAATGTTTAAGTATGATGCTGACTGGAAGAGTTATGATAGATTTTTAACCTACTACATCTTTCTATTTGTGTTTTGAAGAGATTTTCTTTTAGGACTGGATGTTAAATTTTTTCAAATTCTTTTTTTCAATGTATTAAAAAATATTTGAGTTATTTATTTATTTGACCTATTTGTAATAGGAGTTTCATTAATAAATTCCCATTGTAACATATATATTCCTGGAATAAATACAAAGGATATTAATTTTAAATATACAGCTGGATTTGATTAGTTAATATACTCTTTAGGACTTTAATTCATCATATTCACCATTCACATTAGGGTAGGCCCCTGTTTCCCCATGAGATCAGAGTTGGATATAATAGGAAATCAGTGGGAGAACTTGGTTGTATACCCTGGTATTTTTTGGAAAACAGATGCAGGTGCCAGACATTAGTCTGGAAAAGTTTCCAGAGTAGAAGCTGGTTGGAATTGCCTGTGTGGCAAAGTGAACAGAAAGTCAGTATGTCTAGCATGTGTAGAGCAAAAACAGAGCTGTTGCTAGTCCACTGTGAGAATTAGGAAAAAATACAACTTGCTGCAGGCACACACAGCCCTATTCCACGTGCACAGTTTGATGTCGAGAACAAGAGCTCCTCACTTGTAGAGCACCATGTGGTGAACACAGGGCACAATGTTTTGTGGCAGCTTTGGGCAAACATGCCAAGTTTTTACCAGGGCTAAGGAGACATTCCAGAAGAGAGCTGAGTTAGAGACATTTTCAAAAGTCAATATTAAATAAATTGTCTGCATAGGGAGAGACAATCCCAGAAGAAGAGAAATGCTGGATTGATAGGGAAAGAATGAAAAAAGTCGATAGGGATTCTTACTCATACAAATGCTTCTTGACAGCCTATGCACTTGCCTATGCAAGTTGCACACAAAATGGCAAGGGATTGAATATGCTTCTGCCTATCTTCTAAGGATCCCCCACTCCTTTCCAATGTTAGTATTTTCTTGAATCAGCCATTAACTTCAGTTTGTTCCAGGGAGGAAAAAATGGTCTCTTAGTTTGTAGAGCAGTGTGTGATTTACAACTGCCCTCTCTATGCTCAAAGAAAAAAAAAAAAGGCACAGTACATTACATGGAAACTTTGGAAGACAACTCCCTGTATTTGCTCCAGAGTATCTGATTTATGATAAAAGCCTGTGGCACATTGATGCTGCCTGACCCCATGTGAAGATGCATTTGGTATTTGGACTGTCAGTAGAATTCCTTTCATTTACAATAACATGAAACTCAGCAGTAAATCTTCACAAGATTATTGTAACTCAAACCAATTGGAAGCTATCCTTAGGGTTTACTGGGCAGTGTAATGGCAAAATTTTCAAATCTTAGGTGATAAACACCAAAAAAAAACTTCTTCCTCAAAAAATTTAGACAAACGAAATGATGCTTCTCGCCCCAGTGTCGAGTCTTTGGATCTTTATTAAACCACCAAGAAAGAATGCTTTATTAAATGTGTAGAGTCTTGAATTTAAGCGGCTAGAATATCACTAAAAATAGATTAGGATATGTTGCCTAGGTGCCATACTTTATATCAGAGATGAAAGGGAAGCAGAAATCCCCAAACTGTTATAACTTGAAAAATGAAACAAATTTAACCTACAGCAAATGGGCCGTGTGGATGTAAGAAAGGACATATTAATCAAACCTTACCAATTAAGGAACTGGTACTTCACTATTAAACTCTGAGATGAATTTCAAAAGCATGACTTGATGGAATGGATATTTACATTATTAAGATATCATAGCAACCAATCTTCATCTGTTCTTAATGCTACATAGAGGTCAAGTTGAAAGTTCTCAGCTGATTACCATAGTGACAATTAATAAAGATGATTTAACTTGTCTGTTGTAATTTCTCTGAAAATATGAGTATCTAGAGGTGAGAGATTCTTTCTAATGTTAAACAGTAATGCCTTCTGCTAGATAAGTGAGAGATAAATAACTTAAACAATTGCTAATCATTCAACAAATAGCTTCAAACCTATTTAAATTAATATAAGAACTCTTAGAATTTGTGAAATTTGAAGCTAAAGTTGTACTATTGTCTGAAATAATTTTCAATTATACTTTCTAACGATGATTTTTCTCGGGACATTATTTTCTCCTAGTTCTTGCTCTGATTACTATTGCTACTTTCTGAAATGCTACAGATTTGGAATTTGAGGATATGTACTTATTATCACTTATATGGAGAGCTTGCAATGGTATTAATTTGTGCTTTTCTGTTTTTCAGTTACCAAATTAGCATTTATGGAGCATCTGCTCTTCGAAGCCCTATTCTAGGCTTTTCTCCTAGTCTTCTACATCTCATAACTGTATTACTATTCACTCCCTTTCAGACCAATAACCTAGAGGTCATTTTTAATTCTTATTTCCTCACAACTCACATGCAAACTTTTAGCAAGTCCTATCTTCTGTCTCCTTTCAAAATACATTCAAATCTGACCACTTATCACCCACTTCCAGGCAAATACCTTAATCCAACTCACTACTACCTCTTGACTAGTCCAGCAACTGGTCTCCTGGCTTCCATTTTTGCAACAAGCTAGCCCATTTGCCAAAGAGCAGCCAGAATTACATTGTGACAAATCAGATGATGTCACTTCCTTGCTCAAAACCTTCCATAAGCTTCTCATTACATAAGTATAAAATCTAAATGGCTTATCAGAGAGTATGTTGACCTTATATGAGCTGGCCCTTTCTGAGCACATCTTACAGCCCTCTGCCCGCACTCACTTAGCGCTACCCACACTACTGTTCTGACGTTCTTGGAACTCCCTGGGCTCATTACCACCTCAGAGCCCTTGTCCTTTTTCTTTTGTCTGCCTAAAACATTCTTCTATTCAGATCTTTCAATGTTTCCCTCAATACATTTAGGTTTTTGCTTCAATGTTCCTTGACCATTTGATCTTAAATAACTCTCATCTTTATCAGTTTCTAGCCCCTTAATCAGCTGTATATGTTTTTATAACACTTTTTCCAGCTAAACTTTTCATATTTGTTTGTTTACTTGTTTTATCTTTGCTCCAGTCCACCACCCATGTACCCATTCTGTATTGCTCCATGACAGCAGGGACTTTATCTTGTTCTCTGCTGTGTATCCTTTGTCTAGCAGAGTAACTGACACATAGCAGACACTCAGTAAATATTTGAAGAATGAATGTATAAATTGATATGGTAAGAAAGAAGGACAAATGGTAAGAAAAAGGAGTTAAGTAAAAATCTAGGTATTGTTGTTAAGGAATTTCAGATCTAATCAGAGGTCTAATCTATACTATAAAGCATTAAAGATTGAATGCATAATGCCCAAGTAAGGCAGAGCAAAGCAGAACATTTTATTATGTATATTACATGGAGCCATCTGTCTCCTTCCTGTTTCTTTTGCATTTCTCCATACTGTCTAATGTGGTCTCTGCACAAAAATGTTGACTATGACTAATTATTTTCTAAAAATATGCACTTGTAAAGCAAAAATATGCAATTGGAAGCAAAACTAAAGTGAAGGTTTGAATTACTCTGAATTACCTGTGATTTAATTTTGCCATGCTTGATAATACACATGTATGGATATGGATTAGCTTTTGTTCAGCTGTTGGACATACATCAGAGCTATTTTTTATTTTACTTTATGGAATGGTACAATATTTTCAAGATACTACTAGTTAAAAATAAACTGCATTTAAAAATCTAAATTCTGGGGGCGGCCAGATGGCTCAATTGCTTAGAATACAAGCCCTGAACAATAGGGTTGCCAGTTCAATTCTCACATGGGCCAGTGAGTTGCGCCCTCCACAACTAGATTGAAGACAACGAGTTGCCACTGAGGTTCTGGAGGGGTGGCCAGATGGATCAGCTGGTTAGAGCATGAGCTTTCAACAGCAAGGTTGCTGGTTCAATTTCCACATGGGATGGTGGGTTGTGCCCCCTGCAACTAAAGATTGAAAACAGCGACTGGATTTGGAGCTGAGCTGTGACCTCTACAACTAGATTGAAAGACAATGACTTGGAACTGATGGGCCCTGGAGAAACACACTGTTCCCCAATATTTCCCAATAAAAATTAAAAAAAAAAAAAGAGTTAAAAAAAAAATCTAAATTCCCAATGCTTTACTCCCCTCCCCCATGTCTGTGATCTTTATACATATTGGGAAATTAGGTTATACACTTTCTTGAGAATCAAGTTTGTAAAGTATAAATGAATAACACACAATCTACTGAGTTGATCATGAATTCAAAAAACTGTTGCTCACTGACTTGGATAAACTGGGCATAAAAACTTGAATAAGATGCAGGCAACCTCTGTATAACACAGTTGTTACTGGTAGGTTCCTAAAAAATGACGTGTTACACGGATTTTTGTTATATGAAACAAAGAACTAGTACAAAAGAGGGGGTTAGTTTCCAAAAATTAAAATAACATACTATTATATTGCTATAATTATGAGAAATATCTTTATTAAAGCAATTTTCACCAAAAGTATAACATATTAGTATGTATTAAATAATGTTTTCTTCATCATCACTATTAAGCACCATTAACCGAGGGTGTTTTCTTTTTGACAAGATATCTTCATCTTCTTAACTTAATACTCCACGAACAAAATGGATTTAAAATCCTAATAAATTTTAAAATTCTGCACTCATATCTGATATGACATCCACGCTCGAAAGAAAAAATTCAAATGAGGTATCTTTTGTTCTTAAAAGCTTTTTATTACGTTCCGTGTTGTTTGGGGATTTCCCTAATTTCGAATGAGATATTTTTTGCTCTTGAAAGCTCTTACTATGCTCTATTTTGTTGTATTGTTTGGGGATTTCTCTAATTCTCAAACCATGTTAGAGTGAAACCGTGTTCTAGGATGCCATATTGTACAAGGGTTTTCTCCAAATCTTGAACCATGTTAGAGCGAAAACATGTTATAGAAGTGCCGTGTTATACGTGGGTTACCTGTATAGGTCTAGATCTCAAAAAGTTACCATGGATTCACTTATTTACCTGATGTTTTCAAACAGTAGAGAAATAACAGAGTCTAGGCACTGTCTTAGGCATTGGGGATGCAATTTTAAACAAGGCTATCGATGTCCTTACAGTCACAGAACTTAAAGTTCTGGGAAACAGAAGTGGCTAACAAATGTGGTATTTTTTTTGTCTCTCTCCAGCACGACTTTATTTATTTATTTATTAGTTTTTATACAATGGAGTATTATTTGGCAATAAAGAAGAATTAAATCTTATCATTTGTGGCGATCTGGATGGACCTAGAGAACATTATGCTAAGTGAAATTAAGTCAGACCCAGAAAGACAAATACCATATGATCTCACTTATATGTGGAATCTAAAGCACAGAACAAATGTGCTTTTATGTAAAGGAAGAGAACAGGGCAGAATGGGAGCATCTAACAAGAGGAAACAACTTTGAGAAATCAGGGAAGGGCTACTTGGTGACTACTGACATTAAACCCAAAGAAGAAACTTAAGTGCAAAATTGGAGGTAGGGGAGAAGGATGGACATGCAAAAAATATCACCATAGTCCAGTTTAATCAGGAATTTAGCAGAAGTAAAGACGTGAGTCCAAAATCTGCTGCTGCATTGGAAAAGGGAAAATAAACAATTTTGTTTGGCATTAGCAAAGCCTTGCCGTAGAGGAGATGCTTGGACCTCAGGAGCATGGATGTGCCAGATGGATGGGGAATAGGATTCAGCATGTGCGCTGTGACGATTGTAGCACTGAGAAAGTAAACAAGAGACATGGCCCAGCCTCACTCAAAAGTGGACTGGTGCTGTAAACTGGTCTAGGGAGTCTGGCTGGTGGAATCCTGCCTGTCTGTCTGCACGGTAGGCACTGTGACATTTAGAAAGAAGATTAACACTTGGGAAGAGTGCAAAGCAGTGTATTCTGAGCTGATCTGTCTCAAGAGCTGCCTGCGGCTAACTCACAGTGTGACCAAGTGCAGTCGCTACAAACCAGCCATTAGTCCTTGACTTTATGCCATGCTGGCTGAAAAATGGGCACAGTTATAGGACAGAGAACTGGACTTCATTCTTCCAGGCAGCACTGTACTTGGGCATGAAAACAGAAAAGTAGGGCTAAAAGCTTTTCAAAATATTTGTGCAGTACCTAAATGAACAATTTGTGTTATATAAGTGTAACTTGTGTTGATGTCATACAAGTGTAGATCAGGGTTTCAGGTTTTTCTTTTTTTTTTT